>NC_141278.1:1249000-1866000 GCF_054856545.1 Hippocampus guttulatus | reverse complement strand
TCGTCAACGACCACTCTTTCTTCTTCTTATTTGAGAGTCTGTGTGTCCCGTGGCAACACGCTGCCTCCCTCGGGTCAGTCTTGGTACTAGACGACACATCTGGTTTGCGGGAGGACACTTGGATTGCCGGTGGCGATATGGTTGAGCGTGGTGTGCTCCGTTGGTCATCTCGAGCACACCAAATGAGTCAACGTTTCCAGACGCTGCCTTTGAGATTTTTTAATGAGATTGTCCCTTTAACTTAATATTTGCTGTATTAAGTCCATGTTACTGTTAGAAATGCATTTTGGTCAAGCTCCCACACATTTTAAAATCTTCAATAAAAGCAAGCAGACAACATACAAACAACATCGTGGAAATTTCGAAAGCCACATTCATATTTACTGAAAATAGAATGTAAATGATCAATATGACTTACTTTTATCAAATAACTTGGTTTGAAAGGCAATTGAGAGTGATATTAACCCAAACGCCAGCCCATTCTTTTTCCTGCCTATTATGTCATCTGTGACAATTTCAAAAGCGGTTCGGGTGTTAAAAATCAATGTGTACACATCCCACTTTAAATAACTATTCTATACAAACGCAACATTATTTTGTTATTTTTGCCTATTTTAGGTGCCGTCGCTTGCTCAAACTTTCCGCATATGACTAGCCGAGCACAGCTTGCTACACAAAGAGGGTCAAAGTGACCAATCAGATCGCATAGGGCCAGAGCTTGGGCCAAACGGGAGACTCACAAGACCAGGGTCAGAGGTCAGGGAAGATAATGGGGGTGGAGTGGGCGGAAATTTCCTACCTCAGGGTAGAAGTGTGTGTGTGTGTGTGTGTGTGTGTGTGTGTGTGTGTGTGTTTACATATTATCTGGCGTCAGCATTTACTCCTGCGGTGACCTCCGACAGAATGGACAAGCAAACACTAAGTACGCGCACAACGTGTCGCCAGATGGTCGGCTAGCTTCTCTTGAAGCTCAGCTGCTAGCTTGAGACCCTGGGATTTTTTTAAATAAATAAATAAATAATGCACCCTCTGCGGGACCTGGTCTCAATTTCAAAGTCTGCTCCACGTGGCGAGAGCGCTCTGACATTTGCCAGAGAGACGTTCCGCGTTAGGCTAAAGGTTTTGGAATTTCGGTAAGACCCCGGGTGAACTCAGAGCCACACATGCATGAGCGAGTCACACAGATGTAGGTCACCGAGATAGGGGAGAGGTGGGGCGCGGGTTCTGCTGAGGAAATTGTGTGCGCTTGCATGTACCATGACCTTAGATAGCATTTCATGTTTCCACCATGTCCTACCAAGGTCATAAGTGTGTGTTCTAAGAGGACTGACTGATAGGGGAGTTGACTTAAAGAGCACTTATCTGTTGGAATGTTGACAGTTTTTATAGATCGCTTTTTACACACTTTAAAATGACAGAGACAAAAAAAACCCACATTGGCATAAAAGAAAAAAGTATCCGTGTCTATTGACAAAATGGCTGAATTAGTTGGAAATCAAACAAACAAAAATAAAATGCTCATTTGGAATGGAAAATGACTTTGGATAGACATGGCATCAAAACAAACCAAATCACTTCATGTGCAACGTTTGAATATATTTCTCTCTGTGTAACGTGGGCCCTAAAAGGGCAGCCCTCCCCCTCTTCATTCCATAATTGGCTAAATGGAAAGAGGCAGTAAATGTCTGTGAGCGTAAGGATGGGGGGGGGGGGCACAAGGGGCCATGTGAACAAGAGGTGGGCAAAGCGTTCCACGTCTTTCAATGAAGACGGGATTTTTCCTTTCTCCCAAATCCTTTAAATACTTCATCTACCCTCCCCCCCTCATTCTCCTCTCCACAACCCCTCCCCCCTTTGACCTTCATCCCCACCCCTGCCAGACCTCACCCCCGTGTGACCCGCCCCCTTTCAGGACCAGCTGGACTTCTCCAACTCAAGCGGAAAAAGAAATCCAGGGACTGGTCACGACTGTGCCTCCCAGCCTTAGAATAATGATGGATACACAGATTATTGGTACTTTCTGCCACCTAGCAGAGTAGCATCTCAATCTTCTGCCTGTTGCGACGTGTTGCCGGTTCATGACACGCTAACGTCTCACTGCACAGTGGTTGGGGATCAAGATGTAGACATGCATACGTTTGGAATTGGGTGATTTCACATCAATATCGTCAAGCAAAGGAGGACAACACGGCCGTCGAATTCCGCCTATTCACTCCATACTGCACAAGGATCCATTTGGGGTAAAAATGGGCACTCAAATTTCATATAAGCACCTGCATGCCCTGCTATAAAAGCCCCTTTTACACTGGCTATATAAAAGCCTTTTTTACTGCGTCGCTGCCATGTGTAAACAGAACGAGGTGGAGCCGTCCATTTTCTGCCTTGTGAGCTAGTTGGGGAGCCGTAAGTGGGCGAGTTGGTGTTCTACAACGTCTGTGTTTGGTTTGACACTCGACACTCACTTCTCCTGCTCTGCTGTGTCGAAAGCTGTCAGGTAAGTATTGACTACGTCACACCAGAAAAACGGTGTTAACCCCCACCCCCCACCCCAACCATCTTTCACGCACCATAAAGAGCCTTTATCCATTTCATTAGTCATTTATACTTCTTTCAGATTGTTTTCTGCATGTTAAACTATAACTCCTTTCGATGAAATGTGTTTTACTGGTATTTTTGGTCATCTGGAAAAAATGATTTGGATGCGCATTTTTACGGACAGGAAATAGTGCTTCACAGTTTTCATATGATTCATGTAGTCAGACTTTTCGGAACGGCAAAATTACAAAACCGCGCCGCCGCCGTGCAGCGCACGATGCGCCGGTGTCCGACTCACCTGTACGGCCTGTCGTCCCTTCTGTGCATCGGCCAGCAGCTGGATGGTGACGGCCCTGCAGTCCTGCACCGCATCTTGGAGGTAAACAAAAGTGTGGCCCACGTGGCGGCTCATGCTGCACTCCCTGCAGATGGGCACCGAGCAGCTCTCGCAGAAGAACAGGAAAACCTGGGAGGAAAAAGCAGGCGGCCCTTGTTACCATTGCTCCTCGTGACAGCTCTGAACAGGATGAAAACACAAGGGATGCCATGCGAAACTCAAATCCAAACGATCAAATGTATTTCCATTTTCTTGAAGCAGTGGTTGCTGCGTGCACGACAATGCTCAAGTTGAATGAATGAATGACTATAGTTTTTGCTCAACATAAGTTGTAAAAAAATAAAAAATAATAATGGATCTGGGCTGTTTTTGAATCACTTTTTTCCATTCATAATGTAACATCTGTCTATTTCTGAGTGAATAGCGGACCTTCGTGACAATAACAATACTAAATAAATAAATCTCTATTCATTCTTTTCCTGTTATTGTTCATCCAGAAACATGCATGTTTGGTCAACTGAAGATTCGAAACGGTCCACACAGTACGTGTCAGCGGTTGTTTGGACGGATGCTGGATCTTAAAATAATGAATGGTATTAGATGATTCAAAGCGATTTCCTTGTGGCGGAAATATTACAAGCTCAAGAACACAATGTACTTAATTTAAACATATAATTCATGCACACAAGTACATCTGCTTGAGTGTAAACACCCCCCCCCCCGCAAAAAAAGAAAAAAAGATCAATGAATAAAGATTGAATGACCAAAGTCATCCATATGCACGTGTGACCCGCAAGGCTCATAAAAACCTTTCTGTAAAACAAAAACCGATGGATTGAAGTCAAACAAAACTTGATCAATAACCATTCTTAACATGTAGGATGCTCATATTGGTTTTAGTCTACCGGTGGATGCCACAGCAGCATAAGTCGCGTTTGACAGAAAAGTGTCCACGTCTCTTGAGGGAAGCTCGCTGAACCTTTGTTGCCAAAACTCTTTTTTTTCCTTTTTTTTTTTTTAACGCTTCAAACGCCGCCTCTGAGCGCCGATTGGTTGTAACGAAAGGCTAATTAAAGATGCGCTGACCATCATATCCCAAGGAGATGCCAGATCAATGGGCTCCAATAGCAGAGAGCACTGAGTGGATGGGGATGGGCCTGCAATCAATCCATCAATAACAACCATGTTCCCCTGGGGAGGGGGCGGGGCGCATAATCTAATGAGACGCACGTTCACACACGCACAGACTTTTATCTGACTTGCTTCTCCTTTCTTGCGCTTTCCTTTTGACCGAAGCCCCTTTTCGGGGCTGCTTGCTCCATCATTCGAGAAGCCCCTCTTGCCTTTTCCATCCACCCCTTCTGCTTCTCCTCTATTGACATCTCCTAAATTCCAAGGGGACGCGGCATACAAAAGACAGGAATGCTGGGGTGGTGCAAAACAGAGGCTGGGCGATGGCGGACAAGGAGAGCGCCATTTTGGTGCTTCAACCACGGCCCGCGCGCAGTTCTGGGAAAACTACGACACGCGTAGAAGACCCTTATCGGTTCGAGCCAACCGGCCACACCGCATGCATCGTGGGAAACCGAATCAACTCTCCAGCAAACAGATGACCGATGGGTGAAAAGTATTGGGCGTTAGAAATTGCTTCACGAGTTGTTAGTCACACTCAAGTCATTGTAAATTCATTCTTAAAAGACAACACAAATGGAGATTCTCATTGTCTTACGTCTTATCTCCCAGATGGCCAATCACTTGACTTTTTTTTTTTTTGGGTGACGCTACTGGTGCTCCTTGATCCTCCTTGATCGTCTGAATGGTTTTATCCTCAGTTTTGCGGGTAACATATGTTAGCATGAGGTCTCAACATAGTTGGAAAGCCTCAACATAGGCATGTTTGGGAGTGGGGGGGGGGGGGGGGGAATCGAACTTTCTTAGTTGTGAGCAAAAACAAAGATTTTAAATGTTTTTTTTCCCCTCTATCATATTGCAAACAGTTCAATGGGGTTGACAGGTGAAGAAGACCTTCATAATTGCAACATCTGCGATTACATAACACGCAGGACATTTTGGAAGTCCGCTCAATATTTATTGACACACGCTGCCTCTTCGCACGAGTCGGGCCCTTGTCGTTATCTGCCGCTTTCATGAAGCGCAACTGGTACATATTTTCCCAAGTAGGAAACTGGGACACGAATTGTAAGGATCCGAGGAAACAAAAGGAGGACTGTCCGTGACTCTCTTATTAGAATCCTTGTGCTTCTGGCCTGGCGTTTCCCTGCTGCGGGATGGGCGGGTGGGCCCAACATGCCACCACCACACGCCATTTCACTCTCGGCACCGGGCCTGAGCCACATGAGGGGGGACAGGGAGCCGGCCGGCGGTGAGTTATAGGATTTCATTTGCGCACCGGATGTTAGGCTCTCTCCCGCCCTGCCCATTAATCTCTCACGTTACCAATTTACACCGAGACACCACCATGGTGTCCACTGATCGCCGTTTGGAAAAAGCCTTCAAATATATGACGTTTGAGCATTTGTTTTATTCTGACTTAAGACTCCTTTGTACAAGCCAAACCAATGAACGGATTGATATATTGTTTGTTAAATCGAAGGTGGCGTTGGGTTAGGATCATTACAAAGCGGCATTAGGCCATTTGAAGAAACAACTTGCCTCCAAATGAAGTGTGTGAGACCAAATTATTTGTCTTTTCTGACATTATTTCAGTTACGAGCTTCCTATATTGTCAACGCTTGTTTTTATTTGGGGGGGGGGTGGATTCTACATCATTCTGCTTCAATAGTCGGACAGCATTTTGCTGCTTGCCATTTGACAAGCACATACAACGTATATAGTGTTGATTTTTTTTTTCTTTTCCAATGTGATGTATGATACTACAGTGAATCGTGGAGACTCCCTGCAGGCACTGGGAACTAGGGAAGAGGGCACGAACCCAAGGAGCCAGTAAAATCCCTCCAAGCTAGCCCAGTTGGGGGAGGGGACGCCGGCTTCGTAATGTCACACTGCGCTGCCAGAAAATAACTGGGCCTGCTCGACAAGAAGCGCATGTACAAAGGGCTAAACCGTTTGACCGACACTGGCAGGGAGACATTCTACCCCGTGTAAAAGGTATTTCCCAACTGTTTCCTCATGAACCTCGAACCCACATGCGCAGAAAATACACCAAAAGATTCTGGGACACCTTTCCAAAGCTGGAAATGTGATCTCGATGCTGAGAGGAGTTTTTTTTCTCCATTGCATGTAAAATGAAAGTCCAAGAAAACAAAATGTTACTTTGGAGTTGCAAGGGGCTTTTTAATAATTAAAAATACCATTGTATCGCTGTCCAGTGAAGGAGTCTCAAAAGTTGGTGATTGTTTTGTTTAAAGCTAAACAAAGAAAATATTTGGTTTTCAGGAAAATAAACATTCATTTAACAGCAGTGTGATCACCTAGCATACTCAAGAAAAACACATTTTAGTGATAGCTAATAAAAACCACGCAATGTTACATACAACTACGCTTTTATACATCTTACGGCGCATAAAAAAGACACGACATAATTAACTCCAATCAACATTTGCCGAAATGTTGTATCTTTCAACTGCTGGATTTCTCTATTTGACTTCTTTTTCCATTTAACGACGTGTCAACAGGCAGGAGACAAGAACTGTTGAGGTGTGGGCGCACACTGACGCATCACAAAGTGACATTCCTGCAGGCTCTTCACGTCCAATATATTTGGCAGCCGCAATTTAGAACTTCCTGCTCTAAACTGGACCTGCAGACACCAAGTCTGGCTTTTGTGAAAGGAAATTCCTGACGGACAACTCGCCCCTGTATGTGTGTATATACACATCTATTTATGTATACATATACATATATATGTATACATATATATATATATATATATATACTACAGTTGGCCGTCTTAGCATCGCTTTTATCCTTTTCGTAGGCTCAGTGCCATTGATGTTTTATTTGCCCGATTGTGACTCGAGTGCAACGCTGAGGCTCCGAGCGGCTAACGTCAGCGCTACATCATGTCAAAGGGATGCGGACGCTATTTATTTGTGCACATTATTGAGAGCACTATTGGCCAAGAATATGACTTGACAACCCCCCCCCCCAAAAAAAACAGCCTCGCTAAGCGGTTGCCAGCCTAAGTGTGATACTCATTTATCAGCTTTCAAATTATTGTATATTAGGTTTTTGAGAAAATGTATAAGACGCATGAAGGTGGGATCCAGTCTTCTGGGTTTATTGTGAGGGTACAATGTCAAGAGTATGACCTAATACACTGAGGCAAACAACGTATTGTGTAATAAGATTAAAACGAGCTGGGTACCACTCAAGTCTCTCCACCCCCATCAGTTTTCCTTTTCCTTCTTTGTCTTCTCCCTCATTCCAATCTCGTTTTCTCGCCGGCTGGGAGGCCGCCGCCTCTCGTGGCAACCTTCTGCTGGTCGTTTGCCATCAACAGAACGCGCATTTGGACACGCCTGTTGATGTTTTGAAACTCCGCCAGATACGAGACGCCCGAGTGCGGCGGCATGCGGAAGGGGGGGCGGGGGGGGGGCCTCCGATCCGGCGATGCGATTGGACGGGCCTCCAAGCACAGAGGGAAAACAAACCCGCCGTCAGCTGGCCTCCATAGCAAGCACGTGACTAAGTGTGCTACAGTATCTACAGTAGTGACGGGGGGGGCGAGGGCGGGGAAAAGGATCGGGGGCGTGGGAGAGGATACAGGAGGGAGAAGCGTGTGTTGTGGCCACATTATGAACACGTGCACTTTGCAGGTGCATGTTGGCTTGTCATAGTAAGTAAGGCGTGTGACAGAAAAAAGAAATGGCTGGCTGTCACCCAGTCATGTAAAGAACGTAACATGGCTGAGCATTAGCATTGCAAATTTAGTTTTGCAGTGAAGCGGAATGGTAGCCCTTTCTGTCTATTAACTTTATAAGGACCAAAGTGCTCGGTTGGACATCAAAAGCCAGGACACACACACAAACAAACACACACATACGAATGCACACGCATCACACAGGAAACAGGGCAACACCATCTAATTACGCGCCACATGTTGCGCGTTAGAAGCCTGGAAGTCAGAACTTCATAATCCAACTCCGCTAACTATTTGTGCACTCGCACCACAGTCCTATTCACAGGATAACTACGTGCAGATGGCAGGGGTGATTGGAAAAGGGAACGCCTCCGCCACACTCTTGCACGGCCACATCCAGGAGTGACGAAACCAAATTGCGACAGCTGACTAAAAGGGGGGGGTCCTTTAACTTCCATTGTCTCACAAAACAAAAGGCAGGATACAGCGGGCAAAACTTCAAGACATTCTAGAGGCCTTGCTTGAATCAAAAGCATGTGCATGTGACCCTCAAGTGTCCCGAAATGATTCTGGTGCCACATTAGCATCGAAGTAATTCATTCGACTCGACGCATGACTCGATAGAATACAGTCACAGCTACTCAATCAGACTATTTAGTGAGTTTGTGGGAGGTAATTCACAGGCGCAGCCAGTGCCTTTGTCGCCGTGACGACCGTTTAATCTATGGCAAAGACTGACAGAGGATTAACATATCATTAGCCGCTCCTCTGGCCGAGCGGCATGGATTTGGGTGTCGGAGGGCGACGTCGCAGCAAGAGCGGGGCGCTCTTTTGGTGTAATCCCATTTTCCATTTCAACTTCCAAACACAAGCAAGCCTCTCGCTTGTGCCCTCAATGCCACCGACGCCTCAGACACAATTAACACTTGGGTATAATACTGTTTTTTTTGACAGGTAGAATCACATGAAATGAAGGATTTCTTGAAAACATCCCGAGTCAACTTTTGGTACAAGGGTCAACTGCGCACATCATCACATAAACCTTGTGTCAACTGAGACAGGTCCTTAAATAAATAGCTGTGCTACTACAAAATGCCCAGTGGAGCCGTAGATAAAAAAGTAAAGGCTTTTTAGTTAGCTATAGTCCATAAAAACCTCTGGGCCAGACATGACCAGAAATTATTTGGCGATATTATTTGTACGCATACAATAAAAAGGGAGTTTTGCCACAATGAGGTTCGTGTTAATCACCGCGTAAATGTGCAGTGGACTAAACTGCGAAGGCCAAACAACCATCAGGATGACGTGCCGTCGTGCTGGATGATGTGGAGCCCCGTGCCACACGCTCAATGCTACTCGACTCACAGGTAGAGAACGCCTGACCTTCTCTCGTGTCACCCCCCCCCCCCCCCCCACTCCCGGGACCACAGTGAGTGAGGGCGGCGTTACTGGGAAAAGAAGCTCTTACTGGAAAACCGAGCCCACCTATTTACTGGCAATGCAGGGGGAGGGTCACCGCCAACCTTAATTGGTTTCAGCAATGCATTGAAAACTGCAGATTAGGCCAATTGACTTCACCGATGACAATAAACCAGATCTTGGCTGCTTCCACGCTATTGTCGAAAAAGTCAATTGAAGGGCGTATCAGCATTGTGTTCCTCTGGGCTCGGGTTTTGAAGGAATGGACAATTTCCTGTAAATTTCCATCCCAAATTTTTCAACAGCAATCGAAGATGATTTTAGGGAAAAGTATCATTTTAGCACAAGTATAAATATTTTTTTGGGGTCAGATGGCACAACAGATGTCACTTGTTGAACACGTGCATAACAAAATACAAATGTGATATTCGGCTTTACTCACAATTACGAAGAAAAACATTTTCACAAGATGGCTGCCTACTATCTGAAGTACACAAATTACAAAATGGAAGACATATCCTCTCCCCTCATGACCTAGAACATACACAGAAAGACCGTCTCTCCCATCATACGTTATTCATTCAGACCATATGGCTCAACCAAGATGGTTTTCTTTGCAGCCAACTTTATCCTGATCACATGATCAAACAAATAACTTGAGCATGGGTTGTTACTTTGGGGGTCGGTGGTGGGGGGCAGCTTCTGCCCCGAATGCCTTGTGTGGTACACATTAGGCAGACTCTGCATACATTTGTGTGTCAATGCAGCCATTTTGACAATGAGGAACTAGGCCAAGAGTCACTCGGCTCCCTTTGAACTTCTTGCCATACTGTCCCGAGTATGGCTCTTCGCCATAATGCTACAGTGAAGTGCCAACCGATGAGCCATGAGAGATCATCGGGTGTGCTGTGGGAAATGATACGCTTTTTGCATAATTGGCCTGAAGATCATGTGACAGGCAAAGCTAGTAATTATTCTTCAATTAATGAGCAGAAGGTGCGGAATTGACACATGCAGCCACTTTTTGCAAGATTTTGTTGGCTCAATATAGGTTGGGAAACACAGCATGACAGGGCTGCAGCTATCAAGTACTTTTTTGAGCACTCTGTTCTAATGATTAATCAGATGAAAACAGAATAGCACGCATGTGAGGCGCAGAGAATATTTCATCCACTTACAGTCGCCACCCTTACTTTGTCCATTGTGCTATCTGAGATTTTGAAGGTGCGGTAGCTTTAAAAGGCCCGCTGAGTGACGCGGGCATCTGTGAATCAGTGTGCAGCCTTGGTTAGCTGTTAACAGGCCAAACCTGTTAGCCTGTCTGCGTATTGAGGGACGAGCTACGGCCATCAGCAGCTCATTTATAAACGTGCTTGTTTGCTTTCTTACCGTTTGTTCAAAAAAAACAAAAAACAACTGAAAGTGTATTGGCAGCTGTGTCTATCCTTGTGGGGTACGACAATCATTTTAGAGAGTAATAGGAGGCAACATTAAAATTGGCTAACTGTGCGCGTATCATAAGTAGTACTCATTGCATTTTATCATCCTTGTAAAGTGTGAAAGCATGCCAAAGTTTGACATTGTGTCTTTGATGGACTGTTCCCAACTTATTTCTACACAGAAGTCGTGCATAACGGTAATAATAAATCAGCGATCCCTACAAAGCTTCATTTTGCTTCAACTTTTTCTTGTAATAGAATTATTTAAGTTGCTGAATTAATCATTGCGGCAGCGAGTGAGTCAGACTTAATAGATTTTGTTTTATTGCCCAACTTTAAACTGTATCCAAGTTTGTTGCCTTGAAGTCTTTTGGGTTTTTTTTTTAACAGTGCGGTGTGTTTTGCTCACCTCATTGTCATGGTGTTGGCAGAAGCTCATGCGGTCCTGGAAGAGGGAGAGCAGCGCAAAGTTGTTTTGCAGGGACTGGGCGAGGGACACCGACATGCCCGGTTGGCCTGGGCTGCTGTTGACTCGGCCCAGGTGGCGGTTCTCCCCGAGGCGCTCGATGAAGTGGTCCTTGGTGAGCCTCACCCGTTGATGTGCACGCACACAGTTGTCACACAGATACTCTTGGCAGTCGAGGCAGTGGGACGTGGCCAGGTTCTCCTCGTCGCATGAACTGCACTGAGGCTCTGCCATGAGATGCGGGGGGTGCAGATGGCCTCCGTGGGAGGGATGGAAGCCCGAGGACCCCATGCCTCCTCGATTAGGGTGGTGGTGGCCATTCTTGTTCTGGATCTGCTCCTTGGTGCTCACCACCACATCCAACAGGTTGCTGAAGAGGAAGTTGGAGGAAGGCAAGGATTCCACGCCGGCCTCCGAGATGGACACCTTCTGGTCACAGGTGGGGCAACGTAATTTGAGCGGGTCTCCCGGACAGCGCTGGCCCTCCAGGCACTGCCTGCAGAAGGCATGGAGGCAGGGCAGGACATGGAGCCTCCTGCTGGTCTGGCTGGAGGAGGAAGAGGTGTGGGAGGAGGAAGAGGAGGTGGACGAGCTGGAGGAAATAGGGGCCGAGGAGCCACACAGCTCCTTGCAGAGCGGGCAAGTCTGCAGTTCCGAGTCGGGAAATGAAGCCATCTGTGGCGTCGCCTCTAACACAAGGCTCAGTTTACAATTGAGGTATACATTTGGGCACACGTCGAGCCGATGTGTCGAGCTGGTGAATAGCTGTTGTTTGAGGTAGATTCATGAGACATTCAAGTCACTTCACCGGGGAGAAGGGTGTTCATCTGCGCACAGATATGTCTCTAATACATAACTCAGATGCGATGCAAAAATCAACGAGGTAGTTTTTAAACTGAACTATCAGATGGCAGCAAGACGTTATCAATCAATCCCTGAAACGTGACAACATCAAACAACGTATGTGATTCTGCGTGGGAGGCAGGAGGTGTTAACCTAAGGCAAAAATATCTATCTATCTATCTGGAGTGATCGAGTGTTCCGCGTCTAGGTGGAGGGGGCACGGCCTCTCCTCCCCCACCGGTTCGGCAACATGACCACGGAGCTCGGCGTTCTGGTGGGGAAACAAACAGCAGCGTCGTTCAGTTCAGTTTTTATGTTTTAGCCCCCAGTGGGTCACTGTCGGTGGGGATTGGATTCAGTTTGGAGTAGAACCTCGAACCCAAGCGTGGTCGACAATTCACCAAAGCGACAACCACGGAGCGGACATTGCGTGAAAAAAACGTTAAAAACAAACATGTAGTCTCTTATAGATAACGATCATATGGAGGGGAAAGGGAGGGGGCGGTCTACCTCCTAGCTATCCTTCTTTCCCCACGGTGGGCTCGTTTTCGGCGTGGAGGAATTTCACGCAGGCTTTTCCTCAGACAGCATGGGGCAAAGGGGAAGGGGAGGGGGAACACACCAGACGAAAGCTCCAAGCCTCCACTCGGTCGTCCACGCTTATATTTGCTTCCTCCGGGAAAGAACCATCAACACTCGCTGAAGATACGAGCTCCCACGGGCGCGTGTTGCCCTGCCTGTGGCTCCGAGAGCAGCTCCAGTTCGACTGAGGAGGAAAAAATGGACTCACTTCCGCTGCAGGGACTGGGAGGAAGGGGAGGAGCGGACGTTGGGGGTGCACATCACGCGCTCGTACCCGAGTCTGTGTGCGTGCGCGACCGACGTTCGCATTCTGTCGAGACGGGGGGGGGGGGGGGGGAGAGAAACTGTCGAATGTTCATTCATGACTAAAAATCAATTTGTTTCGACACTGTTACGGCTCCATTTAACCAGAATTAAACGCCATCGAATAAAAGCCAACGTCATTTATTATATTTGATTTACAGTCCCCCAGGATGTAGCCTTACTCTGACAGCACATCGAGCTAACATGATTGATGCTAATATTTTAGTGTTGGCCTCCGAAGCTGTTAGTTTGAAGTAGGGGTGCTTTTACTCGGCTGTACGTGAATGTATAGCGTGTCAAATACTACTCACAAATCACCGTGTGGTCTGGAAATTAGACTATAAATCGAAAAAAGCCCCAATCAATCATGGACTAAAGGGAATGAACGACACAAATTTATCAACTCCCTTTTCCATCAGGATAATGCCAACCAAACCGGACATCAAATTTGAAGATCGAATTGAAAGACGTCATCAATTGGGGAAAATACACGCCCCTCACTTGAATATCAAGCAGCTGACGTGTTTACTTGTTGCTTTTTTTCTCCTTTTTACTAACTTGTACTTTGCGGGGGGGAATTTAGTATGCAGTTGCTACGAGCTGAAAGAAGTCCCGCGTTTGCAATTCCACTTGCTATCTTGTATTTTTAAATGCGCGGCCAATTTTATTTTCCAAAATTAAAACTTACAAATTAAATAAAATGATCGTCATTCGACACAGGTCCTACACTACTCAACTCAACTGTATTTATAGAGGACTTTCAGTCATAGCTGCATACAAAGTGCTGTACATGGAGCAACTATCATATATACAACAATAAATCAGCAACAAGGACGGTAGAAAGCACCAAACAGTAAAACTAAGATACGTCTGAGTCATGCTGAGTCAAATGCCAAAGAATACAAGTGAGTTTTGAGGCGGGTTTTAAAGATGGGCAGCGAGGGGGCTTACCGAATGTTCAGTGGGAGGTCATTCCAGAGAGAGGGACCAGCAACACTACATTTTGGTCAATTCATCTCTGGTCTAAATGAAGAAAACAGCAGCTTCTTAGGCCCAAAGTCCCAGAGGATGACAGTGAGGTGATTTATGATAGCACCTCAATGATTCAAGTAAGATGGATTTGTAAAAAGCTTCAGAACAGAGCAGGGGTTATGCTGATATGCCATAGTGGGAAAACATTCCACCTGATGGACTACACCAGAGAGCTTTCTTAAACAAACATTTCATCCATTTTGTCACTACTGTACATACAATGCAATGGGATAACAGCTCTGACTTTTCTTGACTAGACATAAAAAGAAGACCCATCACTTAAAGGCGGACCGGGGGGGGGGGGGGGGGGGGGGATACTTGCACAAATGGTTCCGTCAACACTTCTTATTCATCACTGTTTACACAGTGGTCTTTTATCACTTCGCAGGAGCATAAGACCCTTCATAATGCTTATGTCAAATGACATCAGACATGCATTTATCTTCTCCTGACCACGTGAAGGTCTGTGTTGACTTGCCCTGGGGTAACTTTCACAAATTAAAAAAAAAAGTGCCGTTGATGGCACTAAAATTTGCCTAAGTCTGACAAGTCACGATTAGACGTTAAACAGATGCAGTACATATGACAACATTGCCAGTCACACTTTCTCATTTCTTTCTCAAAGACAAGTGGCTAACAGCAACTATCGGTCCAGCAGCAAGAAGAAAATGTTGTCTTTTTCCTCTTTGTTCAGTCTATGCCTCATAATAGCTCAACTGTAAAATATGTCGAGAAGTAGGCTAATTGCACATTAGATACGTAGCCAACCATATAATGTGTCATGCCCGGGCTTCCCCCGACACATACAAAAACAAAATAAAACCAAAAAAACAAACAGTTTGGTTCATTCAGAGCCTGTGATAGCATTTGATCAGGCTTGCCATGCAATTCTAAAAAGATCAACTCAGAGGAAATGTATAAATATAACAGACGGAAGAGGAAAAGCTTCCTGATCCTTTTAAAACTTCTGACATCTGGAAAAGCGGGACAAAATACAAAGTAAATCCAGAAAACTGAGTGGGAGAATTGAACTAAGCATAAGTCTTGACGTTATTTCGCAGGTTGAACCTCCATATTGTGTCATTCTCAAATGTTCAGTAACACCGTTATAACCCCACACTTTAAATATAAAAATGAACACCACAAAGAACCATTGTGGAACAGAACTTTATACCCGAACATTGAGAACATTTTGTAAAAGTATTATAACCAAACTATACAAAGTACAGTAACAATACTTACATAGCTCATACAATAAACCAATCACACTACTGTCAAAACTATAACGCTTACATTTACTTTATGAAATTCTTTTTTTTTTTTTAACTTACTTTATAAACTCACTCCACAACTTGTTTGCCCACATCTGATTTCTACGCAGCCATCGTAGGGCCGAGGCAACGCTAAGTGTGAAGACTTGTTCCTGTGAGGAGTTTACAGTAGTGTAGTGGACCTCCAGATTGGGCTGAGGAATGAGGGCCGCTGAGAGCAGGCGGCTACCAGCTGAGAGGTACTCTTTCTCGCTCTCTTGACTCCTGTTGGGGACGGAGGGGTGGATACGTCAATTGCATGTAACAGTTACAATACGTACATCCACATGAGTATTTCTGGTGTTACCTTTTCAGGATGATGTTGAGGGTGGTGGGTGTCATCTCAGGAAGGGGGAGAATGAATGAAGCATTGACAGTGATTAACATCTCAAATGTGAGAGCGAGTTCCACCTCCCCCAGTTGACTGGGAACGATCAGGGACATGAACTCAGCGGGGGCCGATACAGCTGGGTAATGGCCAGCAGTTAGAGAGCCTTGTGGGTACACAAATAGGTGGGAGTCAAGCAATTGCACAGAAAATGAATTCAATAAAAACGGCAACTGTGTGTATTCATTAATCAATGAAAGGTGTTGGACCGTTGTCCTCCACTTACGCCCGAAGAGTTCGCGCGCACGTTGCCACTGGTTTTGTTTCCCTAGCTTGTGCAAAAGCGCCTGCAGCACAGCGCCATCTACGGGTACCTTTCTGGAAAGCATTAAGTACGCCAAGTCTGAGGCCACGGGGAGCACCGGTCTGTCCACACACACTTGCAGGTGAGTATTAAACAAGGGGGTGTACTTAGAGACGTCAACCTGGTCTGGGGCGAGAGAAAGACACCCAAGCAAAGTAAGACATCCCGTCCATCCGCAAAAAAATCCGACAGTGGTTGGTGCTACGCGGCGGCTTAAACCGAAAAGAAGTTCACAAATGTGAGTAAAACCACGCATGTGAGCTCACCGTTAGGCTTTTGTATTCCCGGGAGATTACGCAGGACCTCTAATGCATCTCTGTGTGAGGCTTTCTCAGCCAGATGGGCGAGTACGCGACTTCTTCTCTCCAGGTCGGGCTGCTTACACGGCCAAATGTTTGAACTCACAAACCACTTGCTTTCTGTCGTCAAAGATAAAAGTTTGGCACAACATTGCGGTTAAAACTAGTTTTGGGGATGCCCTCGGCTCCAAGTCACTACCTCGGAGAGTTTGCAGAGCTCCTTCCAGGCTGCCGCCGAGGAAGAAGAGCTCTGCTGCCAAGGTGATCAGGTTGCAGCGTGAGCCGCCGTCCTCATTCGCAAACAAACCTCTCTGCATCGAGTAGTTGATCTTAAACCGGGTCAGCACCTCCATCAGACTCCGACCCTGCCACACACACGCACACAAAAGGTAGTTGTTAGCACCCCTACCGGATGTGATCACATTTCATTTGCTCTTCAATTAGATACTCTTGCAGAGGGTACGATTAACCTGTGTTGTTTTTGTGACATTTGTTTGGCGGTGCGCCAGCAGACTGTAAAATTTGTGTCTTGTGTCAATAAAGTTTGGGAAACACTCTAATAAGGTGTAGCAATATTTTATATATCCCCCCCATAACATCGAATTCCAAATGTTTGTTCAGATGAGTCCACTTACCTTGGCCCATTGTTGAGTTTTATGGTATCTTTGCATGAGAGAGACTCCAATTCTGCCAATGAAACCCATCAACAGGGAGTTTGGATCTTCAGTGGGACAAGCTTCATAGCAAAGACAGAGAGTGCACAGATTATAGTCATGTACAATAAGTTAAAAAATAGTTTTTAGGGAACCCCCCCCCCCCCCGGCATCTTATTTATTTATTCATTTATAAATGAAAGTTGCTTACTTGTCTCAGCAAACGCCGCAAATGGCACAGACAGATTGTCTTTGGTCTTGGACAGAAGAGCGACAGCGACATGCCCGCTGATGCGCTCCACTTGGCTGGGATGTTGGCAGGGTGTGCAAATGGAGCGAAAGGCTTTGCCCAGGCAGCACCAGTCCTCTTGCTCTGTACAAAGCTGGCGAACACAACAATGTCGGCAAGCTGAGGCCAGAGGAACGCAAGAAATAAACTGTGCGATCTTGCGGGTGGGTTTTGAAAATGGCTACGGTGGCTAACCTCTATCTCCACAATGACATGGGCCAAGATCAAGGAGCATGAAATGGGCACACCGTCGGACACGGATGGTCTTTGATATCAAAAGAGACAGACGGTGAACTACGACTACGGCATGAACAAAATCAGGTCATCCAAATGGATGCAGAACAATATAACCACAGTACAGTGTTCCTCCTATTATTCGCATGGGAAATAGGGAAAATCCCGGAGTAATTGTCACCCCCGTGCCCCCGGAAAAAAAGTTTTTATAGTTGCCTCGAGATGCCACAAAATGGCAACAAAAACTACTTTCCTATTGGGCAAAGCCGTTGCCTGTCAAAATGAAGCTCCTCCCCTCACTTCAACATAGTTCCTTGGCACCGAAATAATCAAGTAAATTGCACAGGGTTGAGGCCTCCTGAGCGCAAAAACAGAAATCTTTGAATAGGCAAATTTACAAAATGAACGAATATGCTGGGGGCGGGGGCACTGTCCACGAGTGTTCAGGAGGACATCGAAAAATGGATGAAAAAATGAATTAAAAAAAAAAAACTCACTTTTGAGAATCAGGCACATTTGGATCAGTGATCTGCTGGAATTCAGGAATGTTTTGAACACCATCGAAGCAATCCAAGCTCAGCATTAAATTTTCACTGGCCATCTGTCCGAAGGCGAAAACCTTATTACGCATAGACCGGCATACGTAGACGGGGCGAACTGTCAAGGAGTTCATTTACCTTGTATGTTAGCTGCAGGAGGCGAGGCACACCGCTTGTGAAGCCTTTTTCTCTCACACAGGTGAAAAGAGCGAGCAGGAACTCATGAGTAGGCTGAAGAGAAGGTGAGAGAAACAAGTTTCTCCTGAGACTCGTTTTCTTCGGTCTTGTGCCCCAAAACATCAACATTTTCTGCCCTCTGCTGGCCGACATGACAAATTACAGAGTAGCTCGCTGGAACGCAAACTGACCACGATTTTATGAGCCAAGGCGACACTGAGCACCGACAGAACATCAGGTATGATGTCCGCTTTCAGCAGAGTCCAGAGGAGGGAGAGAAACACGGGCACGGAGAAAAACATTCCGGGGCTGTTGTGCTGGTAGTAGCTTGTGAACAAAGCCCCTGAAAATACAGATGTAGACCAATTATGTGCGGATGAATTGAAGGATGATTTGATTTCATTCATTCGGATGTGCGGGTGGACAGAATGGAATACGGCTCACTGGTAGGACAGAAGATCCATTTTAAGTCGTACCTGCTTTCTGGAGGCACAATGGATTTTTGGTGAAGCGCGACACTGTGTTGACACAGAACTGTGAGGAAAAAGAGCAATCCCCATCCGGTCAAGCTTGACATTTGAAGTCGGGCAGCGGGTGGGGGGCAACTATCAAATAACTCGATCATCAAGCATCTCGGCACTTTATGATAACCAGCAACACCTTGAATCCCAGTGGAAGCGACACGGTAGTAGAAGTCGAACGCTGTTGCGGCTGTACAAATTGGCTTTTGATGCCGCGGTAATACTAAGTAGCGGACGAGCCTCGCCGTGCCATAAATGCCGACAGCTTCTTTTAATCGACGGATGCTCAGACAAGCCAGTAAAACCTCGGGAACGGTTTTAAATTGTGAAAACATATGGATCGTTCTCTTCAAATCTTTTTGATTGAATGTGATTCCTATGGGAACAACAGTATGTGTAATAATCAGCAGGGTGATTTTCATGATTACATTTCACACTTGTGTGACAAGCGAAGATGTTAAAGAATGGGACTTCTCATGACGAGTGTTTCAGTCGTTTCGTTTGTTCAAAGGTTCCACTGAGCATTCAAAGGTTCCGATTGCTGCTCATAACCATGAGTTTACCTTCTCGTCGCCTTTCATCGGCACATGCAGAAAGCGGCATATGTTGTCGTTACAGGACTGCGATCCACTGAAGAACGCGCTGCAGTACTGAATGTTTAACGGGGCGAAAGGAAGTTTTCACATGACTCAAACGGCCCCCGAAAAACAGAAACGTAGCACCACGCGCGAGATGAGAAGCTCTGATATGAATACATCCACAACTCACAAAATGTTTGGGATATTTGGCTTTCTCATTGAACCGGGGCATTTATCGGTTGATTCAAGGACCGAATTTTGCCGTTAAGCTCCTCATTAGAGAACAGCAACTTGTGCAAAAAGTACTGAAAATTTTCACAGTTGGACATTCAAAAGCTTCGAGAAGGTCACATTAGGGTAAGTTCACCCGTAAAGGTTCGAATGCATTTTAGGCTCGTCCTCGAAATTTCACCTAAAAGCCAAATACCCCTAACTTTTTGTGAGTGACGCGTGTTCGTCTGCAACACTTGAACCTTTTCTCCTTATCGACGCAATACTTACTAAATTAATTTTCGGACACCTCAGATCAGTCTTGCTTGCGGTGTTTGGCATCGATGGACCTGCGCAACGAACCGCCAAAAACAATGGAGACAGCCATTCAAAGCGACCCCTTCACCGAATCCCCAATGC
The DNA here is from genome assembly GCF_054856545.1 of Hippocampus guttulatus. NCBI lineage: Eukaryota > Metazoa > Chordata > Actinopteri > Syngnathiformes > Syngnathidae > Hippocampus > Hippocampus guttulatus. Next base: position 1,846,279 of record NC_141278.1, on the reverse strand, counting down.
TTGAATTCCCACTCACCTTTCCACACTGGCCCAAGTGGAGGGACGGGGTGACGCGATTCGCGCTCTGCCTCAACTTGCGCGTCCCTGTTTTTTGAAAGGACAAATCAATGCAAAACCAGAAACCCGCGGATGTGCTGAAATGTGTGAAAACATACCTTTCCTGGATGTCTGCGCTTACGTGATCTCTGCCGGCATAAGATGTGTCCTGTTCAATCACCTAAAGTAACAATTAAAACGCTGTCATTGTCTACGTAATAACCCCAACTGAGTTTTGATCCATTACCATTGGTTTGGTGCCGTTTTCTTCTCCGAATAGGTTGCTTTGGCTTTTGGGAGAAGTGTCGCTCTTCTTAGGCCGCCAGGGCCTGCTCGGGTTCTCCTCTGAAAAATTCACAAGCGCGAGGCGATGAGGCAATAACTTGAGGTCGTTTCTCAAAAAAAAAAAAAAAAAAAAAAAAAAAAAAAAAAAAAGAAGAAGAACCCCCCCCCCCCCCCCACATCACTCATGTATTCGTTTTGTTACAATGCAATGAGATTGCCGTCGGTCTGGTAAAAACAATTTCTTGCTGCGTGGCACATCGTGATAACTTTCAGCAAGGTCCTTAAATTGCCCATACCGTTGTCTGAGCTGTCGCACGGACGATTTATATTAACTGGGGTCCAACTGAAACACAAGTAATATAGTAGAGTATGTTGTCACAATAAGCCTTTGACAACTAGGGAGATGGCGTCAAATATGAGGCTTTACCTTTGTTTGAAGGTCTGCGACACTCCATATGTGGTCAAAGTCTTTGGGTTTTTGTGAACTATGTTGGGACCCAGTTTCAGCAGACTCTCCTGGGGTAGGATGTCAAAGAGCTCCGAGTCGTCGTGGTCCACATCAACAAGCAGGATGTCCCGTTGATATGCCGTGAACTCGTCCAAAACACCCAAATGAGCGCCACCACCTGTCCCGGATTGGATTGGACAGCGTTCACTGTCTGCTAGCTCAGTCGAAGGCGATCCTGGGTCGCTAGAGGAAGGTGACCGGCCCTCGCCTTTGAAGGATTCATCGTCGTCATGATCAGAACTGCTGAGGGGAGGGCTGCATTCGGCGGCATCCGGCGGACGGTCCGTGCTCATGGTCTGTTCCGATTCAAGTTGTTCCGCGTTACCTCGTACCTCAGTGGCTTTTTCATCCCTTTCCTCCACACGCCCGCTGTCAGCGCGATCGCCGGCGTCACCGCTTGTGTCGAAAGAGGGTGACGGCTCTCTTGGAGTGAGAGAAACAGGCGGGATTTCTTCTGCTTGTGCAAAGTCACTCGTGCGGGTTTCCAGGTTCATGAATCCACTCACAACCAGTTGCTTGTCGTGCCAGGTGATATAAGTGCGTGCGCAGGAACTCTTTCTTTTCCAAACATAGAGCCTCACTCTCTGGCAGGTTAAGGACCCCGGGTCATCATCCAATAATCCTGGCGTCTCCTCTGGCATCGCACACGTTTCAGGTCCGTCTCCCACTTCATGGCACATCCCGACTGTAAACTCTGGACGTGGCTGACTGCATCGCGTTTGCTCGTTTGAGAGGCAGTTGGGATTCATGGTTTGCAGATCTGGAGTAACTCTCAGAGTTGCACGATGCGTGAGAAACTCAGTGTTGTTGTGATAGGTTTTGCCCCCAGATATTTCTGTTCCTATGGTGTCACATGATGTCCCAGGGCCGGACTCAATGCTCTGGTGCTCGTCACTTCCATCTTTCTGGTGGCCTGAACAACCGGACCTGAGCTGCAATCCAGCAGCTGCTATGTCCTCTTTAAAGCAATGAACAGGCTTGTTCTCGAGACCATGTGGTAACACAAAGCCACAATTATAGCACCTTGCGCCAGACATTCGGACGACGTCACAAAGGTTGACTGTAAGGTCGAGGACTTTCTTACTTGTTTGAATGGATTTGTGCTGTTCTGAGCAAGGGGATAATTTTTGGGCCACCTGCCTGACCAGTGTCCTCCTCCTCGGAGAAATGACTTTAAAGTTATCACATAGTTCACAGCCAGAGGATTGAACCGTTCTTTTCAAGGAGGCTTCTGAACCAGCAGGGGAGGTCGGGATCGGATTCATATTTTTATCTGCAAAGGAAACAGAGCATTGTCAAGTAAATTCGCCTCGATTGGGTTTGCTTATTCACAAGACCAATCTCAATATGCTTGAATTGAAACAAATTGCAAAAGGCATTGAAATAGGAGTCTGTAATTTAAAGGTGGTCTCTTCAGGCTAATCTCCGGAGTAAAGGTTGGCGATTTTATAACATCATCGTCTGCCACCTTGAAATCAACTGGGCATTTTCCTCCCGCTCAACTGCTCTTGAATTAGACATACCTGTACATAAAAAGAGTGGCCTGCACGGTGACAGTAAAGTAAAATGACAAAACTGTTGTCATTCATCTGTATGGTATTGCTTGAGTGCATCGGGTTGACAGTAACATCTGCTTGCAGATGAAATGTATCCAAAAAGCAGTGGAGCTCTGCTCATCACAAAGATAAGTTCAATACACATGTGGAGGACACGGTTAGCTTTGCAAATGTCATTTTTAGTTAGTCCGCAAGTCATGATGACTGCAAGTGTTGAAAAGATATGCTCACATTTTTAGGCGGAGGCCTAAATGATTTTATTTAATTTTTTTTATGCATGTGTGTTTCATTTATTTATCGGTCTAGGTCAAACGTTGAGTGATTAGCAAGTGCAGTCAATGATTACATACGGGATTATGTTTCATGAAACTAACGCCAGAGATTTATTTGCATTATTGTTGCAAACTGCACTTTAAGTTTGTGTCTGACTGATTAACAGTCTAGTATATACACATTTTTACGCCACACCTGTGTTGCAGAATTGTTTTCATGGTGAAGGCTTACCACAATGCACGTCAAAGTATTTAGAAACCTTATACCTGTAATTGTAGTGGCGAAACTGTATTTCCCATTACTTTGTCATTAATGCTTCAATTTCCTTTATCTTAGCGGCCTGTAATGCATAATACAGCCTATATTGTTTGTTGTGATAAAAATTGTATGTTGAACAATGCATCAGAAAAGGACATTGATCGCAAATTAAATGCCAATTGCAATTTGGGGGGGTACAATTAGACTTTCCGGAATTGTTCAGCCCCAATGTTTACTAACAAACATCTGCAGAATACAGAAACAAACAAGCGTATAAAACAAATTCATTACTGAAAAAAAAGTTGTTGTTGTTGTTGTTATTTTACACGGTTTTAAATACTTGAATAGATTTTCAAATCAAGAACATAAACCTTTTAGTGGCGGTCCAAATTCCATACTGTCCCAAAGGTCCAATGATCGCCAGACCAAGCAGTTAAAACGTTTAGCATAATAGCTTGTAGCATCCCCCTCAACTCATCCAATTATCTAGAAAACGCGAGCGTAAGAGTAAAGTTCTACATTTGTCATGTCATGCCCCAGAAATTATTCCAGACGTTTAGGATGAATTCCATGAAACTAATGCAAACAACAAAGTTGAAAAGCATCTTTTTTTTTGACGACCTTGGTTGTCGCGATGCTGCATCACGAATCCTGTCCAGCTCGGGCCACGCCGTTCGGGCCTCGCTTTAAGCTTCAAGCGGTTAGCGAGTTTAAACTCTTGTCGAAACGGCTCCGAATATACTCGCCTAATATCCACCCACGCCGCCCGGGAAGCAACTCGGCCGACGTCTCTTGAAAAGCACCGGGCTCACCTGAGCTCCTCCCGTTGTTATCGCATAAGCCTGGGGTACGTCGGGGCGTTTCCTCCGCTTGCTGCGGCCCGGTACTCGGCTCCATTTTGTAGACCGTCCTGTCACGTCCAACCTCTGATAGGTTTTGTTGGGTTTTCAGTCTTGGTGGCGGCATCATGTTGGGGCAGGTGGTATCTTTCAAATTGGTTAGATTAAGTGCGACCTTGCGCGTGGACGGGAACATTACGGAAAGGCCTATGTTGACAGTCGGCGGCGACACAGCGCATGCGTAATTGATTGTCAGTCGAAACGTACTTTGGTACCTAAAATGGTGATACCTAACTTCGCCATGACACCAGAGGTTGCAAAAGTACTCACGTTGCCCCTAAGTACAGACACCTTCATGTTTAAGTCCTGATTCTATGCCAGTACTTGAATAAAGTTCAAAAGCTGCGGCTGAATTTTTTATTTTTACAATTTTATGTTATGGCCGTATTTATGACTTGGCACAACTAATAAAACGACACAGAAAATATTTTAACTTTTTTATTAACTTAAAGTGCTTCCACTGAGAACAAACAAAATTGTGTTACACCCTGAACTGGTTACCAGCCAAGTGCAGGGCACACATAGACAAACAAGCATTCGCACTCACAATAAAACCCACCTAGGGACAATTCAGAGTGCTCCATTAGCCTGCCATGCATGTTTTTGGAATGTGGCAGAAAACCCACTCAGCCACAAGGAGAACACGCAAACTTCACACAGGAAGGCCAGAGCCGGAATCAAGCCCTGCACCACTGCAAGGCCGATATTTTGGCACGCAGGAGATTAGTACGGCACGTTCCTAATAACTTGTCTAGTTGTATATACTGTAGTTTGTTCATCATGGCTGATGTGTGTTGTTTATTTCATCATTTTCTGGCATTTGTAGTTGTTCGCCTTGCATGACAATCGCCCTGGAAAATGAATGGATGGGTACCTGAATCACAATCGATGGGTTCTGAGGTTCCTCTGATAAAAATCCAGAATTTGTCAGTATTTTCGACATCGGCAATCCATCGATCATCTGATTGGTATTTAAGCGCAGTGAGGTCAAATGTGTGCGCGTAGTGAAGGAGAGACCCTGGTGTTGGGAAGTAGCCGTTCCCTGGAATGCGGCGGCCTGATTCACAACACCAGCTGTCCCGCCCCACCGAGCCAGCAGATGGTGCTCAAATGGTGGAGAAGTACTCTTTCCATTAGGGAGAAGAGGAGCGGTTACATCTCGCTGCTTCTCCTTTGGGGGGGCCCGCGGTGTACTCTTCCCGCTCTCCCCTGGTTTCCACTTCTCGAATGACAGCTGTGAGAAGAGAACATGCAAATGAGAAGATGAGGCGTAAAAACACACTCGAGGGAACTTTCTTTTGAGTTGTTTTTTTTGTCATGAATTGGGAGCCTTGGCTAAACTTCTCTGCACCTGACAGGCCACTTGCAAACCTCTCTGCACTTGCAAACATCCTCTATGCAAATTTTATAATCACACCACTGAGAGGTGTGTGCGCAAATGTGAGCGATATAAGCTTTTACTTAGCATATGAAATGAGCTGGGATTAAAATGGGATAAAGAGCGGGGGGGGGGTTACAAGAGGTCACCGTTCATTTTGATTCTGTGAAGCATTTCATCTCTGCCGCCCGCTCTCACAGGCATCGGCCCTGCTTTCATTTGCCTACACTTACATATTCATTTAAATGTTAAATGGAATAAAAGGCAAGAATTAGCTGCTCGTCCACAGCACTGCTCAAACGTGATGTTTGGCATTTACCTGATGGGCATGTCCACATCACACCAGGGTGCGGTTTGTATTCTTGCAGCTATCAATAGGTTGAAGAGGGTTAATGAATGTGTGCGAGGCTCCAAGGCGCGCCGTATTTACGATCAACAAATTGATCCAAGCATGTTTGATGCAGATTGTATTCGCGTTACATTCCCATAATGCGTACAAGTGTCTTGCTTTGTTGTCCTTTGACAGCTTTTTTTTAAACCGCATCGCTTCTCCTCTATATTTTACAAGATAGGTCAAAAGGCACTATGTAAACTCAATTATAAACATGTGATGGGATATTATGCCAAAAGAAACCTATCAAGACCAATGAGATCAATGTGGGCAGAAGGTACAATTAAAGAATAGTCTATTATCAAAATAATTTCAGATGTTCAAATAGAGCCTCCTGCTAATTTTCAAAGGTGTCACAATGCTGTTTTAGCCGGTCTTTGACGCTTTCAATTTTGTATGCAAGCACCTTATAGTGCGCGCCTGTGTGTGTCCTTAAACACTGACGGCACGTTCACGTGCTGATTAAAGGCCCTGTTAAATAAATCTGATTAATGTAATTGGCACTACAGGGGAAATAGATTTTGCTCGGAGGATAAATAGGAACTATGCATCCAAAAAACTAAACAAAAAAATCCTGATTGCTCTTGGTAGGAGGGCTGAATAAACCCGGGCAATTATATGATGTGATTCTAGAACTTGTGCTATGTGAAAGGAAAAGCAGCTATTGATTTTTAACAGATATTTGAGCGGATTTCTTTGTCCTACACTGGGCCGTATGTATACGTGTGCGAAGCCGACAGCAAGGCGAGCGGCGGCTGAATTCCTTTAAATATCCCTGCCTGCCTGCCTGCCTGATCATATGGTTGCTATGGCAGCCGGCCTCTGCTTTCCGGATAACGTCCACATGCTGCGAGACACCTCCTCTACCTGAATGCTATGGATCCCATTGGGGTGGAAAGGTGCATACGACACGTACAAACGCGCTCCTTTCCAAGAAATAAAGACGGAGAACCATACCACGGTAAATTTGATGTTCGGAGGGGACAGATCAAATACGGTGCAGATGGGGAAACAGTTGGTAGAAGAAATGGTTTGATCTAGGGACAAAACGAGGGGTGAAAAAGTGGATGTTTTGTGATCGCTGGCAATTTCCACAGAACAAAGACAAATGAAAGGTAGATCGAGACACCCTCCCGGAGGTGAGAGTAACAGGTGGCGTGTTTTCAAAAGGCACCGATTTCTTTTCTTCAAAACTCCTTTCTTCCCCATCCCGTTCTGCCGTTTCCGCGATTCCCAGCCCCCCATCCTTTCCTTTGTCTGCCTTCATGCCGCTGGTCTCGTCCTCCCTTGCTTCCATTTTTTTTACTCAAGCTCATTTAGGCGTAGGTATTGCAGAGGGTCCGCCGGCCACATTAACGGTGGCACCTTGTTGGACGTTATTTTTGTGTGTGCGCGCGTGTGCGTATATACGGTACATGCGTCGACACACGTCAAGTGAGAACATTTTCCTTCCGCCTGAATGTGCTCACAACAGTATTATGTATGAATCTTGGTGAAATGAACAATATGTGCACACTTGAGACTGTTGCATCAACGGACGACATTTTCACAAATGATACGAGATATTCGCGGCATCCGATCAATTCCTGTTAATAATGCGAGTCCAAAACGACTATTCGGGTTTCCCTCTCCGTAGCAAAACCATTTTTCCTGTGCGCTACGCTATTAAAAATGTTTCATTTGAGACTTTGAATTAAATTCCAAGCGGTGCTTTAAGAGATTCTTAGGCTTAATGTTAAACTGATTTGTCGTATTTCAAACAGGAGTGGGGAATTCGAAGATCGGGAACATATTTAGCCTCTAAGCTCTGGTTCTATTCCGATTGTTTTCCTACATTTAAATCAACTAGGTTCCCCACCTCTATTTTAAATACACATGTTTGTGGAACTTACCTCGGTCAATCTACAAGAGAAATCTTTACAAGATGACGTTCGACATCCATCTTTGCCCCTTTAGCGTGGCCTGAAAGGGAGACAAGTGAGTAAAGAGCAGTCGGTGAAGAGGTCTGTAAGCAGCCGTGTACGTTACGTTGGCAGAAAAAGCGAGCCTACACGAGAGCGAAGTGGAAAAGAAAGTCGATAACGACGGCACCCTCAATTTCCTCTTAAAGCACAAAGGAGGCCTGATTGCATTTGAGAGATATGGGTGCGCCTCAGCCTCTCCTAATGCATCTGTAAATTGAGTTGGAAAATGACGACGTCTGTTGTCTGCGCTCGGGATGGAAGCCAGGAGGGTAGGCGAGCATCCTCCCCACCCTGTCAGCTGCAGACCTCCGCAAACCCTCTCGAGACACATTTTCTCCGAAACATCTCGGAGTGGAGAGAAATTACAGTCATACACAAAATCCGGATTATGACCCGTTTTTATTTATTTATTTTTCGCGCTTGCTTCAAATGTAGCAAAAACGCCGGAAGGTTGCTTCGTGTCATCGAGCACATAAATAGCAGTGGCCGCCTTTTAGGTACTTTTATGAAGGATCTGTGGCAGTCGGCTGTGATAAGCGTGCATTCATTTCCTCATTAACTTGGGGCTAAACGGCAGGTACACAAAGACACGCGTATTCATACCAACACATGGGTTCGTGTCCTTAAATTGCCTGGACTAAAAGTGAGAACATCAATCAAATCAAAATGACGCCGCTCTCCTTTTAGTGTTATTTTTAACTCGCTGGATTAAAAAAAAAAAAAAAACGCCCTCTTTTGAAAGGAAGCAAACACTCAGGAAGAGTTGAAGTAATTTTACAAAAGCATTTTTGACTTGAAATTGCAATTCAGGATTTTTCCTCCCGTGTAAAAATTTCAACCATTTAACTCGACTGCTCATGAAACGCCGCAAATAGGAACGAAAAGTGCCCAAGTAATGCACAGCCAATTCCAATATGCCTCCTGTCCTTCAGTGGCATCTGATGTACACTCGCTGCGATTGAATACATTTTTAGGCTGCCAGATGCATTAGAGGCAAGGGCAGAGATTTCTACGCGCGAGCCTGTTGGTGGTCCGTGCACACGCACACGCCCACACGGTACAGATAAGACCGACAGTCATTTAGTTGGAGCTTTGTCTCTCTTTTATTTCCCCCCGCAGTCTCCCACAACTGTGTAAAATGCTCAAACTTGCAGTCTTGAAATTAGAAGCTAAACAGCTAATCAGGACCGTGCGTGAAGACCGATAATAATTGAAGAAAATGTCGAAATTTAAAAAGGAGATGGGCGTTTATCTTGTGTAGCATGTGGGTGAAGAGACGATATTGTCCCTATGAAGAGTCATTTCTGTCTTAGCGACATAAATGTAATCACACACACACTCAGACACACACAAAAAACGCTTACTGTCGCCTTTGGTGACTGATGTGTTTTAAAGCAAATGCACCCCACCCTTCTCTCTTTTATGCCAGATGGATTGTTTGGCCTCGTGTTTGAGTGCACGGCTATAAATTTACAAGTTCCTGCCTTGCTGATCCGGACAACGAGGGGTGCCAGCCGAGCACTAACCCTGATGACTCCTGCAGGATGCCAGCAGCTGGGCAGGGCAGGGCAGGGCGGATTCGGCCGGGCTGGGCAGACGCATGGGTTGCGGTTGGCTTGGCGAGGCACAGAAACTGGAAAGAAAGCACAAGATCAGCTTTTTGAGGAGAGGTCACTGACAAATATGCAAATGTACGCTTTATCTCCACCGCTCTACGTGTCTTTTCATGGTTTCAACGAGAAACAATCGACAATTGTTCCGCCCTAATGACTGGTACATTCTAGGTTGTGTACGTTGATGCTGGTAATTATGGATTAGTACAGACTGCCCACAACAGACACACACACACACAAAAAAAGCCAAGTAACGGGATTACGCTTGCCACAAATTGACTCGCAGCAGCAACGTATGCACACGCATCACCCTCAGACCTACACGCTCGTCGGCCATCACAGGCAGCGTTGGCTCGGCAGCCATTTTGCACGACGGCTCTGGAATGTTCAGATAATTGACGTTTCTCCAATCACGCATCAGTTTCGGCAAAAGTGTTGCTCGTCACCCCAGACGTCAAAACCCGAATATATTTATATATTTTCTCTTTTTGTTCCCCCCCCCCCCCCCCCCCCGTTGGTATAAAAGGAGCACACACACGCAGCCAGCGTGCAGCCAAGCGTAAACTCCACTTGGTGAGATATGTATATATACAACATGGAGAGAAGGGCTGGGGGGGGGGGGGCACGCCCTACAGCTTGACAGCACTCGCATATGGAAGGAGCATGGAGGGGTGTGAGGAGAGAGGAAATGGAGTAAAACGCAAAAGGGGCAATGTACAGGTTGTTCTTATAGGGCAGCATTTTTAACACAAAGAGCCTGCACTTTTGCTGGTGCTGCTCTAAGCGCGTGAAGGTTTGAGGTGGGCTCCGGCTGTAAATGACCCTCGTATAAAATGTAAATCGCACACATCCACACATCCACAAATGTCGACTCGGATCAATACGTAGCACCGGAGACGCCGTTTCAGGTGATTGACAACCCCGGTCTTTGTTCAAATTTATGTCAGCCACAACGATTGAGAAAGATGATCAATATTACCTCATTAAAAATTTTTAAAAAAGGTCCGACTGACCCTGACTGCGCCCCCCCCCCAACCTTGAATAGATGCACTGATATCCTCCATCACATGGGCAAGACGTGATAAAGGCCACTTAAGGATAAGATCACATCTCTTCTAGTGGTTGGCACACAGACGGCGCTGGTGGGGGTTGGGGTTTGACGATGTAATGGAATATGACTGTGATGGTGGAGGTTAAGGCGAAGGATCAATGGGGTGTCGCATGACGACGCGGAGTGCGTCTATGATGTAGACGGCGAGCCGTTGTACAGTGCCGGTTGAATAAGGGCGTCGGGTAAAGAGCGAGTGAGTTAGGGGGGGGGGGGGGGGGGGGAATACAGCGGTGCAATGCGCACATGGCATCTTTCCTAGCCCAGACATGAGGATCACATGTGCGTGTGTGCGTGTGTGTGTGCGTGTGAGACGCCCTCCATACATGTGGCCATCCTCCCCCCACCACCTCCATACTGACTCCGTATACGCCATGAGACTGCACATATGATTGCCGCCCTTTGTCTGGGTCAGCGATGGCCGTCGGTTCAGCGCATCACGCTGCTGTTTTTTCGTTCCACGGTTGCACTCACGCATACTCACACACAGTCATGTGCGTGGCAGATGACCACCCCCCCCCCTCTCTCTTGGACCCATGTATTTAATCTCATTCTCCCTGGTACGTCTCTAAAAGATGACAGTAGTCCTCCTGTCATGACCGACAAACCAACCCGCGTGTCCTCAGATTGCACCCCCACGCCCCAACCCCCACCCCATCATCCTCATCATCATCATCTTCATCTTCACCATCTTCTGTGAGCATGTCTTCCTCTCACCATGAGTCAGGAGTGTTGGGCAGCAATTAAGGTGGAGAGGGTTGGGGGGGGCGGTTATGTCGTGAAGAAGAGACCCTATTTGACTTCTTTCTTCTCACCCACCCTCCCTTGCCTTCCACAGAACTGCTGGTTGGTGACAGGGGGTAAGTTTCCCACCCAGCGGCGACTGTGTGCACAGCGTCAAACTGAGGGGACCCTTTGTCTCCCACCACCACACTGGGAGAGATGGTGTGTGTACAGACACACACTCACACACACACACAGATACAATATATATTCTGTACGTATGTACAGATGACACCCATCACATAATCACGCGCACACCCTGGAGGTGACAATCATGATATCCTGGAGCGCCCTGGCACCTGCACACCTGTATAATGTACATGTGTTTATTTCATTGTGATGCCATGTGGCTTTTCACACCGCCCGTTGCAAAGGCACATGGCAAAGTGTGCGAGTGCGTTCCGACTCACCTGGCCTTGACGCCGTGCTGTGCCATCATGGTTTTGCCGCCTCAAGTCGGGTGGCGGAGCGGCGAGACCCGACGTGGCTCCTCCGCCTCCCTGCTTTCTGCAGTAGTGTATAGGATCAGCAGCTACACCCTAGCACTGACAGGAGAGGGGGAGACAGAGAGGAGGGGTTCTTATCCAGCCTGTCGGATCATACCACCTGCCTAGAGGGGATGCGGGGGAGCAGGCCGGCCCGGCGAAGTCCTTGTGACGCTCAGTCGGCTGCCCTGGAATCGTCCCTGCCGTCTGCATGGGGATGGTCTCTCCCGCCCGCCGCTGCTCTGATTGGATGACGCGCTTCCTCCTTCATCAAAATGTAAAATTCCAAGACAGAGAGTAGTGCAGCGTTGTGCGTATATGTGTACATATCGCTGTTTGTGTGTGGGAAAGGCAGACAATGCGAGTGGGGGGAAAAAAAAAAGATGTCAGGAGCCTTTTGTGGGCATTACAGACATACATGTCAGTGGCGCTCGTATGACTGATTGCGTTTACAGCGGTGTGTGCGTGCATGACAATGTGTCATTTTGCGCCTTTGTGTGTCAGGCAGACCATATACAAGATGCCATTGTCTGCGTGGGTGTGATAGAGGAAGAGGTAGTCGAGGGGGAGCCACAAGACAAAGAGCGCAAGTGATAGGAAGACACAATGATGTGTGCGGCCAACGAGATGTTACATTTGTCTTTGTGAAAATTCTCGCGTTGGACCGCAAAAGGTTTCCGGTCGGTCACAACAATCGGATACGCACTCCCAAAGGAGACCGTGGCAAGATGGAGGCCGGCATACCGCCCCCCCCGCCACCCACCGCATCCCTCCAACAACCTCTCACCCCCAACTCCGCTGTCTCCCGGCGGGAACTTCCATCCGCCTCCGCGGTGGGTGTCGTGAGCCTCCCTGAAGATCGAGCGGGGAAAGAGGGCAGGTAGACGAGGGCGAGCGAGGAGCACGTCACATGGAGGGTGACAGGCACAGCTTTCACATACTCGAGTCTCCTCAGGATAAGCCGGTCAAATACTGCTGACTCACAATGCCTGCAATGGAGGACAGAAAGAAGAAAAAAAAAATACACTAACAAAGAAACTACACGACAAGCATGGGCTGAAAACGACCTTAAAAATCAAACGCACTCACAATCCTCCACCAAAGTATTACGTACATTAACTCTGGGATCTTCTCGTTTTTAACCCCGATACAATTTCTTCCCATCCAAGGGAACACGATGACAAAAGGCAGACCTCCACCAAGGCCAAAGTTGCTCGCTGCCCCACTTAATGCTGAATGTAAGAACATAACGGCAGTTGGCGTTGACAGTATAGCGCTTCTCCTCATTCGGGTCTATAGCAAAGTCCGCCCGCTGACTTTGGGTGGGAGTCCGGAGAAAAGCCCTGGACCTCTGCGCTAGCCAATCACAGCGGCTATAGAGGCAAACGGCATCATGACAAATAAGTCAACAATTTATGATTTCTCTGACTCTGTAATGTTCCCGTCTTCCACGATGATTTCCAATTCCATCACTTCAAATTTTATTTTGCGCTCGTGGCCATCTCCTAAATGTTCCATGGTGAAAATCATCGGTACAACCTACAAATATGGCGTTCTCTACCAAGTTTCCCGTTGGGGCAAAAACACAACGATTAGCCCGTAAGATTCCAATCCAATCACGCCCACCGATAGTGTGCGGTCTACTCAGAGCGAACCCACCATTTTTGGTCACACTATTTGGGAAATCCTAAAATCAGGCCCAATCTTTCCACAGTGTACCAAAAACGCAAAAGAGACGATCCATATCACCATCAGTGACACTGACTTGCTTTAGCCTCCTTCTTGAAAACAGACCTTCGCTCTTTCCTGGCTTTTCTCCGTCTCTCTCCCGCTGCCGATTTAATTACCTTCTATATTTATCGGCGCTCGTGACGCTATTTTGGTTTCTCGGAGTCTTCTGGCTGATACCGGTGGGTTACATTATTCCGTGCGGGTGCACAAGTGGCCGTCGCACAATCGAGGAGCTGCGTCTCTAGCCCTGACAGGGAGGAACCGAGAAACGGGTGACATCTCTTTTGATGTATGTCACATAGCGGTAGCATGACTGTGTGTCATAATTGCATTTCAAGGGGGTGACGGTGTCTGTATTTGGCTGAGCAGCAAAGCATCGAGATAACGACTGCAGACTCAAAGGTTCTTGCAAAACAGGCGCACGGGCCGCGGTATGGATCGGCGCCCTCCATATTTGCCTGTGATTTATTATTGTTCCTCGGCAGAGGCCACAGTCATCTGAGAGATGATGGCCATATTGATCTGATAAACAGTTTCATTTACTGCCAAAGCCTGCCATTCATACGCGGGCGCGCTAACGCGTGCATGCGCACACACACACGCACGCACACACACACACACACACGCACGCACACACACACACCCACACACACACACACACACACACACACACGCACACACACACACGCACACACACACACAAATAACCTAGCTTTCTGCTCTATCAATTCCCCACCTCCTCCTCCACGTCTGCTGCGCTTTTCCTTCCCCTCCGGCCACCTCAGCCTCTCGACAGTCTTTAACCTGCTCATCTTCTACTCCTTCCTTCGTCCTTCTCGCCAACCCTCTTAACTTATCTTCTTTGCTCATGCCAAGCGTGTTTCTCACAACATGAAGATCACCCAGCAGCAACCATGTGGCAGCACAAGAGACGTCAGCGTTTAACCTCACCCTCCAAGCAGATACAATCTGTAAGTTTGTCTTCTAGTGTTGCCGCAAGGACATTCTCATGAAGATTCTCGCATTTGGCTATGTTTGCTATAGTGCGTGAAAAAATAGGAGTGAAGATCAACCTCAAAAACGACAACCTTCGCAAGCGTTCAACAATTATCACAAAGGAAACATCACAAAGTGTAGCTCCACTCCGAGTTCATCACAAGGCTATGTGAGGACCGTGACACATATTGAATGCATACTAGAAGAATCACATGATCGTTGGGATGTTACAGAATACAAACGTTCATTTTGGGCAATTATGCAAACAGGACAATTCGTTAGACTTGTATGATTCAAACACATTGGTGACTTGAGATAAGAGGTTCATTTGTTGCTCGATCATTCTCGGAACGCAAAAGATGCAACACTCAGATCGTCTTTCTCCAATTACAATGGAAATGCAATTAACGTGTGCCAGTAACCTCCAAAAAGTCCAGCAAAATTTGTTGTAATATGTTGTCTAATAAGGAAAATAGTACTCAATAATACTGTTTCATAATTCAATACAGAGTATGCAGTTTTCCAAGCTGCTAGCAGAATTTGAACGAAGGTTCACTTCACTCCCCCCGCCGCGTCGCTAAACAAAGCAGCGCCCCTCTGAACGTGAAGCCGTACGGTGTGCACTGCATAAAAGCCAAGGCTGCCACGTTGGTATCATGGCTTATTCATGTTGGAACGTTACCGGTTTGAGCGTTTGCAATTTTGTGAACGTACACACAATCAATTAAAAATAGAAGAGACCTGTAACGAAATAATGCGCGCTAAATGAATACAGTACCTCTCAAAACGGAGAATAGTTTTTTGTAAATTACTGGTTTAGGTTTGAATACAATGTCGATAAAACACCTTCAAAACATTCTGTATAATGATTACAAAAAATGCTGTAGCATTTTGTAGTTCTTACATAGGACATTCTAATGGTGGGGGGCTAATGTTAATAAAATGAGGGATCATTTCTGCTAATTAGCAGCCACTTTAAATGAATTTGCAGACCACCCAAATGAAGTGCAAGCCTGACGTCGTGACTTAATCTGCCATGAGGCACGACTTTGTACTCGGTAGAATCGCTGCTGCGTAATTGATGTGATGGGTCACACTTCTTTAATTAGCCCGACTGCTAACTGACATCGGCGTGAGGGTTATGGTGAAACTCGAGCAATTCAACAGTTTTCAAATAAGACAACGCGTTGCGTCCAGATTGATGTTTGGCGCTGTGGGATGTGGGGGCGAAACTCGGTGGTCTGACGGACTTGACTGATGTGTGGCTTCCATGTCTTTCTGTGAGTGTGCACATTATTTGAGAGTCAACACTAAATAGCATCCAGCAGGAAGTGCATAACATATTCATACACATACACACACACACACACACACACACACACACACACACACACACACACGCACGCACGCACACACACACACAGCAACACACACCCACACTAGAAGGCTTTCAGTTTCTAAATCAATCCCACATCCGTAGCTAATGCAGTGCTGGGCCCTCTTCAGGAAACATTAGGCCTATTAGTCAAAGTGTATGCATTCCTGTATATGCATGTGTGTGTGTGTGTGTGTGTGCGGGTGTGTGTGTGTGTGCGGGTGTGTGAGAGAGAGGGTGTGGAAGGCGCACACTCAGCACTAGCCGATCTCAGTGGATCCTGTGAGGTCAGCAGGAGCAATAGGGAAAGAGGGACCGTCTTATTGTGTGTGTGTCTGTGTGGGCTCTTTATCGCTCTAAAATTATCCTCCATTTACTGGAAGTCAGGCCGTGATGGGGGGGGGGGAGAAATATGGGCACTCTTGTTTGAACGCCCAACTAGATCACTTTGTGGTTGCACAACTTAAGAGACAAATCGTTGTCTTCCTCTGTCAGATACTGCAAGCTCATGTAATTCAATACTGTCCACAAGAATACAGTGGAACTTCCGAAGTCAAATGCATCAAACGTGCGATTGCTCGGAGTCCAAACGGAGTATTCCAGAAAAAAAACAAAACGATATGGCTGAGAATTGTACTTGGAATTCAAATGTGTTCATGTCAGCACACATCTCGTCGGTTGAGTGCGCATTCCCGACCGTGAATGCCACAAGTTTGCTTTTTCTCTCTTCGAGGATGCCACAATAGATGCGGAGCAGACATTGAATGGAGGTAACGAGAGTCATTTGAAAACACCTTGATTATTAATGTGACAATGTCACTGACATGCTACATTGACCACACACTAAATCAATAGAGAGGCTGATAGACAGCGCTCACTTTTTCACCTACTGTATTACTTGAGCCTTTAGGAAAATGTTACTTCTGTGTCCATTTTGGAGGGGAATGTGATGTTTTATTTTTGGCAACATAATTAATATCCAGCTGAATATTTAACATTTGATATTTTCTGGGCCTTACATCTCCTTCAAGATATTCCTGATGGAAGTTTTTGGGGTTACAAGTGTGGTCATGGAACAAATTAAACTTGTCGGTCCAGGCGGCACGATCTCTCCTTGGGTAAACTAAAATCAGAACATATATATTTTTTTCCCCCTCTCCCTACCCAGCGTTTTCCTTTCTGAATTCTGATTGTAATTTCCCCATTGCGGGACAAATAAAGGATATCGTAGACGCTGGACCTTAAACGTGACATTTACATCAAACGCCATCCGGTGTCGATATGCATACTCTCTCCTAGCTGCTTTTGTTCCCTCGCCTCACACGGTCCTCTGCCCTACTCCTCCTCCTCCTCCGCCTCTTCGTCCTCATCTTCCTCACACTGTATTATATCCCTGGGGACAACGCGAGATGGATCAAGTCTCTGCAAATCAATATCGCCCATTCATGTGGCTGCAGCTCATGCATGGTCATGTGAACCGGCACTCTCGCACACGCACGCACAAAAATTGCTGAATCGATATAATTGCATCTGGACGAGCGCGGCTGGAGGAGGGTTGAGGGGCGGAAATGGACTCAAAATGCGTTTTATGGCGATTGCGAAATAGATGGAACTTGCTGGGAATTTCTTTCTTTGGGCATCAGCGATATTAGCCTCGACCAACCGGCGGAAGGAAGTCTCCAGATAATAGACGCATAGATTGGCCGGGGCTGCAAACCGTGGAGGATGGAAAAGTGAGAGGGAGGAGACGCTGGAGGAAACTAATGGAGAGAGCAAGACAGTGAAGCCGGCCGTTATAAATCATATCCACTCTTGGCGCCAGCCGCGTATCCTAGCAACCAGACAGACTCCACATCCCTTCCGCCCCCTGTCTACAATATGTACCGCTCACAGACTGGTAACTCTTACTAGCCATAGCGCATCGGGCCATGCCACGAAAACTCCTGACACACTCGCTAATGGCGGGAGCTGCCCCAACCGCTGTACATTTGCGTTCGTTTCGGGATGGTGAGACCTAAACCGAACTGACTGTTGGACCAACAAAGAACTGCACATGCTGTCTCTAAACACACATGATAAAAAATATAGCACTGACAACTCTTGTACATGTGCGGAAAGGAATTATTCATGCACCTCTTTCCGATAATGGTTGTCCTAACTAAGTGCAAGGAGTGAGCTGGCAATCTGTGCATCATTCATTTTTTGGAGGGGAATAAAAAAGTGACTTGTTTATGAAACAAAAATTCTATTTCATATTTTTGATCCGAGCCTTAACGTGGATAATTAAAAATTTGTCAAATGTCCGGCTTTTTTTTTTTTTTGGCTGACTTTGGACATGAGGTGGGGAACACCCTGGACTCAGATGGAAATTAATTTGAGCAAAATGACATAAATTACGATAAGGCAAGGCATGAAGTTCACGATACAGTTTCAATCTAATTTACTTTGGCTGAGCTTAAAGGTGGGCATATCATTCAACACTAGCTAACAAGAATTGCTTGAATACAAATTTGTGGGTCTCTGGAGTGTCTTCCCACTCAACAAGTATAAATTACACAACCGAGCGAGTTTTTTTGTGAGCAGACTACTTCTGGAAATGCGTATTCAAGTAAGCCACTTGGTGATGAAGTACCGCTTCCATGAGTGAAAATACATTTGATGCTTTTACTGCACTCCAGGACATCTCGGGTTACTCTTAGAAATTTCAAAAATAGGATGAGGGGATTCAAACTGATACGCCTCTGGTCATCATAAGGGTCTTAAATGCACTATTATTCTTAATCCTCAGAGTATTTTCACCAGCCTACAACACAAATGTTGAAAAGATTTCATTGCATTTTTGCTGCGATGTAAGATTTAACCGTGAAGGCCCGCCTTTCAACCCGCTTAAGCGCCTTCTGGCAAAACGATGTTTCGTCACGGTTGCAGGTCGTGCCCACAAAGGTGACGAAACCTCACGCCGTTAGCTTGTTTTGTGTCATTTTAACGACATGTTCGATGACACTAAACACACTCTGTATACTGCTTGCGCTGCGGTCTGGTTCAGGCATCATCCTCAATGGCTACTTTTCCCATTCTGAGGGGTCAGGAGGACACAAACACACCATACGGGATACGTGCATGCGTGTGTGTCTGCGTGCCAGCGCGGCAAGAATGACGCACTCGGCAGCCACTCACAGTCATCCCACAGCCCAAGTGCCACCAGAAGTAGGTGGTTTGAAAGCAAAATACGTGTTTCAAGAAGTTAAGGACAAAGTAGCCAGTGTGTGAGGGCCAAGTATACATACAAAGAAACGCAAGCACGCCACCTTGTGGACCCCGACAGGCACAAGTCTCCTCCCGCGGTGCTTTTCCTGTCGAACGAATCAAATCAAATGATTTGCATTCGATTAAACGCAGAGCATCACGTACGCCATTCATTTTGTTTGTTAACAGTCGGTTCGGTGGTTTTGTGCCAGCACATATAATTCTTCAATTTAACACTGTGTGCAAAGTGACTGAAGGATGCCTTAGAGGTTTTCCAGGATACCACGTATTTTAATCTATAAGATAAAACCTCTTTTAACATTTAATGAGATTCAGAGGAAGAGGGGAAAGTAAAAGTTAAAAAAAAAAATTGAAAAGAGAGCAAAAGCGCTCTTCCTAAAGCAATGGGATCATACTGTACACTCAAATCCTGGAGGATAATGAATTAAATTAACTTTCCATTTAATCTCTCGCCTCTTATCTTAAAACTGTAGAGCCAAGTTTATGCAGATAAGCATAGGTTTAATCTCTGACTTGGCAATTATGTTTTCTGTCTATTGTCAGCCTTCAAAAAACCGGGAGTGTCATTGCACAAGGTGGACACCGTTCTTTAAAAAATCCCATGGCTTAAACCCACGACACACTTACTTGGAAACCGCTAACACACTTTTTCATGGCAAACAATAAATGTGAAAAATTGGTCTATAACAATTTGTGTTCAAATCTGTCTTAAAGGGTTATTACTACAGCTACATCAATGTTAGTTTTGTTAGTGGCTCTATGGCGTTTTGCATTATGTGGTAGCATGAAGCCAGCGGCGTTTCATAGGCTATGCTGTTTGGTTTGATTAAATACAGTATACACACAATTCTCTCTTCTTTTAATATTCAAACTTCAACTGGGAACGGCAATAAACAGCTTGAAGCAAGCACTCAGCCTCTTTTTTGGAAGAATTATTTAGTATCTTAGTATGCAGGCCCCATGCTGCCTTGCGGACGGACTCTCAAGCAATTGTAAACGTATTTAAAAACCTCAATGATTAAATAAATACAAATTATATTCACGAATACCTACAGTATAATATATAATAATAAACATGCGGTCTAATACCGAATCAATTCATTCATCCTATTTAGTATGCCACCTACCATTTATGTAGACTTGATTGTAAAGTTGTTCTTGTCGGGACCTTCGGCGCTGTCCAGGATGGAGGCCTTCAATTTATAGAGCTGTTTAAACAGCCTGGGAGTTCTACAGAGACAGAGCGCTCACATTACTCCTACTATCACATATATCTAAACACATGTAATATTGTAAAAAGGAACTGATTGTATTGTACTCGTCTGTAGCTCATGCACCATTAAAAGCGAGAGGCCTAATGCAAATATTTGTTCAAAGTTAAGTTAGTATTTTTGTCTAAACAAATTTATAACAAGGTGCACTTAAATGTGCACCTTGTTATAAATAACTTCTGTTCTGTCTGAGTAAAATTTTGAAGGAACCTAAATTGAGCTAGCCAAGGGGGTTGATTCTATAAGGAGTCACGCATTTGGTTGTGGTCACTCCTTTTTTTAAAAAAAATATTTAGCTCTTATAGTGTCATTATTTTGTGTCTTTTAGGGCGTCATTTTAAGGGAAACGATTTGACTTCCATTGTCATTTTTAAATCAAACACGTGACCACTACCTCGAACAGCGACGTCAATAAATTAGCTTTGTTTTCAAAAGCACTGCTGTGTTCAAAGACATTCGGAAAAAGGTTTAAACGCAATTCGTAAAAGTAGTCAGACCGGCAGAAAAAAAACACTGTCGTTCTTGAAATTGTAATGAACGACTTATCTGCAGTAGCATTACGATACCTTTAAACCTGGGGGAAATTATCCCATTGTAGCGTGTTATCCTGCTCCATGTGTTCCTGAGTCGTAATCCCAATTTGCGGTTAAACCATTTTGCACAGTGTGTACCTGAACGCAACACGACAAATTCGAACAATTTTCCTACTCTGTCGCAGGACCACCGTTAAACATGCGAAGTATGGCGGAGTGGGATCCACCTGCCAATGAGCAGAGGTACGTTTATGTTTTATGAAGCTTTTAAATCCGTTATTGTACCTTACGACGCGATTATAACACTGTTGCGTTGTTTACTTGAACGAGTTGACAACTCAGCCGGAAGCTACTGGCAAGCTCAGTTCGTCTGTTTTGGGAAGTGCACCAAACCTCCATGCCAAAGAGTTATTTTTAAGAACTTCTCTTTCTGTGTGCTGACTTGATCACGCATGTGTGATTTCTACAAAGTGTTGCAACCTTACGGTCTATTCGGCGCATAGTTTGGCTTGATCCGTCGGTTGTTTTGTTGAAAACAACTTTTAAATTCATCTTTTTGACTACCTGTCAATTCCACCAATGTCGATTTTTATCACTGGACTTATTTGGGGGAAGTATGTTTCTTTCGAAAACAGCCGACTATACAGTACGTTTCATGTCTTGTTTATACATGTTGTCAAGTTCTGCTAGAATGGATCGTCAGGGAAGTTCCAGACTGCATGTCAGCAATGATAACGAAAATGTCATGGTCAAAGTTCAATGTGTAGAAAAGGGGTAAAGAACCAAAGACTAGTTGACTAGATATGGCAATAGCCCTCCTTGTCTATTTGATCCGGTTTGCCGCACAATTCTAAACCTCAGAGAAAACTGTAAAAAGGAAAAAAAAATGTCCCCGAAATGCTCCATCCATTTCCAACAACCAGGCTCACCCGTGATATTTAGTATGGGGCTTGGGCGTGGTTAGCACACCTGCCTTGGAATTTTGAGGTCTGCGTTTGTATCTTGAACTCGAAATAGAGTGACTGTCGTCCAAAATAAAAAAGTTGTACGAAGAAAACTGAAAGGCTGCTTTCTGGTGTAGTAGCCACTTATAAAAGGGAGAGACTGGGAAACAAACCGTCATCGGCTTTGTGAAAGGCAATAAGTATGAAACGTTTTGGTAGGGTCGTCATTGAGTAATTCAGCAAAAAAAAACGACCAAGCAGATGAGTTTACGTAAGCTCTAGTTTCGGTCGTGGATTCAGTCCATTTCACCGTCAAAAAAAGCCGTTGAGAAGAAGGCCAAACTCACCATTCGAGCCATTTTCCATGTTTCTCTCAATCGCCATGTGTGTTGCAGCTCCTGGTTATTAAGGTGGCTTCCATCGTGGTGCCCCACTTCCCTCTCTCATCTTAAAGATGCGGAGGAGAAAATGCTGAAAAGTAAGTGATGTCAAAACTTCACAATTGTTCTTTTGTTCGACAAACACCTTACCCATAACCGCTTCATTCTCCAATTCTTCACACCGCAGGTGTCAAGCAGCCTTTCTCCAGACAGCATGTCCGCATCTCCAATGGAAACTACCTGTGGACCATCGCGTTCCAGCCATCATCCGCTCTGCAGTCCAGACCCCCTCTGGTTTTGCTGCACGGCTTCGGCGGCGGCGTCGCCCTATGGACTCAAAATCTGGACTCTCTCTCAAGCGGCGGTCCGGTCTACGCCGTGGATTTGCTGGGCTTTGGCCGAAGCAGCCGCCCGCTGTTCAGCGGTGAGCCCGAGGGGGCCGAGGAGCAGTTCGTGGAAGCCCTGGAAGAGTGGAGGGAGGAGATGGGCCTGCAGGAAATGCTGCTGCTCGGACACAACCTGGGAGGATATTTGTCTGCTGCCTACACCCTCAGATACCCAAACAGGTACTTTCCCTTCTTTCCTGACAGCATGATGATGAGCTGAATACCGGTACATCTTCTGCAGTGTCGATTATTATTAGACTGCACAGGTGTACTTAATGTTGTGCCCCGCAAGGATTCAAAAGGGCTGCCAAAACATGTGGCACCATCTTGGAATTGATTCTGTTCACTAACAATTTCAATTTGGTGTACCTGCGCGTGATACTATGTGCGTACAGGGTCAAACATTTGCTGCTGGTCGAGCCGTGGGGGTTCCCCGCACGTCCCGAGAACCCCCACCATAACTCCATCCCAGTGTGGATCCGAGCCATGGGGGCTGTCATGAGCCCCTTCAACCCGCTCGCTGGCCTCAGGCTGGCCGGGCCTTTAGGTTGGTACACTACGCACGCTGATTAGGATTTCTCAGCTCCCAGTCCTGACAGATCACAGGAGCGTCATCGCGTGCCATCAACATGTCATTTGGAGAGCACGTGTGTGTGGTTCAAAGTTGACGGCGAATAGTAGCAGTGGTGTGAGCGCTTTATGGCTGCATGGCTGCAGGGGGCAATGCAAAGTGAGTGTCTCGCATTGCACCAATAGAATGGTGAGAAATGAGCCCGTCCTACGATACGGAAAGACCGCCAATTTAAAACCTTAGAATAAAAAGCCATGCATGTTTTATGCCAAACTCCTAATCTTATGCGAATAAAATCGTACTTTTTTTGGGGGGGGGGGGGGGGGATAGATAAAAAGTAGCATGATTGTAAGATAAGAAAAAAAATCAGCTAGGGTGGGCTCGAGCTCTGCCGCAACCAAAACTGTCGAAAATGAATCAGGAAACGGCGTCCTGCTCAAAGAACTCCAGTATTGCGAGTGCTTTCATTCCACCCCCCCCCAGGTCCGACGCTGGTCCAAACAATCAGGTCCGACTTCAAGCAGAAGTATTCCTCCATGTTTGACGACAACACCGTGTCCAACTACATCTACCATCTCAACGCGCAGACTCCCAGGTAAGCCCGTCGTGCACCAAGAGCCTGCCCCTTTTGCTTCACTCAAGACTCGGCCCGCCCCCCTTTTTTAGCGGCGAAACGGCTTTCAAGAACATGACCATCCCGTACGGCTGGGCCAAGCGGCCCATGCTGGAGCGCATCGGCCAGGTGCAGGCGGGAATTCCCATTTCTTTCATCTACGGCTCCCGCTCCAGCATCGACAGCGCCTCGGGATACGCCTTCAAGAAAACCAGGCCGGAGGTGGGAATCACGGTAGGTGAACCCCCACTGGCAGTCGTCCTGAAAATCCTGAAGAAAAACTAAACAAAAACAAAAACAAACAAA
The DNA here is from genome assembly GCF_054856545.1 of Hippocampus guttulatus. Taxonomy (NCBI): domain Eukaryota; kingdom Metazoa; phylum Chordata; class Actinopteri; order Syngnathiformes; family Syngnathidae; genus Hippocampus; species Hippocampus guttulatus. The sequence continues at coordinate 1,822,369 of NC_141278.1, read as the reverse complement.
TTTACATTTATTAATTTGATTTAAAGAAAAATAAAATAAAATTTGTCTTAAGTTACATGAGTCTGATCAATTCAATTTTTTTTCAAGCCCCCCCCACCACCTAGGTCGATTCATTGTTATTTTAAACACACACACGAAAAAGATGCAAATCAAAAAATTGAGGTGGATTGTTTCAATCATTTCGCATGCATATTTTAACTCGTTTTTTTCTTTTACCTCATCTCCGAATGACCTGGCCTACTTTAAGAGTCAAATGTGGTTTAGTTAGGCAAAATGTGAGGGAAATGAAACATTTCTTGAAATAATTCTGTTCTCCTTTCTCCTGTTTGTCAGGTGATTCGAGGGGCGGGCCATTACGTTTTTGCCGACCAGCCTGAAGACTTCAACCAAACAGTCCTCCGCATCCTTGCCAGGACGGAGACGAACAGTACAGATTTTGGCGGTCCAAAGCCATGACAACGCTTACGTTTTTTTGTTTTGTTTTTGTTTGTTGTTGTTTTGTTTTTTTAAGCGGACACACACTTTGAACTCAACCCCACTACCTAACAGGGACGGTCCAAACCATTCAAGCTTTTCTCTTATGCACTTTAGACGCTCGTTTGCCAGTCGGGATAAACTCTCCCGAGGCCACCGAGGATTGCGCCAAATCGCCGCTCTGAATAATGTGATCACGTGCCTTTGGGAAAAGATGTTGGGCAAATCTTATCTGGATCTGGAAGGACAATTCTCCGAAGTGGACGTCTTGTTTGGAGCACGGATCTATACGGAATGTTCTCGCAGATACGAGGGAAAAAGTCAATAGGACAAAGGGCAAATGCTCGTCTCTGTGTGTGTGTGTGTGTATGTTCTCGAAATTGTCCACTCTCCCAACCAGCAGGTGTCAGCACAGCACGCCGCCTCGTGTACTGTGCTGCACTAACAAAATCGGCCATGCATGGGTGTTAAAGGACAGTCGGTGATCCTGTGAAGAGTCTCGGCACAACAGTACATCCACACAAAATCGGGTCAGGGCCGGGCGCTTTTGACTCAAAATAGACTTCCTGTTTCAAGGACACACATCAAAAGTCAAACATCCTGCTCCCGTTTTTGGGAATAAATAAATAAATGCAAGGAAGCTGCTACCTACATTAAAGAAATGTGCTGCCTACGCACATATGGTTTTTGCTTTGAAATAGCCACTATTCCTGGAACATTTCTGACACTTTGGATTGTTCCGCTGTTTTCTATTTGATCTATGAGGGAACAAAACACGTAGCAAGCAGTATGTTTGTTGCTTGATTTATTTATTTTTTTTTGCATTTCCTTTAAACTCTGCTATAGACCAAGGGTCAACAAACTTTTTGTCGTGAGAACCCCCCCTGAAGGCTTATTTTCCAGGAAGTGTGTGCCTGTTTCAATAATCGAACGTTTGACTGTAAATAAAAAAATCCCAAGCCGAAGTTTGAAACTATTGATGTAGAACCATTGATTTCTGGGGACGCCCATTGTCATTTATTGCATATGGTAGCGTGGGACTGCCAACGTGGCGTCAACATTTTGAACTGGCAAAAACATTGGAATGTACTCGCAAATTAAATTTCAACATTAAAATACGGGAAGAAATGCCGGACCGATTTTCCATACTGATTTACACAAACAGTGCGCAGAGCACTGAGCGCAGTGTTGAACTGGGCGTCTGACAGTACTCCCACACAGGATTATTTTAGTTGGCTTGGACTGGACTGTTAAATTTTACCCCGCTGGTGGATGCAGCCAGGCTCCAAATGGGGACACGTGTCCTACAGAGAGGTATTTAGGCTCACCGTATGGCAAACGGGTGACAACTGAGTGCTATTACCATTGTAAAGGCGCTTGTATGATTGCATACTGCGCAGTAAAAAATAAATAAATACATTTTGCATGGTCTGGCTTGTGAGTGAAGGCCCCGGTCTGCATCTGTCAGCTTGTGTCAATGCACAGACATCAACGGCCCCGCACTTGCGGCGTCTCCTGGCAACAGTGTCGTCACGGACACCAAATCTGTTGGACTACCAAGCTCCCGGAAGTAACGCTGCGTTCGGACACGGTAATTATGGCTTGTTGCTACATGCAGACGCCCTGAGAGATGCGCGTTTGAGACGGCGAAACAACGCGTTTGATCCCTACAGCCTGCATTCTCGCGCATAAAATGACATATTATTTCAAGATTGAATTTGCAATTACAAAAAGTAACGCCCCCGCACAAAAAAGAAATATATTACTGTATATACTGGTACTTGTTTGTGTGTGGGTGTGTCTACAGGATACAGTATGTACATGTACATTTAAAAAAGCATTTCTTTACATAAAGACATGCCAAGACATGTACGGTACTTATTTTTAAATACAAATTATCATGTTTATTTTAATTCTCAAATTGATTAATAATAACTTATTTTAGTGTGACAAAATTGTTGTTTTTTAATTATTCTTAATAAATTATAATATATATATACCGTATATATATATATATATATATATATAGAGAGAGAGAGAGATTTAAAAGAAAATAATTTTAGTGTGTTTTATTTTTGTGATTTCTCCAAAACATTCTAAATGAATAAAAGCAGTTAAAAAAAAATTCATTCTACTTTCTCATTAAACTAAAAGCATGAATTACTACAATCATTTCTGGGGTTAATGACATTTCATAAATTATTCAAAAAATTCATAAACTATGAAACATCTCAACAAAATGTGTTTGTTTTTTTTCCTTCACATTTTATACGATACACCTGCATATTCGCACAATGTATTTTTCTTTCAGCATCGGGCACACGCAGAACATGTGTAACTCCTGGAGCCTACACGCTTGTTCCTCGTCACTCATACAGTCGGCCCCATGGGAACACGATCATTCCATTAGCGCAAAATGAGTGAAGTGACAGTCGCTCACATCCTGTTAAAGCCTCCATTAACGCAAGCCCAGCACCAACTTTGACTTCTTTCGGTGGTCATCAGCAGCACTGCGTGCTGCGTTACAAACGGCGACAACAGATGGTCTTGGCCCGCGCAATTAATCAAAAAGCACCAAGAGTACGTCATTGGCCTTGCTAGCTTACGTGGTGCCGGACTCGGCCTCACATTAGTAGCATAGCGGTAGCAGTTTGGTGAACAAACCTAATAAGAGCACATTATTATTTGACAGAAAATAAGTAAAGAAAATGCCAGGAAAAAAAAGCCTGCTCGAACATCTGAACCTTTAGGGGAGGGTTAATCAGAAGCACTTTGAAGGGTTGCAGGTGTGTGCTGACAAGACTTGCTATGAACACCACTTGTAAAAAGCAAAGCAAGTACCTGTAACTAATTAAGTAACTTTAACTTATTAACTATAACCCAATAAGTGTAACCAACTGCCACCTAAAGCCTAGTCGCATTGCTGAACTTTTTGCAGGGTTAATGAGAGGCACTCTGTTGGCCAATGGTTTCATCTTTCGCAACACTCTGCATACCTTCGCCTGTGGCATTTATCACTCGAAAGCTTGCGTGAAATCGACACAGAGATAAAACAGACATTCATTCATTCACGAACACGCTGCTGTCGCGAAACAAATAATGGAGTTAAAAGTGCCAAAGCAGCTGCTAGGCAAATAGGCTGAAACTAAAAATAAGATGAAGACAGTTGCCAGGGAGGAGAAGGAGGTCGGCTGTGACATCCAACGGGCAGCGGGGGGCTCTGAAGGCCAGACAGGGGATATATATACACACACACACACACACACACACACACACACACACACACACACACACACACGATGAATGGTGCATATTTCAGAAAAGTAATAGGATTAAGTGAAACAGACTGTCGGTTCACTCTGACCCCAGCACAAGCAGATCATCTACAGTATCACGTGGTCATGTTCTCAGACAAGTGGGACAACAAAAAAATAGTCAAATGCATAAAACACAACTGTTTTGTGCAGAATGTTAAGTGCACTGTAAAGAGTCTGGAAGTACGGAAGTACAAATAGTACAGGTAACTGTGCTTTACTTGTCTATTGTTTGTTTTCCTGGTGACTTTTTCAGGTCATTTCGCAGGAGACTCATTTATAATTTGCTGGCTTCAATAAAATCAGAGGGATTCACAGTCATGCTGATTTGGAAAGTTTGAGACCTTGAGTGGTCTGAATCCAGACGTTTGTCAAACCTGTCAACGATTCATGAAACGTGATACTGTAAATTCACTGACACCATGAAAGAGACACAGGGGCACCCAAGCTAAACACTACTTACTTTCTGAACTTTGTTACGGCCTCGGTTTTGTTTCTTGCATCTGTTTGCATGGTTTCATTAGGGCGGCCATCTTAGAAATGGCAATTGTCCCAGTGTTGCACTGACCAATCAGGAAACGGGCCAAGCGCTCGAGTGGACTGCCCCCTACAGGTCAAACGTGGAACAAAACCATCCTTTTTTTTTTAGCCAGTACTCATTTGAATTATACGACTTTTCTTAACTTCAAAAAGACAAAAATCCCGACATGAGAGCTAAACTGAGCACTCTTGGTATCACTAGCGTGGTGCATTAGCGGACATGTGGTTGAGTGTGCACGTGTCATGACAGACTGCCAGTGGCGCATGATGGGAAGTGAGTGCCCCATTCACAATTTTAAAGTCACGCGGTTACAGTGTGCGTGCGCGTGTGTTTGATCCTGTGTGGATTACACGGGCCACCGCGTGTTTGTGTGTTGTCGCATCATGATGCGCGATTTGTGCGCGTGCGGGCACATCCTCGAGCTCCTGATCCGATCGTCTGATCCCATCTATTTGTGGCCAGATGTTGCACAGATTACAACTCGCCGATTTATTCATGAAAGGGAGTCTAAAAAACATTCAGGAACGGCTCCTAAAACTGTTTTGTGCGAATTATTACTTTTTGCAGTAATAAAAGGCTATTAAACCTGAATCAAAACACTATTGTGCTGGCTATTTTCTCAGCATGCTACACAGCACAATATTATAAAAAAAAAAACATTCTAAACAACATAATTAAAAGCTACTCTGTACTCCTTGCGTCAGATTCTCTTTTTCACTCAAAACCTTTGTTTATAAATGAAAAAAACACTGTGTCAAATTTGCGTTATTCTTGACACCGATAGGACCTAAATGGCAAAAGTCACACCAAAGTCACACCACACCTTCCATTCACAACAGTTTATTCTAATATATCTCTATCATATACATACAGTACAATATGCTCAAGACGTATGGCACATCCATTATTGTTGTACATTTTGCAGTCGCTGGTATTGCTGTGTGGCTACAGTATCATGTGAGTTTGTTCATCTGCCCCTCAGGTATTTGTGTGTATGCGTGCGCGTATGTATTATATCCATCTATCTAGCAATAGATTGATCGATATCTACCTATCTAGGTATAGATATATCGAGACAGAGCTATCAATCGATCTAGATAGCTCGATATCGAGATAGAGCTATCTAGCTAGATCGATTGATAGCTCTATCTCTCTAGAAATAGATAGATATCTCTAGATATAGCAATATCTAGATAGATCTGCATCTATCTACACACACGCACGCGCGCGCACACACACGCGCAACAGGTTGATTGTTGGTTGCTACAGCAAGAACACATGCATTGTCAATATGAAGATTCCACCAGGGGTGAGTCACACATCCAATTAGACACAGCGATGCTTGATGTGGGTGAGGGAGGCACTGTTGTCATGTGCTATAGGAAGAGAACCCCACCCCCACAATCCATCTCCATCAGGGTTGTTTTTGGAATGACGCTACAACAGCGGCTACCATGATTCCCGTCAAACCTCTGGATGGACGCAGGTTCACTTCCAACCGCTTAATTCCCTTTTCAATGTTAAGATAAAGAGCTGCCATTTTTGGTGTAAGTACGTACAGGTACAGTATATACATGAGTGTAATGTCTTTTTGTTTTGTTTTGTTTCGTTTCCAGTCCGAGTCATTTTTCAAGTTATGGGTGTTTCAATAATCCAGCAGGAAGAGAGGAGTAATGGTGCTTTCTACAGCGATACGTTAACACTCGATGTAGTGCTTCAGAGTCTTATTCACATATGTACACTAAAAGTCTGCTGCACACTGCACATTGGCTTGTGTGGGTTGTTGTTGTTGTTTTTTATTTTCCTAGCAGTGTTGACACTCCAGATAGAAAAATAAAAGCGATGGACTACAAAATACTGTGCGCCACCACCTTGACTCTTTCATTTCTCCCCGTTTTCATGAAAGTACACTTTCAGTCGTCTTTTTTTTTCTCCCAAGTCAAAAAAAAAACCGCACACGCACGCACACAAAATCTTAAAAAAATAATTTAAACATCAGGAAATAAAAACCAGCACAGTGCAACAAAATGTAACGAGATGAAAACTGCTCGGATGTTCCTTTGAACAGCAAGTGAAGTCAGTGTTTTGTATGGTTAGTATATTAACATGATTGACTGTGTGCAAACGTTGTGCATAATAATAGTGCACTGAATGCCTCTTTTTTTTTTTTATTTTTTTTTTTTAAACAGGCCCCAGCGTCTCTTAATGTGTAAGGTCAGAATTTGGATTCCCCCCCACCCCACCACCCTGTGATCCGCCAAACACAACTGGCAAGTGTGACGATGGACCGAAAGCTGTTGGACCATTGAGATGATGTCCAGCTCACGGTCCATACGAACGCTCTTTGTCCTTGTTCCGAAGACAATTCGGCACACTAGTCGTTTGACATGTTTCGTAGCAATGATAAATTTTTCCATGACTGCATGAAACATCTGTACAATCGTAGGACTTTGGCGCATCAGTAAAACAACTACATGTTACCAGTGATGCAAAGCCGCACTCCGTTTCCTACTAGTATTACCAGTGAAGCTATGGCTGGAGATCGAGACCCTCAATAATTGCTCAAAAGGCTTTCCACAAAGCCATTTGAGGATGTATTCAGCATCTTTCATATCAAGCTTTAGGTCCACGTAGACCTCGTCGAGCAAGTAGGGCACGACTGTGCCTTACGAGTAAAAAGAACTCGAGAGAAGAGAACTTGTCACGTCAGCATTGCAAACGTGTTCTGAACTGCATTGCTGTACCAGAATAAATAAAAGGTTAAATAAAATGCATACAAAGAGAAAGTTTTGCCTCACTACCGTATAACGTTTCTGCACAAGTAGTAAGCAGAACTACTGGAGCATTTCAGTCACACTACTAGTGTGTGTGACACATGCCTACTCCATGGGCCCAGTTGTGTTACTAGTCCAGCACTGTAGTTGACTGATTCTGTTTTAATAGAGGCCTGAACCGGCATTAGCAGTGGAGAGGGGAAAAAAATATATATATATCGCAATTAAGACAGTCACCCTCGTCGTTCTACTAGTGTGCTGAATTGTCTTATTAGTGAGGACAAAGTGCATACTAGTACACGGACCTTGAGGTGGATATCAAGAATATGCAATAAACGCTCAAACAGCCGTGCGCGCCCAAGCCCGGATGAAAAGACAATGAGTGAGCGGAGGAGTGCCGGAGTGAGTACGCTCCCGCCCCCCTAGATGACCTGGCAGCAGCTGTGAGGGGTCGGGGTGCACAGCAGCCCCTCCTTAGGACTGCGGTGGATGTTGACCGATAGAGTCTTGTCGCTCAGAGGCATCTGCAGGGCACGGTTCTTCATGTTCCTGTGGTTCTCGCGGGCCAGGTCCAGCTCCCCCAGCACGAGGGTCCCCGAGCAAGACCCCTCCAGCAAGGGGTCTGCTCGCGCGTCCCCCAAAGGGGGCGGCAGGTTTCCCCGTGGCGACGGCCCCCCCAAAAGCGAGACCTTGTCCAGGCTGCCGGTGGAGCCGCCCACGCACATGCGCCACACCGGGCGTTCCTGAGGGTCCCCGACAATGCCGGCGGGGCCGTTGCCGGACGTGCCCCCGCCCGCCCCGCCCGTCAGGTTGTGGAACTGCGAGCTGAAGCATAAACTCATCAACTTGAGGCTTTCCACCAGGCCACTGGAAGTTTTGGCCGAATTCTTTCCCTGGCCCAAAACGGAGCCGGGGCTGGTGCAGTGCGAGGGGCTGTCCTGGGCCGACGGCCTTTTTTCGCCGTCCTCGGTACCCGACAGCCGACGACTCTCCGCGTTGCCGTCGCTCATCTCTGAGGAGGGCGTGCGGGTGGCGATGGGCGCCGCCAGCGGGCCGACGCTTTCGGGCGACGGAGGTGACGCTGCTCTCGAGTTCAAATGGAGGCTGAGGCTGGGCTTGGTCAGGCCCGGCCCTTTTAAGTCGCCGTCCCCCTCCTCTTCCTCGTCCGCCTTGTCCTCCCCTTTCTCGTCCTCGTGGATCTGGTTGAGAACCGGGGCGCTCAAGCGCGACGTCAAACGGTTACGGGACGAGGCCATGGTTGATGAGACTTTGGAGCGGAGCACCACGTGAGCGGGAAGGGCAGAGGGGGAACAACTGTCCTCCCTCTCTTCTTCCTCATCCTCCTCCACGCTGAAAAGGCTGAGACTGCGAGTTTTGCAAGAGCCCACTGCGGTCAGAGAGCCCAGTCTGAGGGGGTTGGAGTGGGGCTTGGAGAGAGGCCGCGGCCCCTTGTCCGGGTTCTGACCGGCTGTCTGCTGGTTGTCCTGCCTCTGACTGAGGTCCGGCAGAGCCGTTTTGGGCCGGGGGCCTTTATGGAGGCTTTCTGCGCTGCGGGCAGGTGATTGGGGCCCCCCGGGGTGTGACATCGCCGGACCCCCCAAGCCATCGCTGACATCCTGGTGGACATCCACTCGGGTGGGCCAAGACTGCCTGCGAATGGTCACCATGCAGACAAAGCGCAAGTGTTTTTTTTTTTTTTTTACCAGTGGTGTCTATGCATGCATGAATTTTTCAGCCATAAAACATGTTTCATACGGGAAGGCCCAACGTGATAGGAACATGCACCGAAAAAAATATAGTCAATAAAGTCAAGAAACATCGCTGTGCTAGCTAAACCGTGTTTTAAAGTGAGCCCTTTTCTCTGCTAACAAAATACAAAAACATTGCTTCCTTTTAACAACCTCATAGATATGATCACATTTTATTTGGTGACGGCGTATCATAAAGGAGATATATTATCATCGTGTTACTTCTCGCCTATAAAATTAAATTGTATTTTAGAATTAGCTTCTTCGCTGCTCGCAAAACTGCTGACTTTCCTGTTACGTGAACAGCTTCATCACCAAGTATGAGTCCAATTTATCCTCTCGTGTTGTGATCTGCATGCTATAAAGGAGATTTATCATTTGTATTTTTCAGTCATCGTGTTCGTTTCCATTGTAAAACTAAACTGTATTTTGGCATTCGCCTCTTCACTGCTAACAAAACAGCTCATTTCTTGTTAAACGAACACCCTTATAACTCAATATTATCACACGATAATCCTTTGTGTGTTGTAAACTGCTTGTCCTAAGGGAGATTTTTCATTTTTGTTTTCAAGTCCTTGTGTCGTCGCGTTCCATTCTAAAACCAAACCGGATGCTAGCATTCCCTTTCCACCAACAAAACAGTGCTGAAAGATTCCTAAAAGATCACTTAAAACACTCTCATCACAAAATATTAGTACATTAGATTGTTTTTGGTGTTAGCTGCTTTCCACGAAGGAGATTTTAATTTGTTGTATAGTGAGCACGTTTTTGGTATATTATTAAACTGTCTTTAGCGCGAACAAAACATCACTAAAAGCTCCCTAAAAACACCGCTTAAAACAGCCTTAGAACTAAATACCACACGTTATTCTCTTGTATATTTTCAACTGCTTGCTATAAGTGATTATTTACATGAGCATTTGAAAGAGTTTCGTTAGCTCAACGACTGTATATTAGCCTTTTTCCTACTATCAAAACAGTGCGAAAAGCTAAAAGGAAAAATCACTTACAGCCGCCTCATGGCTCAACATTAGGATATATTTTTCTCTCGTGTGTCTTTAAATGTGTGTTATAGTCAGAGTGTTCTTGGTTGGATCTGTGTGTGTGTTTTTAAAGGCGGCCATCTGTCCCTATGCTGTCGAGTTCATCTGTTGCGGATTGAGAGTAGCCAGCCTCGACTCAAGGAGGGTGTGTTTATGACTTGGAGACGCACTTTTGCAAGGAGCACAATGATGTTGAACACTTTCTCTCGGTTATTTTTGTACCTGAACTGGGCCTTGCTGGGGCTTGGCGACCGCGTCTGGCTGTGCTGCTCCTTCTCCTGCCGCTCCCTCAGCATCCTCTCAGCCAGGAGGAAGTACGTCGCCGTGATGTGGTTGTACTGATTTGATTCCAGAGCCCTGACAAGCGAGAGACGCACCGTCATCTCTGTTTTCCAGGCGGCAACTCTCACGTGACATTTCATTGCAACTAAACGTGGGGCTTTTGGGTGAATATTTGGGATGAACCAGAAATGCACCACAGTATTCCCCACAGAGAGTGAATTCACATAATCGTCATCCTGTGGCATCTTGGTGCCAAGGAACTACCTTAAAGTGAGCCGAGTGGCTTCATTCAAGCAAAAGTTCTGCTTTGCCGCCATCTTGTAGCATCCAAAGCCGATTACAAAGCTTTTGCGGGGGGGCCGATTTTCACTCTGGGCGGCGGGCTTTGCTCACGATGCTGTGTAACTATACAGGTCAACTGAAATGGACTCTCACGACACTTTGGGATGCGCAAGTCCAACTGCGAGTTGTTCAACTCATCATTTTTGATCAACCACAACACATATTGATCCATTTGTGTATAAAACACCAGCTTTGGATTTTGCCATTCCGCTGCCGGCGGTGCAAAAAGTGCCGAAACATTTAACAGTTGGGCAATCAAAAGTTGAAAGAGGTGAAGTGCGGCGCGTACTCGATGATGGCGTCTCGGTCCGCAATGGCCCCCAGCACCATGCGCTGGATGATGGAGCCGTGCTCTTCTTCCAGCAAACTGCGGTGGGACACCAGCGGGGTGGACAGCTTGGTGGCCGGCGACGGGTCGACGCCTCGCAGCCACGCGTGGTTCTCGATCTCCTCGAGAGTCGCTCGCTTCTTGGGGTCCCGCTGCAGCATGTGTCCGATAAGACTGAAAGAGTTCACATCGTTATTAACCCCACAGAAGTTCATTTACGAGCCTTGGACAGGATCCGTGACCCCCGTGTGCATCGATATAGACAATAACATTAAAATCTACAAGGAAATATCCCTAATCTTATATATGTTTTTTTGTGTATGTGTGTCGAATCATTCCCATCACTTGAATTCTTGGGCAGCCTGCTACCAAAACAACATCTGCTATCTCGACCTTCCCCTGATGAAAATATGCACGGAAGCTAGTCCCCCACCATCACCCCCTCCCTCATACATTCCCTTGATTCACCGTCTTCATTGTTTATGTCTTGTGACCTGTTGTAACTGTCATATGCTTGTGCAGGAGTTTTTTTTGCCTCACTCAAATTATCCTCAAAATGAGGGTAGTTCGAGCGTGGGTTTTTTTCTCCCTCTCTCCCTCCCCTGTGGTTTCTTTCTGACCTTCGGGTTGAGTGAACGCTGGCGCGTTTTGGCTGCCGCGTTTTGGCTGCCGCTGCTCAACCCGTATTGTTTTGTGTTTTTTGTTATTGTAAAGTGTCCTTGGGTGTCTTGAAAGGCGCTTATAAATAAAATGTATTATTATTATTATTACTTGCACAAATAAATGCACGTGTGTGTACGCAGTAAAAAAAAAAAGGGCCATGCTAAAATGAGTGCGAGGAGGTGGGGAGGAGAAGCCTCCACAGGCGTCTTCACACATTGGCGGATATGAAATAAGCAGCGCCTGCCGAGCGGGCTCGTCCATCTGCGTGTGAGCGCGTGCGCTCGTACTCACTCTCGGCAAGCTCCGGAGATGTGCGGGGGCACCGTGTATTTGCAGTCCATGATCATGGTGAGCGTCTCGCTGTCGTTGGCCTCCTGGAAGGGCGGCTGACCGCACACCAGCATGAAGAGAATCACACCCAGACTCCAGATATCTGCGCGGGGGGTGACAGCGAGCTGTGAAAGTGCATCCATAAACGCGACTTTTTCCACCAAGCGCTCCCGCTCCGGTTCAGTTCGGGAGGCGGCTTTGCCTTTTGCCCGCCGTCTAAAGTTGTGAAAAGTCGACGTCGCAGACTTTTTTGGCACCCTGCCACTGGAGCGTGTGAAAAACAGCAAGGAAAGAGGAAGAACGGGCACTTATCTTCTCGTAATCAACGGCGCCGAGCCAAGACACAAAACACAGGATGTTGTCCATTGTTAACTCATAACTTGTTGTTATGCTCCACCGGCATGGGGGGTTAATACATCGTGCCGCGACGAGGGGCTAATGCTTCGACAGCCATTCGTTTCTTGCTCGGCAGGATTTGTCACAAGCCGACAACGTCTATTTGCGAGGGAACCTCGTGGAGGAGCGGCGAAGGTGCCAAGCAAAAAGTCTCTGGATGCGGGTCAAGATCTGACGAGAGGTGCGGCGCATTGACAGCAGCTGGAGCTGCACCAATACGATTGCTCGCACGAGACAATTGAAACAACTACAGTAGTTGGATTGAAACCTGGCTCGCTCCAGTGCCCTTTCTGCTTCCTGACCTAGATAAAAACAATAAACAAACAAATAAGAAATAAGAAATACCGCAACCCCCTTGAACCGCATTCATGCAGAGTGGCGGTCGTAAATATGCGCTCGTCGCTTTCGTGCGCATCTCTCCGACTGAGAACAAAGCTCGCATGGCCCTGGAGCACTCGCTCCCTTCCCCGACACGCATGCATGAAATGTCCCGGAAACTGGGTTAACGTGCGCATCTCGGCGCAGCGTACGCACAAGTGCTAATTTCATGCTACACTTCACTTGGGCACTTTGGGGTGGGGGGGGCAACTTTTTTTTCACCAGCTCAGTGGTCCTTTGGCACACTTCCCTGCCGTGACATGTTGCCTGTGATTCGGAGAGACACTTGCAGTGCAGTCTCGAAAGTGACAGGAAGGAACAATATGGCGACAAGACTGCGCTGCGATCCGCGATGCCGGTGACGTCTTAGAAAGTAACGCCTTGCTTTAATAATAGTTTTTGGGGATTTTTTCAGTAGCGACTAATTGAACGTGTTACTTGCGTTTGTTCGTTGCGGATTTGATCCAGCTCTATTCCCACAACGTTTGGTTGTTTCACGATGAGCGCAAAGCTGCTGAGTCAGTGGACAATTCCCTGCAGCTCAAATTCATTTCTTTTGTTTGGCATAAAATATTGATAGGCGCCGCCTTTAAAAGGTGTGCTATTTCAAGGTCAACTCCATATATTTTTACACGCATCTTCGCCGCCCGAGCATCTTCTGCCGCGATTTATTCGTGCCGCGCTTGGGTGCGTGCGGGCATCCAAAAAGGTTTAGCGCATGCTTACTCAGGAAGTCGTTGAAAGGACTCGTACTGAAAAACTTATGAAACCAAAAAAAAAAAAAAAAAAAAAAGTTTGGATTTTGAGAGGAAGCAAATTATTTTAAAAAAAAAATCATGAAAAACAATGAGAAAATTTAAATGCAAAAAACACACAGCGAAAAGTCAGAAAGACAACAACGCGTCGTAATTAAACACCGGGGGATGTGTTCCATCTCTATGAGGATCCACAAAGTGTGTTTTTTTTGTGCTTGGAGGCGTCTCAAGCTGCTTGCCGTCGCCATCTTACCCCCCCCCCCCCGTCGACGTCTCCGAGCAACCGCTACCGTCTCCCTCATTACTTGCGTCAGCAGTGCGTTCCGCTTCCTTCCTTCCTCCGTAACTTTATTTCCAAAACCAGATGGCTGTCGACACATCCCCGGACGACCGCATCGTAAAAGCGCAATACGCCGCCGACCCTCTCATGCGGCACAGTGAGAGAAATGCGGTGCAGAAAGAAAGAGCATTACCTTTGGCAAAGATCAATTTTAGATGCTATTAAATTGGGCTGCAGTAGCGAATGCAGATTATTTCCTGAATGATGCATGTGCAACAGTAAACTTTCTTTGGTGTGTGTGTGTGTGTATTCATGCAGCCCGTGCTCGGTCGGGTGGAAAGAAGAAGTCTATATTTAACCCGACATTTGCAGGATGTTTAAAAAAAAAAAAAAAAAACGCGGAGGGAGCTGACATGCTGCATAACATCAGGAAAGGAGAAGAGACGGACGGGCACTTTTTACACCACTTCTGGATCCTCTCTGCACCGAGATCAACCTGGGAAGTCTTTAAAGTCCCTTCGATGCGCAACCACGTTGATTCAACTTTGGTTCAAATGCATGAGCGCGTTAAGTTATTCAGGAAAAAGCTCAGAGATTCCATCCGAAATCCCAATATCAGACGATTGAACCCTTTGGTGCACCTGGAACCTGATAGCGTGATAAGCCGTCCACTGTCGTGACCGCTCTCCCTGAAAGGGTTCAAATGGTTCACGTTTCTTGAAAACACATCACTGACGAGGATCGAAAATCAAAGCACTACTTGTGCCTCGCTCAAGAGCCTGTTTTGAGGGGGCGGTCTCACCAAATCAACCATCGCTGACCACCCTCCCCCACCTACGGTTTGGCCAACGCCCAGTATGGGCTTTGTTGCCGGCGACGGGTTTTTCCAATGAGGTGACCGACTAAAAATACAGAACGGCCTGCGCATAGACAGATTTTTCAGAGGCATGCGTCTCACCAAAGTGTTGCTTCCGAGAATCGACTATTTGCATCCAAGCAATTAGAAAGTCAATTTGACATCGTGCTGTACGTCGCCTTTCCTTCTTAAGCATCTTTTTTCGCAGACGCAATTCAATAATCTGGATGTATTTTGGGCTGCACGGACGAGCAAGAAACTCCAAATGGGGCTGAATGAAAGCTCGGACAGTCTCGTTATCTCCGTTCTAAAGTGGGCTTGTGGCCAGCTGGCACACTGCAGCCTGGTTCCCTTCAAGTCCTCGATACAAGAATTCCGGTTTGGAGGCTTCTAATTATGATGTCACATTGTTCCCACTTAATGGCAAAATGCACAGACGCGGCACAAGCGCAGCAAACAACAGAGCGCCGACACAATTGGTCGTGCGACCCTCCCGTCCGGCTGATATTGTCCAACAACGGGATGGCGTTATTTCACTCTGGAATTTTGGAGAACGCTCATCTGCTCGGCACAAAATAAGAGAGGCAGAGAGCAGAAAATAGCGCCACTAATCCATCCAGTGAGAGAGGACAAAAATGAAAGAAAATGAAAATGCTTCTCCATCGCCTGCTTTCTCCATTTTGTGCCCTGGCGTACAGAGCAAGGAGACATTTCCTTCTTTAATTGTCCACCATATAAATGCTCTTACATAATATTTTGATCTGTCATCAACACCGATTCTTGACTGTCCAATTTTGGATTCTCAAAGAAAGCTAAAGCAGTTTCCATTACTTCCAATTGGAAACATTGTTTTGCAATTCGAACAAGTTGGAAGTCGATCGGCAACAGACGAGTTTCAACCGGATTCCCCTTTTGCTGTTTTTCCTACAACAGCACAACCTACACCCGCCCCGTGTCTATCTCGATCAGGGCGGCTTTGTCCAACACATTTCAACTGTGCAAGCGTCTATCCAATCACATTTCGTCTGCCGACGTTGATATTTAGCAGTTGACACCCTCGGGCAATGTGAACCTTGAGCTCCTTATCAGCCTGCTGATAAAACTGACAGTGCGGGGACTTGCCAACGCACATCGACTCTTATTTAAGAGAGAGAGAGAGAGAGAGCCCATGCTGCTATCGGTGAGCCATATCAGCAGAGTGGGCATGCATGTGAAAGGAATACAGCTATGGAGGACAGTACAGCGTGTGCCACATGGACAGTGACAACAGCCGCCAACGATGTGCACGATGTTGCGCCGCAACATTCCATGTCCGCGCTGAGCTCTACCGCATGTCGGCGCAACTTAAGAAGGTTCCCTGACTACAACAAGCACCTGTAAATAAATCAACAAAGGTTGCACCCTATTCGAAGTTCCAACTCACCGACGGCGGGAGCGTCGTATTCGTCCCCGAGCAGGATCTCGGGGGCCGAGTACGCCAGCGAGCCGCACGAGGTGTTGAGCTTCTTGCCCGGCTGAAACCTGTTGCTGAAGCCGAAGTCGGTGAGCTTGACGACGCCCTGCTTCTCGAAGAACACCACGTTCTCGGGCTTGAGGTCCCGGTGCACCACGTGCAGCCGGTGGCAGTAGGAGATGGCGTGCACGATCTGGGCGAAGTAACACTTGGACACCTGGAGGGGGAGACGTGGAGGATAAGTAAGGTGTCTACACATGACCGAATCTCCATTATTTATATTCACTGATTTTAAGCTTAGACCGAAGCCCTGTCTAGTATAAAAGCTTTGCTTTGGTGCCAAAGAACTAGGTTCAAGTGAAGGAAGGAACTTTAACTCATTCACTCCCAAAGACGTTTTTAAACGTCTTTTCAGACTGGGTCCAGAATTAGCTGGTATTGAATGAGTTAATTGGACAGGCCATCATTGTGTCTCATACAAGTCATGACTTGTCACCAATTGATCACATCTAAGCAATTATAAACCTTTCGGGTGGGCCGGAAAATTCTTACTCGTGTTCACTATTGGCAACAGAATACAAATAAATGGGTCGTTCACATAACAGTGTGGCTAATTTACAAGACCTCCCAACACCTCCGCGCCAAGTTTCTCCTCACGTGACTTGGCAGCTAGGCTAGCAGAAGGCGCAGAGCCGCTACCCTGCAGAAATGGTCAAATAACGGAAGAGTGTCATGTCACTGCTGTCGTGACAAAGACAAAAGGGAAGCAAAACTTCATGAAGATTCGTTAGCAGGAGAGATTTGGATTACGCTAGCTGCCGACTCGTAATTGATTGCGGGGGCATTTGTGTTTGGTGGCGTCAGGAGAGTGTATGAAGTGCTGCTTGCACAAGTGAAAATGCTTCTATTGCTTTGGTGGGCGCTTTTTTTTTTTTGCCCAACCTGGAGTCTGCTCTTGCAAGTTGAACCCGTATCATGATGTTGTGCTGTTGCCCCAGGTCGTCAAGGCAACAAAAGCCCAGACTCACCATTGGCCCAGCAGTAAATGGGACGGAGTATGCGGTCGACGACTTGCATTTATTACTTTGGTGAAATGGGGCGTGGAAAATGCGACATCAATCTTGCTTCTCGGGATATTTTATCAATCGGCACGTTATTAAAACAGACGGAAAAAGGAAGCCATTTAAATTGAGGCAAAAACGCTTCATACGTCTCCCTTTCAGGGAACTCTTGGCCCATGTGCCACTACTTTAAAAAAGGGGAACCGATTCAATCATTTTGGCGTAAAAAATCAAACACCCATTCAGGATATGCGTCATCTGTGAAAATACACAATGTGGCTCCCCGGATTCACAATCAAGTTTAATGACTACTTGCTTGGCTCATTTCCCATCCGGCCACAAGGTTTTGTGGAAAGCGGTTGTGTAGTTTTTTTTACGTAATGCTGCTAGGGGCAGACAAAACAAACACACCTTGTTGTCATAGTCGCATGAGCCCAAATCTCAGCTTTTTTCCCTTCACTTTCGCAGCTGTTCCACTATACGACCACGTGCACGATTCCGCCCGCAGCCCGACTCACTTCCTCACTGAGGCCTCCCTCGTGCTTCATGATGCAGTCGAACATGTCGCCGCCGTCCCCCAGTTCCAGAATGAGGTAGAGCTTAGTGGCCGTGTCGATGACCTCGTACAGACGCACGACGTTGGGATGCTGCACCAGTTTCATGCATCGCACCTCCTGGAAAAGGTGGCCCCGCGCCACCTGGTCCAGCTTGGTCTTGTCAATCACCTTCACCGCCACCTGAGACGTCAGGGAGTCAGTCAGAAGGAGCACGCAAAAAAAAAAAAAAAAAAGAATGAATAAATAATCGGGGAAGCGTAGACCTTTTCTCCAGTGAAGACATGCCGGGCAAGTTTGACCACAGCGAAGTGTCCGCGGCCCAGCGTCTTGTCCAGGTCGTACAGCCCGGCAATCTTCCCGTCATGGTGACGTTTGAGGCCCGCCATGGCCTCTGGCGGGACGTTGGCGGGAAAGCGGGGGGCGGGGGGGGGGGAGGGGGAGAAATCTCGCGTCACCCTTTGGTCCCTGCGTCAGATGTCCATCTTCTTTGACGTGTGGCTGGACTGTCAGCGGAGGTGTGTCACGACAAGATAAGAGGCGGCCAAAGGCCGATGTGAGATCAGCTGCTTTGCTGGGGTGGCTTCAAGGGACGCCGGTAAAAAAAAAAAAAAAAATCACCTTAGTCCCATCTTGTCATGCTCTATGGGGGAAAAAAAGAAGTCATGCATTAATCACACATGAAAACTTTTCCAGCACATTTGGGTGTGAGCTGGAGCGCCGGAGCTGAGCCGCGGTCGCCAGCCAGTCACGTGACACGTACAAACAAACATTGGCACTCGCATCCACCCCAATGGAGAATCTTCACCTTAGAACCGTGAGGCAGACATTCTAACCTTGATGTCACCGTACTGAGAACAGTCACTTTATTTCGAGAAAAAAAAAACAGCCGACAACCCCGATAAGTCGTCTGTCTCCCTTAGTAAACTTAACTGGTCACCATTACCATTAGTAAGGAATAACTTTTGTCTCGTTTCCTGTATTATGAGTTGGCCCGATACACTTCCAAACGTTCTGATGCATGCCACTGCCTTGTTTAGTTTTATTTTTAGAACAAGCGGCGGCCTGTGGGACAGTAAAAATGCACTGGGATTTTTTCGAAGGTGCCAAGTGGCTGCTGCGATGCTACCATTACAAGTTGCTTGTTCAAAAACACGGGATGTTGCGCGAAGGCCTTAAATTGACTTCCCGCGTCCTTGTGTGTAGCCTTCATGATGACTTTTTACCGGGACACTGTGGGAAAGATCCAGACATTTTCCAGTCAACGCACATTGCTCACGGCAGTCACGAGCGTGTTTTGTTTTTTTGTGAAGCTACCACAGAAGAGGAGCCGATGTATTTTTTCGCGATACAGGAAATAAGTCTGCTCAGTAAAATATGGCCATTATAAAGAATATCAATTATCCACACACAAATGTCATTTATCAATAGTACAGACTGACACATTTACTTCTCAAAATCCAACAATGTATACAAATGAATATAGCCTTGATAAGATTTCCAAAGAACCATTTCCTTTTCGTGTCATTCCCGAATTCTACTGTGTCATGCCATTACATCGCCAAATGATCCAAAAATGCATCGGTACCATAAAAGCTGTTCAAGCAATAAAGCAATAAAGTTCCAATAATGAGGTCAACTCACAGGAGACCGTTAGCCGATGTTCATTCCGGTCACCTAAATCACGGTAAAAAGCTCCCGGCGTGCGGGACGCGTCGTTCCTGGCATACTTGCTCCCACATCGGCCTAATGGCGTAACAACGCCCGCGGGCGGGAGGAGCGGCCTGACATTCTTGACTTCCACGAGCCTACCTGCATGCCGAGCCGACGCAGAGCGCACGACGGGCCCGCCAAGTACAGGCCCGGAACATTCCTGCAAGGTGATCCACACCTAAGGTGTGCCCACACTCACCTTAGATTCATAGAAACAATAGGACAAAGGAAAGCTGTTGCCAGGGAGCACACCTTCATAGGGAACAGCAAAATACAGCATGCAAGACAGAAAATACCGCCCACCCGCTGCAGCGGGCCGGTCCACGACATATTAGAAACATCTCTGAGTGTGATGAAATTAGGACCGTTTGGCACGGCCTTAAATGGCAGTGCCATTCATCCGTTCCAACCTCGTTCCGAATCAAAATTTAAAAATGACTTTTTTTTTCCCCATAGGAAATCAGAACTTTAGGATATTAATGAAAACATACAGGAGCGACATAATAAAATAGAAAGTAACCGGGTTGGGCAAATTTAGAGGTGCAATTCAATGGACATTGGGTTGCTCCTTCTACTCAGCTAGCCTTGGCTACTTTACAATACAGACAAATGGATACACATGGAGACGGTCACAACCCCTCCGTAAGCTGCAGCAACGGCCATTTGCTCGAAAAGAGCCAGTTCCATCAGGCTCTTTTATTGCCATTTGCAAACAGTGCGAAACTAATTGCGCTCATCTCGTCTGTAGCTGCAATGGATTAATGTCAGCTCGATTCATTTCAACGAGGAAAATTGATGCGCTACTCGAGTAAGTTGAGTTACGAGCTTGGTCATGGAACAGATTTAACTCGGAAACTAAGTTACCACTTTATCAGCATTATTGTTCAGGGGGGGGGGGGGGGGGGGGGTTCCAGACTTGATGCATCTCATGCGTTGGATCTCATTCGATTGCACAGGTGTACCTAATGACGTGTCCTGCTCTAAGCGCAGCGCCACACATGGCCACGTTACGTGTGGTCAGTGTAAGCATGTGTTGGCTTAATCTCTCCTTGACGCTCAGGTTACCTAATGAGGTGGAAGTGTGAGAGTGCTTCCTGTATATCCACGAACTAGTGGACGTTGCGTCTTGAAAATGCACATCGGTAGTCTGTTGTGTAAGCGAGCAAAGCGTGTTCATTTTTACAAAGGGGCAGGAGTGTACACATGCCAATACTGTACAACATATACCGTGTCAAGGACTCGAGGCGGTACTAATGACAGGCGCAAATATATCATAAAATGTGACATATGATAGCAACTGAAGACCACACGAGCAATAGTTGTCACGATGGTTTCCCAAATTTAAGAGCTGGGCCTTTAAATACGGTCATTAAACAGGCACGCAACTCATTATGATCAGTCCTGGTGCATTTCACGTTGATACGATGGCCATGCACAAACCCGCCGTGATACCACAGCTTTCTCGGAGTGGCGACAAACACAAGAGTCACATTAATATTTAATGCAAAGCTACTCAACTCGATTTCCATGATGGCAGGGTATCACATCTATATGCATACTGCAGCAACACAAACACTAATCAGCATCCTCGACAGCTAACGATATAAACTCAACACAACAATTGGAAAGGCATAAACAATATCGCCACTACTACTACTACTACTACTCATGCCATTTTTAACAATTGTTTTGGGTCGCTAGTGAGAGAGCGCCTATCTCGGCTGACGTCTGGGAGAGAGGTGAGGTACACCCAGGCGTGGTCACCAGTCTTTTCACACAGCACATAATGACAATCATTCACACTGACAAACCATGTTGACTGAAATAAACCTCACAAACGCCCTGCAGGAAAGCCGGAGCAAAAAGTGGAACTCAGAACTGTGAGGCAGATGAGTTCGCCAGAGTCATCTGTTCTTTTCATTAACACTTACTGTATTTGCTTTTTTATTTTATTATTTTACGTGAGTAGCATCTTGTTCAGTCAATTTCTATTTTTATTGGCTCCTCACATTTGCACTGACAATAACGTATTTCCATTGCATTCATTTCGTGAGAAAATCACCAAATTCAAAGGGTTCGAAAGACAGAGCTCGGTGAGACACCATGTGTGGATTACAATATGTCGTCATGTCTCATCCTAATATGTTTCTTTGCAAGCGGAAATTCAATCAGGCCAGAACAGTACATACAAATGAGATGAAAACATATACTGTATATAATGGGGCCCCCCATTATATACAGTATATGTAGATATACTGTAAGGGGGGAGGGGTGATTATTAGTTTTAGGGGCAGCATAGTAAGCCTTGTGGTTAGCATGTTTGCGTCAGAGCCAGGAGGCCGTCAGTGTGGAGTTTTCTCCTTGCGGTTTCCAAATCCATGAACGTTAGGATCATTTAAAACGAAAGTGTCCTCATGTTTGAGAAATAGGCATAGTGGAAAACTCCCCTTTCGCAGTTCTATGGTTGGAAGGTCAATCCCCAGCTCCGGTCTTCCTGTGTGGACGTTAGAAGTTCTCCTCGTGCTGGCGTGCATTTTCTCGTAGGCTCCAATGACATGCATAAAGTAATTAAATAATGAGCCATAAATGCTAACCACGAATCCACGGTGTTGCCTATGTGTAATCCAAAAATTACTAATTTGATAATACTGTATGATTATTACGTGGTCAGAAAAGTTTGCTTTTGTCTTTTTTTCTAGCTCTTCCACACTTTCCAGCCCTATTTCCTAATTCTATAGAAACCGGATGGCTTGCTAGATGGATGGATGGATGCTTTGTCTTTTTAATCCCCTAATCCATCACGCATTACTGCTTTAGTTCATGTAAATAAGGGTGCCTCTTTGTGTACATTTTTTTGTTTGTTTAAAGCACAACCAAATCACATTTTAAAATGTCATTCATAGTGAAATAGTTTACTCCAATGGGTACAATAATAGCAACAGTGTCAACAAACCATTGTTAGATTTTCACTGCTATGGTAATAATGGCCATATAGGTGCCTCAAAACACAATCCAAAGGAAATACGGATTGACAACGACGCAAAAAATCCTGCAGTGGATTCAGCCGAACCTGGCGAATTTGACCCGGGCCCACGGAATCTTTGCCACCTTTGCCTTGCATGCACTGCTTACCACGGAAGGAAGCAGCCAGCCAGTCAACGCTTGTCCTCTTCGGGCTCCCCCTTAACCAGACGGAAAGGCCGCACGGGGATCCGGCTGCTGGAACTGCAGCTTTCGACGACGTTTCGACCCGCCAAGTTTTGGGTGATGCGCGGAACCGATTGAGGTTGAACAACACGGCGTTTTAAACTCAAACAGCTTCCGAATAAAATTTGGACGGCTCTCTCCCCTTCACTGTAGCTTGCTCCAGCCCTCTCGTTCGATTGCGTCAAGCGACGGATGTGGTTAGCTCTAACACAGGAAGTGAGCGCGGTTGTAGTTATCAAAACACAAGAGTCGTATTATTAACGACTCTTCAGCCAATCAATCCTAGATTTGAAGAGGTTTAATAAAGTGCTGTTTCAAACCACAAGCATTAGATTGACCCTGCCAGAATATCATTTTGGTCCGATACGAAAACCTAAAAACGAAACATGAGGTGGCGGGGGAAGCAGACAAAAAACACGTTAAACTCGACACGATACTCCAAATTAGTGTACCCATCCGATGCCAGATTTCATTTTCTAATTTTCATTTTCGTTTGGTAATTCAAACGTCAACAATATTTATTTTTTAACAACAAATTAACCAGTTTCCGCTTGTGTCTCTTTCTGCACAGCGTCAAACTTGATTGTCACTGCGCATCGGCCATCTCTGACGTCAGTATTGCATTAATACGCTGAATATTTACCGAGTTCTTTTCATAGTGCAACCCACCAAAAAAGCAAACAAACAAAAAAAAAACCTCACAGCCTCATTGTGTATAATCACAGAACAAGGGGATTCGTGGAAAGGTATAAATTCAAAAGCACGACGGCCGATTATGGAATTAATGTGTGTAAAACAGGGGTGTCCAAAGTCGGTCCTCAAGGGCCGCTGTCCGGCCTGTTTTCCAGCTCTCCAAGGAGCAAATCATCAGGATCGATCTAATGCTGCTTCACAGCTGGCTGATCATCTGAATCAGGTGTGTTGTAGCTGGGAGAGCTGGAAAACAGGCAGGAAAGTGGCCCTCCACCCGGAGCTGGACATGTCTGGTCTAAAAAGACGCTAGCTGCATAAGACTGTGTATACTGTATGTGAATGTGCTATTTGTAGCACGACGGCGTTATAACTGGCCGCGCACATGGACAATGTTCTAGCCGGTTATGTAATCACCAGTCGCTCTTGTACGGGTTCAAGTAGGACCTGTTTGGCCGATGAGCTATCACTCACCGGGATTACAGCCAGTTAGTTTGGACTGCGGGGAGCGCGACATTTAATTTAAAAAGATTTACATACAGGACAGGTCTGTCAGGTGCGAGAACCGCCATAAAACCAGACAAGAGCGATGTTTGATTTTGCGACAGCCGGACCTTCCATACTTTCACAAGGGGGACATAAACACAAAGCAACAGTCCCAATGTACAGAGCGCCCTCTACTGGTATTAAGAAGCATTTGCTCTTTTGTTGTGTAATGCCCCCCCCCCCTCCTTCCACATCCATCAGTAATTATCTCATAATACATATACTGTACCATCTATCAATTGTCTGAACCAATTACATGCCCGCTAGTAACCTTAGAAAAAGGTCTGTCACTCACACACAGTAGAATTTCCATAATACTCCCGGCCATTTTATATTTTCATCTATTCAAATTTATTTTAATTTGCCTTACTATAGCAGTCAATGAGAATAGCGTGCTATATTTAGACAGCTACAGCTAAATTGCTGAGATTTGCATTTGCACAACATAGCTTACCATACAGATAGTGTTCCGCTACTCTGAGCCAGCCAGCTGCTGCAAATAGCAGAACCCCACCTGTAATTGATGCCTCCCAAAAGGGTTTAAAATTGCTTTTAGACACCACTCACAGCTAAATTAAACTAAAACTCAGTCCAACAGTTCCTTACCACAAAGGTTGGCATCTTCATGGTCAGGAAATATAGTAGCAAGCAGTAATTTTCTCAAAATGAAGCTCATCAATGAGTCAATAAGGTTCTTTGGGACCAAAAATCAGCAACATGGCAACAAATACTTGTACTATTTTCAACAAATCACTGATTTTCAAAAGAAGTATATGCCAAAACTGAACTTTGAATATGCCCGGGGCGGTTACTGTACATATTATACAGTCAAATGAATACATCCATTATTTTGTCCGCCTAAGTTTTTCCATCCCTCTCAAAAGAGTTCAAGTACAACCATAGTGTCGAAAGAGCCAAGACAAAGGCGTGGAACCAATCAGAATGTTTATTTTGGACAAAAATAATTTCACTTTTTCTTCGTTGCCGCCTGTTTCTGGAGTTTCTTCACCTCGTGCTTGATGATCTTGTTCCTCTGCACAAAAAAAGTTCACAAATAAGCACTTCAAGCCGTTGCAGGTTAAATCTCCCAAAAGCAATCCTTTTCACCCACAGTAACCAAAGGCAAGCCATTTTATCCCCGAGTTCAAAGAGCATCAGTAGAGTTGAACGGCACATTCGACAGGAGCACGGCATTCTTCCTTCAGTCAAAGTCATAAAGATGTCCACTCACAATAATGTTTCGGTGTTTGTTGGATCAATTACAGACTGAAGATCCTCCTCAACATAATTATGACATTAGATTTACCTTTTTTTCTGGACATAGCAGTACCAAGTGCAAGTATCAGTGAGCGTGTACAATCTGTGGCCTTTTTTATTTTACATTCTAGCAGAAGCATTACTGACTAGTATTTGGAACTGAACTTTCCACTTTGTCGAAGGGCTGCAGTTCCAGCTGAAGAAAAACAGGCCCCAAGTCTCAATCCGTGACACTGCCACCAGCACACTGAAGGTCAGGTGTTCTTTTTGGTGATGAGCAGTGTTGTGTTTATATTGTGCAATTATGGTCAAAAAAGTTCAACGTGGACTTCATTGGACCATACCACATTTGCTCCCGTGCATTCGGGAGGTTCCGAGTGTGCTTTTTAAAAAAAAACAAGGTTGAACAAAATGTAAACACTCTTTCAGATCACTTACCATCCTCTTGGCTTTCATCACCTTGTAGCGGTCGAAGTCGGACATTTTGGCCCTCTGCAAAGAAATGTGACAAAAAGTCAAGTTCTATGCAGCCTATGCCTTTAACCCAGGAGCTAGGGATTGAGGAAAAGAAGGGGGGGAAAAAAAACCCTAAAATCACAAACAGCTTAGCTTTTGTGCATCATTTTGTCCTTTGATCAAAACTGGTCTTGCAACCCTTCGGTACACTGTCAGATGTTTCAACACAAGACAATCATTTTGAATAATCAATCGCTTCGGCAAACAATTTTACCTTCTCTCTCGCCTCGATCTTCTTGGCCCAGCTGCTCTGTTCCCACTTCTCGTTGACTCCGGCCTTCTCCCAGGCTCTTCTCACAAACTTCTGGCGAGTACTGTGATCCAGCACACAAAGACACAGATGTGAAGTCGCCAATGCACTTTCAGCAGCCTGTTTCCAAAACAAAGCGCAAGGCACTGATACAACTCATTCCTACCTGTGAGGTATTTTGATGATGTAGTCTGTGAGCTGCATGCACTTGAAGGGCATGGCCTGCCTCTTCACACCAGTGCACGGACCGTCAACAAGAGCCTGCAAATGTGACAAACGACTCACTTACGCTTTGCTAAAATCACACAAATCAATTATGTTCAGTCGCAAAAATAAAAATCACATTATTTTCAGAAAGCACTCACCCTATTTTGGTCGATGACATCGACAATGGCCACCAGCTTGCCGGCGTAAGGCCCGAAACCGATGTAGGCGACGCGGCCAATTTGGACAAAGCGCTTGAACACCTGAGAAAGTACACATCAGGATGTAAATGCACAAACCCGAACAAAGTAAATAAACAATGTAACCAAGAAAGAGAAAATATTTGTTTGAATCCGATTCTGACTTGGCATGCTATTTTTTTAAAAGGAAACGCTTGTCTTTGACATTTTTGTTCATTGTATAAAAATAGTATGACGTTCAGATTGGTTTGACCAGTAATACCGTAATACTTTAGATTTTGTGTTGATGATCGCTCACAGCTAGCTGTGTGGGTTTTCTCCCACGTTGCAAAAACATACATGGCAAGTTGAGTGGGCACTCCAAATTGTCCCTAACTGTGGTTGTTTGTCAACGTGTGCCGTTCAATTAGGTGTACATAAATTGGCCAGTATGGACTGCTTCAGATTAATTCAGATAAAATGCTTTCTACAATTTGTGCATAGGTATCACGAGAACGAATCATCATTCACCAAGACGCCATAACAAAATTCGAAGTACAGAACGTCGCTTTGAGCATGGGCTAACTACAACATTCCGCGTAGGAGCCGGTATGAGTGACACAAATCTAACCAGACCGTGCAATTTACTACGAAAGCGTGTTACAGTCACATGATAATGATGGTGGTTTTAGTCACTATTTTTATTTGAAACCCGTTAGCTTAGCAGGGGTGCTCTCGCCCCCGTCTACCGTCTGGACCACGTTGTACTGCGCTTGATAGCCGACATTTTACCGAAATGTAATACAGTCCAAAATACGTACGCAGTGGCGTCAGACAAATCGAGAAAAGGTGCAAAAGTGTTTTTGGTTCACATATGGCCATTGTTGTGGCAAGTGGAAGGCACATATAAGAAAAAAACGTCGCCGTGAAAATGCTTAAGCGGTTCAGCCAAACCTACCATGATGGCAGCTCAGGAGCAGAAAGAACGACATGGCTTCCGGCAGAAGCAAACGTCACATCTGGTTAGATGGTGCGCATGCGTAATGTGTCAATATTCAAAACAAGCCTCTTACTGTAGTTTATCCGTTTTTGTTTAGTAGTTGTTGTCCATAGTTCGTGCATGACGATTCACAATTCGCGGATTTTATTTTTACAATTGACGTGAAAATTAAAAATGCATTACTGTAGATCTGTTTATTATTTTGGTAATGTCCCAATTACATAGCCATTCTAACCCGCTGTTATACCACCCTTCCACAAGGTGTCGCGGGAGCTCTAGGGTTGATTTGCGACACGAGTAAGCCTGTAACACGTTCTTGGTGTTGCTGGAGTAAAACTACTTTCAAGCTCATAAACGGACTGGTTTCTTCATATCAAAACTACAATTACTAAGAGGAGGGTTTCAGGTCGGCGTGGGTGATTGCTTTTACCCCATCGCCATGTACATTTATGGTGCATCTTGAGTGTATAAAGATGAACGGCCCGATGAGAAATGAATGATCAGCAGGCCAGGCCATTTGGTTTATAGCAACGTCATATTTTATTCTAATTTCCAATAAACAGAGAATATATCAGTCCCTTATTTGTACAAAAAAATACCTGAACAGGATACAATGTCGATCCAGGAGCTGTGTAGACACGTACAGAATATGAAGCAAAAGCACAAAAAGAACATGAGTGAAACACAATTCACGTGTGGACCTTTTTTTCTTCTTCCCCGTTTTCCTTTCCCTGACACGTTTTGTTGTTTGAATGGAGCTTATGATGACTGAGCTTATGAAAACACCGTTGACAATTGGACTTGTTTGGCTTGACTACAGCTGAGTGCAAAATCAAGAACGAGCGGATGGACCATATGAAGAAACCGGAGGCACCACTACGTCAACTGCTACGCTGAAAAACGGCAGACTGTCTTTCATGACTGAAAGCTGCTACTAAAATCCCCAAAGAATATACATCCATGGAAACAACACTGGTGTGTGCACGTGATTAATGACCAAAATATTTCCTGCAAAATTGAAATGGAAAGGTGACATCCAATGCAACACTATCAGAGAGGTGCTAACTGAACATCACATGAAACGAAGAATCAAGTACAAGTATCAGGGCCACCCAAAGTAGAACAAAACTTAAAAATTAAAGCATTGAACTACAACGGTCACTATCAGGAAACATGGTAATGAGTCACGAGAAGAATGTAATCTGATGAGAATTTATCATTTTATGGGAATATGGTCACAAGATTACCAGAAATATCATTCGCTCACTAAAATAATAAATACGACTTTTTGGTTGGAATTTAGCACCCCCCCCCAAATAAAAATCGGATATAATTATCTGTATGTTTTTTTTAATTAAAATGTGCGACTTTTTATCACCCAGAGAAAATAACTTATTTTTTGCCCTCTATTATTTTTTATTGAAAAAAAGTATTTTACTTGCATATGTTCTGACTTTTTTCCCCACTGAATATTAGGACTTTTTCTTGCAAACATACACTTTATTTCTTTTTTAATAAATCCATGAAAGTCACACTTTTCCCCTCAGAAAAAACCCCAACTTATTTTTCAGAAGTTTGGGACTTTTTTTCACCCCTCCGTGACAAATGTAAAAATTCAAACTTTTTTCATTGAGAATTTGTAACTCCGCCCACTAACTTTTTTCAGTTCATATTACGACTTTGTTCATGTGGCTGTCCTTGCTTTGTCTGTAGCGACAATACACGATCCGTCTTGTAACATTAAAACTTTTGTCTTGTAGCTTTAAAGAATTTTGTCTCACAAGTTTACCATTTTTTCGTTCCTCAGTGTGACCCTAAGACGAGTGAAGTTGGACGAGTTTGAAGTCTTAAAATACAAATTTGAGCATGTTAAATTAATACTATATGTAGTGTCTATACGGTCATTTTGTGACAAAAAAAAAGAAAAGATCAGTAAATACACAATAATGTCAATGTACACATCATGAACAAACGAATGAAGGACAAAATAGCATTCTTCATTTTACACGGCGTTATGGGCAAAGCCTAACAGCCATACATAGTGATCTTTGACCTAAGGTACAGTGTTGGAGCTCCACCATAGTCTTCACATATTCATTCGGAAACCAAGGATGCACTAGATGGCTGTTTCATGTTGGACACAGTGATTTCAAATGAAAAGAAAGAGAGGGGGTGTGGGGGGGGGGTGTAAAAGTGTCTACTGGTGTCTCATGATGTGGTTCAACTTCCCCCTCCTCTAGTGACATGAGAATCGAATGCATCCCTTCACTTTCCTGACTTTCCGTACTGTCTCTACAAGGCAAGTTGGATGACCAGCAGTTAACAATAACAGTCGAGCCATACACTCGCTAAATCTCTCACGCACACACACACACACACTTATTCACCACAGGCTCATAGCTTACAGGCTGGACACAGGTGGGAGCAAGTGGGCTGCGGGGGGGGGTTCAAGCATTTTCCAATCCCTGGAGAGAGTCCGCCCCCGGTTGGTCGCGTGGGGCAAAGTGACATGGCGCTGCGCCTTGTGCTAACCCTGCTCTGGTACAAGATGGATTTTGCGGTAGGGTGGGAGGGAGTTATTAAAGGGTGGGGGAATGACTTTTGGAACATCCTTCCACGCAAGACAAGAACTCAACAAAGAAAACTACAGTTTGGGTTGATTAAAAAAAAAAAGTTGAATGGTCAAGCTATTTGTGTAGCAATCAACATGATATTTCTGACTACTAAGCGGCATCCAAGACATTCGCGTCAATACAAACTAGCATATTGTCGTTGTTTATCAAATAGGTAGAAACCATCTTTCAGTTTCATTTCCCAGGAAATGAATCAAATGTTAGTCCGACGATTTCAAAGAGCTAGCCAAATGTACAGCTCATTGGTGC
This sequence comes from Hippocampus guttulatus, assembly GCF_054856545.1. Lineage (NCBI taxonomy): Eukaryota > Metazoa > Chordata > Actinopteri > Syngnathiformes > Syngnathidae > Hippocampus > Hippocampus guttulatus. Next base: position 1,792,353 of record NC_141278.1, on the reverse strand, counting down.
CAGAAAACACCCCCAAAAGCCTCGTTGCTTGCTGAAATGCATAGTGCAGCATAAAACAACTAAATACAACTTGACTGAATAATACCTGGAATGACGAAAGGATGAGTATGACCCGTTCGAGGGTCTTTTGGGTGGATTTAGTCACAACCAGCTAGTTAGCCAGGCTAGCTACTGTAGCTGGTTGTTGCTCCATCGTTAAACCAACCGATAGAAGGAGAATGGTTTGGGTCGCGTTTTTCTTTTCTTTCTTTCTTTTTTCAGCATTTAGGATGACAGAATGAGCGTGATTTAGCCAGAAGTTTGCTGACAGCTAGCAACATTTATCTTTGCACAGTAAAACGCACCCAGCAGCAAGCCCCCCCCCCCCTAAAAAAAAAGGAATAATCCTTGGTGTATGGATTAAATGAAGAACATGAGCTATCAGAGACGGTTTTAGGTGGACTTTGAAAGCCAGGCTTGTGGCCGTTTGTTGCTCCATAGTTAGTATATAGTTGCGACAGTGGCATCAGTTCCCCCCCCCTCCCCCCCAAAAGGTTAATCATTGCTGTGTGTGCATCTTCATATATACGTTTCAATTGTATGTACAAGGCTCATTGTTTCCACTTAAGGCAAGTGAAGCTCATTTGATTGTGTGTTTGATGCGCAGTCAGCTGAGTTTCACACTTCAAGTCTTTTTGTTCGTTTCCACGCTTGAACAAACACAACCCCCCCCCCCAAAAAAAAAACAATAATCGTGGGAGTGCTTTTCTTTGATTTGTCTTTTCTGAGTGGGGCGGTGGGGATGAAGGGGGTGGGGGAAGCGGGAGTCTTCAGGATGCCTCAGACGCTCTACCTCTGGATCATTAAAAATGTGCAAGCAGCGAGCTGAAAACAGACTCGGGGAATAAAAGCAAAATGACATTCACAAAGCCAACAAATAACCCTTTTCATTTCAAATGGTCTCGGCGGCTTCAGACGTTCCTCCTCCTCTTCCTAGTTGCACTTTTCCCCTCTCTCTCTCCCTCTCTCTTGCTCTCTCCATTACAACAGTAGTTTGGCCACGGCGCCGTGAGCTACATACATCTCCGGGATGTTCCCAAACCTTTCGGAAAGCCCTGCATCGTCAGCCGTGACTCTCTTGTTTTAAATCCCATCAGCGTGGATGGGGATCAACATGCATGTTTCTCCCAATTGGAAGAGGAGGAGGAGGAGGAGGAGGAGGATGATGATTGACTGGTGCCACCCCGCCCCCTCTCCCTGCACACGAGTGCAAACTAGTTCTGCATTTAATCAACAGTAATAAAAACAGCATTAAAATGACATCAAGTAATCAAGTCTAAAAGAGAGGCTCGTCACGGCCTTCCTGATAAACATTCCTTTGTCCTTTCTGATAAGCCTCTGCTTGTTTAGATCCTTCTCCTCGCGCTCGACTTGATCCCGGACACAGCAGTAGAGCCACACCACATGGGGTGGGTTTGGGTGGGTGTGTGGGTGTGGGTGTGGTTTGGTGGAGTGGGCGGTGTCATGGTGTCAGCTTATCCAGACTGGACTGCACAGGTTGAGAAAACCTCCTGGATCCAAAGTTTGCTCGAGACCCGGAGGGATTCCCCTCCATCCCTGATGATCAATGAAGAAGAAGAAGGGTGGCGCTTCCTGCACCACAGCTTATCAGGCCTGGGGGAAATAGAGTGGGATCGGAAGGGGGGGGGGGTTCCAATGGAAGGAGAGCCATCATTCACGAGCTTCTGTGCACCATCACAAACGTTCCCCGGTCTCCGTGGCAGCGACGCAGGAGTCCACAATCCACAACGTTCTGCGCCCTTTTCCAAACATCCAAAAAGAAATAAGGCAGCGAAAAGCTCGCCTCACTTCTTCGCCCAGACTCGACTCACCGGGGCGTGGGTCAGAAAGGTAGGGTCTTGGGTGGTGGTGGGTGTGCGGGGTGGGGAATCTGTGAGGTGTGCAAACCAAAAAACTGAAAGGGGTGAGGAGAAGGAGTGTCACAAGGCCACGGCGGTGCATGGGTGTTTGAGCTTGCAGGGCAGCACTCCTCTGTTGAGCTGGTAGAACTCCACCAGGTGGATCAGGTCGGTGAACTTGGTGGCGCCGTCGTCCAGGCTGAAGAACACCTGACCGTCCTCTTCACACTTGACGCCGCCAAATGGAAGAGGGCAGTTTGCAACACATGACAATCACATCACAGGTGTCCCTCTGTAATTAACTCATTCACTCCCAAAGACGTTTTTAAACGTCTTTTCAGACTTGGTCCAGAATTGGCTGGTACTGAATGAGTTAAGAGCAGGAAGAGGCCAGAGGTGCCTCCAGTAATAGTCGTATTGTAATAGTAGAGCGAACGCGTGCCCACGAGTCGTGCTGCGTGCTCTATCGCTATCGGTCGCTGCGCCGTCAGATGAAGGTTTTAGATGGACTGTAAACATTTATGGCAATTTGACTTTCTACGGTTTGATCGTTATTTAAGATGGAGCGTTATGATGTTGGGAGGCACAATGCTTCATTCTCTTTGATAAGCGTCACCCTCTGCCTCTTATTTGGAGTGCTAAAAACTCACTGCAAAGCAAGAGAACCACGCAAGTCATCCAAGGTAGTTTAGTGATCATCATGAAAACGTTTTCGGGAACCAATAGACGATGCCGGTCAATTATTATGATGATTGTTATTTACTTATTTATTTTTGTAGATGTAGTGCTAAATGTTACCATTTTGGGGGGGGGGGGGGGGGGGGTTACAAAAGCACTACAATCATGTTCCAAATAGCTGCATAGCCTCCACAAAACCACTTAAAGTGGTGCAAAATAAGGCTTCAATTTTCTTGGGAGCATAACATTGTGCTCTGGAGCAATGGAAAAAAAGATCATGTGATCTAATGAGTCCAGATGGACCATGTTCCAAAGTAAACGGGCAGGGTGTAAGAAGAGTCCAGTCCAGACCTTAATCCCCTAAGAATCTTTGGGATATGTCAGAGAAGATTTGTACACAGGGCTCCAACTCCCTTATCTTTCATACAAAAATGAATGCGGCTCTGAATGTTGTGTGATTGCATAAGATTAGCCAGATGATGCCAAAAGGAAATGCTTTCTGTAATCAAAGCCAAAGGCGGTCCATTGGCTGGCTTTTTGGCTGGCTTCTGCTTTTTCCACATTACGCAACACTACTATGTCCATTTAGGAGCATTTACAAAAAAAATCAAACCCCCTTGCCAGTTAAAACACAAGTTAAGTTTTAAAAAAAGCTTTTTTCTTCAACTGACGATAGCCACCGGCCATAACCTGTTTTACTTCTGAACATAATAATCCCCCCTCTGCACTTCAAATATATGTACAATTGCCACTTTCTTCCAGCACATAACAATTGCTCTTATTTCACTGACCGGTAAAATTTGGAAGTGCTTAATCTTCTGGTGATGGCACAAAGTGAGCACGAAGGCCTTGGGGTTACTTTGACTGTCCCGCAAGAGGAATAACCTAAGAAAACACAAGAGAGAAGTGGAAAAGTGATGGAGGATAAATACAGGCAGCCACGTCTTGCGACTGCGTGAACAATTATCTGTGGATGATTAGCCCTGAAGCATTCTTGACACGTAATAATCGACATGGAATAAAGCATACGCTTCCCTCCAAATGGTTTGAAAAAGTGCAGATAATTCCTTTCTATTGACTTTTCCTTTTGGGGTGCTTACATCTGGATCCGATACAGAACTGAGATGGTCGCGCCTTTTGTTGGAGCCTACGCATTTGTCTTTATTTATTATTTTTTTAAATGTGAGAGAGCGTATTGGAAAAGGCGACTGACAGGTTTTTGGTTTGGTTTCAATCCTATTACTATCACGCTGATTATCCGAACAATAAATATACTCAGGTTTGTCATTTACAATTACAGGTGTAACCAACATGAGAGCCACAAAGCTGTCTACGCTTGCTTGTTTCTTTTGCGGCAAGGGAACGGTGAAGTCTTCCCAAGTCCAAATTTCCCCAAGTACGCAATCTTACCCGTCTACTTGGCCTTGTTGTATGATCATTTTGTGGGCTTCTTCTCTCATGATGCGACCGTGAAACCAAACCTGCGTCCTGTGGATGACTGGTCAACAGAGGCGCACACATTAGCCCACCGTAGCGAAGCTCGACCTCACGCTTGTACAGTTGTGGCATTGGCGTGTACCTGTGCTCAAAGAGGACGGGTGCAGGGGCGACGGGCTGCCCAGGACATTCATACGCTGACTCCGTTTCTACATGACATGAAGAGAATGAGAACTGGCATCCAACATGGCAAACCGGGGGATCGTTTCATTCCCCCTCTTTTGCTTTTACCCTCCATGTGTGTCCCTCCTCCACGGCAGCGCTCTGGGCCTCCACGGGGTTGTCGATGACACGGCCAGTCCGTCCCGAGAAGTCCATCGCCACCAGGGAGTTCTCTGACACACTTCGCTGTTAGGGAGGGGGTGTGGGGGAGGCAGGGTTGAGGAAAGGGTAGGGTAGGAGTGGTGGTAAGGGTTGGCAGAGGGTGATGGAGTGTGGGGGGTGTGAAGGGGACAAAGGTCAGAGGTCTAACAAGCCAGACACACTCACTGGGGCATGACAAATCCTGTCTGCACAGAGACCCACTTCAGTCCACTCCTACATCACAAACGTCCCCCTTGGCTTACTGGCTTGGCTGCTGGAATCATTTTAATCAACCGCAAATACTTTGAATTGGAAAAGACACAAACTTCCTGTCACGCACAAGAGTTGTGTGTGGGGGGGGGGGGGTGTCTGTGACCTCTGTGTGCCAGTCAAAAAAAAAAATGTTTTTACCTAATTCGGATTTTCAGTCAGAAAATATGGTATCACTTTGCAAACTCCTTTTTCACCCAAATCGTGATCCTCTTGATATTTTGTGCATGATTGCAGCTTCTGAGTCAAAATGTGCCTTTTTTTCCCGGTGGACTTTGTCACAACACACATAAACTTCCATCCCACCATTTTAGACCCCCCTCAGATATCCCAAGAGATTTTGGATGAGAGGCGTTGCACACCCTGAACCGGTCAACAGTCCATCAGAGGACTCATGCTAACCTGTCACGCTCACATTCATACCTAAAGGCAATTTAGAGCCTTAAATGAACTGAATATGTTTTTGGAAAGCGAGAGGAGGCCGTTGTACCAGAGGAAAATGCACGCAAAGCAAGGGCACAATGTTCTAAATATAGGCAGGAAACCCAGAGTCAAGATTCGAACCCTGAACCAAAGAAGTGTTAAGTGTGGCCCTTGCTTTGTTTTCTCTCCAGCTTGAGCGAGGCGTGCGAAGCGAAGTGAACAGCTCTGCAATTCATCAGCCCATTAATGGCTCAGCGTGGACGCGTGCTGGCTGAGTGGAGAATTAGCACTAGCATGAGCATGCCGGCAAGGGGATGATGTCACGGAGCAGATCCTCACCACAGGCGTGGAGAATCGCGAGAGGTTGGTCTTCCTCTGCTGGGGGACGCTGTAGCTCTTATATAGGACAAGGCCATACTATGAAGACAAGAGGGAGAAACATTTTTTGTGTGCAAGTGATGAACTTACAAAAAACATACATTGGTTTCGTGCAGCCTGACAACAGTCAATCGGGTACCTTGAGAAGTCTGAAGGCAGTCATCCAGCACGTCCGGCTCTGCTCGTCTTCAGCGCACAACATCTTCAGCTCCTTACAGTCCCCTCTCGCTTTACTGGGCTGCAAGTGAAGAACAGCAGCAACACGTGACTTGACCATAGCAGTGCAGTGCTGTGCTGTGCTGTGAGCCTAATTTGGGACGGCGAGATACCCGCCGCCCACTCATGTATTAATTATGGCATTAAGATTCATGTATTATTGACTCAGATGGAAGAAAAACGCAAAAACTTGCAGACAAAAAAAAAGAAGTTAGCATTTAGAGTCCTCTTTGCACAATGCTGCTAATTCACAAAAGATAAACATATTGAAAACAAAACAATGTGAACGTACGGTACAAGGAGCAGCATACTAGCTTTCAGCATCTTTTTTGGGGAACATACAGATCATAAATAACTACCGGTGAGCTGCAGCTCTGCCCCACAAAGCTTTTTCAACTTCGGACTAAATGACTTGGCCCGCGACATTCAACAGTCATTTCCATAGACTGGCAAAAGCTATTTGTAGTATGGCTCCGTAAAAGGAACCCAAGAATCACACCTCGTGTTGTACGTGATTGTATACGTGTTTTTTCTGCAGTTTTGTTGCTCGAGCATATAGATTACATTCAAATTTCTCTCCCACCAACTTTACTTTTTACTACTGCCCTTAAAATTCCAAATTTAGCAGAACCATCTGTGGTGTTGTCTGTCATTCTTTATTCAGTTCCCATAAAATGTGTTTTTTGCATGTTCAGCAGTCCACGCAACAAAGGCTGACGGCCAGAAGAAGCCTGCAAACTTTCTCAGGCGGCAATTGTCACCTCAGAGTTCACAGGGGGAGTGAAGGAGATTTGGTTTCACCCGCCAGCATTGATTGCGCACGCACAATGCGGCGTTGCAGTCTTAGAGCAGACGAGCATCGCCGTCCAGGCTTTTGTCCTTTTTTTTTTTTCCCTACCCCAGCAGCGATGGGGATCGGCCAGCCGCTCGCGATGAATTAATTCATGTAACCATAGCGATGATGCAAGCCACCACCCGTCAAGTAAAATCCCTAACCCAATTCTGCACTGTCACCCCCGCTGACAGCATTTGACATGACGGTCGCTTAGCATGCGTGCTTGTGTGTGTGTGTGTAAGCGAGCTGAGGGGGTGCAGAGGGGGGTTGCTTGGAAAGATTCTCTGGACCATCCTGGCTTATCCTATTGGTCTTATCCCAGATCAGCAGGTGACCCACCACAGATAACGCGTGGAGTGGGAGGCACAGTGCTGAGTGTGTGTTTGAACCCCCACTGGGTGGTTTTAACCCTTGTGTCCTCTGACCCACACGCGCGCGCGGACACACACACACTCCCATGCACGCGCACACACACACACACACACACAAAACACTTGCAAAGGCAAAGGAGGTACATCTGTTACAAAGGGGCTTTTCTACATTGCATAAGTGCCAGTCGCTCATGTAAGTAAGGGTTGTGATCAAGTTTCGTCACTCTTGCAGCACCGTGTCCACCGGCGAATTGCTTCGAGTTTTTGGCGGCAGATTGAAAGACGCTGCGTCCGTGTTACCTTGATGGAGAACTGGTAGTCTGTCGGCGCATTGTGTAGTTTTCTGCTGGTGATGGTGGTGAAGATGTTGCTGTCGTCCAGATCAGACAACAGCTGCAGGTGTCGGGGCTCCTGTTCAGTCAAGGAATTAATGATGAGTTGTTACAATGTCACGTATTATTGTGACATGGAGTCACGGATAATAAAGTCATGGATAAAAAATAACCTCTTCAACTTCACAGGCTTCTCAAGTACCATTTCAAATTCCCATCCCCGGACCGTTAACACTGGCGCAAGAACTCATTGACAGAAATCTTAATTTCACAAGTTGTATCAACTGATGATAGAAAACAAGATGCGCATTTTGCCATCTGAAAAATCTTTTCAGATTGAGGAACTTCCTGTCGGCCTCAGGGTCAGTGAAATGACCCCCCCCCCCAAAAAAAAAGTTTAAAACACTTTTTAAATTTAGTCATCTCACGATGCCAATTAAATGTATCCAAAACATGGCATCGAGAACCAGAGGAATCATCTCAGTTCCAGACCAATCACAAAACCGGGAGAAGTTGCATGGTCTTCCACTGGACGTTGTCTCATTCCGGTTGTCTACCTTGTGGGGAAGTCGCTATTTTTTTATTTTTTTGCTAATACTGATAATAACTGCAAAAGCAAAAAAAAAACCGTTACTTCGTAACATTTACAAACTACAGCAAGATGTGTTCTCTGCATTTAACCCTTCCCTCGAGGCGCAACGGGCAGCCAACGTGTCACGCCTGGGGATGGAATCCAGATTCTGTGAAAACTTTCTGGAAACGGACCTTTCTAACCAGGGATCTTCCTGCTGTGAGCCAGCCTTGCTAACCGCTTTTTCACCATGCCAGTAAATGTGAATCATGTTTCAAATTAAACCTGGGAGTGGTGGAAGAGACGATGCATTCCGATGGGATACAATTATCCTCGATTATAGTCTCAATCAAAACTGAGCACTGTCAGAGAGCTCTCGCAAAGGGTCCGATTCGATTATTCACAAGTGCCTCTTGTTGTGTGATATGAATTACCTTGGATGTTCCTTTAGTGGAGAAGTAGAGGCCGGAGCGTCGCAGGAACATGTAGAGCTTCTTCCAAGACTTGCGTCCGGGTTCCTTCACAAACAGATAGCCCTGAATCTCTGGACAGCTGCTCGAGTTCAGGAAGTTCTGTGAGCAAAACGCAGACGAAGCGCGAGTGAGGACAGGGCGCAACGTCAGCGATACCAAACAAAACATCCGAACGGTAATGAGGAGAAACGATGGCATTTTCTATATTCCTAAACGTGCTGCTGTAGCACCAGCAGGCAAATGCAATTAGCAGATTGCAATGACTCCGCATGAATATTTTTAGACAACAGATGTCCTTGTCACAGCCTTCAGGAGGAGAGGAGACTTTTTTTTTTCTGGTTTCACACCGTTCAAGGACCGCAATTTGGGTTTTCCGATTAAAGCGGGTGTTAGGTAACCAGTCATGCGCACGTGCAGCACTGTGTATGTCTCCACTGAGTCACCCCCCCCCCCCCCCTTTACCTGTAAGAGCTGTGATTGAGGGATTGTGCCATCAGACTCCTGACACCAAGCCACCATCTGCTCTGGAAAAAAGTTCTGCATGGAAAAACACAGAGAGCGAGAGAGAGAGAGAGAGACTTGACTTGAGCCTGAGAGTGGATGCAGTATGATCTCACCCGCTGATGTAATCCCCTTTAGCCAGCAGCGCCACTCTTAGTGTGATTGACAGGCTGTGGCCAGCACTCTGGTGTTTTAGTGCGCTCATTACCACAGAGCTGAGGTCACCTGCTGGCTCTGACACACACCTAAATCACCGCGGCAATAATGTCACCGTAAAGGCGGCGCGGCGGCCCCCGGGCTGAGAGCATATCAGCTCGAGATGCCAGGCCGGGGACGGCCCCGATCGATGTGCGCCACCGTGGAGGTTTGAGATGCCGTCTCCTTAAAACGGTGAAAAGTGCTTTGTTTTGATTCATACAGTATGCTACGTTCATCATACTGTGACAGCGGGGAGGACGTCGACACAAGCGTGTATCTTTTAAAACAACCTCAAACTTTTCAAATACAAAGTAGTCAGGTATAGTACCACAATGGCTTCCCGGCAAATGTTAGGTGTAATTGAATGATTCACACACACTTGCTATTTGCTTGAGTGGACCACATGAATTGATGTGGCGGGCCGGATCTGGCCCCCGGGTCATGAATTTAACACCGATGGTCTAAATGGGCCACATTGTTAACCCGCGGAAGACGAAAAACCACCTCATTAGGAAAATATTAGCACAATTATGAGAATAAAGGTTACTCCTGTGAGCTCACGGACATCCACTGTCGTTCAAAATGTTTCGACAGCCTCAAGCATTTTAATTTAACAGGAATACAGGATTTGCCACAATGTGCCTTAATATCGGCCGCTCCAACCAGAATCGTCATGGTGAAGTGTGTGCGTGCGTGTGCAGTGCTGCGTGCTAAAGCGACGCAGTCACAGAAAGGTCAACACGGGGATGCGAGAGACTCACCAGGGGGTTCCTGAAGAATTCATATTTGGCATAGTTCTTCCTGAAGAGGAATTTGCTGTCGCTGCTCATGGAAGCTTGAACCTGAACCACCAGTTCGTGGTCCTCCAGGCATCTCTCTGCCACCGGGAAGACACGGACAGACGGACAGACGGACAGAGAGACAGACAGACAGCGTGAGCCACAGTGATATCTTTGTATTGTCTGCTGGGAGCTTTTGAGGGAGACTACAATTCAAAAAATGCATTCATTGTCTCCTATTTGCACTTGCTCATTCCAACTCTCTCTCTTCTTCCTCATATTAAAACACACGGCAATCTGGTGCAAAGCTCATTCAATCTTTCCTTCCCACACCATTGTCATTACACAGTGATAGAATAAAAGCAGGAAGAGTTTAACCGAGTAACAGCAGCAAGAAGAAAAGAGGCACTGTGAGGCAGGGCGGGAGGAAAGCGAAGGTGGAGGGGAGGGGAGGGAAAGAAGTGGCAAGGGATGGCGAGGGGTGGGGGAGGGTTTGGCCGTGTGGGCATTGCAGGAAGATGATGTCATCTATTTAGGCTGATTGCCGGGAGCAGAGGAGCCATAAGCAAAGTGCACCGAGACAGAAGACAAGCGTACATTAAGAGCTCACGCAGGCCTAACGTGATCACTGTAGTGCACATGCGTACATGTGTGTGTGTGTGTAAATGTGGAGGGTACATGATCTAAGAAATGGATAGTGACAGGATGTTCTCTGGACACACGCACAAGAAGGCTTCAGCCATAATTCTTCTCCCCATGTCTTATTATCAGATGCGCGCGCACACACACGCACACACACACACGCGCGCACTGAGAAAAAAATCTGCCGCATGCTAAAAATGAATGTGGCAGCAACGCATGGGTGGAAATGTTTGACCTCTGTTGTGTGTGTGTGCAAGCGGGGGAATTTCCTATGGAGGGTTATGCGCTAAGTGATTGGCCAGCCGTGCTAGGGGCTCGTCCGACAGAGAACCACGATTGGTTCCTCACGACTCTGGTATGACGCTTTAGTCCAGGCCTCTCTGCATGCACCCCTCCTTTGCCTCTTTTTTCTCTCCGTCGCTCCCTCTTTTTGCTTGCTTTTTTTCCTTCCCTTCTGCCCTCCCTCCGTCGGCTCACCTCACATTCCATCTCTCCAGTGCGCTTTTTTTTTTTTTTTCCAGCAACGCAGATGAAGCAGCAATGCACAAAGCGAGCCTTTGACTCTAAAAATACAAGGCCAAGAGTGGGAAAGCCTCACGGTGGACAAAGACAGACCCGGGGAAAAAAGGAGCTAAGTAAAGCTTCAAACGCACTTGCTGTGAAAGTCAATGTTCTTTTTGTTATCTTCCTTTTAGATTATTATTGGGGGAGGGAAGAAGAGTGTGTTTGGGGAGCAGGAAAATTCTTAATGCCGCTTGCGCGACCGCCTCCTCGGGACGTATAGAAGGCACACGCACATGCTCAAGACACCCACACAAACGGAGGGCCCACACGAGAACATCCCCGGCCACACAGACACACACAAGCCACCGTAACAGCAACCTGTACATCTTTTTGTGTTTGTATGACATCCTGGAAGAGGCGTTTGGCCTCATGATACACGCTCAAGCCAGGTGGTCTTAAACGTGCATCAATACACTTGGTAGAAAGCAGCACACGACTGCAGCGGGTCACTTTTTGCGCATGAGGGGTTAAAAGCGGAGGTCAAGCTTCACGTATGCATGTAGTGCACATGACGAAAATGCAAAATGTATCATTAAGATTTTAAGTGCACAAGAGTTTTGGGCCAGGACCCAAAATGCGTCTTTCTCTTCTGGGTCACAAAATAAAATGCCGCAAAGCAGGCCCACGAATGCACGCCACACAACTTTTGTTGTTTTAAATGGTAAGAAAAAATTTCATTCGTCGAGCACTTTTCTTAATGGACAAACACCTGTAAAGTCCATGTTAAGGCAATGCATCATTTTAGCAAGGTAGGGTCCCGGGCGAGGGACCAGATTTTGGGTGATATTCCGAAAGGGTTTGCGAAACCCTGCCCGACCTACACGTTATTCAAGTTGAATTCCTTGACAAAAGACCGAGTAGTATTATAAAAGGCAGAGCACGGACGGCGCTTACCAAGGCCAAGGATGGGGTGGTGCTCCACCAGCGTCCAGGCGTTGTCGTCCACACAGTGGCTCTTGTAGACCAGGAGCTGGCACACGTCTCTGGCTGTCATGTCCGCTGGGATTTCCACCACTTTGCCAGCCCCGTCCTCGCTCCACACCTTCACTATCTGAAAGCACACGTAGGCCAAGGTCATGCTTGTCGCAGGCTGGAAGAAGTCCTGCGACGGTGCGACGGCACCACGCGGCCTAAGCCGCTTCACGGGAAAATTCAACCGTCAGAAAGGGAAGGACAGATCGGATTCCGAACGTCCATTTACCTCCATGGCCACATGCTCTGTCAAGTCCATCCTTAAAGTCCCGCTTAGTTTCCTCTCCAACAGGAGAGTTTCTTTAAAAAAAAAAAAAAAAAAACGCAGCAAAGTCCCGGAAACTGGCGCCTGCACGCTGGGTTCAGCCCTTTTGTCCACGGCTCAACCAAACTCCCTCACACGCACATCCCCGGATATGCATGTAAACTTGCTTGCGCACATCGGACGGTGACGTGTTTTCTGCCGCGCCGACACCGAGGGCGAGAGGGGAAAAAGTAGAAAATATTCGCAGTCGGAGGACATTTTGATTATGTCCTTAAAAATGCCACCACTGGGAGCAGCAAGCGGGCATAGTTCAAAGCCCAAGTACCGCCCATTGTTGCGCCATTTTGAACCATTTCAGCCAAGCGCCCAAAGCGACATTTAAACTCGCTGTAATTTCGCCTGCGAGCGCGTTTGCTCCGCAGATAACCACAGAGCAGCTGCCTCACACCACTCCATCTGCACGCTCTCACACAAAAAAAGCCCTCGCTCGCTCTCCCGCGCGGGGCGGAACACGGACGCGTGCAATAAATATGAGCGCGTGGACACCCGAAAGTGTTTCGAAACCAAATCGGCGACGTACATTAGGTCAAAGAGAAGGCGTTACATGTTTGCGTGATGATGTGCGCGCGTGTGTGCGTGCGTGCTCGCACACCTACGTACGGTACTTCTCATGCTGGCGCCTAAGGCAGGCGTTCTGCTCGCAAACTCTACTGCCCCGCGCTGCACACAAAGCGAGCTGGAGCAACTCTTGGAAATGACATGGAACAAGAAACAAAAGGAGCGAACGGACGACTCGGGAGATCAAGCCTAACAGTGCCGCCGCGATTCGGAAATGTGCCCGGCGCCGAAAATGGCACGCAACACCACAAGCACCACCGCGGCGACGTTAAGAGAGAGCCTCCTAACACGAGCGAGGGAGAGGAGGGGGAGGGAAAAAAAAAAACGTCACAGTGCTCCCTGCCCCTTCTGAAGCCAGAAGACTCCTTCCTCTCCTCCCACCGCCAACCCCCCCCCCCCACACCCCCCCCCCCAAATAAAATAGTGATTTCATGACATGTGACTTTTGTTTGAGAAAAGTTTGTGAAACATCGACAGGGGAGGGAAATGGAAAGCAGTGTGGGGGGGGGGAGCTCATCGGTGCACTTTGTCAACCGCCGACACACACGTGCGCGCACACACACACACACACACACACACACTGTGTTAAAGACACATCCAGAAAAAGAATGAAACACAATGAAAGTCTCTTACCTCCACAGCCTGAAAGAGGCAACAGTCTGGAGAGCAGGATGGCATTTTCACACTGAGACGCTCTCCAGTGACACAGAGAGAGAGAGAGAGCGAGAGAGAGGGGGGGGGGAGTCAGGAAGAGGGAGGGAGGGGCTGACTGGCAAGGAGAACACAAGAGAGGTGAGAGCGAAGGGGGCAAGCGGGGACGAAGAGGAGGGAGGAAGTGACAGAGGAAAGACGAGAGAGACCCGCGATGGCTCGGCTCGGCTCGCGACGGGCAGCACCGAGGCTGGGGGAGTGACGCGGAGCGCTATGAACCGCCGCCGCCGCCAAACAGGGCATCCGCCCGTCCTTCTGCCCCCGCCTATTTCTCCCCTCACTCCACCTCACATTGGACTAAACCAGTGTGGGATTTTTGGGAAACGGTGAGCTGCTACCTGTCATGTAGCCAACACCCCCGTCGCCAGGGTTACTTCCAAATCGTCACCTAGCCGCCCTTTCCGCACTGTCAGCTGCTTTTAATGACGCCCCCGACTCTCTCTCTCTCTCTCACACACACACACACACACACACACACACATATATGCAGGGCTTAATGTACTGAAGTACAAAGCCAATCGCTGTACACACGCATCCCTCACGCTCTGCCTGCCAGGTTTTAATTTCCACCCCCTCCCCTCCCTCATATCCTCTTTCCTCTCAACAGCTGTGTGTGAAATATTATGCTGGGGGGGTTTGCGGCAGAGAAACATGTGTAACGCGCGCTCGTGCGTCGACGCGATGAGGTAGTTGATTCGAAGCAATATGGATCAAGTGCTGCTCTGGCTTCGCTGGGGGGGGGGGGTCAAGGGAGGGGTGTAAGAGGGAGGGGGGGGTTGCTCAGCAATTCTGCGCAGCCCGAGTCGAGGCAGCAAGTGGGGGCTTGGGGAGGGGGGGGGGCAAGGAGGTATCGAGGGAGGGCTGAGAGCAAGTACAGAAAGGAGAGCAATGGTGGAATGTGAGAAATGCAATACTGAGTCATAATCAGGCTCATGTGTAGCGTGTGGGCCAACACAGCTGGCCCCTAATACGGTGTGCATGAGAAGTGAGAGCCAAACGAGGAAGAGCAAATGTAAACCAAGATGACTTTTTTTTGTGTGTGTGGGGGGGGGGGCTTCAGCCGCTTGCGGTAGGTTTGCAGCCCATCTGAGCTGCGGTCCACGTTACTTGTAAATGTTTATGTTTATGTATGCCTGTGTGGGAGGATCATGCATGTTCACGCACGAAAGGAAGAACATAAAGCAAACAAAGCGGCCATCTCGGTCGCTTTGTTTGCTTTTCATGGAACAACCTCGACCTTTAAGATACTTGAAAACTTTACAGGATGAAATGAAGTCGCCAAGTCTTCCCTCTTCGTTTACTACCCTCCCCCGCTGCCCCTGTAGAGGAGGGTGAGGGCGTACAACGTTTTGGGCCTCCTTGTCAACGCACACACACAGAAAAAGTGGGTTTGGAGCATATTGGATTGAAGGGTCACGAACAGACACCTGCATGCATGAAAACAAAAGGACACATAGAACAGTATGTCCAGGGTCAGCGGTCAAACTGAATAATCTGCACTCGGGTCAGGACTACTTGACCAAAAAGGTTTATGGGCCCTAAACCAATCAGGCTATTTGCAAACACACGCACACGCACACACACACACACACACACACGGCACAAAGTAAAGCGGTTGTTCTAAAGCGGCGCAGAGCTCGTCCACAATGACAAAAAGTACATATTGTAAAGCAAATCTCAATTCAGTTGCAGCCGAGGGAGGAGGAGGAGGAGGAGGCGGCAGCGGCGAGGGCCTTTATCTGCAGATGCAATCTTTTTATGTAACATAAGAGCACAATGATGGATTCTCTGCTCTCTGCACGGCAATCGGAAATCTACAAAAGCACATCTATGATGGCATTACGGGGAGACTGTCAGCTGACCGATCATTTGTCGCTGCCGCGAGGTTTGTTTCCAATGTACCAGGACTTGAATTCCAACACTGTCACTCATTGGCTCCAAAAGAATCCAATGTTTCGAGACCAATTGGTTGAGATATCGAATGACGGCACGCAGAGGAAAAAGCTTATTCTTTATCTCGTAGAAAGGGGGGGCTTCAGCTCATCTCTAAGGACTTGGACTATGGAGCTGGAAGGAAGAAGTTTGAGTCCCGCTGAAGGCAAATCAAGTAAATAAATACCGGTTAAAATAAAAAGTACTTGTTGGAGAGATGCTCGTCTGCGTGCTAGCCAACCGTTGGGGTGTCCTAGAGAGAGGCGCCGTCCGCATCCCCGGCTCTCCTTGCATGTGGAATGGATCCAACATCGACTCTTTCTTTAGCTCCTTTTATTGTTCACCAATTGGTACAAAGCACGATGGGTTATTTAAAGGAGCGGTGCCGAACAGCTGGTCCATCGGACATGTGCGGCACGGAAAGACTCAACAAAAAGAATATTTGATTGATCGGAGTCTGAAAGACATCTTTGTTTGAAAATCCTGTGCAGGCCCTTGTCCCGGTGGTGATGCCGTGGTCAAGAGTAAGCCGACAAGATCTCAAAGATGTATAAAGAAAAAGAAATAAACTTTCGAACGTTTCTTCAGAAAAGGGAAAATCCCAAATCCAAATAAGAAGCGGCTCGCCAACTTCCAGGGAAAAGCCCCCACTGCGTAATACGTGGCGACAAGCTTGCAAATGAGGTCATTAAACCTTCAAATCTGCCCAAAAAGGGACTGAATATTCTGCTTCCATTTCCGACGTCCTATCTTTGTGAAGCAATGACGGCGACAAAACCAAATCGTGGCGCAGACTGACCCCAAGTAAGGCACTCGGGTGTCATTATCTCCCACGAGCAGCTCACAGAAGAGAAACAAATGCAAGAGTTCCCACTAATTACAGCAACTGCCATGCGGAAATGACACGGAATGGTCCGTTGTATTTTTAATCATATGTTTTGATTTGCTCATATGCCACTTTGTCAAAAAATATAGCTTAAGAGGTGAAAACAGTCTGCAAAAAAAGGCCAGCGACCGCCGATTTAGGGGATGTTTCGATGACAATGACCGAGTAAACGTCTTTTCAATATCCTTTTCAGTTTTCAGGGTTTTGGTCAACGCGCAGCAACGCCGACACGGTTTTGTGTCAAAAGGCCACTCACTTCCGCGGTGTGCTGTATGGCGACATTTCTCCTGGATGCCAGTGTTGCTACCGCACCCCAAGTGCTCGTCAGAGGAGGAGGCCGCGCCGCCCGACGTCTTTCATGTCTGCGAGTTGTTGCATTTCAAGGCAGAGTGAGTTGATTAGCTGGGCAGATGGGCCAAACTCGGTTTCACCTCGCCTGAGGGCCAACGCAAAGCCCGAGTGTCTCACCTCCCCGCGACCCGTCGACTCACGTGGCGCAAAAGCAAAAAAAATAACGAAATAAATAAGAGAAGTCCGACGAGCTGATGGGTAAGTACGAGAGTCACTTCTGTCACATATCGACGATACCATTTTGTCCTCCTTGAGTTGCGCACATTGTGGCACTGAGCAAGCAGTTCTCCAAAGAGAGTCAACGCATGCTTGCTTCAAGCTGTGAAGTGAAAGCTATTATTCCACGTAATGTCAATCCAGACGAGGAGAAAAGACGGCCAATCACAGACAGGAAGGAAAGGAAAGGCACAAAATCATCCTCTACAGCTGGCCACCGCCACGAGATGAAGTCAAGAAAACCCTTGAAGGCTCCCCAAATGGCTACCGTTTTATTTATCTTTTGACTGATCACGTCAGACCTCAATGATCACCTTTTAATTGTGAGCAGGACCATACGCAAACGACGCAATCGGTTTATTGAAAACCTGCGGCCAGTGACAAAAACATGACCGACTCGCCCGACGAATCGGAAGTGATGAGCCGTCAATCAACCTACCCGGCCGTCTCGTCACCTCATCGTTCTGCGTCCTAGACGCATAATTTTCCCGCTAGACGCACAGTTCCAAATAACGTGCGGTTTTGGGACGCGAAGGAAATTTCTCAGTCAAACCACCCCCCCCCCCAAAAAAAACCGACGGCAAACTACTTCCACCGAAGACATGAACTCGCACACTATAAGCAGGTCGGCGACCGAATTCCAATTTGCGAGACAGCACCTTGATCCACATTGGAATCGACGGTGACGCAACTCCCGAACAATAGAGCTTACACATCCATGTCATTATGAGCTTAGAACAGGCCCTCTCCGCAATCAGCGCACGCACGCAACAACACAACACAACACACTGGCGCGCCTGATCTAATTGCAGCGGGTCAGCAGACCTTGCGTGCAGGCCAACATCAGCTGACCGTAGACAAAAGCGGGGCAAGAACTCCTCACCACAGGGATGGAATGACTCAGCATTCAGATGCCATGACATTGTCAAAATAAATCCTGACATCACAAGCGCGTTTTGGGCGATCAATCAGAACACATGTCCGCAGGTGCTCACAACTTTATGCTATCAATACTCAAGCATGTGACGGGACAACTAAAACATCCCGGGGATCGGATAGAGAAGCACTGATCGGAGTTGTCTTATGGCAGACAAAAGTTTCGTCTTTGGTCATTTCTTCAAGTTAAAATCAACACTCGCTCTCACTCGATTTGCGTTGCGCTTTTCCACGAATGGCTCCGAGTTG
The DNA here is from genome assembly GCF_054856545.1 of Hippocampus guttulatus. Taxonomy (NCBI): domain Eukaryota; kingdom Metazoa; phylum Chordata; class Actinopteri; order Syngnathiformes; family Syngnathidae; genus Hippocampus; species Hippocampus guttulatus. The sequence goes on along the minus strand of NC_141278.1, from coordinate 1,774,288 downwards.
CTACACAAATAAGCCCACCTCGCCGCTCCTATTCACTCGCACAACAATAGCGGGTAAGGAAGATCTAATTTCCTGCCGGACAAAAGATCTTCAACTCCAATGCGATGTTTGCGGGCAATCGGCGGGGGGTGGGGGGGGGGGCACTTTCAGGGGCAGATTAGCGGTACAAAAACTATCATCCAAAATCAATCTGGTAGCGATTTTATCGGACCGCTCTACTCTTCCTCTCGTACTTTTCCCAGTGGTAAAGGCGCAGCTGCGCGGTAAACCGAAATTCTCGACCGAATAATGCTCATCACGCAGTATCCGTGCTCACGAATAAAAGGACGAATTAGTTACGGCCCGCAACCCGTTGCTGAAGTTGATCAATTCTGCCGCATAGTGACCAATCAAATCCCTGGAGGCGTTCGCAACAAAAACATACTCAGGGTGCGGCGCGACCTTAACTGCAGACGTGGTTCGGGTTGAGGAGGGCCACCAGAACCAAGGCGCAAGGTTAAATAACATGCGGGCTGTTCCCAGGAGCGCAGAAGTGGGCTACTCATAACACCCAGAGGACAAATCCATTTATCTTATTAGCAACGATGCTGACCGTAAACCTGTCATGTCACGCATATACTCGGGTAAACTTATAGCGTAATAACATAAGCTGAGAATATGAGCTGTGTATTCCAGTGAGAAAGACTGAAGATTAGTGAAGAATGTTCAGATTCCAGCAGAACAGCTGGAGGGAAGCAACTGTGAGAGAGATCCTGCGATTAAAAAAAAAAAACCAACAACAAAAAAAAAAACATGCCACTCCAACTACAACGCAACTATGTCTGTCCCTAACGTACTGCAGATTGTCATCTGTGCCGTACCCTAAAATGTACTCGACGCATACCAACGATCGGGAACCTCCTCGGCTGAATGTCTCGACTCACTTGGGCGCTTACGTGTCTGCGACATCAACGCAACCCGCTGGGCTCCGTGTGATACAACGTTGCATGCCAGCAGAAGCGCCATGGTCTGGAGTTCTCACTGTGACACTGATTTGATCAGTTCAGGCCGAGATTCAACGGCTGGACGTGCTTCTTTTCAAGCATTAACTATGATTAGAACACATGATGGTTCCAGGGAAGGAGAGCAGTGGAGAAAGCGAGCGGACTGCTTTAACCTCAATAATGGAAAAAAAAAAAAGCACACGCACACACGAAGTACAATAAAACAAAAATGTCATCTGAATGTGAATGTGTTTCGTGCCATTTCGGCGCACAAGGCAGCCGTTGAATGAGCCGAACTGAACAAAATGGAAGATGCTTGAGGAAAAGTCACACAACGGGGCCTTTGTGCAAAGTGCAAGCTCGGTCGCTGACTGCACATCTTGTGAGATGATGTCAAGGAAGTAGAATGAATGCGTGTCGAACGCACCTGCGATCTGCACAAAACGTTGGTGAAAACTCTTCAGTGCGGCAGCGTGTCGGTCAAGGTGTGTGTAGCAAAAAGGCATTCAGAATCATTTTCATTATCCAGGGAGGGCATCCTGAAAAGGATGGAAAATTCCTGGGACAGGAGGCTCTGCCGGGGGAAGGAAGGGCAAGGCTGTGACACACACACACACACACACACACACACACACACACACACACACAAGCATGCTTTCACACAGTGACGCCAAGAGCCATCTTGAAAGCGTGTGAACCGGAAATGGACGCCTGTCTTGCCGGAGCAAGCAGATGGATTAACAAAGTTCAGAGAGAGCCGACCTGCAGACGTTCCCAGCCCGCGTTCGCGCCTCTGCTACGGAAGCCTGCGCCCGGTTTCTGGCATCCTGGAGACATTGCTCACCTCCTTCCACAGCAAAACACACCTGTCACTATGGCTGGGTGCCTTTGTGTGTTTTTGATAATATTATACTCGCAAAAAGACACATGGCGGAAGATAACCTGGGGTAACCTGTGATTGGAGGGAAGGCTGGGAGCATGCAAAGTCAACACAGGCTGCTCTGACCTGAGCAAAATAGGCCAGTCAGCTGATCTCAAGCACTCTCATGACTCCAATGCAATCGCAACAACAACAAGAACAAATGGAGGGGAAAGATTCAGGATGGCGTTGGCTATCGGGCATTTTAGGGCCATGATGCCATGATAAATAAGTAAGAACGGTAGTCGTTTGGAACCTCTGACGTGTCTTGTGAGCACCTACGTGTTGGTGAGAGGCGTCAATGGGGCCGAGGACTGGCGAGCCGGTCGGACTGCAGAGCTCGGGGAAAGGGTTGGGGATAGCAGGCAGAGAAGCGGGACGCAGATGCTGCTCCTCCCGCAGGCACCTGCAGGGGGAGACACACACACATACACAGACAGACAGACAGTCAGGTCTCTGTCTGAGCTAAACCGGTGAAACCACTGAGCGAGAAAAGGCAAGGTTATCTTGGAATGCTCCCATTGCCTTCATTTATAGCTCTCATTCCGAAACGTACATTTCTACCTACAACTCGCTATAAAGCATTTGTTGAAGCCATACATTCATACTAGGAGGCATTTCAGACATCATCAGACTGCGGTTTGTAAATTGATTGCATCCCAAATCCAGGAACACCTATTAAAGTAAGTCAAGCATTAAGTATTTAACCCTTTGATGCACCCTGTAACCTGATCACATGATAAGCTGTCCGCTAAGGGCAAATCATCAACTGTCTGTACCGCTCCTATGGTATAGTTGAAGAAGATGACAATACTGTACTCAGTTTTGAGTTCATTTGCCTGGCTCGGGTGGCTTTCTTCAGATAGTTTTTCCCCCCGGCAATCACGATGCTTGTCGATGTCGAACGAAGAACGATTGAAGAAGGAGACTGTTGTGCGTCTACCTGACGGCCTGGATGTGCATCGGCTGAGAGTGCCGCAGCCTCTCCCTGGCGGGTACGGAGGGGGGCGCGTGACGTCGGACGGCCGGGCCGTGTCTGACGAAGGGAACATGCATAAGGTGGTGGTGGTGGGGAGGCGCGTGGCCGTTGTTGAGAATGAGAGCTGTGTCCGCAGGCGTCGAGTAAACGCTCTCCATGGAGGAGTTCATCTCGTTGACGAGCTGCTCCAGATCCACGTCGTCGTCTGTGAGAAAAAGGGCACAAGGAACCATGAGGGACAGCGGAAGTCGCAATGGCTGCAGGTGTCCGCGAGCTGTCAGTCAGACATATATTTCAAACCAGAGGGGCGCAACAATGAAGACACAAATGCAATATCTACAACTCTGGCAGCACATTTGTGAGAAGTGATGAAACACATTTTCTTTAAGGTATGTAAAGGTCAAGTGGCCAATCTCTCCCAACACAACTTTGTGACTACGACTGACTATGTGACCCACAATCAATCAAGCAAAACCAGGCTCGGGCACACCGGAGCAACATAACACACTTGTCAGTCAGAACTTCTTGAATAATGCCAGTTCGAGGTGAGGGCCAGTATAAAAGCCGTCATGAAGGCACCAATATGTTCCAATGTCCGAGGCCCTTTTGACCGATGGCTGTCCCAAACCAACACCGCACGGAATTCCTGACATTCCTATTTGCGAAAATAAATAAATAAATAAATCGCAGCAATCTGGGAGCGCTCACCAGCCTGAGTGGACCGAGTGTTCACAACAAAGTCAAACAACAACACACTTGCGCGCGCGCACACAGGGCAGCCGAGGACGCGGTGTACAATATGCAGTGCTGATGTGCATGTAATTATACAGTAAAATCAAAAATGGACAACATCTGCAGTCCAAGTGAGCCTGAAGAGGTGGGGGGGAGCAAAGAGCCACTTCTGCACTCAAAGCATCAGGGCGTCAGCTCAGCTCGGATCACAAAGAGCTCTGCATGACAAACACGGAGGCGAAGTCGAGGACAGAAGGTCATGCGATGTTCAAGAGCAGGACACGGGGTACGAGGTGAAGGGCCGATGAGGACAGCAAGGGGATGGCTATAATGCAAAGTGGCTGTGTTGTTCGCCCCTGCCGACAGCTTTTACGCAAAGCAACTTCACTCTTGCAGCCACGTGATTGATGCAACAGAAGCTGAGCTGAACCGTGTATAAGATGGTTCAAAGGCAGGGGGTGTCCAAACTACGGCCCGGAGGCCATTTGTGGCCAGCCATCCATTTAAGCGGCCCACCGCATCGACTATTGACATTTACTACCAATAGGTTTTACATACTGTGGAGCTTTTCTATGTCAAATCAGACAACAGCATTTCTCTTCATAACACTGCGGTGAATAACGTTTTTTTTTTCTTTTTTACAAGCAAAAATGAACGCTCTAAATTGTCCCTAGGTGTGAATGTGAGCGTGAATGGTTGTTCGTCTCTGTGTGCCCTGCGATTGGCTGGCAACCGATTCAGGGTGTCCCCCGCCTACTGCCCGAAGACAGCTGGGATAGGCTCCAGCACCCCCCGCGACCCTAGTGAGGATCAAGCGGTTCGGAAAATGGATGGATGGATGGAGTGCTACTTTTTGGGTTCTGAATGAAGAGATGGGATTTAGCAGCTGTTCAGTGCAAGGGCAGACATGTTTTGGTGGGTTGCGAGGTCTCCGGACACCCCAAAATCTTGCACTGTTTAAACTTAAGATGTTCAGGTAGCAGGTTTTCAGAAGACGTGGTCACATATAAACAATACGCGATGGCTCAAGGGAATCATTTGGATGTGCTTTGATAAATGTATGTCAAAACATTTAAAAGTGGCAGTCGCATTTTTTTCTGTTTGTGGCCCTCGGAGGAAAACGTTTAGACACCGCTGCTCTCAAACTTTCATTCTCTGAGTGACATTTAAAACCCCTTCTGTAATTTAAAAAACGGGCGATGACAGCTGTCGCAGTTTTAACATCACTTTCGGATTTGGCGTGATGAGCTAGATGCCATTTGGAATTCAATCTGGCCTATCACGTAGCTCGAGGATGATAACGATAGCATCGCTGGCATTCATCACCCTCCTCCCATTGTTGGCTTGGCCCAAACTGCACTTTTGCTTTCAGCCAGGGAAGATACATAAAGGCTTTCTCTCCCCTTTTTCTTCGACGGTTCAGAACTGCAGCCTCCGTCTGGCCGGCATCTGGCTACAAGCGCTCCTGTGCGAGCGCGGACAGGACATTCCAGCGAGATCGCAGGATACAGTGAACGAGCGCTCTCTGTCCCTGGCAGGGGCGGCCTGCAATCATTGATGGGCAACTTGGCGGGCAGACGAGCACCCATATGAGCTTTGACCTCAGCTACCTTGGCTAACTTGTGCCAGATGACATTGAACGGTTCGTGCGTGGCGTCTGAAGTAGTCCGGCCACTCACCTAAGAATCCAAATGCTGACTTCCACAACCCCCTCGCAGCCACGGCAAGTATTAAGACCACACCATACAGTGGACAAATGTGAGATGGTAGTCATGCAACAAAGACTCCCGTTACTTCCGCTAACAACCCAGGATAAACTTAACTCCTCCCTGACATCGTGTACAAAGATGTGAGATTCTCAGTCGGGATATATCACTTCAACATACAGCACTGGACACCGATTGCTATTTTCCCATTAGCCAGAGCTTTGCCGCCATCTTGTGGCATCTTTGTGCATCATGGAAAGCGAACAAAAAGTGAGTTTGTCATCGAATTTATTTCGATGGGATAGGAAGGCATCTATTTGTTCATCCTTTGTGCCCCTGGCCCCTCTCCCACTTGCTCTCATCTCTCACTCCCTTCCGATGATCTGACCTACAGGCCGACAAACACTCCTAGTCACGGTCCTCCTCTCTGGGCCTTGTTTACAACGAACTTGCACAAGCATGCCGAGCACGCATCGGCGAACTCGAGGGAAGAAGAGGAGGTCGGCCCACGTTAGATTTACAACGTCTCCTCTGCTTCCAGGCATTTCCACGACGACTGAAGGGATTTCTGAGAACGTGGCGCAGGGAGCAAAGAGTCGAATGTGCTCAAGAGGTCATCAAAACAAATGGTGAGCAAGATAAGATAAGATAAGATAAGAAAACCTTTATTAGTCTCGGGAGATAGAATTAAATATTTGACTAAAAGCTCTACATCTGGAGAGCAGAGCTTGCAGTGATGAAGGAAGTCAACGTCCAAGAAGAAGATGAATATAGACAAAATGGGGGTGGGGGCGGGGGTGTTAGTTGGGGAGAACCTTTGTGAGCGAGAAAGGTTGGCAGCACAAAGATTCCACAACGATACATATGGGGGAATTGTCAGAAAGGGGAACATGTCATCCATCATCTATAGCTTGGAGACAGTGACGGACAATTACTGGCCATACTTAGCTGTGGAATTTAATTTCTTAAAGAGACAGGACAGGAGTTACCATGGTGATGTGGCAAGTTTGGATGGGCCGAGCGCTGAAAGTCTGGAACAATCAGCTCCTCGGGCCTGCGAGAGGAACTGCGGTCCATGCCCTCCTGCCAAATAAACAAAACAGGCAGAACAAAAAAGAAAGATGTTTTTGAACCGAGCGTGTCACAAAAGGCCACGCGGTGGTGTTGGATGTCAGATATTTAAGTGAAGCAAGAGGCAGCGGGTTATTTTCACAGCGCTCAGACAATAGGCGGGTTCACGCCTCCGCTCTGCTCTCGAGGAACACTGAGTGACACACGGGCGATACTTTGACCCTGCAGCACTGGGACTTGGTGACCCGCTGACCTTTTTCCTCTCGCTCTGCCTGTCGCAAACCAACACATGTGCGCACACACTTGCTTCAAACCGCCACATATGACACTCGCTGCGGGCAGATCAATCGCTCTCCGAGCACACTTCAACCATCGCTCACAGTCAAGTTCCTCACGCATTGGGTAATTCAACGCAGCCTCCGGCCTTGAAAGCTGCAGAGTGAGGGAGGGAGGGCCCGACAACAAAAAAATTATATATATATATAAATAAATAAAATACATCTCTGCTTTCCGTGGAAAACGCAGAACGCAGGGGAATTGTTCCCAGGAATTGCTAGTGGCCAGATGTCCTGCTGCAGGCGCACGCACATACGCGCGCGCGTGGGATGATTCGAAAACATCCATTAATGCCCAAAGTACGATTTACAGCTCCTAGAAGCTGCAGCCAAAAGCTTTCCAAGGAAGGCAACTTGGCGAGGCTGCCTGTTGGATGCAGGATGTCGGCGGCCTTCAGCACACCCTCTCTATCGGAGCCAGATCAGGACCTCTGAATTTGAAATGAACCGAATATAGAACCGAGCGAGTGTGCACATACATCACGGAAGCCATTTTGACAAGGCGGACCCGCGTATAAACGTTCGCCGACATCAAATCTACTGCTTCGTGTCACGAATGTGGCCAACGATTTGGAGACATAAAAAGTTGTGTTGCCTTCTCATGCAGAATCTGCACATGGGACAACTTAGAGCATAAACTGCAAACAATTAAGATCAATGACCAAAAAATAGGTGGCACACAAGACTTTTTAACTTTTTTTTTGGCTCACTCAACTCAACTGAATTTATAGAGCACTTTCAAACAGCCATCGCTGCATACAAAGTGCTGTACATGGAGCAACTAACATATATACAACAATAAAGCAATAAATCAGGAACAAAGATGCTGGAAGGCAACAAACAGTAAAACTAAGATCAAATCTGAGTCATGCCGAGTCAAATGCCAAAGAATACGCGCGAGTTTTGAGGCGGGTTTTAAAAACGGGTTGCGAGGGGGCTTGCCGAATGTTCAGTGGGAGGTCATTCCAGAGAGAGGGACCAGCAACGGAAACTTTACTTTAGCCAGCTGTCTAAGATGAAAGAAGCTGGATTTAACAACGGCACCAATTTGCCAGTCAAGTTGAAAAATCATCGTCCAGTTTAAGCAGCCAAAGCTGACACAAAAGGTTCTGTCCGCTAAATAGGACCTAAACCACTCAAGAGCGCTACCGCCAATGCCCACCAAGTGCTGCAAACGAGTCGGCAGAGTACCGTGATCCACTGTATCAAATGCCGCAGTTAAATCCAATAAAAGCAGAGACGCACGTAGTCTCCAGTGTCATTTGCCAGGAGGATGTCATTAGAAACGCGTAACAGGGCGGACTCTGTGCTATGCATCGTCTTGAAACCTGACTGGAAGACCGCCAAGATGTTACGTTCATCCAAGAAAGATTTCAACTGCATGTGCAGCACCTTTCCCAGCATTTTTGAAATGGAAGGCAGTTTGGAAATTGGCCTAAAATTTCACTCACAACATTAGTTGAGTGATACCAACCAGGATGGAAGTCACACCAAAAAAAAGGAGTGCGATATAAGGAGTCTCAAGTGAGGAGACTCATCTTAAAAGCAGGATTAATCATCGGCAACATTCCCTCTGACTTTTGATGCGTCTGAGCATTGACGCAAACTTCCCTGAGCATTCCTTGGACCGGCGGTGAGCAACATCAGCCATGCACGCGTCGACCGAACCAAATAAATAAATACAAAAGAGGGACTGTCGCCGGTGCACTTTCAGTCGTTCAATTGAAATGGGGCAAACGGTCAAATCTGGACGCAAAATGGAACCACTCGCATGGAGCATGCCAAAGATGCTCACACTGAACAAAGCACGAGGTAAATGGCCAACCGGATGCTTGGCGGCGTTATAGATCCTGACGTCACTCACTCGGCCATGCCCTATCAAGTCACGCGTCAACACGCAAATGCAGTAGTGGAGTGCGCGAGGTTTTTGGCTTCATCGCAAATGATGAAAATTGCGATCCAGTCTCTGAGGATGTTTTCACATGCAGACAATGGCATTTTTCCTCAATTAAAAGAAAGCTGTTGGAGGAATGGCGTTTCCATTCATTCCGATGGGGAGAATTTCATGTTCCGGTCAACTAAGTTGTTAGCTCAGTCACGGAACAAATCAAACTTGTAAGTGAAAGTACAATTGTCACACGGCAATCCACCCACTCCAACGCACATCGAACCAGTTCGACTTTCTCTCGCAAAGCAACCGCTGTACTTACTTGGGAGCATAACCACAAGACCGAGAGCAAAGAGTTGCCCGGGCGACCAATGCACACAGCCGCTAACCCCTGACCTCAGAGGGGGGGGAAGAAAGAGGGAATTGTAGTCCGAGCTCCGAGACAGATCACACGTGTTGGACGTCGGCTGGCACTGGAAGAGACTTTGGAGCCGGGCGACGTGCTGCCGGGTATGTCCGTTCGTTGGTGGTTTCCGCCCTTCGGACCCCCGCTCGGGCCATAACTCAGCCCAACTTTCGGCGCGATGGCTGCGGTTTCACGTGCACGTTTGCACACGAAGACAACAGTTGATTGACGCTTCCACCGCCTCGATCCAAAGTTCTTACGATGACAGACAAGACATTTATTTATCCTCGAGGAAGACACACACCTGGAATGCGGCCCAGGCTACCAAAACATGCCTGCAGTAATGTTCTTTATCGTATTATGTAAGTATGTTTTCAAAATACAGGCTTATCAAGACACACTAAGTCTGCAGTCGCAAGCTCCGCAGAGATTCCGCGGGGTGGAATGAATGTGTGCCATGCTGTGTCATGTCAGTCTTTACATAAAACACACACACACACACACACACAGCAAATGCTATGACCCACTTCTCTCCCTCGCACTACCAAAGCCCCCCCCCCCCCCCCCCACTAGATGCAGGCTGGAGGAATGTTGCTCTCGACGGGGATTCAATTGACTATTCACTGCAGTCTTACTGGTGCAGAACTGGAACTTTCCTGGAAGCTAACGCGAACCAATCTAATTTAATGACCCCTCAAACAGGCTCAGCTGTTAGCAGTCACCTTCCATTTATGAAAAGGGGGAGAAAAAAAATAGCGAGAACCTCAGCCACCTCTTTCAAAACCGACAATCGTGAGCGTTCGGGGCCTGTCGCATAGCAAAGCTGCGAGCTTGTTATTGTTGTTGTGCCCTCTATTTATAGACTCTCGCCGTGCTCCTTAGAGAAATTCTTTGCATTACTGGTGGTTGAAGTGGAGAAAATCCCGCAGTCAAAAAAAAAAAAAAAAAAAAAAGGCTCATTCTGCAGGAATTGGACATTAGAAATGGGTCTGATGTGTTGCGAGTTACTCATTGCTAGGGGAAGAGGACTCTTCCAAGATCGGCGCTCATGCATCGGGCTAACCCAGAAATTCTACACATCATCGAGTATTTATCCTAGTGGCAGTGTATGAAATGAACGTGACATATTTTTTTTCCCAATCCATCAACACACCTTGGCATCGCACCACAAGCCAATCCCGTTATGCCACGTCACCTCATGTGTTTGCATTCAGCGACACCCCCAGCACTGCTCTCTTGTCCGATGCGGCAATTTACCGGAAGCCAACGTCAAAGTGGCTATCGATCCAACCGTAAGATTTAACATCCTCATTGTTTCCTATTTAACTCTCGATACACTCACCTGGTAGTTTGAGTGACATAGGAAGTAGTCAGGACCTCCCGCTAAGGCCATTTTGTTGGTTCAGCACCCCCTTAAGAAGGGAATGACACCCACTGGTCTCGGCACCCTGCACAGAAACCAGGACATGTACTGAATTGAAGTCAAATGCACAGAAAGCAGGAAAAAGAAAAGGGAATGTTCCATTGAGAGACAACGGCAGCTTCAAATAGCGTCGTCATACCCAAGTGAGAGATTTGCGCTCAACGCTGAGCAGAGAGCGCTGTGTGTTTGGCATACGCTTCAAGAAAGGCGACGGGAACCAAACCCAACACCCCGCTCGCTCCCAACGAGAAAACAAAGTCCACAAGTGCGAGTGAAGGCGCATGCATGGATGAACATGTGCACACCAAATCCAAAGTAAACACGGCCATTGTGCGCGACGCACACACAAGTCAGTTCCTAAACAATGCCTGGGGGGGCTTACAACTAAATAAGAAGCCCCCCCACCCCACGCACACACACAGTCCATCACCCCTCAACCCACCCTCCTCCATAGCAACACATGACCACTCACCACCTGCAGAGCGCATGTAAAGGCAAAGGGGAAGGGGGGGGGGTGTCTGTAGAAAATGGGGGATGTGGGGTGGTGGTGTGGGAGGGAACTTGAAATCAAGAGTGGGCTATTTTAACTGCACTGTGCCGCATTATCTGTTGCGAGTAAGCGGGGCGGGGGCAAGTTATGAGTACGAGAGAGGTTGTGGTTGGAAAGCTGATCTACACGCGAGCACACACATGCACGCGCTAGCCATCTTCGGCGGCGCTAGATTTTATTTTTGTGTTGTTGTTGCAATGGCGGTTGCTGATTTTCTGATGTTACTGATACTAAAATCGTGCAGAAAATAGAGGCAGGAGGGTGGGGGGGAAAAAAAAAAAAAACCACATGGCCAAAGTCATAAAAATAAGACCGATGCAAAAATATGCCAGAAAAGCAGTGGAACGGAATCTTGTTTGGTTTGGGGAATTACCGTGTTCCAAAAAGTGTGACTAAAACTACATGGTTCGAAAACCAAGGCAATACTTCCCATAGGAAATAATGAAGATACAGTAGATCTATATTCCACGCACAGAAATATTCGCAAAAAAATTACATCTTACACGGAATAACAACAGTTTGACACATGGAAAGAAAATGTGATATAAATATAACTAATCAAATCGATGAATGAATATTAAACATCACATTTACCTTACATTGAACATAATATTGACATTTAAGTCAAAGTGGCGTGAAATTACAAAAAGAAAAAGACATTTTAACAAAGTTTCACAAATCTAAAGCACTAGAATGCACTTATGAGAATAAAGCCAATAATTAAAATGGTAATTTTCCAAGAAAAACTTCATTTGGCGACAATAACTTTCAATATCGTGAACATAAAGTGTTATTTTCACGACAATTCATTTAAATATGACAAGGGAGAGAGGCGTCTGTATGGAAAAGCTTGAAGTGTATGGAGCCAACAACATCCCGTCGTATGTGGGGTTTCTTTTTCTTTTTTTCATCATCAAACAGAATATCCCATACTATTACACAATTAATACAGCTTTCTCCCAAGAGACGTGGTGCAGCGGTCTACGGTCGGCGAGTGAATTTTTTGCATTCGTTCGTTAAAATGGTGTCACCGATTTGGTGAAATAACACATTTGTCACTTTTCTCTGTGGTACTATGAGGCCTCCGTTGCGACGTCTCTTTCGTGGCAGTTGGGGGGGGGGGGGGGGGGACTGTTCTCGCCCACACGTCCGATCTGGCGTCCCAATTGAACGGAAAGCTGGCACATTTCTAGGGCATCCGCTTCATGAGCAAGATTTTCTCCAAACTCAAGAAAGCCCAGGTTGTCAAACGGACTCGACAAATCTTTGGGCGGAAGCAGACATCCGCAGATTCGGCGTATGCGAGTCTGCACTCAGACACACACTCGCGCTGAACTCTCACTCGCTCCTCTCACTTGCTTGGCACTGCTCCTTGCTCTCTCCCGGTGGGTCTCCATAGTACATAGCATTATGTAACAGATATCAGATGGTTCAAACTATATCTCCTCCTCCTTCTCAGCCTCTCCGAGCACCCCGCCAATTACTGTTTCCACTGGGGCTTTGCTGCCGCTATCTTTAGGCCTCTCCCCGCTCAGTGGGAATGTGTACATGCCATTTGCAGATAGCCGGCTGATAATTGCAGACTTAATTTTGCTCTCTCGCCCTTACGGTCGAATAATTTGGAAACTGGTCACATTTTTCAAGAAAGACAAACATAAAATATGCAAGTGGGTGGCTCACGAAATCTCACCAGGCTTCAGCTAAGTGAGCAGATTAACTAACTAGCGGAAAAGATGACCGTTGACCAGGATGCGGTGCACCACACAGAGACCAAAGTGGTCATTTTGTCTCTGTCCCGGCTGACAATATGGCTTAAGTCAATCGCGATCGAAAAAGACAACGTACGGCGAAAAATCTGTTGCGTTTAGCGGTAATGTGAAGGGACTCTCCTCCGAACACATTTGGTCCTCATCACATCACGTTGGGTGGACTCCTCGCATCTCCACAACCTCAAAACCATCTTGCCCGAGTTACCAAACTTCACATCATTAAAGCGGGCATTTTATCGTATCACTATCACGTACTGCTACACACCTACATCAACTTTTACATTGCTTAAAAACTTAACAAAAGCTAATACCCGGGGTATGGCATCTTCCAGACTCTATTGCTAAGGTTTGAGGGCCATTATTGATGCAATTAAAAAAAAAAAAAAAGATGAACCAACTAAACAGCACAATAGGTGTTGTGCAGGAGCCACAAACTTAACTTTGTGGCTGACCAATTTCTTCTGCACCAAAACATTACAGCTTAATATTTTTTTACAAAATACAGTGAATTAATCTTCACGTGTTATTGTTGAATTTTTTTTTTAATTTAGGCTCTCAATCTTGTTAATAGATCTCGATAGTTAATAGATTTGCTCTCAAGAAAACGTGTGTGTGTGTATATATATATATATATATATATACACACACACACACACACACGCACACACACACGCACACACACACACACATGAAGGGACTAGCATCCAAACACTTTTCCATCAGGTGCTAGTTGGAAAATAATTTCCAAAATTGAGCACACCAGAACTCAACAAAGCATCCCTAAAGGGATTATGTTTCAACCTTTAAGGCTCCACTGTATATCTCACATGTTGCGGCAAAGGCTGATGAGTCTGTTGACACCAATCAAGCGGCTGGCCAAAAGGGCAAACCGCACTGCTAATAGGCTTTGAAAGTGAAGCCAAAGCTCAGAGTGCTTGACATTTGCTGACATTTGTGGTTCCTTGTGCAAAGAATGGGACTAATTTAGCTTTACTGGGCCGAACGGGGGAGATCCCGAGAATTAAATGAGAGGCGAGGGCACTTAATAATGCCACACTTGTTGCTCACGGATGAACCATGCGAGGTTGTTATTGTTTCACCTGTTCATTTCTGAGTAGGATGACGCAAAAACAAATGGTAAACAATAAGGGTGCAGTTGAGTTATATTTAACTTTTAAGTACAATAAATACATTCGCACCGTTGTGCCTCATTTTGATCACCATAGCCCTGCTACCCTGCTAAGATGATAATGTTTTTCATGATGGCAATACCTACAGAAGGATTTTTGAGCTGGTACATTGGGTAAAAAAAAAATGTTTATGTTACATTTTATCCCCAATTTGAGTCATATCTTCATATTTTGTGCAGCTTAATACAAAGAAAGACACACCTGTAAACTACGAATCACTGCAACGTTTCCATTGGTCTCCTAGTTGCAACTGCACAAGTTGCGACATCCGTCTGCACCTGCACAGCTCACTAGTTAAAGTGGACAACCTTTAAGAGCCTTGTGTTAAGCCGTAATGTCACCTGATCTTAAACAAACCATAACACAACAGGAAGGCGGATATGTGAGTATTGTGCAGAGATTAGCCGATGTTGCATTCTTGCAAAAGGACACTGTTGTGTTCAGAGCATCCCTTAAGTCTTTTGACGTGAGTTATTGAATTGAGTTCCGAGTGAGCTTTAAAAAAGTCACGGTTAAAAATGTATTGCTTTATTTTTTTTTTAACTACAAATGACGTATAGTTGTGAATTTATCTAAGACAGTGATCGATAGTGACAGGCAGAACAATTATATCTTGCCACTAGAATGGCAAAAAGGTACATTTAACTTTTGTCGTCACCTGTTGCCATTCATTTAGAGAAAAAATAGCTTTGTGTTCAACTAAACAAGCCCAGTTTCAAGTTAATTTGTGAGTAAACGAGACAACTGAAACAATATTTCGATAAATAAACTTCTTGTTTATTTGGTGGTGTTCTTTTCAATTTTTCTTTTGTAAAATATGTGCCTCGTCTTACGAGTCCATAAGGAGACAATGCCTTTACTTTGGCTGTGCAGCTATTTTTGACAGCAGTTTAATGACAGAGACCATTATTGCGTTGCTGCTTAAGTGTGCTGCATATGAATTAATGTCACCATTAAAAGAATGTCGAGAGACGTAATTTTGAGCACTTCTTTGCTGGCGTTTGTCAAGTTCGTAACCTATGTGGCATTGCATTCGCCCTCAAAACAAGCTAGCTTGTGCTCATCTCGGTTGCGCTAAACAATGTAAACAACACATTTCTCCCTATTATACATTTCTCGGTGTCATTTCAAACACAACCACGTCGCTCGTGTCACACGCTTTTTTTCCCCTTCGGCCGTTTGCTTTTAAAAGGCCCCGTTCGTAGTTCAGTTGCAGCCCTAGCAAAGTTGCTATACGGTAAAATAAGTTCTTACGTTGGGGAAAAGCGTCGTGAAGCGTCGCGGCGGCGTCCGGGAAGAACGTCGAAGGAGCCGGCGAACCTCGAATGTCCTCCTATGGATCTCCACACGCTTTGCTGCTCCCCCCCCCACCCCCTCCCCTCCTTTCTCCTCCTTCTCCTCCTCCTCAAACTCTTCACCTTGTCCGCCCCCCAGCCTCCGCCCAGAGGCGCTCTCCCTCTCGGACGCACGAACGTGCGCGCTCACGCATTCAGATATCCGCGCACGCGCACTGTGACCTCTCCACCAGCTGATAGGCGTGCACGTCATTTCCGCTCCCTCCTCTGCCGGGTGCTTTTTCTCTAACGAACGTAAACTTGCCGTTGGAGTGCTGAGAGTCAAGCGTTCTTCCGTCTTCCGTAACACGCAGTTGTCAACTGTGCGGTTTTGCCTCATTAGTATCATGTGGTTGTCCTATTATTACGCCAAAGTTGTACTATTACTTGTAGAAATGTCATCGGCCTACAGTAGTGGCGAAAAACATGACACTTTTACTGTAGTTAGACAATCCTTTCCTTTAAGTGTGATGGCCTACAATTGAAAACAAATCACCTATTAACGTATTAAGACGAATATGGAATGCCTAACATGTTGAATAAATGCTTACCATGGCATTCGGGAATCAACCCATCCAAAAAGTAAATTGCTACTGCATTGAAATGGCAAAAAAAAAATATATATATATATATAATTTCTTTCTTTTTTTTCAGGTGGTAGATTTTCATTACAAAATCATTCACACAAGTGGTCAATTTTCATCAGTTGTATAAGGTTCACAAATTGTTCAGTTTGGAAAAACCTTCCACACACACATTAGGAGCCCCAGACAGAACGAAAAACGAGAGAGAGAAAAAAAAATCAGTTTTGTGGTAAAATTGCCAGTTTTTCCAAGATGATTTAAAAAATAAAATAAAATTGAGTTTCAAACGTCAAGTATAGAACTGCAATTGGAAACTTATTCCTAGCTGGTTGATGTACTTCCAAGTACAACGCGATCGCTCAAAAATCTGCGCAGCAGTGTTTTTTGACCTAACATTCTGTACATGCTGCAAGCGAGTAGGCCCCGTGTTGAGCCTTCACTCGGTGACATAATATTGCATTCCGCATCTCATTTTCAAGTGGATGACAGATGTCACGATGTTAGTTCACGCTGTATTTAGTGCATGAATCACCACCACAAGCCAGAGAAAAAGCATTAACAGGTCATTCAACGTTCCCAGCTCTAACCCATAATACGGATGTCATTGACGTAGTGCCATATCAACCGGCAGGCTTCCGATTTGTTTTGACGTAACAGTGATAGATAATGTTTGAAGTCTCCTCCCCTTTCAGACATCCATCAACCAGTGGTCACATTCGAACTCCACGCTGGGCCAATCCCAAGTCTTGTGCACCCTTCACCCAAGACGAGCTGTGTGGGAACACGTGCTCGGCTGGCTCGCAGATAATGTTGCACTGGGTTGCGAAGCCAATGATTTTCGAACGTCTATATAGGAGTATGTGAGGTTTTAAACAATGATATCGTAAAGTGAGTGGGGGGGAGGGGAACCCAAAAATAAGACCACTTTAAAGCACAGCGCCTTCCAAGAAAGTCTGTGTACTTTGAAGTAATACCCCCCCCCCCCGCACCCCCACCCACGCTCGGTCCGATGATTGTAGTGTCCCACTGCTGTGTTTGTTTGTATTCATAGGTCGTGTGTCATGGAGTTACGCAATGACAGAAACAGCTTGATCATTCCCACCAAAATGGGTCAGTCCACAAACACATGGTCCCGCGATCTGTTTTCAAAACACAGAAGAAGTGTGACTGCCTTTAAAAAAATAAATAAATAAAATAAAAAATCCACAGGACCCTTCTTGGGAAATAGATAAGTGGGCCAGATGGGTTTGCGGGCTTTGTCAAGGCCGTGGGCGGTCCATGTATAGGGGTGAAAACAATATTGTGACATGACTACGAAGGTCTGAACACATGTTCTGGAGGTGCGATAGAAATAGTTGCCAATGACACTCACCGCATTGTGACCGGTTCCAGTCAAGCCAGTTGGAACGAGGTCAGCGTGAGTTTGCGTAAGTGTGTTTGGCTTCATTTCCAGGGATGTTACATATTGTAGTTGTGGGAGCTTTTGGGTAAGGCTCCTCAGAAATGACATGAGGGGAGGAAAGGGGGGGGGGGGTGATTTCTTTATTTTTTTTTGCCAACACACAAACAACTGAAGCTACAACATGCGGAAAAAATGCTAATCTGTGGCCAGAAAATATTCATCCGTGCCCAATTTGAGCACAAAATAGAAATCCCCTGTATTGAAAATATTCCTGGACAGCTGGGTCGGCAAATGGAGCGCACGTTTTCTAGAAGATGCAAAGGGGGAAGTAGCATTTTGCTATTTTTAGCCAAGATGCGCTGGATTTGCTCACCCAGGTGTCGAAATTGTCCACGGAAATAACATCAAACTCGCAACTTCATATATCGTGCCGACATCATATTGAGTTCGGTTCAACAAATTAATATTTTGTGTGCAAGTTTG
This sequence comes from Hippocampus guttulatus, assembly GCF_054856545.1. Classification (NCBI taxonomy): domain Eukaryota; kingdom Metazoa; phylum Chordata; class Actinopteri; order Syngnathiformes; family Syngnathidae; genus Hippocampus; species Hippocampus guttulatus. The sequence continues at coordinate 1,756,534 of NC_141278.1, read as the reverse complement.
ACCTAATTTGTGGAGACAATTTTTGTGCACCCGTAACATACAGCTATGGCCAAATGTCCCCAGCGTGATGAGTTAGCAATACGTGCCCGGTCGAGGCAAAGTGAGGTGAAGTGATCTAGAAAATGGATGGATGACGAATATGGATCCACCGGAGTGGCTCTACTTCATCACTTTGCAATACGGCTCGTGTTTCAAAGCAGACGTACAGGAATTTAACGTCTTTGGAGATCTCCTTTACAAATGGACCTGTGCATCGCTTGTCCTCATTCGTGACCTTTTTGGTGAGAAGTCGGAACAAATGACAATTGGCAATTACACCCACACCGATGCACAGCTGAGAGTATCAAATTCACCTGCGTGTTTTGGAAGGCGGGCGGAAACCAAAAGCGCAGGCAAGCGGAGAAGATGTCAATTGTACCGAGGTTCGATCCAAAATCTGAACCCACAACCTCTCCGCCGGAAAGCAGACTTGCTAATCCCTAGCAAGCCGTTCCGCCTATTTCTGAATTGAATTGAATTCAGATGCTATTGGATTCCATTTTTTTTTTTTAACACAGGAAAAGGCAGTGAAGGGCAGGGAAACACTGAGCAACTGTGTCAAACTAATATGACATCAGGCTCGTAAAGTTCACGAGTCACGGAACATATTCTATGATGGGGTTGAATGTTTTTGAGGGATGAAGACAAGAAAATGATTTCAGCGACTTTTTTTTTTCCATGTCATGGCATTGCTATGTTATCCAGAATCTAGCGTAAAGACTTCTTTTTATTTTTTTTAATGACATTCTCGCCCTCCTGAGGCTAACCATAACTACTCCCCCGAAGCGGCAATTGAAGTCACGTCTTCTTGATTTCGGCAAGTCAAATGAGGTCTTTATAAACAAGCGCCAGGCCGTTTTCTTCCCAGATCAAACATAGAAAATATGAAGATGTCGTATATTTCACCACCGGCTCAGCTGTTGCCAGGTGGATATTTGGCTTGGCCGGGCGCAAAGGATGGAACGCCACCCTTCCATCTGGCACGGATGCCCCGGTTGAGTTTTGAGGAAAGCATGAGCAATGTTCCACCAGCACCTGCAAGTCTTTTCTTTTATGAGCATACAGGAAGTATGGGATGGGGGTGGGAGGGGTTGGGGGTGTGGGGGTGGGGGTGGGAGCAATAATCATTTGAGGAATTTAATTTCACCTCAGTTTAACCACTCACTGTGCACATAAATAAATCCTCATGATCTGGCATCCAGCCGCCTTTGCCAACTCAGGAGAAATAAGGCAAAGGGTGGATTACTGATTCCAGCATTCTTCTTATCAGCGTGTATTCATCACTCAACCTCACATGGGGGGGGGGGGGGGTCTATTGCGGGGAGGCCTTTATTTGTACATTTTTGGAATAATATCAAACAATGGTACCAGTATATTGCAGTTGGCCGACCCAAACTGAAGTATTTCTCCTCCCTTCTGAACAAAGTCTGCGAAGGCCTGAATCTAAAAGGTGGATCCTGAGAGAGGGCCCTGCGGGGCGGGCCGCATTAAGAGCGGTCTTGTCCGGGCCGACAATCTGAGATGTTCGATCTGTTTCAATATTCGCGATGGCAATGGCAAATCCTTACGTGCCTTCAACACCGAGGTAGCCAATTAGAAAGTAGCCTGAAGCTCACGTGCCGATTTCTTCTTCTTCACGTTGGCTCTCTCGCAGTTTAATAATCGGTTCAGAGGTTGAAAATGTGCATAGCTCGCTTGAAGCCTCTCCTTTTGTCTTAAAAAAAAAACAAAACATGGTGCGCACAGCTGCCGACTCAAGGTTTTGCGCAGGAGGAAGGCGGACAGTTCCCTCCCATCATGCCCATGGACCTCTTTGGATATCAGCTATCTCCTGCCAAAAGACGAGCCTATTTATAGCAACTCTCCGAGGATCCAAACCACATTTGTTTAGGTCAAGGCTGAGCTCACCGTCCATTAAAACAATCTGGGGAATCTCGAATGACTCTTGCTGCATGAGGAGGAGGAATTTGAGATAAAGCAAACAGATCTCTGGTGACCCCCCCCCCCAACCGCCCAACCCCCCCCCCCCCCGATAAAAACAAAATAACGAGCCCAGCTGACGGAGGAGGATACTCATTTCAAGTTGATAAGTGGACCAGAGTAGTGTGCAAGCAGCAACTTGGAGCCACGCTGCAGAACGTCAGCCAAGCGGGAGCGAGGGTGATTCATGGAAATGTCAACTTTAAGTCTGAGAAGCCAAAAGCCCTCTCGGCCATTTCATGTCCAACTTAATAGACTTTGATCACACTGTTACTCCCGCAGCAAACGGCAAACACTTCGAGAGCTTGAAGCAGGCTTACAGTTTTGCACGGACGCGGTGGGACTTTCCCTCAAAAGTGGCACGTAAAGGTCAAACGGGCTTTGACCTGGGCAGCGTGGAGCGTGTCAGACTTTGGCCCGGCGGACTGTGGCTGCTTGATTGGTCCCAAACCCTGCTGACAAGGTCCAGAACATTCCATTTCCAAAGTCATGACTCGGTTTCTGAGAACAGCGAGAACAAAATCCAACAGGAAGTGGGGAGGGAGGGGGCTGGGTCGTCTGTGTGTGTGCGTGTATATGAGTATGTGTGTGTGTGTGTGTGTGTGTGTGTGTGTGTGTGTGTGTGTGTGTGTGTGTGTGTGTGTGTGTGTGTGTGTGTGAGTGTGTGTTTTTTGAAGGCCGTGCCTTAAACTTTTGTATCCCATGGACTGGCGTTGACCCAAAACTCGATGTATTGGCTCATTATTTGAAGACAGACAAATTCAGACAAAGACTAACATTGTCGAAGCAGTCCAAGTCTCATTGTGAAAGATTTGATCCAGAATTTTCAGTAATCGTCAAGGAACTTCCAAAGTGCCAAAGCCCCAAATAGGTCGACTTTGAGAGTTCAGCCGAAAAACGCTTTTGAAAATATCCAACATGCCATTGAAGTCAGCTCGCAGTTCAAATGAGACTTGGGCTGAGTGGGCATGGAAAAAAAAAAAAAAAAAAAGGAAAATACTGTAGCGTAGTTTATCAAAGTTTTTTTTGTAAAATAAAAATATCAAGCAGATCCTATCAGGGACAGCGGTTACTACAGTGGACAGCTAATCATGTTATCAGGTTACAGGATATCATGAGAGAGTTAAGGTGTAGACTGATCGTCTAATTGTCAAATTATTTCATCAACTATTTAATACAGGCCGTTATAAATAGCTTTTGACAAACCCGTTTTCGGCGGGGTGGCGGGAGAGCGAAATTCCCGCAACCAAAACTGCAGGGCTTTTGAGGACATAGCCACAAAGCTCAAGACGTTCTTATGTAACCTCGTCTTACGTACACTTGCCAATAGAGACACCCTTCAAATGTCATTCCAGCAACACCTATAAAACGCCACACCCTCCGGCTCGGTGTATCTTATCCCATTCACTTGATTCGAGTTTAAATTCAGAGCGCTGCGGACAGCGGTTCGCTTTGCCTCACCCTTGTCTGACAGTTTTGGCTAAATTGTGTTCTGACGCCGACGTTTCCACGAGGCTGAAGCGAGCAAATCGGCCGCCTGAAGCCAAACAAGGCAGCAGGTTAAGGCGCACGCAGCAGTCGTCGGTGGGCGGGTTCGTGTGAAGTCAAATGATCAACGTGCGGCCACACGCAGCTAGCTGCAGTTCTCACTGACCTCAAACTGTGCAGGGACAGATTTTGAAACGCCGGGTCACACTTTTTTTTTTCGCACTGAGGTCTGCAACAACGGAGCGCAAAGGGAAGAACGTGTGGGAGTCGGTCCCCCCCCCAGTTTCCACTCTGCTGGGAAGACTCTTTACAAGATCTTGAGGCATGCCTGTGGGAATTTTTAGCCAGTCATACAAGTTATTTGAGATGAGCAGTCGTGATGTTGGGCAAAGAAGGCCCCGTCTCTGCCGTGGCTCATCTTTAAAAGTGTTTGATGGAGCTCTCAAGATTTTCCACACTAAACTATTCCCACAAAAGTTGCAAATGTCTGGGTAAGATAAAGAATTATTGGGCTCCGGGGGTCAAGCGGTGGTTGACAAGGTTCATACTTTTGTCCGTAAAATGTACATTTTATGACTATCCCGCAGTCCCAGTAAACAGTATTTCACAGAGGTTTAGAGCTCTTGGATGCGGATTTTATTTGACCCATTCCTCCAGCATAAACCACTCCCGAAATGGACTTTGTCACTTGGCTTCCTGGCAAGATCCTTTCGGACAAAATGTTCACGGTCACCGCACACTCTTTATAACGTATAGCACATAAAGCAAACTCAGCACTAAATGTGACCCGTAAGTTGCATCGGCATCCATATGCACTGCAGACTTCAAGTAGAAAAGAATGGAATGAGAACCTCAAATGCCTCTAAAATGCCCCCTCCCACGCACACACACAGCTCCAATCCTCCAAACGCTTCATCCGGTTTTCAAAATTCTTGCTGCGTTGTACTTGGGATGAAGTGGCCTCTCAAACCAGACTTCGCATATCGACAGATTTTCAATTTGCCCCGTTGCTATTAAATGGGTTAGAACACGCAACGTCAATGCTCTTCATTCGCCAGCTCGATTTGTAGCGTTAACGTTAAGATGTGCTTGTTTTCAATACAAAATGTAAAAGTCACTTTGTTTGATGTTGAGTTTGACAGTGCACTTCAACCGGGGGTGGCATCGAGCCTCTTTTCGAAGAATTGCTCATTTTATGCCAAACTGTTGCTTGTTTCAAGGGGAATTGAGTCCAACGCCATCTAGAACTCTGAGCGCATATTTTTGCTTGCAAGTCTAGGCAAGAAAAAAAAAATAATTGTCTGAGAGATGGCTCAAATTTTGAAACATTTGCAAGTCAACGTACGACTGAGCCCGTCTGACGGTGTCGCTCAAAAGTGCGCATATTAATGTTGTGGATGAGGACTTTCGCAGGTCCTGGAGTGTCCACCGAGTATAAATTGAGAACATGTGGTGACCAGGGCTGAGTAAACATCAGCGCTGATAACCCTGAGAGCAACTTGGCAATGTTGATGGGCTTATCTCCTCGTGATTGGCTGGCAGCCAATGAACACAGGACATGAAATCATCTGAAGCCTCTTTGTGATTTTCTTCTTTTTTTTTTTCCAGTTTGCTGGTGAGAAGTTGCGGTCTTGCAAGCTGTGCTACAAAACATTTCAGCCATTTCATTGCGGAATGGGAAAATATAACTGCGTATTTTCTCTCAAGGAGCTAAAAAAGGTAACTGAAAGCCACCGAAATATTAGAAACTACAACTAGCAATGCCCGTCCTTTATCAAGTCAGTTACAGTGGGTATAAAAGTCTACACACCCCTAATTCAAATGCTAGGTTGTTGTGATCTAAAAGATGAGGTCAGGTTAAATCATTGAATCATTAAATCAAAACTTTTTCCACCCTTAATAGGAGTATGAGCAACAACAACCTGGACACAAAAGAAATCCTTTTGAGAGGGGAGGTGAAAATAAACTGCAATTATGTGCACACCCTTTTATAATTGAGAAGCGGCTGCGTCAGCACACACCTGCCCCGATTTAAAGTGCATTTAATTCACCCCAAATTTCAGCTATTCTTGAAAGCTTTGCTGTTTTTATTTTTCGGTCTAGCAAAAGTCGGAAGGTTCCTTTTACGTTATCTAAGGCCCCGGTTTCAGCGGAAAGAAAAACAGCAAATTTATAGAGGCTTTCCGCATTGATCCGAGTGCGAGTGTACCGGATGTTATCCCAAACTGTGTGTATGTTGCTGAAAGCACAAACGCACACCTTTGGATGACATCACGTTGACGTGTGTGCAAGCATGGCTCGATGGCCTTTACATTGCCTCCAGAAGGAGGGGCGCGTCATGCAAACAGATTTATGTCCCCACAAGAGTAATGTTACAAGTGTACACGCACACAAGGCAAAACGAACTTCTAAATATAGTCACCCGACAATGTTATTATCACAGTAGGGGCCATGCTCTGCTCTGACCCTGCACTCCCGTTGTTTTACAATTCCAGCAGATGACAGCTTCACTAAGCCCGGGGCCTGTTATATAACACCTGCGACTGACTGGGGCTGTTTCGCCCTGTTTTCCAGGAGCAACACGTTATAAATTATTTTGGAGGTGGTGTAATGTGCCAGGGGTGGAACAAGCTTCCACTCTTTGCTTGAGCCATACCTCAAAAGTCTCTCAAACTCTTTTGGGCCGATTTAGGAGAAGGGAAACGTAATGAAAAATGGGACAAAAAGACTGGTTATTTTACTATCAATGTACAATCGGAACACCAGAATTTAAATAGTTTGATTTTCTAGTTTGTTGTCTGGACTGAGTCAGGGGAGGTCTAATCACAGATTTTTTTTTTTCCAACAATGAAAATAGAACATACAGTAGCACGGGGCACAAATGGAAGAACGGCTTGTTTATTTTTTTCGGTTTCGGAAGTTATCGACAGTATTGCTCACACTGACCACAAGAGGGCGAGAGCGGGGCGCCTTACGACGATGGAGTGTTGCGGAATAAAAGCCAGTTTGGAGTACTCGTGGCAAATAATTCACTTTGGTTGGTTGGACTTGCTTCAATTTCACGCCACAAAAATAAAGTGTGGCATGCTATTAAGTAGAGCAACCTGCCTATCGTTTCGCGACACTACACCGTCCTCGGGCGCTACGCTCGCGCTATCTTGTGGTTAGTGTGAAAAATAGAACACAATATATTCAGTCGACACACTGTATGTCGACTTGCTTCAACCTAAAATTGAGCCATTTGTAGTGGTCACGTGGAGCCCTGATGATTTAACACTCATAAATTGAAGGGGTCGGGAACACCGAGGATGAATGCGCTCCCATCTGTTCCATGTACAGTACAAGCTTGTTTTAATGCATCATAGCTTGATTAAACAAAGCCTACACTACATCAGAGATGATTTGTCAAACAAGCATTACTCAGATTTTCCAGACATGAAACACCAGTGTCAGCTTCAGTTAAAATATTACTCTCTAACTGCAACCATCTGTGCGTGCATGCGTGTGTGTGCATTCGCAAGTGTAACTCATCATCCGCGTGCATTCGCGTGTTCTGAATCATACTTAAATGTCTTTCCAAAGCCACTTCCAGGTACATTCATTGGATCTCTGCTCAAACAAAGATTAGTGGGTTATGCAAGGTTCACATGAAAAATAAAATGCCCATCCACCTCTGCACGTCACCAAGTGCCCATGTTCTCATCAGGGGAGGCTGAGAGGTCAGACAGGATTTCCCTCGCCGCTAACAGTTGGGTACATAAATATCAAACTCGGAACAAACATGTTTTTTTTGGGGGGGGGGGGGGCAACAGGAAACGCCAGACAAAGCGTCTGTGACGAAGTTCAAGTGGGAACGTTTTCTTGAGACACCGTAACAACACACTGCATGAGTAGCTACGAACTTTGAGTGGCTGTTATGTAAACACACATCAGCCACTTCACTACCACAATTTAAAGCAGAGGTAGGGAAACAATCAGCGCCTGCCATGCAAGTCTAAAACGACTAAAACATGAAAAGACTGTAAACCCAAAACCATGTTTCCCACAAACACTTTTAATACACAGTCGGTACCAAGTTCGGGGGCTGCTGTGTGTCGTTTGCATGGTCTCCCCGTTCTTGCATCAGTTTTTGTCCCAACACATACATTTTAGGCTAATTGAAAACTAAATTGCCCACAGGGGGGTGGTTATGAGTGTGAATGGTCGCCGATGTAGGCCACCTCTTGCCCAAAGTTGACTGGGATAGACTCGAATGCTGTACACCTTCAGTGAACTTACAATGAGGATCTCAATACTCAAATGTCAAAATAATCTCGAGGTATTGCGTGGACAGTACATTGTTATGATTCCTGTTTGTAATGGAAAAAGCAACTTAGTGTGAAAAGACTCACATGTCAAGCAACTGCACAACTCAACAAATACTGTTTGAGTTTGCAATCAAGGAGACATGCTGCCATCTTGTGTTTCACCTGTGTAGGACAAAAAAAAAAAGAACTTGGGAACGTCATACCGTATATTTTGGCATCTAAATCAACGAAAATGATGCATTTTGTTATCAAAATAACAATGATAAAACACTGGGTGAAGAATACAAATCTCACTTCTCGAAACAAAAAGATGTGGACCCAGCTCGACTTCGTGAAAGCGATTACCTACAGCAGGAAATGGTACAACAGGAAGAACTGGGGGGTGGTGGCGGGGGGGCGACTCAATTGTTTTTGTGGTCAGAACAAAGCTTTGTCTAATATAGTAGTCCGACTTCAGCACCATCGTGGTGTCACGGAACAACGTTGGAGTGATTTGAGGCCCGTCACTTGTAGCGCTTTGATGTCTTGTGACATCTCCAGGCGATTCCAAGTTGGCTAGTATACAGCAGGCAAACACTACATTGATGCTTTATGAAGCCCCCTTGCTACAAAGTATATTAATTTGCTCAGAATAAGTCATTTTCTATACGCATTTATAAAACGGTGAGCATGTGACTGACCAGCAGCCAGTCCTTGCTCATACATCAGTAATCAATATTCCTCTGGAGGACCTGGAGCTTTCATGGCCATACTGGCCGGGTAACTCCGGTTCCGTCTGATCCCGTCCGGCCCGAAGGGGGAGCCTGATCTGCGTAGCCCACCCAGAGGCCCCCCAAGGATGGGCCCGGGACTGGCCGCTCGGGCCCCCGCCGCCCCGGCCACCCCGAGCCGTTTCACCTTGTCCAGCAGGTTGAGGTTGTGCACGGTCACGCTCACGTCAGTCTGGCTCTCGCAGTCCCGCCCCTTCTGTCGGCCCCTCGTCCTTCCCGTCACCTCCTTCAGGATGGACCGCGCCGGCTTGGAAGCCAGGAAGTTGTCATAAGAGGGGCTCTTGAAGTCAAAGCCCAGGGAGGTCGCTGTGGCTGAAGGCCCCTGTCCCGTGGGGGAGCTCGGAGGGGTGGAGGGACGCAACGGGTCGGGGTCGGGGGGTCTGTTAGGAGTAATGGAAGTGCTGAATAAAAGCCCCTGGTTGGCCTGACTGGCATCCAATCCCTGACTCTGGTGATACATTGCTGCAGAAATGCCTCTCTCCTGTAGGAGGCGCACTAGGCCCAGGCAAGTGCTTGTGGTACGCGTGGCATCTCTGCGGACCAACGGAACAAACAAGTCAGGTAAGGTCATCTTAAGTGCTTTCAAGGAGCTTTTTGGTGTGCGTTTTTTTTTTTTGCCTGAGATTTGTTGACGACTCTGACGGCCTCAGACTGAGCCTGCGGGGCGTGCAGGGCGTTGCGGCGGGCGTGCCCAGTAGCGAGCTGGTCATTACGCAGGAGGACGACGCAGGGATGGCGTGCAAACTGTCGAGCAAAACGAGCCGACTTGATCAAATGAAAAAGAAGTCTCTTCAATTAAATTCCGTCTTCTGTTTTAATTCGGTCAGGTGGGCACTCTGGATTTGTACTGCGGGGCTCACCTGGGCGTGACCCGCGTCTGCTCGTCAGTCGGATGCAGAATGCGGCAGGTTGTGAAGGTGTAGGTGGAGCTTGTATGGGCCATGCATTTACCTGGATAGTATGCAGCTGCAGACAAAAACGAATCCTCATTTAAAAAACGAAACAAAACCCCCCCCCCCAAAATAAAGTGCCACAACAGTTTTCACAGCATTTCTTCCCGCCTCACCGAGTGCATCAGTGTTGCTGAGATGTGGCGACGGGGATGGCGAGGGTGGAGTCAAGCGTGGCGAGGGCTGCCCCAGGCTCGAGGAGGCGCACGGCAGAGATGAGGCGGTGGGTAGATTCTGGAAGTACTGCTCTCCCGCCTCGTCCTCCTCGAAGCTCCCCCAAGAATACACCTGCGGACAACCATTCAGTCATGGAAGAATACGGCAATAGGGGGGGACATTTGTTATCCCTCAAGGATTGAGCCACGTAAAAGTGCTGGAGAATCTTGCTCGTGCATGTCACGTACAATCGGGTGAGCCCTGATCGGGCGAGTTTGTAATGGGTGGATGTGGTTGAGTCGCAAAGTGGAAGAGGGAACGGAAAGACACTTGGACGCTGAAGGGGACTTAGGATAAAATTGCCTTCGCTTCTTTTTTGAGCTATTTTTTTTCCATTTTGATGATTGGGAAAATTGGATTTATTTACGCCACATGTAAAACATTGACAAACCATTTGAGCCACTTATTGATGTGATTTTGATCCCTTAAAATGTAGTTAACTACGATTGTGGACGTCAGATATAAACCAGATCCATCCCTTTATCACGCCCATTCCCATTTCGAAGTACACGACATTAATCAACATTGACAAACTGTACGGTGGGACATACGGACCTGTTCAAGTTCGAGTTCGAGGGGTCTGTACCCTTTAGACACGACCCCCGGCCTGGCGTCCAGGATCACCCCGAGGTGCGGCTGGGCTAACCGCTGCCAGTGATGGAGGGTGGCCGAGCCTACGGTGGAAAGACACGTATGACCGCGGTGTACCGCACCCAGCTGGTGTCGCCCGTGATGCGGTCTAAAGTGACGGTTTGAGTCAACCAAGTGCGAGAAGACAACTCAAAGGTGATAAAAGCGACAGAAAAAAGAAATGAAATTTGAATGACAGAAAACAAACAAACTTTTATTCGTCAAGACGCGGTGAAATGAAGAAAGGGAAGTACACCATGTGGACAGAAGGAAAAGAAAAACAGGTGAGTCTAAAAGCAAAGCAAAATGAAGAGTGAGAATGAAAACAGGAGCTGCGGCGACACAATCTGATGAGATCCAATGCTGCATCCATAAATAAATGATGCCTTAATTACGTCTGGTATTGTGACTGTACAACGATATTGCATCACAGTGAGGCCTGCTCATATATCAGACACTCGAAATTCATTCAAACCCCGTGTTGAAGACTTCCACTTAAATCAAGGCATTGCCAGGTGCTTTGAAGAGTGAAAGCGATTAAGCAAGCTTGCGTTGTGTTATTCTTGTTTTATGCAATATTCTGCCATGTTAAGATCGATCGTGTGATGTCATCAAAAAAAAAAATCAAACAATCTTTAACAACCCTACTGATAAAGTACTCAAAATATTAGCAAGACATCTCTGTGTGATGCAATACAGCTCTACAACCACAATAACAATCGTATCAAATTGTAACTCTTAAAAAGGATCGCTATGAATGCCTTTTTTGTTTTGTTTTTTAAACAGTAGTGCTGGAATTCAACATTGTAGTCAGTTAGGATGTCCAAAGGAGCCAAAAGGTCAAACGGTCGTCATCATTCCTAAAAAGCATTACATCACCAGTGGAGGATTTCCCGCATTAAGATGAAACAACGTCGCTTTTCAGACAGAGGCGTTTTCTGCACAGGATGGCCGCTTAATTTACATGCTCTCTCTGCACGCGTTTCCTATTAAAATCTCACAATCCTCAAACCATTTTGGAGCATCTTCTGCCACTGAAGGCAGGGGGCGCCAAAGGGAGCTCTCTCAATGGAGGACCGCCACTTTAGAGCCACGCTCTGGGCTGAGTGTCCCTGCGGAAAGTGTGAGGGGAGGCAAAGACACCTGACTTGTGATGATGCATGAGAGACCAGAAAGAGTTGAAGAGCATGAGCGAGGGGGGCGTGGCCTTCCCCTCGCTCGCCGCCTTCCTCTTCCTGCTCCCGGTTTTGTCGCTGGCCCACCTCCTGCCCCGCTCCCTCTCCAACCCAGCGCCGGTCTTCCTCACCCAAGCCCATCCGCCCGCTCTTTCTCCCTCGGGTGTCTGCCCGGGCCTGCCCCCCTCCCTCCTCCTTCTCCTCCTGCTCTCTCGCTCCTTTTTCGCCCCGCCCTCACCTTCCAGCGGCTTGACAATCTGCAGTTTGTCGGGCAGGTAGGGCCCCCTAGAGGCCCACAGGTGGAGGTTCCCCAGCGACATGATGCTTTCCGAGGGGGTCACGACGCTCCCCGGGCCGGCGGCGTCGGGGAGGCCGACACCTCGCCGCCGCTCCCGCTCCTCCTCGAAGAAGCGCCGCTCGCACAGGTTGTTCTGACGCCGCAGGGACAGGCGGCGCAGGGCCAGACGCAAATCCTCGGCCCCGCTCGTCTTCTTCTCTCGGCTGTCTGCGTTCCTAAAGAGTCACGCAAAGAGTTGCGTCGCAAGCTGCGGTACCACTTTTAATCGAATCCCCTCCTCACCTCTCCTGATTGGACGCCGTCTCCATGAGGATGCTCTGAGCGCGGTTGTCCAGGGCGACGCCGTCCCCGCCCGGGTCGCCTCCACACAGGCTGGAACGGGGGCTGCTGAGCCCGCTGGACATGGGCGACGTGCGCGAGGACAAGGACTGGTTGGAGCCCGGAATGTTGCCGCCGGTCGGCGTCACGGAACGCCGACGCACTGTCTGGTTCACATTCTTGACCGTCTCGAAAACACGCTTGCGGTGGACCCTACCGGAGTAAACATCCCGAATCACCATTTCAAGAAGAGCACATGCGGCGGGGATGGAGAGCAGCTTTGTTCCACTTGGATGAAGGTGCAAACAAACAACAGGAACACCTGCACGGTCCAACAGAATGAAATACTATTGCATAATTTGGTTATTGCCCCCCCCCCCCCCCCCCCCCCGAGATATGACATTTCCTCAAATAAAGGCCTCCCTGTGTCCGTGAATTGTCGAGGGCGCCACCCACTTGAATCAATCAACGCCTCACTTCAAATACACCCGTCGGCCATTGGGGTCACTTTTAGTGCGACGCGCCAGAATATCAAAATGAAATATTTCAGTCGTACTTTTGCTGCTCACAGTCGGGGTCGTCCAGGCTCAGCTCCTTCCTCATGGTTCCCTCAATCTCGGCAGCCAGGGAATCCTGCCAAGCACACGCGTGAGCTGCGTGCATCTTGCGCACACACGCACACACACACTCTCACCATGGGGTACAATCCGAGCGGATGGAAGCGTCTGGGCGTTCCCACGGCGTAGTTCCTGTTCCTCAAGTTCTTCAGCTCCTCCTGGGCCTCGTGCAGCATTTCGATGCACTCCAAGTACTTCTCCTCCAACTCTTGCAGCTGGTGGAAACGTTGCGTATTAAGGTCACACTTTGGCGACAAGGTGGCATGCGCATTAAAAAAAAAAAAAAAAAACCTCACCAAAAAAAAACAAAAAATCGATTATTTTTTCCCTGTGACTTTTTTTGTTGTTGTTTTGATTTAGTAAGAAACGATTTGGTGACTCAAAAAATGCTTTGGATGAGTGAGCGATTTCTGGTGCGCATGAGAAGCTTTTAGGCGCACGCGAGAAGCTTCTTTTGTGCATCTGGAAAGTTTCACAGTGTCGGTCGCCACGACAACCCAAGACTCACCTCTGCAGTGAGCTGCCTTTGCGCATCTTTGGCCGCGATCAGATGCTGAGAGAGCTCTTCGTTCTCCACGGCAAACTGCGCACGGGCAGACAGGAGGTTGGCGATGAACACGGGAAGGAAAGGCCACGTTTCTCTTGCGTAGGTTATTTGCATTACTCACAGACTTGGCTTTCTTCTGCAAGTCGACAATTTGGGAGAGGAGGTGCGTAATCTCTTCTTGCTGTCGAGAGGCGTCGTCAGTCTTGCGCGCGAGCTCCTCCGCGATGGTCGAGATTTGAAGACTGGACAACCCTGCGGGGGGGGGGGAGTTGTCGTTTTCAAAGTTTGTTCCCAGCAACGACACACAAAGTCGAGTGGGCCGACAAATGGAGGAAACCGACTGAGTTCCTTCACGCAGTCATTGACGAGCTGCTGCTCCTTCTCCTCGTACGTCTCGGTCTCGGACTTGAGATGGCTTGCCTGCGCGCGGGCATAAAACGCGCTGAGGTGACGCGGCGGCATCGACGGCGAGACCGACAAGGCGGCCGTCATTGACGGACAGACCTCCGAGCGCAGCGACAGATTCTCTTCTTCCAGCTCCTTGAGTTTCCTCTGCAGGGTGTCGCTCAGGAAACCTCCCGCGGCAGCTTCCACCCGACTCCTCTTACCCCTTCGGGCACACAAGAACAAGGTCGACATCCCAACTCACATTTACATATGGGACAACTTTTACGCTTTTGAGCTACAAACATATGTTAAATGCTAAAAAACGAATATGAAATGATTGCTTTGCTGACATCTGGCTGCGTCTCGGCGCTCCCCATGGGAATGGAAGAGCTTTATTTTGTCTACCGCCATCTTGTGGAGTCTAGAAGCAATTGCAAAGCTTTTTGAGTGCGCATCAATTATTCACGAGCAATTTACAAATTTGACGGTACAAGCCGACTGCGCACGAGTAACTCAAGCGATCATGGGTGCCCAGAAGATTTAAAAAAACGCAGACGTTGGCGATCCGCCGGACTCCTCCTCGCTCTCGTCGGCCGCATTGGTATAAAACTGCAGCAGCTCGTCCTTCAGGTTCAATTCATGGTGCAGCTGGGCCACCTGCCGGACCGAAAGCTTACATTCAAGTCAATCCCTCCCATGCGGCGCACATCAACAAGAAATCTGTGGCGTGGGTGTGTCGGTGGACCTCTTCAGTGATTTGTCCCACTTGCTCCTCCAGATAGTCGTTGTGTTCAGTCAGAACTCGATTCTTCTTCAGGAGAGACTGGCCGATCTTTGCAGCCAACTCCAGATCTCTCTCTTTCTAACGCACAAGCGACATTTGAGACACTTTTGATGTATTCGCAACACAAGCAGATGGATATTGATAGCGCATCCGTTTGAGGTGGGCGCCATGTAGCCCAAAAATACTTCACACGCACCCAAACGCCTGAGACTTTTATTTTTGGAAAAGTAAGACTTTTTTTTTTAAAGGTGTAAGTTAAAATGTATGTGAGCGAAAGTAAGCCGAAAAATAAAAACGCATTCATGTCAAATCAGGATGTTGATTGGCGCTTTCATGCACCAAGTCCCCCCCCCCCCCCCCCCCTTGGCCTGTTGTCAAGGTTACGGTTCAACGAGCTCATTGCTCAAATGAGTCCCGATTTTTGGTTGTTTTGCAAATGTGAGAGCTTTTTGTTGTGTGTGAGAGGTATTTATTTGCGTGAACTTTTTTTTTTGTGTGTGGCACGTGACTTTTTGTGTGTGTGCTTGTGTGAATGTCAGATGTGTGTGTGTGTGGGGCGGGGGGGTTCCCTCCACGACATCTCAGACGAGTGAGCTCACCTCCTCCAGAAGACGTGTGACGGCATCAATGTCACTGAAGGTCTTTGTCATCTGGCCCACTCTGTCAGCACACAGCACTGTGGACACACACACACACACACACACACGGAAGAGGAGGTTAGCGAGGAAGCACAAAGAGCCAGTGACATTATGCAACCTCCGCAGTTTTCCAGAATATTCATTTCAGAGGTAGCGGCCAGGTCAAGTTTGTGCGAGGCTTTCGTCAGCAATGACGCCGATGATGTTGTTGATGCTTTTTTTCCATTGCGCACAACCTGCAGGCGCTAACTCTTATTGACTTTGTCCAATCGATGATCAGCTCGCTGCAACATTGTAAGAACTACAATTTGCGAGGCACATATTTCAATTGCCGTACACATGCTACTAAAAACAAAAAAATACTAATTAAATGAAGCATTTTCAAAAAAACAAAAACGACCAAACCCCTTCTAAAAGTGAAACTAAACAAACTAACAAAAAAAAAAAACCTACTGTAAACGGTATTGCACCATAATTGGTCAACTGCAATTTCGATTTTAAATAAACACCTCAACTAGTGTCGTCTTTTACCTTTCTTCTCCTCCGGACAACTCCAATCATCCGACTCATCCCTTCTTAATGTCTCCATCCTGCTCTCACTTCTCATCTCCCCTTTGAGTTCCACTCCGACCGGTGAGTCACATTCTCATGCTGTCCCTCTCTCTGTGCCACACGCCACTGCCCGCCCCACCGGTGGAGCCAGAGAGAGCGAGCGAGTCGTGTGGAGCTCACTTTTGGAAGAGGAGACCAATGGCTGGGCCATCGTTCAACTGGTTACGAAAATGTAACATTCTGAGGCGACCAATTAAGTATTTTCCTAAATTTGTAGAACTAGACCTGTGGAGGAAATACTGTAGCTCCCATCCAGGCCACATCATCCTAAGCTGGATAAATCAAATTTCACACCTTTAGGCATACCTTTAGGATGTATCATAAATAACGTGCGTTATCAGTTCCACTTAGGATTCATTTGGTAGTGGAGTACATCTTTCAGTTGTTTGAGAATTATAATATACTTAATTTTATTACACAATGCTTATTGCCTTTTTTTTTTTTTAAATCTTGCACTCAATATACATCATATACTTAAAAAAATAATAAATAAAAAGAAAAACGGAACCAAAATGTACCTTTTTTTACACTGATAAAACCAACAAACTGGCTCTAAAACTGGATGAAAAGTAACAGAATTGAAAAAAATTCTAAGCGAAATACGTACCTCTCATGAAAAGTCAAAACCTCTTCCAACCCCCGGTTGTGTACTACAATATATGATTTAAAGCGTTGTACGTGAAACTGTGCAGACTTACGGAAGTATTTGAGCGTCTCTTCTATCTGCTCGGTGGTCAGGTCGAGCGGGGCGTCGGCGGTCAGCAGGGGCGTGTGCAGCCAGTCATCGCGGTCGTAGCCGTAAACCGTGTCGGCCCGCAAGCGATAAACTGGCAGCTGCTCCTCCAGGAGGCTGATAATCTCAAATTCGGGCAGGTCGGTGCTGTTGCACACATCTAAAGGCACATAGCAATATCAAAGAAGCTCCTCACCTTATGCCAACATTGTGCCACCCAAGAAAAACGTATTGACTCAGGATATTTCTGCACCAAATATCAGATGATAGCCCCCGCCACCCCCTCACAAAAAAATCCATGAATAGGGCGAATTTGAGAATGCCAAACATGAATTTGTGGGGCTTCGGGGAATTAGATTACAACCTGATGTTTTACCTGTGATGGTCTCCGCGTCCTTGTAGTCAGAGAGGGCCCTGAAGACGTCAGGCTGACTGGATTCGCCCTCCCCTACATACTGATCCTCATCATTGTGCGCCCAGTCAGGGCCCGGGTCCGGGTCCGGAGCAGGGGGCTGGGGGGGGCCCGGGGAGGCCAGCTTGACTCACCTGTCACTGGCGGAAGGAAACGGTGGCCATGGACCTGTTGAGCTGACGGAGAGAGAACGACAAAACGCACAACCACTTAGTGTAAGAGGAACAACCATCGAACTCATATGAATGTTTTGTAAAGCCAAAGTCTCCTGCGATCAATGCGCCTCCCGCCTTTAAGTTGAGTGTCGCTGACTCAGCAGTGTGCTGTCTGCCAGCTGCATGCTTTAAATCATGCAAAACATCACTGCAGAGGACATTCATCTGCGCCGAAACAGACTGATGCAGCAGGGAAACTAACGGACTTTACTAATTACAATGAATTAACTCAAAATTTACTCTTTGAGATAAATAAATATAAAGTAGATGTTACATGAATAAACATGTTTTTGTTCCCAAAGTTTAGGAAAGAAGGGGGGGGGGCGGGGTTAAATTAATGCAAAAAATATTACACAACATGCATGAAAATCAAGGATGGGCAAACTTGTGCTCATTTGATTTTTAAAATGGATTGAAGGGCCACATTGTTTGCGGAAAAGGTTAAATATATTTAGAAAAATGTATTTTATATATAAAACACTAAGACATTCATTTTTCGTGTGTTATTTCGAATTCATTCAACTGTATTTAATCATCATTCAGTTAATAACGTGAAATTTAAAGTTACGTTTTAAAAAATAGTTTTCTTACAATAAATCAATGAACCATTTTTAAATGAGATAAAAGAATTAAAAACAACCCCCCCAAAAACAAGAACACCTACAAATGAATATTAATATGACAAATTATATAAGACTTAAGTAAATGCTCAGATCAGCTCCCATCTCAAAGCTCGAGTACACACTTTATCTTGTCTACCTAGTAACGCCATTGTCCCAATGGGTAGTGTGTCTTAGCATGACTTTCATATAAACATTTTGGTACACTAGGATGTCAATTACAAGTTACTACTTAAGAAAAACTGCACGAGATGACAATTGCGTACTACTAGTACACGTAACCTTATACTGTAAAATGCTAGCACTTCACTAGTAGCACGCAGATGTCAGCGTGTGGACAGTTTTGCCTCGCGAGTAACGAGTAGTTGCTGCACTAGTGAGCTGAGAGTGGACGACTAGTACATGGAACTGAAATTGAATCTCAACCGGCTATTCATTCATGTGGCGGGGTTATTTGAGGGTGTGGCTTCATCCCCATCACCGCGTGACGTCACGGATGCAGGTCTCACATATAAATGGCCCTTGTCCTTTCAAGGGGACGCAATAAACGTCTTTCGCACATGGCCTGAAATCACCACGAATGCATTTGAAATGGAGCAAGCCACTTACGCTCAAAAAGGCTGTCAAAACCGTCTCTGTCTGACTGGTCGATTTTCGCCGTCTCGCAGTGTAAACAGGGCGGGGAGGAACGCGGAGGTGCAAGTCGCCACCGCGGGGTCACCTTGGTTACCGAGCAGCTCGGCAAACGGTTAAGGTCGCTTTCGGGATCTTTACGAAGTCGCGAAAGGCCCGGTCCATTTGTCTCCTTCCGCAGCCATCCCTTGCGTCTGTGTCAGGCGGCCGCTCGAGCGTCAAGGCACCACAAGAGAGGCAACGACAGCACTTCCGGGTGGGCTTTCAAAATACATCACTTAGATTAAACAAGAAAGCAGTTATTTACGCCGTCAAAGAATACTGTACTGTACTTACTATCCATCCATTAACCCCCCCCAAAAAGGTCTATTTAAAAATCCTTTAAAATATTTTGATAGTTAAAAGCTTTTATTTTGGCGAACATCTCAACTCTGCACTTTGCTCATCAAAAATCAAGAAACCCCTTCTCCGCATCAATGACGTCAAAAATTTGTTCAGACATTCAACGTTGAGTTCGGAAGAACCTTTGGGTTTGTGATCAAGCATGTACGACCCTCTTGGGATTCATTATCAAGGGATTGTGTGTTCCTCTGAATGAATGAAACGTGTCACTCAACTTGTTTAGATTGTGCAGGTTTGGACCTATGTCCACACTATTCTGCAGTGGCTCTCAAACATTTTTAATGCAGGGCCAGGACATGGAACGTGCTGGGGGGAAAAAAAAGAAAAAAAATCTGCACTACTCAGATATTTTCATTTAACAAAATGTGAAGTCGTCCCAGGACAGACAAAAGCAGAGCAAAAGAAACAAGGAATATCTTTGGTTCCTTTGCGTGTTCAACGAATCTTGTTGTGTGAGACAAGGTCAGGAAATACTGGTTTCCAGTGCTACAGAGTCATTAGCTTTTAAAATCACGTCTAAATAAGAAATAACACAAAGGAAAAATAATTCAACTCCTACATTTGAACATGAGGTAACAATCAAAGCTAGCCAGCTTTGACGGATGACAGATGCGTGGATAGGATGAAGAAAGAACCAACATTCTTCGTGCTTTCCACTTCCGACGGCCACAGACTCAAACAGAGGGAGCGTGTTTTGCATAGCGGTCGCTCAAACACAAACGCGCAAAAATAGAGAGGACATTTCATATGACTGGCTAATATTCAATGACATCATTGTCGAGTTCTATCAAATAGCGTTCACAATACTACACGTAATGTAACACGAATGGCTCTTTAAGCATTCAAGTGTTTGTCGAAGGGGAATGTGAGATCAACCAGTACGATATGAAGATGAATTTCTATCACTCGGGCTGGAAAATTCAATCAATTTTCAACGTTGGAAACTTTCCATGGGAATGAACAAGAATAAATGAGGGATTCCATCAAAGAAAGGCTGCCTTCTTGGGATGGACTTTTGTACCTCTGCATCAATCTAAATCGAAATTTACCGAAAGGTAATAGAACCAAAATGACTACTTGTCAAGTACTTTCAAAACTGTGATTCGATTTGACGCTTTGAAAATGGTGGTGGACGTGACGCTTTCAAAACGTCCATCGGACGCGAGAATTGGAGAAGGGGGGGGGGGGGGGGGAAGTGAGTTTGATTTCTGATGGGGGGGGGGGGGGGGGTCCGGAGTGATCATCATTTCTGCGTGGCGACAGGCTGAACCGCCTCCACTTGGGTGTCCGTGTTCAGTTCGGGGTGACACGGCGGGTTTTGGGAGCTGGATTCGGGGAGGGCGTGGCTGAAGCTGCTTGCGGCAGCGTCCGAGCCGCCTTCCGGCAGGGAGTCTGTGGGTGTCGGCGAGGGGCATTCTGAGTCGGAGGTGGGCGCCGCGGGGGTGCCGCTGAGCTTCTGGACTTTCTTGTTGAGCTCGTTACGTTCCACTTTGAGGGCGCGGCGCAGCTTCTCCAGCCGCTGGACTTTACCTTGAAGGGCTTCAAAGTCGCGGTCTTGCGCGGATTTCTGCGCGGAAAACATGAGCACTTAAGTTCCGTTTCCCCCCAAAAATCTGACTTGCAGCTTTTATGAAAACACAAATAAATTCATCGCGGAAGTCTACCATTTTGAGCTGCGGACGAAACGCAATTTCTGAGTGCCACATGGCCTCCCTTGAGTCTTACAAGAAAGAGTTGCGCCGAGTCCAAAGCAATAAATGCATTACTTTGCTATTATCTTGATGACAAGGAACAACGCTGGAGGTTCATTTGGCACCATCTTGCGGCATCTATAGTCCACTATATGTCTTTTTGGTTGAGTTTGTCGATGACTCACCGGTTTTGTCCGTTTGCGACGGCGCTTAACATCGATGAGCGTTTATTGGAGTTTTTGTACATTTGCGTCGGCGGCACTGCGTTACCTCCTCAGCCATCTCCAGAAGAGCTTTGTTGCTGCTCTCCCACCTGGAGCGATACATGGCCGTCTCCTTCTCCAGCTTCTTGATCTTTTTCGTCATCTGCTCAAATGTGGAGGGAAGCGAAACCAAGTCTGTCGGCGGCAAAGCTAAACGCCGACAGACGTCGGGCCCGCGCTTCGACGTCGGACTCCTCACCTTCTCCATCTCTTGCTTGAACGTAGCGAAGACCTCGTTGCTCTTGGACAAGGTGGTCTGGAACTCCTCGAACTTTTCGGTGTACAGGGACAGCTACGAAAACACAACGCGGGTTAAATCGTGCCGGCGTCATGGGGAAACGGAGCAGAGGGGAGAGGATTTAGGTGGGAAACCTGCTGTTTGAGGTGACCTTCCTGCTGCTTCATCAGCTCGCACATGCGCTGAGACTCGAGCGCCTCTTGTAGCAGCTGATGATGAGAAGAGAGTTGGAAACCTTGAGCCGAAGCGACAAGCGGAAGCTCGCGTTCACGTGCGCGTCATCGTTTACAAAATGTTTCTCCGTCTCGTGACGCTCCTCCGACTTGCTGAGCAGCTCCTGCGCCTGGTGAAGTTTGGTGTCCACCAGCTGCTGCTGCAGGTCCTTGTGCTTCACCACTTTGTCGATATGCTGATCGGGTGCAGTCTGGTTTAGCCGCATGAAAACGCTTTGCGCGAGCACGAAAGGCGGCGCCCGCACCTCTTCTCGTAGCTTGTACTGCTCGTGGAGCTTCTTGAGCTTCTCGGCAAGCTCTGTGTTCTCCTGGCGCAGGCTGGCGTTCCTCTCGTTGTGTTGCTCCATCTGAACCTGGATGTCATTGAGCGTCACCTGAAAATGCGAGGTCACCTCCTTTCGTTTCTCCTCCTCCAGACGGGTCCTCTGGATGCCTTCGTCCTGCGGAGACAGACGATAAATAAAGAAATAAACATCCACATTTAAATTCGGTGGATGGATGACACCAGGAGTGAATCTTGAAGAGGAAAAAAAAAAGAATTTGTGACAATACTGCTTAAAAAAAATAAAGGGAATACTCGGAGTTACATTGTGCGGTTTAAGAGTTCCCTTTATTTTTTTGAGCAGGTTATTTAAACATAAAAATCTTACTACAATCGAGAATAACGTATTGTTATCATCTAAAATATACCCCGGTGGAGCAATTTAACATATACAATAAACAGTAAAACAAATCGGTAATAAACAAACGTTAATCTGGCATTTATTCTCACAAAGCTGTCAATATGTACATTGACGGCACGGGATGTCAAGTGCATGCCAAAGCAGTAGGTGGTGCTATAGTGTCCGATTGCCCTTTTAACCACTCTGAAGTCGACAGGAAGTCACGTGGTCTCTTCTCTGTACGTGCTATGCACCTTGAGTGTACGGTTGTGTCTCTGCAGCTCCCGGCAGAGGCTCTCCAGCTTGCTGCGAGCCAGGATGGCCTTGCTGTGCTCGGTCCTCAGGTTGTCCTTCTCCTGTACCAGCTGCGTCTGCTTCTTCTGCAGCGCTCGCATCTGCTTCTGCCTGTTTCGATGCTCCTCCAGCTGTCGAGGACGCACACAAACGCCATTCGAGGACCTGAAACGTCAGCTGATGGCGAAGAAGGAAGGCGAGAGGGGAAACGCTCACCAGTTCGGCGTACTTCTTGCAGAGGCCTGTTAGCTTCTCCTCGGGTGTGCTCAATGTGTTGAGAGTCTGCATGAGGAGGGTGATTTCTTTGCCTGGATCAAGCACAAAAAATTGAAAAGCCAATTCATACATTTGCTTTTTACCAGCTTTCTTTTTTTTACCCAACTACATGTGCTTCATTACTTTCGCTTCTACGGGTTGAATCCGTACTTGTACATTTTTGTTTTACAGTGTCTGTACTTCGACCAAGAGCTCTTCCTCACCCAGACCCTTCACTTTCTTCTTGTCCTGCATCTTCTTCTGCTCTTTGTCTCCACCGACAGCACCCCCCTTGACTTTGCCCGCCCTGGCCCTCTTGTCCTCGGTCAGCCCATTCAGCTCGAGGCTATGCGACTGGCCGTTGTCGAGGGCGCCGGCATCGTCCGAAAGACTCTCTCTGCAGTAGATGCTGAGGATGTCCTCCAGCTGGCGGCTCAGCTCGTTGGCCTTGTCGCAACGAGACTGAGCCGCCGCTGCTGAGGAGGTAGAAACGCAGGTTAGAAGAAAATCCATACGTAAGGTAGAAACACATTTAGGATTTGATGCGTTTAGTTGGTTGGCGTTGTCTTCTAAGAAAAGTTGGACATGATAATTCATTACAGTGAACTCCTGCAATATTGCATTAAACCTATGGCTATATTGCCGATTTTTAAGCAATCGCTTTCCACGGGGGCAAGCCAGATATCGAGTAGTAGCCCTTCATGTTGTTCCGCAACATGCCATGCAAGGCTTAATTCCAGTAATGGATGTAGTTCCTGCAAGTTCTCTACACAGCAGCACATTACCTTCACTTGCTGCCTCATCTCCTTGAGGTGGCGTTGAAGACTCTTTGGGGCTGCTGCTAGTGCTGTCCTTTGAAGCCATGGGGGGCTCTGTCCCGCCAGCTGTAGTTGACGCATCCTCATTGTCCTGGGTGACCGACTCCTCTGTGTCTTGCTTCATCTCAGAATTCTGTGTTTTTTTTTTTAAGATAGGATGGTTTGCAAAGGCACTTAGATGCAATTCTTTAAAACTCTTGTCGGTTGACACCCTGCTTATTGTGGACTCTTGTATTAGCTTTAAACAGTCACTCTCCCTTTGTTATATTCTCAATGAAAAATATTTTTAAAGTTTAGTGGCTGCATAAAACCAGTTCCTACTTGTCTCGCCTAACAGCAGAACAAGCCCGCCGTTCCAAAAACCGTTTTGGGTTCACATTCATGTCTGTTTGCCTTTAAAATTTCACAGCTTTTCCGCATAACACTGTGAGTGTATACATAAACAAGCTGTCACTTACGTTGCTGTTTAACTGAGGAAATAACTCTCCAATTGAAATTCAAGCATAAGTTACCACGTGGATTTCACCTTACCTTCGCTTTTTCTTGTACTTGGCCACTCATTGTCAGAAAACGCTATCACAAGGCAAGCAACACTATGGGCAAAATTAGCTCGAGATACAGTGCATTACTTCAGTTATAAATGACATAAATAAAAAACTGAACAGTAAAAAAGTACAAATATTTAAATGGTATCCTCTTTTGTCGAGAATAACCAAGTATTTCTATAGACTCAATGAGAGAAATGCTAGCAACCTAACTTGATACCGTGAGCCAAAAGATGTACACTTCCGGTTAGAACTTCGTGTTCTTCTTCGTTTGTGTCAATGGCGGTTTCGCCGTAATATACACACACCCAGAGATACCGCTTAGGTCGCCAAACAGTACGTAGACGTCGCTGCCATCATGGATGTGGTAAAGTACGGCGACTGGTGAAGTCAAATGACAGATCTCGCCGGAATACACACTGTACCAGTGAATGTTACATTTGCCTCATCTAATAAGGCGGCAACATCAACGTACGAGTCCGCCCCAGAGGCGGTATGTAAAACAGAGCGTCCGTGGAGCTGCATGACAGTAATTCCACATATTGTTTGGTATCACATCGGCTCGTGTCATGCATACAAGCATACAAAAAAAATCTTTAATATGTCTTGAAGAAAGAAATGATACGATACTGATCTTAACGTCAACACCCCCACTCAACCACAATCAGGTGTCCTCATTTCATTTGAATAAACAAATATATATTTTTTTAAAATAACTTGCGTCTGTCTGTCTAGATATATATACAGTGTGTTAGCAAGTGATTTTGGTAAATTATATTTCTTTCAGGCATATTTGGTCGATGGCGAAGAAGGGTCCTGATTCAAATGCGTCAGAAACTACACACGCTTCAGGGTTTTAAGTACATAGCGTAGCATAGCGGCTTTGTGGTTAGACGTACAGTATTGCTATTTACCAAAGTTGCACACCATTTTGGGGTGTTTGCTCTTATAAAGCTGCTTCGTATACTTAACTCTAGAGTTGTAACGTTCTCCAAAATGGGGAAAAGAAGCAGACAGAGGCAGAAAAACCAGGCTGCAGGCGGAGACCACAGAGACAACGCTGTAAGAGGCATTCTTCTGCTCTAACTCTTGGAGGAAAAAGCGTTAAGACTAGTGTGTTAGTGGTTCCCACCTCCAGTCTACTGAACTTGCTGATGTGTTTTATACTTCTGCCTACCAATCACAACTGAAAGCAAAGCCTGTTCTCAATTAATTCATCCATTGCAACACAAAGATCATTTATTTGCTTGTTGACTACAGGCGAAATGTTAAATGTTCATTCAAATGCGGTTGATCCGCTTGATTGCAATAAATAAATAATTGTCTGCGTTGCAGGGTTGGGGTGCTGGTTATGCTGACATTGTGAAAGAAAATAAGCTGTTTGAGCACTACTACAAGGAACAAGGCTTGGTTCCAGAGGGAGAGTTTGAACAGTTTATGAACGCAATGAGGGAACCGCTTCCAGCCACCATACGTATCACTGGATATAAAAGGTAAAATGGATACACTATAGCGAACTCTCACAATTCGTGTGGGATTGGGATGGAGCCGTGCAGTTTTATTTTTCTCTACTCAACAAGGCTATGGCCTGACTAAATGAAGCTCCTCCCCTCGCGTCAACATAAAGTACTGGTAATTATAGCGGGGGTTCAGTCAAAAAAGGGAGAGTGACAGTCACTCATGTACTTGCACAAAATATTTATCTTTTTGGGGGGGGGGGGGGCTAAAATAGAAAAAAAATTCTTTTAATGCATTTCATGGGGGAAAATTGAGTTCACGTCTCTCCCTCTCTTCCTGGTTCCAGCCACGCGAAGGAAATCCTTCATTGCCTGAAGGAAAAGTACTTTAAGGACATTGAGAAATTGGAGATCGACGGTCAGAAGATCGAGGCGCCGCAACCTCTCAGCTGGTAATCTTCATCCTGAGATGAGTGCAAGCACTGTTACAAGAAACGCTCACTCCACCCATTTTTCCCAGGTATCCCGACGAGCAAGCCTGGCACACCAACATGAGTCGTAAGATTATTAGGAAGTGTCCCCTGCTGGAGAAATTCCATCAGTTTCT
Source organism: Hippocampus guttulatus (assembly GCF_054856545.1). Classification (NCBI taxonomy): domain Eukaryota; kingdom Metazoa; phylum Chordata; class Actinopteri; order Syngnathiformes; family Syngnathidae; genus Hippocampus; species Hippocampus guttulatus. The sequence goes on along the minus strand of NC_141278.1, from coordinate 1,730,700 downwards.
TGTCAGTGAGACGGAATCGGTGAGTCTGTGTGAAGAGAACAGAAGCATTGAAAAAATTGTGACTTTAAAACATTACCAAATATCAGACTCTAGATTCTGTTCTTATTTTGTGTTTCCTTTTCAAAGGGTAACATCAGCCGCCAGGAAGCCGTCAGTATGATCCCTCCACTTCTTTTGAAGATTGGGTCCCATCACAAGGTGACAAGAGAGCCAAATGTGTCACTCAGTTTATTGTGGCCGTATAGACCAGGTGCCTGTCACGTAAATCTGAATATCTTGGAAAACTACATTGACTTATTGCCAACGAAAGCCGGAAAATTCAAACAACCCAAGTGATTTTTGATATTGAAATTAGGAAGGAATTTGCCTTCCATAAGTGAATGAATGAATGGACATTATCTGCGTATCTGTGCCTGGGAATGCGCCATGTCATCAGAGCACTAACACACACGAATGTTTTGTGAAGATTTTGGACATGTGTGCAGCTCCTGGCTCAAAAACAGCCCAACTGATTGAAATGCTTCATTCTGACATGGATGTGCCCTTTCCAGGTATGAAACAATCCGTCATCAAAGATGGCTTCTTGGACCCCGAAAATGTAATTTTGGATGTTCATTTAAACAATATTGTTCTTTTTTTCCCCCCAAATGCATCAGGTTTTTGAGATGGTGTCATTGTTTTTGGTAATGTGTCAGTGTCATTTTACTGCCCCATAGTGGCCTAGGCACACAGACCAGAAGGAGTAACGGATTAATGACATTTACATTCATTTCAATGAGGAAAGGTGATTTGCGTGACAAGTGGGCTCACGGGACAAATTAAACTTGACAAGTCGAGGCATGACCGTGCGCTAATTTTTCTCAGAGGGCTTCGTCATCGCCAATGACATGGACAACAAACGCTGCTACCTGCTGGTGCACCAGGCCAAGCGTCTCAACAGTCCCTGCATCATGGTGGTCAACCATGACGCCTCCTGCTTCCCCATGCTGCAGATTCAAGATTGTGACGGAAAGAAGGACATCCTCTTCTACGACCGCATCTTGTGCGACGTGCCCTGCAGGTCAGGAGAAACTTGCATTGCGCTCCCTTTAATTTAGTTTCTGTTTTTGGAGTGTGGTTGTACTGCCACTTAGCATCACCATGTGACACCTCGAAATAGTAGATGCAAAAGATAAAAGGTCGGGCCCAGTGCTATGGACAATAAAGTGCACGACCCCCCACTCGAAATGTGAAGACAAATTCAGTATGTGTGTGACCACTGCGGTCTGCTGGGTGTTCATGCAGCGGGGACGGCACGATGAGGAAGAACATAGACGTGTGGAAGAAGTGGACGACCAGCAACAGCCTGCACCTTCACGGGTGAGCGCAGGCAGCGATTGTGTGCTGAAGCGGCCTCTTAAGTAGTCGAGTGCTTACTTTTTTTTTTTTTTTTCGCAGTAAATCGAATGGCTTTTAATGGCAGAGCGGTGGAGAGTGCTCTTGTGGTTCTAATTGTAAATGATAAAAGTTGGCAGTGTTACAGTGTGTGTTTCCACGCACCAGCCTCCAGATGCGTATTGCTGTGCGCGGTGTGGAACAGCTGGCCGTCGGCGGCAGGATGGTCTACTCCACCTGTTCTCTCAACCCCATTGAGGATGAGGCTGTCATAGCGGCACTCCTGGAGAAAAGCGAAGGTATCAAACACTCGGGGACTTTGATTTTGGACTACATCTGTTCTTTCGAATGCAGGATATTTGCAGGAGCTCTTGATGTCGCTCACTAGGCCACGCCCCTTTTCAACACAGGAAGACTGAAGTGTGTGTGTGCCCTTAAGCTCAATTACACTACACATCATTTTATTCCTTTTCAGTGAAATAAATTTTTATATCTTACTATAAGGCGCTTAACTATTTTGGGGGTTTGAAACTGAACATGTCAAAGCGGCGCGGGGGGAGTATATGAAGCCTTACGTCACTGCTTGTGCCATGGATGTTACAAGGAGCACTGGAGCTGGTCGACTGCTCTTCTGACCTGCCCGGCTTGAAGTGGATGCCCGGGGTGACTTCCTGGAAGGTACGAAAGATGACAACAGCCAAACAGGCCATTTTAATAGCTATGACTGGAAGCCGAATGGCCCGATCACGTGCTGAAAGCAGTAGTTGTATTTCTCCAGCTGATGACGAAAGAGGGCAAGTGGTACACTGACTGGTCGGAGGTTCCCACCAGTCGCCACACTCAAATCCGACCCACCATGTTCGCGCCGACAGATGCGGAGAAGCTGGCTGGCATGCATCTGGAGAGATGGTACGGGCACGCACGCACACCAATGTCACCCGTTTTTCTGGCGGAGCCATGACATCACAGTTGGACGACAGTGAAAAGTTCTGGCCTGCTGATGGCACTGTTGCCACACGATTCACTCTGCGCGCGAACCTGTTGGCACAAAACCAGAGGAGCGTGAGCGTGTGTGTATTAGATCGGTGTTTACCAACCAAGCAAATTCCATGAGCAACATCTTGTAAGATCATCAAGGAACAGAAATGTCACCCAAAAAAAAATAGATCAGCTTTACGCACAAATTGACTTCCTCAGTAAAAACGCAAAGCGATGAGTTTGTCGTGGAAGAGCATTTAGTTGTTCCGGCTGTGAGTGTATGTCACAGGTATGGATGGATCAAGTTGGTAGAAAATAAATGTTTTTTTGATCGAATGAAGTGAAATTGAAATGCCAGATTTAAAGATGGTCTTGTCTTGTCAGTATGAGGATTCTGCCCCATCACCAGAACACGGGAGGTTTCTTTGTGGCTGTGCTACTGAAGAAAGCCCCGATGCCTTGGAACAAAAGATACCCCAAAGTACGTTCTCATTCACAGTCATGGATGATTTGACAGTCACTCACAGCAGGAAGAGGAGAAAAATGATGATTACCCCCCCCACCCGTTCAGTTCTCCTTATCACAGCTGGTAACAAATTACACTTACTTGTCCCGCTCTCCTCCAGCTGAGGAAAGCCTCGTCTAGCGCCGAAGCCCAAACGCAAAGCTCTCCGGTGGCTCCGGCAGAGACTCCTCGTCTCCCCGAGGGTGAGGAGACGCAGGAAGGAGGCGGCGGCGGCGAGGAGGCCCAGGCGGGAGCACCCAAAGGAGCTTCTTCCAGCGCCAAACAAGATGGCGTGTGCGGGTGAGTCAACACCGCTTGATGAAACGGCAAACAGGTCAACAAATTGGATTAGATTTCACTTTTTTTTTTCTCATCTCTTAGACCTCCACCCTCCAAAAAGCTGAAGCGATTTGGATTCAAAGAAGATCCCTTTGTGTTCCTCAGTGAAGATGACTCTGTCTTCTCCACCATGCAGTGAGTCTCCAATCATCCCCCCCCCCCCCCCCCAAAGTGTCATGCAACTGTACGTGTGCCTGTAAAACAAACCGTATCTCATTGAATGTCGTGTAGATCCTTCTACGACTTGTCTCCAAACTTCCCCAAGATGAACGTGCTGACCCGAACCTACGAGGGCAAGAAGCGACATTTGTACATGGTGTCCAAAGAGTTGCGCAACGTCATGCTCAACAACAGCGAGCGCCTGAAGGTGCGCGTGACATGCCGACACAGCAGAATTGTTTCACTGCATTTTAACGAGAGGGGGGGGGGGGGACAAAACAAAAAACATTCCACAATTTTTTTTAATTCAGGCCTGCCTAACGTTGTCCTCAATTACGATGGAATCCCCGATTCTAATTCAGGAAGGGTATCACTAATGTTAAAAATAGCAGCTAACCCTTATTTTCTCCACTCCCTTCTAGATTATCAATACAGGGGTGAAAGTGTGGTCTCGTAACAGCGATGGGGAAGAGTTTGGTTGTGCCTTTAGGCTGGCTCAAGAGGTGATTAAGACATTCGTCAGGAAATAAATCTGCATTTTCTCTCAATGTGTTTTAGGAGATGATCTCAATACGCCAAAATACATTCGGAACTGAATTCAGTCGCATTTAAGTTTTGCTGAGCATGTGCCCTTGCCCCCCTCGTCAGGGTATCTACACTCTGCAGCCGTATATTCGCTCGAGAATCATCACGGTGAGTGTGGAGGACATCAAAGTGCTGCTGACTCAGGAAAACCCCTTCCTCAGCAAATTGGAGGCGGACGCCCACGCTCAAGCCCAAAAAATAGGTCGGCTGAAAAACAACGTTGCGGCTCACATGAACAAATTTGGGGCGTCGTTTCTTCAACCTATGTTTTACCGTTGTCTTTTGTAGTGATGGGCAGCATCGTGTTGAAGTACATTCCCAACACCAAGTGAGTGTCTTACCGTTGGCAAAGCGCAGGTGACGTTTGGGACCATTAGATCAGCGTCACCATTTCTGTGCGTTTTCCCTTCCCGTTTGCCAGTAAGCCAGCGGAGCCTCAGTGTTCCATCCAACTGTGCGGCTGGAGGGGAAAGACGTCCATCCGCGCCTTCGTCCCTCGCAACGAGAGGCACCACTACCTACGCATGCTGGGCGTGGAGGTCTTCCGGGACAAGCAGGGCGTGGGTCGGAAGCCAACGGGCGAGGAGGCCAAAGGCGAGGAGGAGGAGGAGGAGGGCGAGGAAGAAGCGGCGGTGGCGGCTGGGGAGGAGGACGAGAGGGGCCTGGATTTGGAAAACGGGAGTGAGAATGGATCATCGGAAGTCAAGATGGATGGCGACGGTCAAGGGACGAGCGTCTGAGAGTGGAAGAAGAGGACTTAGTCAAAGTGCATTGAAGCTCCGAAGATTACGCTGTGTGTGTGTGTGTGTGGGAGGAAGAGGAGGAGCTTATTCTTCAGCACAATGTCGTAACCGAAGGAATCCCTCTCAGAGGAAGACAGCTTGGCTCCAATGTTTTGGGTATTCCCCAGGAAGAGGCCTTTTTTTTTTGTGTGGGCGGAGTCAATTCAATGGTCGGTGTTTCTTTTGTTTCAATAATGCTATTCCACCTGCCCAGCGGTGGAAGCTTTCATCCTGTTTTGCGTTTTAAAAGAATTTTATATTTAGTTATCTCATTTTGTACACCTGGATGCACAGAAATTGAGCTAAATAAAGGTGTGAAAGGTGAAAGAAATTTGTGCTTTCATGTCAAATCATTGCTAGTTCATAATGCACTGACACGTTCAAGGGGAAGTCGTCAAAAGCTTCCTTTTCAACATTTCGCCCCCACGAGTCTAAACATGGCATTCTGATGAAACTATGTTGTGTTTGAGGAATATGAATGAAGCGGCAAAAACCACCTGTTGAGATGCAAAATCCATCTCGGGGGCGGCGGCCATTTTGCCACTTGCTGTCGAACTGAAAATGACGTCACAGTGACTCAGGGCTCCGGTCGCGACTCATCACGGCCTACTTGTGTTCCGAGTTTGCTCACGTGACGTTTGCGAGCGCAACTGTGATAGTATGTTCGACAAATAACACTAATTGGATGGTTCTTATAATTGCCATCTCAAAAGTCGCATATATTGAACACAGCGGTGCAATATCTTGTCGGGGGATGGCCGAACGCATAAATGAGATGTGTTGATTGCCCAGTGGAGCTACCATGACAACAGCTGTTATGACAACAAGGACTCACCTCTCCGCTGCAGAAGGCAGGAAACTGGATGCGAACACAACTCGCTGCATCATGGGGGGGGGGGACAAATCTGAAGTTTTTCCTCCTAAAACGTGACAAACGGGAAGATGAAAACAGGAGATGAAAAACATTTTCTTTCCCCTCGCCCCAAGTCGAAGAGCTTATGCAAAATGATAAAAGCCTCAGGAAAATGGAAAGATGATTTAATGCAGGAGAATGTGCCCGAGAATGTCAAAATGTATAATTCCCGTCACCGCTATTGCTAATTTCGTGAGGCGTGTCGGTCCCATATACTAGCATAAACCTAGCAAACGTTGGTGTTGAGATATCCAATCACGTTCTATTCTCTTTTATTTTATGGGGCAGGTTTACAGTAAAGTGGAGGTGCATTTTGTCCCTTCATCCCTTTTTTTGTTTTGCTCCTCCTCTTCCTCCTGCAGTGGTCCCCACTAATGTGGGCACAGAGCTTGCATGCTCTGTGCCCACTCGCCGCCTTGCAAAGCCTCGTCCACATGCATATAGTTTGGGATTATATAATTGAGCGGTTATGCAACGCTACACTGACTGAGCGAGGCGGATTCACCCAGAGGAGACTCTGGTGTTTGGATTAAACCAATCACCACACACACACACACACAAACACTGCAAGGCCTTTTAAAATCTGTTGCTAAATCTCTGACTACGCCTGCTGGCTTTATCTGATAATTGTGCAAAGCCTGTTCTCATCCTTTGCAAAATTAGACAATGGCAAAGATGCAGCCTGTCCGTATAAACACATGCCCCCATTTCTCCATCTCTGCACTTTATTCAGTGACGCTGCAGCTTTTACACCATTTAATCTTGTGACTTCAGCGAAACGCGCGTGCGCGTGCACCTCTGCGCTTGTGCGCGCCGGCGTTGTCTTCCCGAACGACATCTCCGGCCTTTAAGAGCTGCTGGAGTGCGTTACACAATGAAAGAGAAATAACAAATAGGCGCCCGGTTCCATTTGGCCTGGAGAGGCGCACTTCAGTGCTCTTTCCATTTCCTGCACCTGCTGAACAGCAGCCGAAGCGACTAAACACACTTATGGAACACTATCCAGCCGCCTCTTGGGATCAGAACGTCAAGGCTTCCGGGCTACATGTCACGGCAGGACAACGGGACACGACAAAGTCATTCGCAGCACACAGGCGGGAGCTATTGTCGACCACGGCTCACATCCAGACACACACACACACACACACACACACGTTCGTTTGTTGCATAGCGGAGCTGCGCCGGACAACCAGAAGCTGTGCCTGTTTTGTTCAGGTAATTTTTAGCACAGCCTACATGTTTGTTCGCGATTACGCTGTCATTTGTTATTTTATTGACAAGTGGGTTTTATTATTTATTTTTGATTTTTTTATGTGGTCTTTTTGAGACATCTCAGAAAAAAAAAGGACAGACAGGGCAGGCTGAAGAACATAAAATTCCAGACCTGTCAAAATTGCACAAAATCGCACCAGGCTGAAAATGCTTTGAAGCTATTCAGCTGCAAGTCAAGAGATGCCTTTTTTTTTTTTTTGCCGTGCCTTTTGCCTGCCCGTGTTGGTCATGATACACCAAAACGGGTGAAAATGGCACCCCGCTGCAAATGGACTTTAAGGCCAGAGTCATTCACTCACATCCTGTATTGTATTTTAATCACAAATTATTTAAACCAGGGGTGGGATAACTTTGTGCTCGAGGGTCAAATGTATTATTATTATTATTATTTTTTTAATGGACAGATGACCCACGTCATTCATAAATGACGAGAAATATAATTATGTAATATTGTTTCAGTAAACATGCCACTGATGGTCTATGTACTACAATCGCCTGGACAGGCTGTGTGTTCAATTTCATATTTTCCACAAACTTGACACTATTGGTAAGTTTCCATGCGGGTCCGGCTTATCTGTCTATTTATTCATTTTTACGTATGAAAAACGAATTTAAAGTGTTGTGGTTAGCTTGATACCAAATTATTAGCTCTCTTGAATGCTTGAACTTGTCTGAGAAGTAAAACTCTGCTTCTTTCCTGATGCTGTGCAGCATTACGTTGCCTTAAGATTGAAAGTCAGAATGCTGTTTTTTGGGGAGGGAGGGGGGCATGGAGCGGACAATAATGTAAGAAATTCCTTAAATGTCTGATATAAATGGGACGTTGTCATCAAGGAGGCTGATAGTGGGAGTGGGGGTGGGGGGGGCATTTTATGTCCCGGGAGAGGTGAGGGACAAGCAGAGGAAGAAGCGGTAGATTGAATGGATGAGCAGTGAGAGTTGGAGTTGGCAAGGAGGAAGGTGGGTGGAGGCGGGTGGTTGGGTGGGCGTTGATGACGGGCGGGGGCTAGTGGCGGACACAAGGCTTTATTTAGTGCATGCCTGCAGGTGTTGCCTAGTAACAGACAGAGCGAGAGAAGAGAAGCTGAAGAACATCCCTCGCTTTATCTTGTTTTCCCACTCTCCCTTATTTTTCCCCACAACAACCCCCTAAAAAACAATGCGAACTCATGCACAGCCGCCAACAAAGGCACTCTGCATTCCCGACTCTCATTCTCACACTTGGCCCAAGCGTCGCTCCTCATTAGCAGTCAGCACGGACGCCAGGCAGGAAGGAGACGAGGAAAGGAGGGCAAAGAGAGGAGGAGCTTGGGGTGGAGGGAAAGTCGACATCCGGCCATGTCGTTGCCATAGCGTTTGTTGCTTCGTTACACTTTCTCCCAATTGAATCTTTAAGGGAGGCTATATGTACTTGCTCACGTGTGTGTGTGTGTGTGTGTGCGTGCGTGCGCGTGCGTGCGTGCGCGGGAAGGCTCTTACCAGAGAGTGGCTCAATAAATCAGCTTAATGTGCTGCCGTATCTCACACACAATCACGGCCATTGCACACGATTGGTTCAAGGTGAGATGGAGGGCACTCTGCAGAGTGGCAGTTATTGGTCCTCAAGACGGCCGCTTGCAAACCTGGAACAAAATGTACCAGGAAAAGAAAAAAAAAAAAAGACGAATCATGACTTCACCCTTTCACCCTGTTCAGGTTCAATGTGACTCTGCTCGGCCTTTGCTGGCAGCGCCGTTACCGTGTGGGCTGCTCATGGTCACGCATGCGAGTCTTGGCGAGCCTGGTGGGGAGGGACGGGGGGGGGGGGGGTGGGGGGGACATAAAGGCCATGCTTTGCATTTCAAGCACTCTGCTCACACACGTCTTTGGTGGTTTTCCAGGGTGTTCACAAAATTTGACGTCATTTCATCTTCTCATAACATGGCCGAGATGTGTACATTGAACATTTGTAAAGCGGTGATATCGATCCATTCAAACGGCCCAACGACAAACAAATCCTGAACGACTCAACTGGCGATCCTTCGATAGAACGCAGCACACATTTATGCGGGCGGTTTAGTTGACGGATGCGCATCGGTGAAGAGCGAGGCTGCCACGCGTGAAAGCACCGCAGGTTGCTAAAAATACATTTTCCCACACGCACCGGGCCACATAAAATATTTATAGTGCGCTTTCGTCTGTAAGAATGGCCCCGATGCCGAAGCTGAAAGCAGGCGAAGGCGGCGCGACTCTTGCCGCCATCCCGGGCCCGGAGCTTACGTAAGAGCCAACTGCCGCTTGTGCGCTCGATCCGCCGTGAACGTGCTCAAATGAATGGCGCCAGGGTCTCAGCGCGGTCCACTCGGTCTCCCAAAAACGCCGGCCTGAGCAATTGAACAGAAAACGACAAACGCGGGATTTACGGTAACGATATGGACGTGGAAGTGCAGTTCATTCCCAAAGAGGAGGGGGTCGTTATTGCGAATCGTACCAAAGCCGATCATGAAATCAGACGTGTGCGACGCGGGCAGTCAAAAACGAAAAGGCGCGACTGTGTCACCGTCTCTCAGCGTGCTTCCAAAATTTCCTTCTCTGCGTTTGGGGAGAGGACAGCAAATCACGTCTTATATAATGACATCAATATGATTCAGATGGAGATGAAGCTGTAATCTTTAAGCTTCGGAGCCTTATGGCAATGTCACTTCCGATTTTAAATTCTGCCAACTGGCCGAAACCTTAACCGTGGAATGCTACGAGCGGTTGCGTGAGCCATGCTCAATACGTACTGTAGAAAAACATACAGTGATGACATCATTCGATAGAAGGTAAAGAATTCAATAGTTTTTGCTACATTTTTTTCCCCCGCTTCAGCTCATCGCTACTTTTTCTGGCATTCATGCCTCGGCCACTTGGGGGCGGTTTACTGCCCCCATCCGCGAAGCGGGACTCAACTCAACCTCAGTAGGCTGTAGAAATGTTTTTTTTTCGTTTCCCCGAAGAGTCCCGTGCACGAGCTGACGCTATTGACTAATGAGAATATTTTGCAGCTTTCGCACGCGCCGGTGTCCACGGCGAGTTCACACCATGACCTCGTCAATATTTCGCTCACTGAGGCAGATCCATAGTATGGATTCCATATGCTGCCCAGGTTTTGCCGCGCTAATGAGCAGTGGCGAGCATCAGCTACACAAAAACAAGGGCGCTCGGAGGGGATTCATTAATTAGGGTTCATTTGCGAAGATGGTGTGTAGGTGTGTGTGTGTGTGTGTGTGTGTGTGTGAACTGGTTCTTGTGCAATTTGTGCACTCCAGCAGAATTGTGTTTGTCGTAAGCTGCTGAGCATGTGCTGACGTGGACAGAATCTGAGTTGTGGGCAATTTTGTAAACCTTTGCAAAAAAAATATAAAATAAATGAATATATAACCCGATGCAACGACAGTATATTCCAATCCAAACCTTCAAAATTTTTTGTTTTAAGATTGTTGGCTTCCATCGGGTAACTCTGAAGCTTCATGACACACAAAACCCGATCGAATAAAAGTCACACCAGTACGTCAGCTTTTGACAAAAGGTACTGTTGTTGCACAGGTGTGCATTTGGCTGCCAACGACAAAAGGCCACTGTCAAATGTGCTATTTTACTGGACGAAAGGAGGGGGGGGGGGGGCGCTACAGCCAGAAATAGGAATTCACAAATTACGGCGGTCGGCTGGAGTTTCATGCAGCTGAAAAACAAAAACCAGACGATACAACCACTTTTGAATATGCTGTGTATTTTATTGCACATTCTGGTTTGGTCTTGCAAACAGAGCCTCTTCCCACTTTTTTGACCAAACAATCAAGTCAGGGGAATGGAACTGTCCAGAAGTCGGTGATCTCGGGTCTGATGTGCACATGCCCATATCGTACATGAGATGTGAAGCACTGGGAGCTTCAAACTGCTCCTACATCTGTGATTGAGAGAGGTTGGGGTGGGGGCATTTTTATCCAAGATGAAGCCAAATCACAACAGGGCGAATGGGGTAAAGTGTGATTTGATGGGAGGCTGTCGCAAATTTGTTTTTAAGCCGGGGCAGGATTTTCTTCCAAGGGAAAAGTCCCTTTTTTTAAGGTGTTGAGGCTTTGCAACGTTGTCCTTCAGTTGTCCACATAAACACAAATCCCCTTCGTGGTAAGATTTTTTTTTCCTTCCTCCCCCCCCCCCTTCTTCATTTTCTTGTGGCAATACCTGCATCATGCTTCAAATCTTCATTTTTGGCAAATCTCAAATAAATTAAAACAAACATTCATAGAAGACAATACGACATTTGAGGACGCATCAAAAGACCTCGCTCGCACGCACACTACAGAAGCTCCTTTAAAAAAAGAGCGAAAAAAGAACGAGAAGCATTTTGCTTTTTTTTTTGTTTATCTCCATTTTTTCCTGACTTTTCTTGAAAAAGAAAAAAATATACAGTAAGTAGCTACCAATCACAATTGACATGCAAATATAATACAACAGAACCAGCTCAGTTAGTGTCTGCTCACTACCAGTCTAAATCTAGAGATCACCAAAATGATTGACTTGAAACCAGCAAACACTCAGCTAAGAGATATTTTGTGGTACAATATGAAGTCAATTTACAGTATTTCTGCACCCCCAACCCCCCGCCCCCCTCCACACACACGCACACACACACACACGCACACACACACACACACGCACACACACACCTTCCTCAACTAAAACAAACGCCACGGGGCTACTCATCACGGACCAAAATGCCAGCGGGCGGAGGAGGGAGCCAAGCGGGAGGTTTGACATCCTCCATCCTTTCGCACTCAAGCGCCCGTCTCGATCGTATGACGCTTGGCAGAAATGTCAGCCCAATTAGCAGCTTTGTCTCTGACATTTAACTGGCACATGGCAGAAGTGGAAGCCGAGCTGACAGGAAGGACAAGTCGCAGACGCGCGAGCGGCATGACAACACACCGTGTGGACTTCAAAAGTATCGGGACGCACATTCTGGTTGATTCTACATTTCGGAGGAACATTCTTACATAACTGCATGTCTAGCATATCCTGCACCCAATAGCATAAGTGCCAGAGTGATTTTTTTGAACGGACGGTCTCGAGATATATATATATATATATATCTTTAAAAACAAAACACCATTGTGCTTAAAATCAGGGGTGGTGAAGAACGTTGCCGCGGCACTGTGATGCTAGCTCTTTTTGGAAAGGAACCGTCAGATGCTCCCACAACGATGGCAAAATACAAACATTTCACAAAACAAACAAGGCAGGATCGCTTTTGCAGTTTTGGTAAGAAATCAATTTTTCGTCACACCATTCCTGAAGCTTTTCTTACAACAGCTCAAAGGCAATTCTGCTATTGGGCTAAGTCAGATGCAGGTTTTGACCATCTCACGACTCACTGACATTTCCGAGAAGCGACCCCGCCGCCATGCGCCCCGTTCTCTCGGCTTGCCCTCTCCCTAATATCCCCGGATGTCTCTCTGGGCAGTCGTGTGGTGCTCGGGAGCGTACATTCATCGAAATGACGAACCCCAGGCTGCATATCAAGCCGTGCGGGTACAGCGGGTGCGCGCACCAGTGTGTTCATCGCACAGCGGATTTCCTGCTGGACTTTGGTTGGTTTCACACCAAACACACACGCATATTCCCTTACAAACAGTATCTCTTGAGGCCTTCGTGTCATTCACAGTTCAGAGTTGTCCGTTTTAAGAGGGTTGTGCCCCTTTCACGCACGTCCACACAAAAAGGAGGGCAGTCTTCTTCCTCACCAACACGCACAGCGAAATGAGTGACGATCATTCTATGTATCGTCCAAAGTCTCTGCATAATGCAACATGTGACTTTTTTTTTTCCTTCCATTAGAAATCAATATTCATTGATGCAACAGTGAGCGCTAAATTTAGCCACGAGACAAAAAGAAAGACAGTGGGCGAGCGGGCTTGGAGGGATGTGTGAGAGAGAGAGAGAGAGAGAGAGAGAGAGAGCACAACTCCATGTACATTACAATCTTCATGTTGCATCCAAGTGTGGGCAACCGCACAGCCGACAGGGGGGCGGGGGGAGAAAAAGGCAATAAACGAAGGAGCGAACGAGCGGAGAAGTCGGCGCGCTGCCCGTCTATTAAACATGAACGGCTTCATTTATATGCAAATGAGCCCGCAGCCATAGGCAGACGACCGAGAGTAATGCCGAAAGGAAGAGGAGGGAAGGGCTCAGGCGTGGGGAGGGAAAGGGAGCGCCACAGGGGGATGAGTCTGCTTCATTCGGCTGCAAAAGTCCACACAGGGTCCAACTGCATGTGCACGAGAAGAAAAAAAAATACAGAGATGGAGGAAAAGCAAGAAATGCATTCCCAAATGCACACACACACACACACACACACACACACACACACCTTCTTAGGCCTTTCCCAAAATGGGGAAAGAATTTCCCTGGGCGAGGGTGAGGGCAAATCACTTCCTGGAAAAGTGATGGTGATGATGATGATGTTAAAGTGATCGCTTGTCTGCATATCGAATACAAAGTCCCCCATGTAACACACACACACAAACTAAAATAAATAAAAGCTACAGCAAAAGGTGAGTGTGACAGATTGTTGAGTTAGCGTGGTGTCATTTTGCATGTTGGAGGTCAGGGGTCGGCGCTCAGCCGTCCGACACGGGCGGGGACACCCAGCCGTACTTCTCGTGGGTCTTCACCAACGACTTGAAGGTGGCCTCGGCTTCTTTACGGCTGAAGGCCTTCTTGGACTTGCCTGCTTTCCGACATATACGCCCCTGCAAGAGATGAAATCAAGGATCATGACTGAGAAGCGCGGTCACTTACATCAGCTCCCAAAAAGACAAACATTCGGTGAAGTGTGAAGTCATAGCTCAAATACTCTTTTCCCCATTGAAACGATGGAAATAGAATTATACCGTTTGAGCCACACGTTGTGCTGCCTCTGGGTGTGCATGCCTTAGCCAGCAGGGGGCAGAATAATTCAGACACAAAGACAGAAGAGTTTCGCAAGTGACGTAGAATTCTCCGCAGAGGATAAAGAAGATATGCCTGTGACAGTGAGTACACATTATATTGTCTCTCTCCTAAAATTGCATCACGCTGTGACATCAATGCTATTCGTTAGTCTGTCTATGGCATTTTGCATGTATGGTATTTGCACACGGTTTCACGCAATTACATTTGGACTGTAGGGAAAAACACACACTGGAGTGTTTTGATCTAAAAATGAACTGAAATGACTTGTTGAATAATAATAATAATAATAATTTTTTTAAAAGTATGCTTTTCATTGCACAATATTTGTCCAGCATCGTCGGCACAGTGCTGGCGGGACTGCACGGACACTGTAGATCTGTCCACTGGTCTGGCGTGGGTTCACTCCCTCGCATTTTGTTTGATCACACTGCGCCACTTCCCTCAGCAGCTTTATTGGCTGCTCAAACTAACAAAACAAACGTTTCGCCGGCCGGCCTTTCTGCATGCTGCACTGCAGCTCAGATAAATACTTGGCGAATGATACAACCCGCTTTTTTTCCCCCCACTCGGTGCTTTGTGAGTGGACAGTGATGCATCCTGATGCGCCCGTGATGTCACGATGTTGCAGACACGCTCGCAGGCTCAATTGCGGTCGCAGGGGCAGGGATCACAGGCGATCTGATTAGCCATGCATATCTTCCCCATCACTTATGGTTGCTCTCGCCACCTCAAAATGGTGCCTGTCGCATTGCTGACCAGACTCATTATTGCCGGCTATTGTGAAAGACTTTGCTGCCATGGTGATGCGCTGGCAAGGAACATAACCTCACTTTCATTGAACAAGGCTTTTTTAAAATTTTTTAAATAGGGCCTACGCAATGCCGTTGGTGTATTCCCTTATTTGCGAGGATGTGAGAGGGCTGGTGAATGCGTTGACCTTACATAAAAATCTGCCCTGAGCCTGAAAGCCGTCAATTGAGGATTCATTAGCAGCATCGTGATCTCAGGCAACAATGAAAAAATAATAATAAAACGCACCGCAGTGTTATTAGACATCTTTTTTTTTGGGGGGGGGCATCAAGGGAGTGGGAGATCAGATTTAATGAATCAGCATCAGTGCTGGCAGCCAAAGTTGTCCCATGTCAGCGTTTATCTATTTGGGCAAAGTGCTCGTTTGCGGAGAGCGGCACACTCTGGCAGAGTGGCTGTTGGCTAATTGGATGAATGGCAATCGGTCAATGGACGGAACAGGACAGGCATGGCAATGCCACGTCGCATGTTGGGAAACGGCCCGAGGGGACCGGAGGTGGCTTGTTGCATAACGCAGGCATGTGCACCAAGAGGTCAGGATGAACAAACAAGAGATCAATAGTGGACTCATCGGATCACGGAGCCTCTCTGGGACTGATAGGCGGGTCATTAGAGGATAAAATCATGCTTTAAAAAAAAAAAAATTGGTCAGATGTCATAACCAGCACGAAATGTCGCATCCACATAGCGCTTGAAAGCACTTACACACCACAGGAAGCATTAATGGGATGGTTCATCAAACTAACACGCTATTGATGATGTCATCATGCTACACTGGGATGTGAGGAAAAAAATCAAATGAGAAGTAGACTCAACTCTGGCTTTCCTGTGTGGGTTTGACCCATGCTCATGCGGAATGTTTGAAGGAATACAAATTCTGTGACTGTCTTGCTTACAAGTGCCCCAACTTCAAAGTTTAAGTTATCAGCAGTCACATTTAGAGATGCTGCTGCTTGAGTGTGTACTGGGCGGTCAAATATAAAATGAAAACACACGCAAGGAGCATGGAGGATACACTAATACCGGACTAACTGCAAAGCTTACTTACACTTTCTTTACACTTCCCCCACCCCCTCAACATGTTAATAATATATAGTGTTAGTATTCATTCTTAAAATGTTTAACAATTTCAATGCAACAAATCGAATTCCTATTTGAGTGTTGAAATTGCAACGCATGCCAAGCACCGTTAGCGGAAGACGCAAATGCAGACTGTACATCCGCGTTGATCAATGAGGCTTCCGTCAGATATGAGGAGGAACCACTGCAGCGCATTTGGTGAGCGGCACAGTCGTCAATTTGCCAAGCGGGGTTCCGCACACGCGCGCACACAAGCGATCAGTCTCATTTGCATAGGAGATGCTTTGTGAACTGAACAAAACGCACGACACAACAGGGTTACGTGGAGGACAATCTGGTACTTTTTGAGGGGGAGCGGTGGGGGGGGGGGTATCAATCATCCTGCTCAGTCTCGCTGAGGACGAGCAAGCAGATTCAAATTTATTTTTAAGTAAAGCTCTGCGGGTTATAAGGCGGAGTGCACTTGAGGATGCAGCCATTTCCATCGGAAGCGCAGAGATGCTGCAAAACTCCGAGCGGGGCAGGATTTGAAAGGATTACATAATCGAGTTGATCTAAATCACACAGGTCTGCAATCGTGGCGTGCCCGCAGCCTGCTTTCCCATCCCCCGGTGGTCTATTCGTTTTTCGTAAATGCGCTGTGTGGGGTGGGGGGTGGGGGGGTTGAGGACACGTATCGTGAGCCTGCGTGACTTTCACTTGGTATGCGGGTCTTTGTTGCCAGAGGATGCTGACTGATGAAAGGCAATCAAACTGGGACTGCAGAGAGCATTGAGGAAGGGAGGAGGGGAGGGAGCGTGGCTCGAAATGGTTGCCGTAAAGAAACACCCGTCCATCTCCGATAGGATGTATCCTCATTCGGGTCGAGGGAAAACAAAGCAGGAGGAAAAGCACGTAAAACCCACACAGAAAGGCCAAGTCGAGGTTGAAACCCACAACCGCCTAACTGGGAGGCAAGTGTGCAAACCACAAGAGAATTTTTTGTTTCAATTTCATTCCCTTTGGCTGATAATTAATACTGCCCATTGAAAAGAATGCCCGAGTGTTACTTGCAGTGTAGTACTGTATACAGTAACGTTTGCCCTCCCCTGTGCAGGGGTGGCAAACCATCTGAATGGTGCATTACCGCCACCAGCTAGCTGATAATGTCCTTCCACTGCAAGGGAACCAATGGAAATTGATGGTGGACGGATTTTGCAAAGGTTGCGGCACGCCGCTCGTTTTGGAAATTTTTGCTTGGCCCCAGGAAAGTAGTGGAAGCGCAAATAATGACACGTCTGCCACCTAGTGGTGATTGGTGATTTTACAACTTCAAACTACCCCTCGGTATTTTGGCCTATTTTTTTTCCTTTATCAACATTTTGTATTTCCCCCAGTTTTTCCGACCCACTTTTTCAGGAAAAATGTATATTGGAGGTTAATCAAGTTTTTTTTTTTCCAAGATATTTTTGAGTTGCAGGGCACCAGTCACCCATCCCTGTTGTTGTTCTACATTATTCTATTGCAATGCAAAAAAAAAATTCTAAGTCCAAACATTTGAGGTGTGGGACAGACAGATCACCGCTAACCACTGATCCGAAGTGCAGCCATTAGGAAACCTAACGCGGCAAAATGAGCGTGTGGCACGTGCGCTCAAAATGTGCGCGACGGGGGGTTTTAAATATGTAAATTACAAACAGGTGCAAATTCACGTATGCGGTACAAGGGTGACGATTAACTGTAGCACGGTCGGGATGGCGATATGATCCCTCACCTGTCCTTTGACGAGGCTGGCCGCAAACTGCCTCATGACGGCCTCCACCGTGTAGGCGCTGGACCATCCGCGGGGGGTCAGCAGCTCCATGCAAATGGCACCCCCGTCCAACACGTAGCCGTTCTCCAAGCGGGGCGTCAGCACCCGCATGAAGGGCGGCGAGAAAGGAAAGTTGTCGGGGAAGGTGACGTTGAGGAGGATGAACTCGGTGCTCGTCTCCTTCATGTCCTGCCACAGCGCGGAGTCCTTGTCCACTTGGTGCAGCTTGACGTTCCAGTCGAACAGGTTCTCGTCCACCAGCTCCACCGTGATGAAGCTATCCCCTAACCTGCGGATCTCCTGCAGCTCCTTCATCAGCCTGCGCGTCCGCACTTGGGTGCAATGATGCCGGTGAGGTGCGAGCGGAGGGACGGAGGCCGCTCCGGTGCTTTTATTCCCACCTCCGCCGGTTTGCTGCTGTTGTTGTTGTTGTTGTTGTTGTTGTTTCTCCTTGGCATCCTTGCCTGGCTTTTCCTTGTCCTTGCCGTGCTGGTCCAGCTTCCTCGCCTTGATCTCCGGGGTGCTGAGGATGTTGGTGTCGTTGGCCGTCTGACAATGTTTGTTGTTTTTCGGGGTGCCTTTGGTGCCCTTTAAAGAGCCCTGGTGGTGTTTGGGGTCCTCCGTGTCTCGGTCGTGCAGGCGGATCAGGCCGATTTTCCGCAGTAGAGTGGCCATAATTTATTGAACGGATCTGGTTGGGATTCCTCCACCGATCCCCCCACCCCCGACAGAGGGTCGAGATTCCCCCGGCGTGGATAGGGACTACTCAGTTTCACCTTGCTTGCGCCACTCTCAGATCTCAACCTTCACTGCAGCCTTCGGGGGTAATCGCAGCCCACGATCCTGCGCCTCTCCTCTCAGTGCATCATCACTGCACGGCGTGACTACACACAGATAGAGAAATGTCATCCTCAGCCCCGCAAAACAACAATGGAGGTAGCGTTTTCGTCTGGATTTCAACCCCATCCCTCCCCCGCGCTAAGAACCTTGTTCTAGCCGCAGTACGGGCGATGTGTCAAAAACGCATTTAAAAAGATAAAAGCTGCACGTCACTCATCGAATCGGTTTGCGGTACATGAACAAAATGGTCAAAAACGCCTACGGCATCATACAACGTCAGATGAAGTCACAAATCTAACACCTGCACGACGAACGCGAGTGTCCCCCTTGCCACTGAACCCCATATGAAACCATGAACTCGCTTACCCGATTGCGTGAAATCCAGAGTATTTGCTGCAAATAGCCACCACGTGGGAAAAAAACACGACAATCCAGAAGATCCACGAGAGCTGCCAAGGAGCTGAGCTGCAGGAAAGCGCTTATTATAGTGCTTGTCTTTGTGTGAGCGTAAATGTACGTGTGAGTGTATGTGTGTTCAGCTGCTGCAGCTCGAGTAATGCAGAGGATGACGACTCTCGCAAGCGCACCAACGAGAACGCTCAGCCCACACGCGCTCACCCCGCAAAGACGCATTTCAAAGTAAAGCTCCTCACGCACACTGACGATTGGGTGCGTTTCAAAGTAAAGCTCCTCACGCACACACGCACTGTGTGCGCGTGTGTGTGCGCATGTGTGCAGACGCGATGCCGCGCCGTAAAGAACAAATATACACATTTCAAAATATTCATTACGTGTCAATTGAACATGTGGTATTAGCGTCCTTGCTGATGATGTTAGATAATCAGACAATCACAACATCCACAAGACAAACATTTAAACATTTCAATCAGTACAGTCTCTCTTTTTCGTCATTCAATCGTTATTTTATCATTCATTAATACATCATCCTGTCACTACACGGAGAGAAGACCCAAAGCTTTTATTGAGAAGGTGGTGGTATTATTTCCTGTTCATGTGGTGTCAAGGGTTGTCAGACACCTGCATATACCTTTTAATATGCTATTTATTTACTCCAACAATGATTGTTTATACACGTAGTAAATTATTCTTTTAATTGTTAATTGGCGCTGTAGATACAGTACTGATAAGTAGGTCGCGTGATGACGCTTTCCGATTCGGGGCTTTTGTTTCACGAAAACATGAAATTAATAATATTGTGAGGGAACGTTTCAGCGGTTTGATTTCATCTTTAATGCTTGCAAAAACAGCTTTATTTTCCGAAGCACGACGTTTTCATACAGAATACAACACTCATTGGTTATCACCATGGCAACACACCAGCGCCCAGTAGCGATTGGCTGGTTCTTTGCCGTAAAGCACAACTGCACTCTTAGCTACGCCAGTTGTGGTGGCTAACGAAAGACCGGCGATTGTTTTGACAAACGACATCATTTGAAGGCATTTTCATCTTTGGAATAACATTTAAATGGCGGAGAAAAACGAAAACCTCGAGGAGCACCTCGAAAAGTTTGTCGAAAATATTCGACAGCTTGGAATTATCGTCAGCGACTTCCAGTCGAGCAGCCAAGCGGGACTCAACCAAAAACTGTGAGTCACGTTTGGATTGACGTGCTGTAAACACTTCAGTTCGACGGACATTATTATGGCTTAATTTTCTTTTACAGAAATTTAATGATAACGGGACTGCAAGACATTGAGAAGTGCCGTCAACAGCTGCACGAGATCAACGTACCACTGGAAGTGTTTGAGTAAGTCTGGACTCGGATGTTGACTTCATTGCCTCCTCGCATTTGACCAAATCATCCACATGGCATGCCTTGACGTGTTTGTTTATACCACAACGCCCAATTCCAAAAAAGGATTCCCCTCTAAATTGAAGTCGCAATGTTGTGAAAAGTTTAGAAATTATTTAGAGAGCTCAGATAGGCTCCATCTCCCCAGTGACGCTTTGTGACGTAGAAAACGGATGGATTAAAAAGGATGATGATTAAATTGTGAATTGTGCATCCTTTGTCTGCGTGATGTTATTCAGATACATCGATCAGGGTCGAAACCCACAGCTATACACAAAGGAGTGTTTGGAGAGAGCCTTGGCCCGCAACGAGCAAGTTAAAGGAAAAATTGACACCCTGACGGTAAGAAGTAATTGGGAGTCTGCTATAACTGGACACCTCTGATTTACTGGCTTCTTTGTTCTATTACAGAAATTCAAGAGCCTTCTCATCTCCGAGCTCAGCAAAGTCTTCCCGGAGGAGATGTCGAAATATAAGGCGATACACGGCGACGACGGCCCATCCTAGTGATTTCTGCACTGTCACCCTTGACGCGTCAACCTGTGACAATTACATTTTAAGCCTTGAACCGGTCAGATCAAGGAAGAGAACCCTTTGCGCTCGCAACCAGACTGAGCCAATGTTCTTTATCCTAAAAATTGATTCAGATGGTGTGTGTTGGCTGGACAAATGTGGCCGTTACATGTCCATGTCGCTTGGATGCTGTATTAGCAGCAGGGTAAATTTCAAGCGCCATACAGAAGCTCCTGCCTGAAGCGGCGGTACTTATTTATATCTTTTTATAATAATTGACAAGGCACACAGTAACAAGAGTTGGACATACATTTGTTTGCTCGGGCTGTGAAAAGTCTGATTGCAGGTGTTTTTTTTGTTTTTTTTTTCGGCCCTGCTCAGCAACATGTCTGCTCTTTATTTGTATCATATTAAAGGTTTTGTAAGTGGATAATCGTTATTGGACTGATTGCTCACTTCAAGCGTAAAGTAGCATTCTGTGATCTTGTTTTTGCTATCAAGTACATTACTGCAGCTCCTCTAAAATTTGATGTTAACAGACATAATTCAATATTTCTGATAATCTCTCCCCACCCAAGATACCAGTTCCCATTCCGCACCATGAATCAGATATGCCATCAGCACTTCCTCATTTTCCTCATTCTATCCGCTTTGGTTTGCAGTACGACACACACACACACACACACACACACACACACACACACACACACAAGCATTTGTTTTGCAGTGTGTGTACGTTGCGTTGTCACGAGTGATGAACCCAAAAAAATAAAATCCCAGAACAAGACAAATTAAAGCTCCAGAAAGAAGAAACTGAGCTGAAGTCGAGAAATCAACTCCCTTGGCAAGCGGAACCACGGAAATATATTTGCAAAAAGAGACACTTGTATGCCCCGTCATGTTTTATCTCACAAGTGTTCATTTGCTCGTAGCTTTCCCGGTTTAAGATGATACCGATCTGTAAATAAGAGATGCACCCACTGACCCCAAAATGACTTGACGGCCAGCTACAAGAGACCAAAGCCACAATCACGATGGGGAATGTGGATGCTGATGCGCTTTCACAGGCTTGAGAGACACTTGAAAGGGCGGAAGGACAAAAGTTCAGGCACCACCTGCGAGGTGCTTACGTTTCTTCAAAGCTCTCCACTGTCTAATTTTGCGACGTGCTACGCTTTTGGGAAACGGATGAAAGAGTGCGCTTGCGCCACTGAACGCGTCCTGCGGGTCGTGAGAGTTTGCTGCAGTGTCAGAGCAAAGGGCTCTTTGCTTTGCCACCTCGTCTTTTCTCAAAACAGAATCGACAATGCAGGATTTCCATGTGACAGCCCTTTCATAAAAGTGCATTTCAGATGGAAAGCTGCTTGAATCCTTTATTCCGTATCATCGATGATCCATGGACGTGGACACTCTTTGTCCTCATTAGAACAACTTGAGTATACGAATGGAGCAAAATCGTGCCAGAGTTGACAACAGTATATGCAACTACTGCAATACTGTACTGCTAGTGACATCACATGTTACGTGTTGACATCATCTAGTCCTTCATTAATAGCATATAGTAGCACACAAATGTCAACTAGTGCAATTTGGCTACACTACTAACATTCATGGAATAAACTTCGGAAGCACTAGTCGTAGGTGGGCTCCCTCTAGTGGCATTCAAAATAATTAATGCCGAAGTACAGTTCAGCTGTGTTTAACTTCAGTTCCATATACGTGTATTTCATCTTTAGGTTTTAATCTTTTGTTTTTAAGCACTTATTTCGGTGTCTTTTTGATGTAATTTTTCCATGCAATACATTTGAAATGAGTCATACTTTAGTTGTTTTTTTTTTCCTTCAATTTTTTTATATTTAAGTACAATGTTAATGTTCAGCCTGCGCATAATGCTATCATGGTTTCATACATCCCCAGTGTCCTTGGATTGCTACCGGGACACAAAAGCCACCTTTGATCAAATTAGCATAATCTCTTTTTGATGCTAATGCTAAGTGGTGAGTAGTCGCTGAAGCCCAGGAAATTTGTTTGCACGGGTGCGGCTCTGCCCCCCTCTCCCCTTTTCCTCTCATTGTGACCAGCGCCCGTCTAGCTCAGCTCCGTGACTGTCATTCGGTTTCTCTGTGCAGGTCAGGAGGCGGGCCCCCATCTTCCCTCTGCTGCATTCGTCCCTATGGCAACAATCCTCCCCCCCACGTCACGAACTGACTGACACACACACACACACACACACACACACACACACACACACACACACACACACACACACACACACACACACACACACACACACACACACACACAAATATGTATATTTAATTTGCCAAAATGTTTGCCTAAACCAACTATACACAGGCTAACAGAAATTAGCATCAAGGTTATGGTAATTATAAACCTTTGCAGGAGGGGGGCGGGGGGTTCTCTTTATACCGCCCTGATCACGGCTGACTGGGACTGCGTGAAGTCAAGTCATCTGATATGAGTCACAAAGTACGCAACTGTGCAGGCGACATTACGTGCCCAATTCTTAATGTGAGAGGGGGGCAAGCTTGGCCTGGTGGTGCCGCACACACTAACAGGACAATACACAAGATATTGATCATCATGACCGTGGACCCACACAGGCCTGCTACTGTGACTCCCTCATCGTCCAATAAAGATTAATGCACGCTCACTTTGGTTGGAAGAGTTTTTGTTTTTCTTTTGGCTGGACGTGTCAAGATGGAGCCGTTTCCAGCGCCTCAATCAAAACAATCGTGGCCCTGTCATTATTTGTCATCCTATGTAAATCAGGAAGTGTTTGTCAACACGTCAATGTCAGGGCTCCGATGAGCGCTATTCTGGCTTGATGCGCATCATCGCGAACCCCCCCCCCCCCAAAAAAAAAAACACTTTCATGCCGCATCTTTAAAAATCCATCTGTCCACAATCATTCCTAATGACCAACCACGCACACGTGAGGCCTTCATGCGTCACATTTGGAAGCGGCGAGCCACTGACCCGGCGTGAGCGCTCAGCTACGTCGGGCGGGGGAAACAGACGATGGGAGAGTGCCGATAAAGGCGCTGAATGAAAACCATAAATCAGAGCGATAATGTCTGCCGCCTGATGTCCCTCGCACCCGCCCTCGCTTAAGGACCCGTCAACGGCGGCTATCGAATTACGCCGCTCAGAAAGCCCCGCAGATGGGCCTTAATAGGTGGAAAACAATAGTTTGCCACGCTTTTCGCCGTGTGTGGCATCCGGCCACACTCATCGCTCATTACATGCATCTGCAACTGGCCTAATTTGCTGAGGAAAAACAAACAACGCAGAAAGCGAGGCAGGCAGAAATAAATAAAGGATGAGAGCGACGAGCCGGGGGGAGGGGGGGGGGACTTCTCGTCATTTCCCTTTGGTTTAATTAAGCCTGCACCTCGTTTGCCTCGTGCGGCGCGATGTTGAAGGGTGAAATTGTGAGCCCCGAGTGTGACATTTGCAACAAAGCCCATCCACTGCTGTCATCTCACTGTCAAGTTGAAACCTGGTTGCACATGAGTTAATCCAAAGAGAACCAACGAGGCAATTACCCACCAATGTAACGGATGGAAGACATTACGGACGGTATCGCTTGTTGGGGTTCTCAGTGGGTGCTTCGGTTTCAAATGTGGGAAGGCTTTCGGTGGATCTTCTCACAGTCCACGGGTCACCGTAACGCTATCGGTGTTTGCCAGAGGCGGCGATTAGTGCTCCAGGCGTTTTGAAGCGGGGTGTTGGGAAGAGCAGCAGTACACTACCGAGTTCAGGGGGGGGGACGAACATCATCGTGTTTCGGAAAGGTGGGGCGGAAATAAAGTGGTATTTGCTGCATTACTATGAAGGGAATCGTTTTTGCCTTAGCTGACTTTACTCTTTTATTTTGGTGACGAGGTCTCTCTGGCTGGAATTGACAAAAATGGCAACTGTGAGCAGCTCACAGTTTCATTTATCAATCATTCAGATCCAAGAGGCTTTTGCAGTGTTCAGACACTTTTGACGACAGCTACACAATGTCTTTTATTATTGTTATTATTCTTAAGAACAGCTAATGTTTGTATGGGGAGAAATCATATGAACAACATTGGACTTTTTGTCAAAATGCAAAACATAATTGACACATCTTGCAGTTTCTTGCTACTTTTCTGTAACCTCCTCACATCATACTTCACTCTAATTCAAAATGCAGCCAGCACATTGGGAGCTTAACTGAAGTTCATCATTATCATCCTATGGAGAAAAATAAAATCGATCATCTACTGTACATGCAAGAGATGGATTTCGGCTTTGTTTTAATGCAAACAGGCAACTAAAGCAATTAATAATCATAAGGATTTTTTTTTTTTAACACCGTCTCCTTCTTACCTTATTTACGTTTCTCTTATCATATGTTGTTTATCTTGCCCGACAATTTGTTGGCTGCTTTACAGGTATGGCCAAGATATCTCTTTCTTTCTGCCGAGTGCTTCAATGCATTTCTTTAACATCAATTATTAATTCGGGCACCAACTGCAAGTCTGAACGCATACTGGGAAGCCGCAAACGAATCGCCCCTTGTGGGATAAATAAAGTTGACTGAATCAGAAGCTGCTGGGCGATAAGATATATCGGGCTATAACATTTTGCCTGCCTCACTCCCAAAATAATATATGCGGCTGGATAGTTGCTAATTCACAAGCACATAAGGCTTTCTGAGTTTTATGGGTGATGTCCCACATGGCCAAGTCGACCGTTTATTTGTTTCCTGAATATTTTAACCTATAGTCAGCGGCTACCTATAACCCCCCCATTGTCCCCAAGATGCATTATCCCAACGGACACACATGCACACGCTCCATAAAACTCCAACACCCTCACCGAGGTCAACCCATAAATGCCAGGCCAACCCTCCCCCCTACTTTTTTTTTTTGGAACCCTTCCACTCTCCTCCTCCCCACAGCGTTTAGCGCGATAGCTAGCTGAGCACTTTTTTTCTTTTTTATTTTTTTGAAACCAGCTCAGGATTGGTGGGAATTTTTTTTTACACTTGCTGCTTGGTGGCCACACATTCTTAAAACACGGAAGCACGATGCCAGTACGCTACGTTTAAGTCCGAACTTATTTGACTTTTGTCAAGGGGTTGCGTTGCAGGATGCGGTCATCATGGAGGACGCATATGTACATACTTGAGGCAAGGTTCATCACAGTATAAAAGGAATGACTTAGCAGGCATCTCTACAAGTTTAAACATTGAAAAAAAAAATAGATGCACTCATTCGCTCGCTCACTCAACTTGACTTCTCCCAAAAGCAGTGAACGTACAAACATAACATTGAATCATCCGTCGACCCACTCTCTCGCTCTTTGTGCACCCCGCACAATTTTGGAGTTTACAACCACGCGCATACTTGAGTCCGGTGTGGGAGGAGCGGCGAGCGAGCGCGTCGGCCCACGGCTTACCTCATGACTTGGAGGAGGCCTTCGTGACTCCGCCGCGGAAGCGCTGACATTTATATCAGATGTGCATGTCCGATGGTTTTCGTCACTGGGAGGGAACACAGAGAAGAATATTGCGCTGTGAATAGGAATAGTCACGCTTTGTTTGGCAACACGCTGAGAGGTGCCTCTAATATTCTGCAGATTCGA
This sequence comes from Hippocampus guttulatus, assembly GCF_054856545.1. NCBI lineage: Eukaryota > Metazoa > Chordata > Actinopteri > Syngnathiformes > Syngnathidae > Hippocampus > Hippocampus guttulatus. Next base: position 1,704,329 of record NC_141278.1, on the reverse strand, counting down.
TCATAATGACAGGGGAGCGCCAAAATCTTCGAAGCAGGCCCGCTTTTCAACCATCGCAAGAATCCTTTAGCGTGGAGAAGGCACGGTCGAATGAATTTGTTGCGGGAGAACTTCTGACGTGTCAGTGACCTCACAAATGTTCTTCTGCATCGGTGGGCCCACAAATGGGACTCGGAAAGACCAAAACGTTGTCTTCCCAGAGCAGCGGAAGATGTTACAGTCGCCAAGTTGAAATGAAATATTCAAATCGGATGTCATATCGGCTGAGGCGTCCCTCAATCTGCTTTTTACGGGCCAAAATCGTTTCAGCGGTACATAATGCAAAAGCACATTTTCTCCTCTGTATTCCCAAGTGCATTGTGGACGTAGAATCCGAACAGAACCGCAAATATTGACCGTATATATCCTGGTTGAAAAATAAAGTACACCATCCCTGGAATACGGCCTCCGCATGGTCAGTAGTAACGATCAAACGTGGACCGAGTTCACAAAATGAGCAGCTTAACCCGCCAGCGACCAAGCGCGGTTTACGACTTATGTAACACCGCGTCACGAGTGGACTTTTGAACCGGGGACGCAGCTGGGACGCCTCGACTCATGGAAGCGCATCTCCCGCACCGATATTCCGGCCTGTTGACAAGTTAATCCGGATTTCAGAGCGGCGGCGTCCAAGTGGAACTACTCCTGTGCTGAATCACCGCAACTCAAGTCAAAGACCAGATTGTGGAATATTTTTAAAAAAAAAATCGTGCTTTTTGTTTACCGGCGAGACGGTTTTCATTTTTGGATTCCTAAATAAATCGAGTTTATTTTATACGTTTGAAAAGCGGTCCGGCTGGTCTGAACGTACGGCTGCACGCGAGCGCTTTTGGGATTTTAACATGCATGTCTCCTGCAGGCTTAGAGGGGGGGGGGGGGGGGGAAGGTGAATAAACAAAGCAGTGAAGAGGGACGCAAACACCTGCTCGCCAAAACAATCTCCCGATGCGAGACCGAAAGGACGCCGCGCGCGGTTACAACCTGAAGGCAGAAGAGACATTGGGGGGCTATGCGCCGGCGTCGGCGCAGTTTTGGAGTTCCACCAAAATTTGAACACCTTGCATACAAATACATTAATTGGCGGAAGTAGGCGCGTAATCAATTTTTAAATTTTTTTTTGTCATTGTCCATTGCCAATCATAAGGACACACACAAACACACGTCAGACAAGTCAACCACTGCACCATCACTGAGCACATTTCAGTGACAAAGCTGAGAACGTGGGATGTCGTGAGTCTACGCTCAAGGAAAACGGGCTGTGGGCAAGGCGGAAGTGAGGAGGAATTATGCCAACCGTGCCTCGGATTCCTTCTGGGATGAGGAGAATTAGGCTAATCTAAATTGAATTAAAGCAAGCCCACATTACCTCATTTTAGCATGAGTTGCACCAGCATTTTTGCTGCTGATAAAGTGGGGGGAAAGGGGGTGGGGGGGGGGGGGCGGCGGCGAAGCAAGCTCTCCCGCGTAGTTGTGGAAATGAGTTCCGCAGCCAAAAGATGGACAATTCTCCAAAGAGGAATACTTTCCAACGGGGCATTTCATATTCATTTCAAGACTCTTTTGCAGCTGTGTAGCGCCATTGTGTCATTTGACTCGTCATCCCCCCCCCCCCCCCCCCACCCCATTTTGTCTTTCGCAAAGTGCACCTGGGGAGTTCAAGCAACGATTTCTTGCCTCCGTTTCCGCCAGTGATTTCATGGTGTGTCCTGTTGTCTATTAAAACAATTGGACAAGCTAATCTATAGGCACGGTTCAAGATTGACAAAAACATTCGCTGCCCAATTGGGCTGCTGCTTGGAGAACAGCGAGACTTGCCCGGTGTGAAAGGACCACATACAGACAGCTGCTTGCATCTGATGTGGAAACTAAGCAGCAGCAGCAGCAGCAGCCTGGAGTCAACCACCCAACTCCCTCGAGGCTTTTGAATTCTACAAAAAAAAAAAGAATAATAATAATAAATAAAAGGATGATAAAAATAATAGAGCACTTGCTATGTTACACTTGGGGAGCTTGAGACAGGACTCTTTGGGTTTGTGGACCACTTTGGTGCTGGCGGCGTGGGCGTAAAAACCCAAATCCCATTTGCAATGACTCACTGCCACTAGGCACCGCTGGGATTTTGCTCCATAATGGAGGGAGGAGGGAAAAAAAGAATTAGCCGGCTGGGAAAGAGATGGTATCTATAGATATATAATATATTTGGTGGCAGTGGTGCATTCAATCCATAAGCCCCCCCACAGGGAATGTGACATGGGGGGGGGAGGCATTTATGTGTTGATTGGTGAGCCATATGCACACATGCCTGCTCCGATTCTTGAGAACGATCCCGTGTTCACGTCACACGCCATCTGCGCAATAGACGTCACTGCGGAAAATGAGTGCGAGGTCGTAATGTTACTCATGTCATCTTCTCTGAGTCACTGGGTGAGATTCTCTCTCTCTCTCTCACACACACACACACACACACACACACATACACACACGCCTTCCTAAGCTTAGGTAAGCACCTGTGCGATACAGTAGGCAGAGACAAGAATAGGCCTCATAAGGGGCTTAAATACTTTATCGCACACGTGGGCACACACATTTTGAATGGAGGTAAGCTCCTTTTTCTCGTCACAGAATCATCAATGGCGTGTTGAGGGTTTACCGCCATCTTGTCGCGTCCACGTAATCCAAACGAATTCACTTATGGGGAGGCAACCAGTCCAGGGTGTCCCCCGCCTACTGCCCGAAGACAGCTGGGATAGGCTCCGGCACCCCCCGCGACCCTAGTGAGGATCAAGCGGTTCGGAAAATGGATGGATGGAGGCATTGAAAGGGCTCGATCGGTTTTTCGCACAATTTGACGACGCGTCGCGGCCCGGCATAAACCGCCCGTTGCCAGACAGCAAATTGTCGGACGACCTGTCTGCGCAAGCTCTTACGTAAGGGGGGTGTTACGCAGTCGCAAGAGCCTCTTCGGTGACTCGGCTATTTGGGGGAAAGGGCTGAGCGTGACTCAGCGGAAACACGGCGGACCCGTTGTGCCACGGCGGGGTTATTTTAAGATGACATCCTCAGTTCGCTTCTCAGAAGTTCTTCTCGATTAGCCTACAGGCAGAATTACGGGTTGAGCTTTACGACGTATTGCTCACTAAGCATGAAGACTCACTCAGTCAATTAAGCTTTGGACTCGACCACGCGGTTCATCAGAATGTTCCGATATCGAGACATTTTGGGCAATTCAATGTCGTCAACTCTGCGGGAACAGTTTGGCGAAGGCCCTTTTACAAGGACCATCTCAACAGTGCTGAGGTATGCAGAAAAAGAAAGCTGAAGATGTCGTCGTGATGGGGGGGGGGAGGACTGTTGGAGAGCTTGCCTAACACTATCAAATTACCATGCGACACATATCTTAAATTAGCATCCATCAGATCAAACAGCCAGTGATTATGCAGCCAGACGCGTGTTCGCTTTCAACCCCGTTTCAGTCCTAATTAGCATATCATTACCATAGAAGCGCTCCTTGCCGCCATGTCGGCAATTTTTGTCGACACTGCCTCACTTTTGTTACGAGAGGTCTGGTCCAAATATTTTGGCCCTCGGTACGTGGTAACAAAACATGCCCCTGTCTTACACTGTCACAGTCTCGCATGATCTTTTTTTTTGGGTCCCGTTGCGGTACTAGACCGAGGTCGACAAAGCGGGGGGTCAGAACAACCAAATGCACCGAAAACATCTTGACCGTCAAGGACGTTGCCGCTTGTTCTGCCGCGGCGCCTTTTCACTTCCTTTCCAATCAAACGAACCTTGGAAATAAACGAGCGGCGCTTCCACCAGAAGTGCGGACACATGAGTAGGGGTGATGACATTGGCAAGGTTTTCTAAGTTTTGCCCACTCCACTGACCTCCGAGCGAAAAAAAAACAAAACCGTTTTTCTGCACAGTCCCAAATCTTGTTTTGTCTCCCTTTTTTTTTTCTTTTTGGTGAAGTACACTGCAAGGAAAAGTTAAGAAAAAAAACGTCCATCGCCGGAGGCTGTTGAACTCCAAGATGACCTTTGGGATAAGCACGCCAAGATTTGGAAAATCTGAAATGATATGATCAAAGGATACGTGCGCTGGTTGTGCATGACGATGAGAACGAAATGAGTCAGGCTCTCCACGCTCCAGCGAGCCAGCCTAAAGCAACGGTATTACCTTTTCGCCAGGCGGAGTGACAACAAAACTTAACTACCCACTGGCTACATTTCAACAAGTTACAAAACTTTGTTGCAAACACTTCCGACAGATGAAAACGTCCCGCAAAACATTCTTAGCAATCCACAGCCAATTGTGTATTTTTATATATTTTTTTCATTGCGCTGACATCTAATAGGGAGAAAATCGCATTGTGTTTGATTCAGCATGTTCTGGGCAAAGCAATTCATGTCCAGAATGGTGAAGGAATGGTACAAATCTATAACAACCCTGTTAGTCGGCTCAAACGTGCTTCTCTAATGGAGTTTTAATCACATTTCGCTTCTTGCACCGGTGACTGAAAGTACAATCTACGCCGCAGTCAGTGATACCTTCGCATGATAAGAAACACATTGACTTCAAATCTTTTCAACCAAAGCTTTACACGATACTCAGGGAAGCAGGAAATATCCAGTTTGGAGGTGACGGCCGTAAATATATGACCATTGATCGTTATAAAAAAGAAATGAAAAATGGAACCTGTAGCATTTGCAAACTATGCAAGCCCAAAGCACAATTGAAGGAGAAGCAAGGAAATTGAGAAATGCCAACATTTTCAAGGCAAAAAATAAGGCTGTTATAGTACGCTCGAAAACCAATGACATCATCGATTTCATCACAGACTCAACAACAACAACAAACAATTTCCCTTTTCAGTCATGACTTGATCCATACAAACATATTTGGAGGCTTTGACGTTATGACTTGGGAACTTTCCATCATTTGGGCGGGGGGGGTAGCTGGAGTGGGGGGGTGAACAATACACAGCATGTAGGTAACTCGCTTCTCTCCCCCCAAAGTCGGGGCACACCACATAGGTCACATACGCTCACAAGCATCACCCTGGGGTTCACTGCTTAGGTGCAATTTTCTCAGCATCCAGATAAGCTTTTCCGCTGTTGCTATGACGACACGGCAGCAAATGAAAGAGTAATGGGCTGTCGCCATAACGCCACGGCTTAGCGCCGACTTCTGACCGCCGGGGCCGGTGAGAACACGTAATCATGCCTCCGCAGCTAATCTCACCACTGGCCGCTTTAACCCTCAGAGGAAGCCCGCACCGCAGGAGGCGTGAGAACGCCATCCTGGCACTGCACTCAGTTTCTCCGATACGCAAGCGAGTCTAAAAAATGTTCGACACCGATCAAGGGAGGCCTTCTGTGGGGTGGCTTAGATAAAAAAAAAAAAAAGGTTCCCACCAGAGGCAGCTGATTATGACGATGAGTCGACCATGTTGATCGCCCAACCGCGGTCCTTTGTGCCTTGCGTGGCCCCTGCCGTGACTTGAGCGTGCGTCTAACTGGGTCAGGCTGAGATTCAGGCGGTGAATGAGGAGTGTGACTCACAAGAGTTGTTGCGGCCGCAATTGGGTCGAGGCGTGCGCAACGTGCGCGCAAATCACGTTTGGCTGCAGGCCGCACGGCGGCTCGAATGTCCAATCGCAGACGACGGGGCATATATGAACTAAAAATACATTCAACAATGCAATCATTTTGACTTCTATTTTTGCACGCGAGAGGCTTACAATTTTTTTTTTTCATTTCTTTAGTTTTCGGAGTTACCAAGTGGTGGCCTAAGTACCATCAGAGGCACTTGCCTACAGTTTCAACCGACGTATATTCTTGTTTTATTCCTCATGACATTTTATGAATGAATTCCCAACAATACGCCGACTTATTTTGTGCAACTGCAGTGCATGAACGAGGAACGTGGGTTTTCTCCGGGTGCTCCGGTTTCCTCCCACATTCCAAAAACATGCATGGCAGGTTAACTCATTCACTCCCAAAGACGTTTTTAAACGTCTTTTCAGACTTGGTCCAGAATTGGCTGGTACTGAATGAGTTAATGGAACGCTCCAAATTGTCCCCAGGTGTGATTGTGAACGCCAATGGTTGTCTACGTGTACCCTGCGATGGGCTGGCGACCGGTTCAGGGTGTCCCCCGCCTACTGCCCGAAGACGGCTGGGATAGGCTCCAGCACTGGAGGACAAAGCGGATTGGAACATGGATGGATGGAAGAATGAACTAGAGCTCACGTTACGATTTTGTTCTATTCTTTTCAGTCGATGTGCCACACAAGAGACTCTCCTGTCAGCTGGGCTCTCTCCTCTCCCGTTTGATCATGCCCTCCCCTTTTCTGTCCCTCCACTCTCTTTCGATCCACTGTATCCTTGTGAGTCACTGGAATCAAAGACCATTCTCTGTGCAACCCCCCACACCCTCCTCCTGCATTATTGATCAGACCAGTCAAAGTAGACTCAGCCTCGTAACGACAGCACACACGCACACGCACGTACAATTGGCACACAAAGCGGCTGAATCAACCCCTCCTCTTCCCAGTGGTGATTTCTGTTAGATAAGACCATTAAGTGCGCTTGCGAAGAAGGCAAACGGCTAAAAAGGCTGCCGCACAACGTGAGGTCACGCCGCCATTCCACATGTATGGAAGTGGATGGATTGGCCTGGCACCTTAAAATGAAAGATGATGTCATCGTCTCCTTCTCTTTTGAGTGTCTTCTTCCAAGGAGTTGGCGGCGAGCTCATTTCTGACATAATTTATGACATAAATGGATTTTTGCATTTTGGAGCCCCCCCCACCCCCCAAAAAAAGGAAATAAAATGAATAAATGAGGCAGCACTGTGACGGGACTAGTTATCGCGTCTGCATCACAGTTTGAATGCGGGCGTCAATTGAATGCGGTTTCAGTTGACCTCGGGGCACCACCCGCTTTTGATCAAACAGGGAAAAACTTTGAATCTCATCATTAAAATGGAATAACAAAGCAAAAATATGAAGCAGCGTTGTAGGGGAGGAAAGGGCAGTGAGAGCCAATACAGCGAAGCCGTCGGCCGGGGTGACTTCTTTTGGTGAAAAAGCAAATCACGAAATATTGTGGTGTCCTCAAAAGGCTGCAGATGCCTTCTTCTCTGCGATACGTCGTTTCAATAAGAAATGATTCACATCAAAGTGAAAAGAAGTGGATGAACCTCACTTCCTCAGATCGGGGGGGGGGGTCTTCCTCAAACTTTCTTCCTACCACCCCTCCTCCATAAAACACCTTCTCACATGACCCCTGTGTATTTTCACCCTTTTGGCATTCTTTATCATCTTTCCTCCTACCTTCTTCTTCTCTCCCCCCCTCACCCCCCATCATCCTCATCCAACTCTGCAACGCAAGGTGCGTGGATGTGTGGTGCAGCACAAAGGAAAGCCCCTCACCCACCTATATTTCTCTCCCTCTCTCTTTTCCTTCTCTGTGGGCGGCTGAAGGCTGCCAGTCCGGAAAGCTACAAAACACACACACGCACACACACACACACACACACCATCCCACACCCCCGCCTCCATCCCACACACCTCCCCAGGGGACAGTGAGGCATCAGACTATCCCACTGTGGAAGCGATCTGCTCAGCAAGGTGGGGGGGGGGGGGGCTTCTGACCAGATTTCATCACGCCGCCCACTCATCTGAAAGGGGGAAGTTGCCATTTTATGACTTTCTTGTCGTGATGATCAGCTCTTCTGCCCCCCCCCCCCAAAAAGCCTTTCTGATACGAATACAGATGGGTCCAAAAACACGCCTCGGTTGAGGATTTATTAAAGGCTTGAGCTTGTCTTCTAATGGCAGATGTGACACATTCTGATCCAAATATTTATGATTATGAGGTTCGTTTTATTAGACCCCCCCCCACCCCCCCCCCAGCCCCACCCTTCTTAAATAGGCATTTTCATGAACGTTACTCAAATAACAGTCACGGGCATCAATCACATTGTTTTCTTTCACACTGCTACAATCAGTGATTGACTGGCGGAGTGAATTTAAAATGAAAGCACCCATTCCTGTGAATGACAATACAAAGAAGCGAGCGCCTTTGGAAAGCCCAAATGGAACCTTCATGAATGCCCGCATCATGTCGTGGAAAAATAGAATTAATACAAAAGCTGCAAGCAAGGAATTCTTTTGTAGCGTGTATTCAAAAAAAAAAAAAAGGACATCCATCATCTGAGCCGATTCTTATTTCCGTTTTGTCTGCAGGCAAAGCGCACAAAAGACAATGCGCCAAACTGAACTTGACCTGCAATTACCGCGCATCACGTATTCCGGCGACCGTCGTGCATGATCTATATATGTAAATGTGCATAGCGATAATAAAAACCAAAACAAACCGATATCATTAGTGATGACTGATTGCCAGTTCTTTATTTTGCCCCATTTAATCGCACTTAAATGACGGCGGACAATAAATCAAAGCGCTTAAAGGATTGCGCCGCTCCCCCGGAACGATGTTGAAATCTATCTATTGTTTTTCCTCCCTTCGGTCTCAATCCGTCTGCCAAAGTCAACATTTTTCTTCCCACCAGCCTTCGCCGTCATTACGCTGGCTTTGTTCGGAGCCCCACTTAGACTGTCGCGCACTGATTACAGCCTCTCTGTTTCCATAGCGATGCCGAAATCTATTATGGTCATAAATGGAGCAAAAAGATGGATGAAAGCGAGCACGGCACTCGGCTGGGTAGGCTCTTCTCCGAAAATGCTCACTCCAGCCTCATCAGCGCAACCCTCCACAATCCTTTGCCAAATGAGCTCAAGCGTTTCCATCGGCTTACTAAACAATTACGACAAACCTTCGGTTTTCTTTTGGATGTGGCGGCTGCACCTTCTCATCCCATCATTACCGGGGGGGGACTGGGAATTATGTTCGCTTTGAGTTCCCGAAGCACTTAATTAGTACTTTAGTCTATTTTAGTTGATGTTGATTGCATTTGAGTCTAATGCATTGGTGTAGGGGGAAACGGGAATGGGGGGGGGGGGTGATGTTTTGACATTTGTGACATTGCTAGACGCCTGACAATAACATTTCAATTCAGCTGGACCCCCCCCCCCCCCATCTTAGATATTTAGGTCAGTTTCCTTACCGTGTAGGTTGTTTATTTTGGCATTACTTGATCCAAATCATTTCATTTCAATTAAAATGCGTGGGGGGGGGGGGGCTCTCGGTTCTCTGCAACGGTGATGTAATAAGATGCAAAGAAGCCTTCTTTTGTGGGCAAAAAAGTGGCACTTTGCTGAATAATTAAAAACGGCTCCTTTATGAATTCATTTGCATGCCCTGCATCGTAAATGCAGTTGTTGTTGTCGAGCGACATTCACACCAGTGCATTTTTACTTCCTGCCGGCGTTGAGTGGGGACTGTTCCAAGTCACTCTTGCGAGGAATGACCACTCGCTTGCCATATAGTGAGCTCACATTTAATTTACAATTTTAGCGCCTCATTTATGACATTTTCCGCGCTCTAAATTATCGCAAGATATGATTCTACCTTGAATAAAAACGCAATAGACACTTCATAACAAAGATCGTGTCCCCCCCCCCCCCCCGCCGCCGCCGCAAGCACTGAAAGAGGACACACGGTCTTTGCAAACCTTTCATCGCAAGACCTTTATCAGAAGGTAATATGAAATTATCCAATTAGCACTTCATTTCGCCTGAGCCAGATGGCATTGTGATGAATAGTCATTAACGTTTTTTTTTTTGTGCAATATGAATTCGCTTCAGGACAATGACAAACCACTAACGCATGAGTCAGACTGTCTAGTCAGACTCATGTGATGGTAACGTTGGATTTTGGTGCAGGTTTCCACCAAGCGTGACTACGCGAGCGGTTGAGTCATCGCGTCGACTTTTCGGAGGGGGCGGAGGTGTCACCGCTGCAAGCAGGACAGGCGGCCACTTGGGTGGCTTCAGCATCATGGAGTCATGTCGTGTCGGGTTGCGGGGAGAGGATGATGTCACCACATCAGGGACCGGGATTTGCCGTCTAGGCTGAGCTCATGAGTAGCGAACGTTATTTGGGCCTTTCGTAGAGTGAGAGGGAATCGAGAGGAAGAGTGATGACTTGAATTTCAAGCATCACGCCTTGCGAGTTTTTTTAATTTCAGAGACATTACATGGTCGATTTTTAGAAATAAATAGAATCTTTAGGTACACTGCCTCAGAAGAGTTGCTAACTGCAATGGCCCAAATTTTTTATTTTTTTTTAAATGGGGACTAACAAAAATTGAAGTTGGAGCAACTGCAAAATTTAAATGCCAAACTTAAAATTGGATTGAAATGCCTTGAAATTTTAAGCTCACTCAAAATTATTCTTATTTTTTTGGATAACCACCAGAGCCGGAGTCAGAGCTTCTGATGTCACTGACTAGACCGAGCCCCTTAAAGCCACACATCAGACCAAAAACGATTGTGTGCCTTTCCTCTGAAACAATCTTCATAAAAAAAGAAATCCATTTGTCCATCCGTTTTGTCTTCCACGTGGATGGTTTTGACTACTGAAGGAGATTTGGGATTGGTGGGAGGTCGGCGGACATATGGTGGTGGGTCAGTTTCTCAGCTGGACAATTTAAAGGGAGGGAAGGCCCAACGTGCGCACGTGTGCTAGGGTTTGTGTGCTCATGCGCCATGATAAATACTTCCTCCATCTGCAATGCACGCTGCCACTGAAGGGGCGAATAAAGGTCACACGTGTGTGTGTGTGTGTGTGTGTGTGTGCAGGTGGCTGGGCTAAATCCTTCACTTGCTTATCATCACAGCCTAAATGAAAAAGGAATAACTCAAGACCTTCAACTCGGTCGGCCTTTGGCAATTTCCTTCCATTTTACAGCAGAGCGCAACGAAGCTAAGGGGCGGGGAAGTTGAAGAACGGTCTCCACTTTTGGCTTGGCCACACGGTGGGGGAACAATGGCAGCAAACAGTGAAAACAATAGGATGAGCGAAACAAAAAAGGGACAGACGGCGAGACTACCTTGCGCACCTGTCAAGAGGCAGATCAAACCGACTTTGAAACAACACACCATCTCTGCTTATTCACCTGGGCGATTTGCTTTTGTTTTCGTCAGGTCGCGATGATCCGCGTCTCCCTGGGCGCCCGTGTCGTCCTCTTGTGATTAATTGTGACACGCAGCAGTCTGCCACCCAGATGGATGAGCAGTGCTCCTCGTTCCCCCTACTGTGTTCTTTTTGTACGTCTGTTGCCGCGCGCGTGGGCGGGCGAGCATCTGTGCTTTTCATATTTACATTACGCGGACAAAAGTACTGGGACACAGGGACATGACACCCAGAGAAGTGTCAAAATCAACGATGCAGACTAAACTCCCGAGATGCTTTCACCCCCCGGAGTAACAAACAGTGGAGCGGCGCAGTACTCGTAGTCACGTCTGCTTTATCCACTGCGTTGAATAACTAATATTAGTGCTGCACCGATGAGCTGAGAGAAGAATTGAGATCTCTTCACGAACCCGGCACGTGTATATGCGCCTTATGCTGCCCCCAGGTGGCCAAGGCGGGCACAGCAGAAGGAGCAGCGTTGCCATCCAATTGATGCAGTGTGACAAAACCAGTAGAATTTTTTAAAAATTCAATTTGTGGTGATGGTATTTTTTAGAAAGGACAATATTAGAGTGGGGGTTAAAGCTGAATCTGTTTGACACCAAACAAACAACCCATCCGAGTATCTCAATGGACCTCATCTCTGCCGGCTGTTCATATTTTTGCCCCTTTCGCACGACCGACTGTTGTAAATGCCTCGACGTGCGACCCAGGCTAGTTCCACACGACTGCCAACTAATGACTGCACGTAAACTCATTCGCTCCCTCTGACAGTGTCAATCAAAAGTGAACAATAATGTTTGTAAAGTCAGACTTGTTGGGCGCGCATTGCGCACAACGCCATCCGTAACAAGGCTGGGTGTTTGTTTACTTGTTTTGAGCTTCATTAAACAGGAAGTTGGCTTCATAATTAATTTCCTGTCGAAAAGTCCGGGAGATGGATGACAGCGATCAGGCGGAAGGGAAACAAATGCATCAAAAGCAGCAGAGATTTTGCCTTTCTTTGTCCAACTAAAAGATTGAATCACTTGGATCAACGGATAAAAGCGTTTTTTTTCTCTCTCTCTCTTTTTTTTTTTAAATGAAATGCACCGGTCCGATAAGAGGCACTATTTTAAATTCAGAGGTATCAATCTGCATTTCATTTGAAGACGGTACCAAACATTGGGTGCATGTGAAGGTGACACCACGCTGACATTTGCATATCATTGCCTTGATTTATTTTTAATGCATTTATATTATAGATCTCATCTTAGGATACAAACTTAATGTAAGCTTGACCGCGGGGTCGCCTCTTACCTTTTTCTTTTCCATTCTTTCCATCCATCTCCACGGGACATCTGGGATTAGGCCGGACTTCCCGTTGCTCTCAGCCTGCGGGACAACATTTGTTCGGGATGATTGGACGTTGTTGATTATCTGTCAAGATTGTGTACTTTGTCTGTATACGTTATACATGTTTGTGTGTGGTTTTTTATTTTATTTAATTTTTTATATTGACACAGGGCTCAAGACTAACTTTTGCGGCGGCTGCACACCAGTCTACCCAACTTATTTTCTTTGGTGCGCCCAAATTTTCAACGGCATCGCATTCAAGACCACCATTTTTTACTTTAATTTTTTTTTTTTTTTTTTTAAAGGCAATGCCACATAGCCTTGGGCTGTAGCGGTACGAATGAGCTACTCGTGCCATGACACAAAGCAGAAACACCTAAGACTTGAATCTCATGACAAGTCTATCCAGGACGGAACAAAACTCAGATAATAACAAACAGCTGCATTTTTTTTTTTTTTTTAATTTTGATGAGCTCCCTTCAGCTTTTAAAAATCACCGTTGGAACTGATGTTTCGTTAACTGATATTTAGTACAGTGCAGCACCAGTTTCTGGCGCTTTATATGGCTGTCACACGACTCCCACGCAAAATGCAATTCACGTATGCATGTCAACTTCCTCGAAAACCGATCTGTTCTTGACACAAAAAAAAAAAAAAAAAGAAACTCCTAGAGCAGGCGCCTGCGCAAAGCCAGCGAAAGCTTATTTGGAGCGCGGCGCTGGGACTCGGCTCAGAAAAAGCCCAAATCGGCGGCTGCTTCGAAACAGATAAAGCTAGCGCGAGGTGGCTATTTTCCGACGTGAATTGGCACATATGAGCCAAATGCAAGTTTGATTCGCTGGCAGGTTTTATGAAACCTTGCGCAGAAAGGAATATTCAATGCACGAGAGTGACCGTGACCTCGACCAAATTCGCGAGCACCAAAGTGCACATTTTCCTCTGCCATATATTTACACACACACACACATATACATGAAGGTGATAAAATACCCAAATAATTCTTCTCACATTTGAGTGGCAAAGCTCAAACATACGGACTGGCCTCAAGCAAACGTCGCGCCTCGCGCGTGTAATCTACACACGCCGCCTGCCCGTATGATACCTCCACCGAGTGAATTATGTATGAGATGTCTGCTCGCGCGTTTCAGTGACAGATGCTCTCTTCTGTCACTCGTCCAACACACGCATATGCAAGGGGTCGCGGAAGGGCAACGCCACAACAATATGGCCGCTCGACTCATCAAATGACGCGCGCTTGCGTTTCGCCCCATCAGCCGAGGCCTCTGAAGCGGCTGTTTGCACAAAGCAGAAGAAAGAACCAGCGCGGCGGTATCACTGCCGGCTTTGGTTTCGCTTTCAAGCCAACGTCAGCGGCACTAATCAGAGCGTTGAGCAGAAATCAAGATGAGAGGCTCGCGAAAATAAAATATCTGCTGGCGGGGAGCGCAGCCGTGTCATTTCCTTTACCGGTGCGTCTTATCACCGCTATTGATCTCGCGCGTCTGCGGGATCAACGCCATGTCTCGGGGTGTGTCTGGGAGGAGGAGGAGGAGACAAGCGGAGGGGGGGGGGGGGGGGGAGGTGGCGGGGATGAGGAGGAAGAGGCACGGCAAGAGAAGATGGAAAGGTCAGTGCGGCTGAAGAAAAACGGCGGGGCAGCAGCCACTTCGTTCGGCTGCGTAGCCGCGAAACTCCAACGGCCCCCGCCCCAACACGGTGCCATCTGCAGGGCGTACCTAATGAGCAATCACCGCTGGGGGGGGGGGGGGGGGAGAACTGGCAGGAAAGCGAGGTTCACAATTGAACATAAACCCGAGCGAAAGAAAACAAACGGGAGTAAGTCTCCCCCCTCTGTGCGCACTGCGGACGTGAACCCGACTTGCTTGTTTCAAAGCTACACCTCAGCCTCGATGACCGCCCCCCCCCGCCTCCCGGCGAGCACATCACGATGGTTAGCCCCGCTCTCTGCCGACAGTAATGCATTGCGGCGCCATTTATTAAGAGTGAGCCCAAGGGCATGAGGAGAGCAAAGCCACGGCACGAATCTGGGACTTTCGAGTCCCGGCTGATGTTCTCTGGGCTACGATGCGCTCGGAGGTGCGAGATCATCAACAATTTGCTCTGTATTACGAGTGCTGCCACGGGCGAGAAGACATGTTCATTTGCATGGTCAGCTTGATACGAGCACACTCCGTTCCAAGCCACTCTTGACAGACACGACTGGCGGGTGAACTAGAGCCCATCACATCTGACTTTGGGAGAGAGGTGGTGTCTCTATGGGCAATAATTGGGGGGGCGGGGGTGGGGGGGGGGGGGGGGGGGACACCGTGCCGCTCAGCTTCTGGCTAGCGGACTGTAGAGCTAACTATGAAAACAAACAAACAGCTCCTAGCGGCATTTAAACAACCACTCCAAAAGCAAAGTGTTTTACAGCAACAACTGACACCATTTGTGTGGCGGCAAAGCACTAGTCTTGTTTAAATGAAAGACCTCATCTCAATTCAACAACATTTCTTGTTTCCAAAATGCAAGGAGGTGGTGGCAAAGCACTACTTTGGTCAGAATAAAACTCCTCCACTCTTTCTCACATTGTTCCTCGGCACCAAGACGCCACAAGATGGCAGAAAAGCACTACTTTAATCGAGATGAAGTTGATCAATTTACGTCAACAGCACCACAATGCCACAAGATGGTGGCAAAGCACTACTTTCGTCCCCAAAGACGACAAGGGGGTTATTCACTGACTAATGGGGGATAGGTGGAAAAAAATTATATACCGTATATATATGTATATACACACGCACATATGAATGCACAAATGGTGAATCACAAATATACATGCAGTATAAGCTTTGACAGCAGCTCAACAGGGATCACACTCGGGAGAACAAATCCAGCTACTTGTTTGCGACTACAAATATTAATGTCACGTCACATTTAAATGTATACATAAGTACCTGGCTGGGGTCCAATCATCAGTCACAGTGGGTTGCTTTGACTTTGACTGCTGATGGACAACCTCCCTCTGTGACGTCCCTGATTAGAAGGAAAACATTCCTACCCGCCGAGTGGCACTTACGACGATGCGACTCTTGACAACAATGTCGACATCAGCGCAAGCCTCCCCCGTTCCAACACTCGACTTTCACACCGTCGTGCCGCATGTGATTTCTCAACCGTGTCGAGATGACGCCATGCCGATGTTAGCATGCTAATCCGGCGGATGAGTGTGGAGAATCACCACGATGGGTTATTATAAGACCCAAAATAGCCAATTCACCAGGCCGTGACGTGCACCAACACACAAATACACAAGGGAAGTCTTTTACAAAGGGCTTCTGTGTAAACGCTGCTGTTTGCATAGCAGAAATGAAATCAGCCATGAAGCCTCCAGAGGTCACATTTCCCGAGACAAGGTGAGAGCAAAATAAGGATGAGGCAGGAGAGTGTTTGATGGATTTTATCTGTCTTAAAAAGGGGATGCATGTCTATGTGTGTATGTGTGTGTGTGGGGGGGGGGGGGGTGAAATAGATTAAGAGTGTGAGGAAGAGATGAGGGAAGATGATACAATCATGACCATGACCCGTTTGTTATTGCAGTGTGTATCCGTGTGCTTTTTTTCCCTTGAATGCAAAAAGAACACCTGCCACCTTCACCCACAGTCTTCATTCTATTCTGCATGCTTCAAAAAGAACAATAGCTTGAGTATTCCTTGTGGGTCCCCCCCCCCCCCCCCCCCCCCCCCGCTTTGCCCTTGAAAAGATGTACTGAAAAATAGTCCAAAACTAGAACATGACTGCCCTCTTGTGGCTGTGTTTAAAACACACAGATAACGTCTTAAGTGTTTTTTGAGCCAAGTTCTGTAATTGTCCTTAAATTATTTATTTAAAAGGGTCAGGGGGGGGTGAGTGGCCAACATGTCTGTCACGATTTTCTGAGGTTTGGGGTTCGAATCTCAACTCTGGTCATCCTGTGTGTAGTTTGGTGTGTGTGTGTGTGGGGGGGGGGGGGGGGGGGTTGGGCCATTTTTTTTTGTGAGCTCTCAAAGCTTTTGACACCATTAATTTGATCTATCACCTGCACAGATGTTATTGCAAGAAGTACAACTAAACAAACGAGGGCAAAGCGGTTTGCATTGCCTTTCGGCAGTGGGATGCGCTCACAATTAACCAGTAGCATTCAAATGCCTGTTTTATTATTATTTTTTGCTTTTGCTTTTAGGAGAACCCTGAAGGCTTTCAATTGAGTAGTACAGGTTACAGGTCAAATTAACGGCGGAAAAAGTCCTGAAATGACTAATCATGGTCTCATTTAATCAGAGGCGATGTAGACTTTTTTATTAGCAATTTGTTTGCTGAGATTTTTACATTAACGACTGTATATGCAGTTCAGAAATAAGAATTGCTTTTTTTTCTTCCCACATTACAAAAATGACACTCCAATGATTTAAAAAAATCTAATAAAGATGCACGATCATTATGTTTCTAATTACGCTTGTAGTTTTCTGTTTCA
Source organism: Hippocampus guttulatus (assembly GCF_054856545.1). Classification (NCBI taxonomy): domain Eukaryota; kingdom Metazoa; phylum Chordata; class Actinopteri; order Syngnathiformes; family Syngnathidae; genus Hippocampus; species Hippocampus guttulatus. Next base: position 1,687,334 of record NC_141278.1, on the reverse strand, counting down.
AATATTTTGCATTCCTCCCATTGCCGTAAATGCTGATGCAGCCCCCCCCCCCCCCCCCCCCTTGCGCCACGTGTCTCGACTAATGTCACCAATGCGTTGAACCGCACTGGCTCCGTCAGCATCGCCACCTACAGGCTATGTGCGCAAATAACAATTTTATTTTATTTTGTATTTTTTTCCCAACTCTGCTCAGTAGATGGCAGCAGAGACTTCACATCCAATGGCATACACGGGAGGGCATTTTCTCCGCTTCTACGCAAGTAATTATGCATGAATGAAACCCCAAAACGTCGCCTTCAGCGGCGGATGCGGACAATTATTTGTACGGTTCGCGCGTGTGTTATGCTCATGGGGTGAACGAGGGCGACAGGGTGGCGAATCTGCAAATAACGAGCCATAATTAGGGTTGAACGTTGAAACGCACCCTAGCCTGCGATAATTTGGTGGCCCAGAATGAGATTATCTGTGGTGAGGAAGTGATTAATCGGCACCCCTGTTGCAAAGGATGTGCTACTTGCTATTTAGTCGAAGATTACGAAGTGACATCTGGTCTTTTAAATTTGAGAGCATATGTCGAGCCACTTTTGGCCAAAATAGTCAATTACTCAATGATGGAGCGCAAGACCCAATGGAATGTACTCAATTATTATTATTTTTTTGATTATTGAACAGCTGTAAATAAAATAGATACACAAGGTGAGCCAGTCAGGGGTTTTGACATTTTGATAATTAGGTCCATGTTATCTCATTTTGAAGATGGAAAAATTCATTCACGCCTTCCTCTTCTCGACAGTTCTCTCTTCAGCCGTCTCAACAAAATTTCATTTGACCGTGACCAATTCGTGAAGAATGCTGCTCGGGTTCTGCTCGGGTCAGTGGAGTAAATGGGCTGCTTGTCGTGGTACTCTCAAGAATCACTGCTGAAAACCCAATTCAGTTGGATTCAACTTTGAATATTTGCATTTCCCCTCGTCAATGGTTTGTTTTTAAGCATTAATGAATGCTTCAATCCATAGATAATGCATTTTATTTTTTTACTTTTATGTGTAATACTTTTGAATGAGGTCATTAATCATGCACAGTTTTTACCCTCCGAAATTTAAGAGCGGTCTCAATGTTCAAAATGTGCATAATGTTTGAGTGGCTTTCAAGGATATGAAATATACTTGTGAGGAATAAACATTCTACGATCAATAGGCCTCCTATGCTTCAATATTTTAATATTGGTCATAATGATGGCATTTGGAGCACTATGTTTCTAGGTGGTAATTAGTGGGAAAGGGGGGGGGGGGGGGTTCATTTCAGGATTCAGTGCAAACTGCGAACACTTCCAGAGCCCTCAAGGGTCAGGCTTCTACATACTTGGTGGATTTGATGTCATTTTATTGTCCTGTCAGGTCCCTGCGGTTTGCCGACTGCCTTTGACTCCAGGCCCCTCGCATGAAATGAAAAACGAACTATCGAAGAATCGTCAACTAATTCGATTCTGTACCGAATTGAACTGTCCGCATTTGTGCCGATTGAGTTCCAGAACGGCTTTCGCGCGGCGTTCTCACAATGACGAAAACGCAAGTTTCTCGCAACGGTGCGCAGGCTCCGCCAGCAAAGCATCTCACTCTGACATGCCGCGCGCTATCAAATGTTCTCGGCAGTCATCAAAAGCCATCCGCCATATTCTCCCCTCTGACTCGCCATCGCCAGCTCACCACCGCCTGGATCAGATAACGCCCTTGAAGTCCTAATAGTCAACCTTTTGAAGTGCCCCCCTCCCGCTCCCCCCCCCTGCCAGTCTGCAAGAACCGTGCAGTGTGCCGGGCGACCGGGTCAGGGTGACTGACCGCCATCTCCATATAGGCTGTGGGATACAGCTGCTCCTGTGAGATTGTGGCTCAAACGCACGGACCGGGCCTCAGATGTGCTCCCGTGTACGTATCTATATCGAGGTATATGAAAGTGATAACGGCCAGAGGATGGAGACATCTTCACGGCGGAGAAGTGGGAGGACGATTCCATCACCGGTGTATGAAATGAAAAGCGACGGTCAGCCAGGTAGTCGGGTTTTGTGCTGCTTTGGAACCGACTCGCACTTTCCCTTTTCATATCCTCAAGCCACATATGGTTTCACTGCTGCGCCTCATGCAGTACGGCACGCCGTCACGCATCTTTTGCCAGCCAGAAGACGGATATTTATTTTCATACTTGTTACATTTTTTTTTTTTTTTAGCCAGAATCAATCCCACACAGTGGCTGGCTCTGTTCATATTCTGAAAGGAAACAACGTCCTAGCAAAGGGACAATGCACCATTGTGAACACGAGTAGTTATAGAAATGACAAAATGTCGAGTATCCACTGCGTTCGCCTTTTATAGTGTAAAAAACCCCGCTTGTCGATGAACGTCGACAGCATTCTCATTTTATGTTTGGAGAAAAAAAATGGCGCGGCATTTTAGCACATGGCGCGAATATCCACTTTAACTACGGCGATGCTGTGAATTACAATATCGACAGAAATAAAGGGGTGAGAGCTAATATGCTGAATTTTTCCACCACCATCACCAACGTTTACACTGCACACACGGGCTCTATTTCTGTGCGCGTGTTTATTCCCCACATGTATCCTCGCGTCTTTCAGCACGTGCCCAATATTTACCCTGGCCTCATCACTATTCATAAGCTGGTTTTTTTTGGGGGGGGGGGTGTATCATGCTAAACACACACACATGAAGTGATGAGCTGAAGAGTACAGGCGCCAAGAGTGTGAAGCACTCTGACTCAGAACGATGACTTTTGAGATTTGAGACATCTGTCAGGTGATCTAAGAAGACATCAGATGACATGAGGTGCACGTTGCTTACGAGTGAAAGTCAACAAAATAGTTTGGGCTGTGCAATTAACACGGGCACTGTAGGTGTGGCTACACGCCGTGTCATGGAGCTACGATGCTCTAATAGCTCGACTCTTAGCACCTCCAACCCTGCAGATTGCCATTTAAACTGGATTAATAATTGAGGACTAACATTTGCGTCAGTTGTCCTAGTGTGAATGTGTGTGCGTGTGAGTGAGTGATTGGTGCAGATCTCTCTCTCTCTCACACACACACTCACACACACACACTGCAATGCAGTTAATCAATGTCATAATTTTGTATCCAGCCAACAACACTTTTTTGGACACTTTCAGAGAGGTATTATTCTAATATATATATATATATCTCAATTAATAGTTGGCCTATCAGAAATGAATGCTTATAACGCAGAGTCTCACATTAAATGTCAAAGTATTTTTAATGAAGTGCTTCAACTAAATTGGTTGAAACCAAGACAGCCTCACAGAAAAAAAGTATGCATTCGAACAATGTGTTAGCACTCATTTGTTGACCTATCTGGCAAATGATTATCTTTTAGCTTCAAACCATCGGCCACAAACACATGAGGGAATTGGCTGAAACAGAATGCTGTCCCTGAAATCGCATCAACAACTATTCCTCTCCGTGATGTCCTTTCAACTTGATTTGGGGAAAAACTGCCGAGTGACGACGATTCAGCGCAAACGTCTCCCGGTTCATTAGTCTGTGGATGCGGCGCCTCCATTTTCTCGGGACCAACCTCACCCTCACCTTTGAACCGCAGCGCCCCTCAGAGGCAAGTGAGGCCACAGTGAGGATTAATCCCCAAAATGGCTGCCCGATTGAGCTGCGTGTCTGTTGACCTTTTATTAGGAGGGAGGGGGGGGGGGGGACTGCTTCGCAAACCTGAATGAATACTGTCTCAATGGCAAACACAGGCAGGGCCAATTAATCAAAGTCTTGCGTGTGTGTGTGTGCGACACACACATACGCGCACATCACACAATGTGTTTTCACACTGCGCAGTGTTGCTTTAACCTCTCCCAGACTTCTCCTGGCCTCCCCAGGAAAAGAATCACAACAGACTTAGGTTACACATGTCCTACAGGGTGTGTGCGTGTGTGTTCGTGCGTGCATGTGAGTGTGTGTGTATATTGCAATACCCTCAAATTTAACCAGGATTAGCTCTCTATTTTCCTTTCATCAGCTCTCCGAGCGATACCCCAAATATGTCCGAAATCAAATTGGGACAAGCGGCGCCCTGTGCGGATGTTTGGCCACTAAAGCCCTCGTCTACCTGTGAGCTGTTGAACCTTCACTCAACGGGGACAACACCCTGAACACTTGCGCACACACACGCACACACACACACACACACACACACACACACACACACACACACACACACCTCTCAACTCATTACAATAATCTCCCTCAGTCTTGGAGCAAAAATGGAGACTCTTGGAACTTTCAATTAAACCAGATGCTGCAGCTTCAACAGGAGACCACCATTGGTGATTTGGGTTTTCATATAAATGAACAAAACAAACTCGGTGAGATCTCTCTCTCACACACACACATGTATGCACACACTGCCAGTACCCAAAAACCTGAGGTCCCCACTCCATACGACTCTGTCGATAGATTTTAGCATCGCAACAGGTGTCAAACTGAAGGTCCTGGGGCCGGATTACATTGTAGTATCCCACTGTACAAAATTGCCTTGAGACAAACGACACGAGCCTCCAGTGGCGGGCCGTGCATTTCAACCTTAGGCCTTCAGTGACCTCACATACATGAAGACATTATAGGCTCGTCAGGCAGCACTTCATTTCAGGAGCATTTAAAACCATCAAGTATGCATTCACAAGTAAGAGCAAGAAACTAAATTTACAGATATTGTCAAAAATAAAAAGATTTTAAAAAATACTCAATAAAATGCCACCCAAATGACGCTGTGCGATCATAAACAAGTCTGTCCGATAAATTGCGCAATGTCGCAGTTTCATATAAAACACCAACCACACAATAACAAAACAAACTATTCTTTGAAAAGAAAATGAACAGATCATTTGCATTTTGAGAATCGGCCATACAACAGCAAATAACTGAAAATGTTGAGCAGCTGAGATTGAACGAATTTTAGTGCACGAAGCGGACTACAATGCGCCATTATAAATTGCAGGTGAGCCGATTTATTTGATACATTTTTGCATCTTTGTCATTTTATTTCGCTACCATTAATACCAACGAAATAAAAAAACAAGAAGAAATGTAAAATCAAATTCATTTACTCACCAATGTAGTGCCTGTTCACTGAGCTGCAGATCTACGCGAGTGTCCCCAAACGTTTTTAAACGCACCGTAGTGCGTAAGTGCCCAGCCGTGCTCTGATATTTCCTTGCTGCCTTGGTAAAACAACTTCAATTGGTAAATCCAGTGGAAGGTCCGTCTTGAAATTTGTGTGGAAAGTAGTCCTGCAACCAGATCAAGTCTTCTCCTCCCGGCCATTTTGGGTTAAAATGCAGCAACAGCTCTCTCTAGCAGGCGCTAATCCAATCACAGAAAGCGCACATCCAGTGTCGACGTAAGCCCTTCCAGCTGGCCCTGGTACGCAGACTCGTGATCTGATTGGCTATTGCAAATTGACTGTGCCCGTTCATTTCCAGCCCACAGGGGCCTGCTCTGTTTCATCTGATGGCCCTGAGCAAGTTTAATTTACCTAGCAACACAAGCTACCTGAAATATGATTGGTTCAAAACTCTACCATAATAAATAAGTTATTTATCGAGTGGCTTTCAATGTTATTTCAAATTTCACATTGAAAGCCACTCGACTAAGTGGAAATAATATGACGTAAAAAATACAGAGAATAATTTTGTTGACATATTTATGAAAATAAAATAACAAATTCAATTTATGTTATTCTCAGAAAAGTAAATTTAATACATTTACTTTTCTGAGAATGTTTAGGCCAGCAGAGAAGGCCTTGCTGGCCCTGACGGAACGCCACTGCTAGCCTCGCTGCATTGAAAACCATCGCAAAAATTTAAACCTTCTCCAAGGAAGCTATCAAAAAAGATCTTGGAAAAAACCCCGATCGTGTCAAACAAAGCCTGTCAGCGAGGACTTATTTTAATGATTTTTTTTTCAATGCAATAAATGTGAGTGAATAAGGCAAGTCTTTTTTTTACTTTGAATTGAAAGCAAAAATCTGAGCTTCAAGCTCCATCCATCGTGGCAGCAAATAAGTCACTTGACAACAAGCAGCAGTTTGGCAGATAGTGAACACACCTGCCCCCTCCCCCCAAAAAAAGAGAGAGGCTTGAAGCTGTTTACTGCTACTCCAAGTTAAAGCTTTCTGTCAAACTAAATGCAAAACAAACATCATTCCATGTTATGTGTTTAAAAACAACACACACACATCGCTTTCCCGTAGGAAACCCCGCTTAGCTCAATGCTAACAAACAATGGAAAACGCCATAGAGTGGTCTCATGAATAGCACCGGCACCATAATAGTGCTTCCTCTCTGATTCCTCTGCGGGACACAGTTCAAAGCGGACAAGATGAACGGTGCGTGTGCATAACGAGGTTTTGGGTGACAATGCACACGCCCGTGCACGCACACGGGCAGCCCAGAGAAGTGGCACCACCAAAAACAGCTCCTTCTATCGCGTCCATTCGAATCGATTTCTGGGCGGTGGGCTGCCAAAGGCAGCAAATCTAACCGTTTGGCTGTGAATACATAAGATAGCGAGCGAGGTCGGGAAGTGATAATGACTTCCTCTGCTGCTCTTCCTCACCAAGCCGCTAACCGCTCCCCCCCAAAGCCCAACCCGTCTGCATTTGTGAGACTCGGTTGGGGGATTTTTGGACTCGCATTTGTCTGACTGAAGCCGGGTGGACTCCATCTTTCACCCTTCTCTGTCCCAGACACTTAAACTCTTAAGTCAAGACGCAGCTGTCCTCGTTGCCTCTTTTTCTTGTTCCTCTTGCTCTTTTTTTAATTTTTTTTTTTTTTTATCTGCACCAGCAGCACACATCCAGGTTGCAGAGGTAGAGCGTGGAGAACTAGCATATTCAGGAGCATGCAGATTATTGTGTACATGTTGTCAATTCAAACAACCACAAAAGTTTGCATCAAGGTCCATTAGCTTAATGGAACAAGAATTATTATTATTATTACTACAATATTTGAATACAAATGGTGCAGCAACACAAGCAGACAAATAGTCATTCTTTATCCTTTGCAAAACAGGACTATTACTACTGCAGGTTAGAGAGCCTCTTACTGCAATTCTTCTCAGTTTGTCTACATGACTGCATTATGCTGCCGCCCAGGTACGCGATACGACCGTGGTCGCAGAACGAATTAAACTCCGATCTCAAGGCACTAATGTATTGCCCGCAGTATCCTCATCATTACAAAACAAGACGATCTTATTTGAATGGACTTCTGCTCAGTTAATTGGGGTTGCAATGAGGTAACAGATGTTTCACTGAAATGAACCGAAGGGGGCCAGATCTTAAAACGAGAGACTAGATTGACAGCGAGTGAAAGAGAGAGACAGAGAGAGAGACTAATTGTAGCAAATGTTAGCAGATTTCCACCAGTGGCATGTGTGACCAAAGCTCTGTCAAGCCTGAGGGTACCAACACAAGGGAGACAGACTGTCATCCTCCTGGCTATTAATATTACATTACTGTCATTCGGACCAATTGTGTGTGTGTGTGTGTGTGTGTGTAAATCCCAATGTTTCTCTGCGGGGCCTCCGTGATGGAGTGTAAATGAGCTGCGTGCGTTGTCCGTGAGAATGCTGAGCTCCGTGTTTAGGGGCGACTATAAGGGGTGCATGGTGACATAGTTCCCGGTGAAGTCATGTCTGACTCCAAGAGAGCTTCACATGGTCAACATGTGGATCTGGTTTAAAACGGGATTACAGTCCGTCGCAGCGCTCCGACACAACGGTCTGATTTATTTCCCCGATTGATCCAAAGCTTATCCTTTCTAACTGAATCAAGAAAAAGGTTTTCCCACCGCACTTTCAAGATCAGCATGTAAATGAAAACTTCAAGCTGCAGCCGTGGCTGAGAAAATGTAATTTCTCACTTCAACCATACTTGGGGTGGGGGGGGGGGGGGTAAACACACAAGTGCATATTAAATTATTCAATTATCAAATTAGTGATCTAAGACTGGCGTTTACCCGTGACCGAATTAAGGACAAGCGCTATAGAGGGGGGGGGGGCAACCGTTTTTTTTTTTTGTGTGAAAGTCTTTCGATTAAGAACATGTCAGTCTTCATAGAAAGTGACAATTGTAAAAAAAAAAAAACAGAGAATCAAATGTGTTGATGCTCATTTGGGGATTGACGGGGCACTTAAAAAAAACACTCAAAGGAATGCCAGGATCTCTTTGAAAATGACATTTCATTTCACACAACTGTCCCCGTAAAACTTGCAAGCGGCAGAAGAAGCGGACGCACGCGGCCCAGCTTTGTGCGGAATATGGTCGGAATGCGGTCTCGTCAGTGGAGCGTGTGGAGAGGAAGAGGAGGTGCGCCGCCTGCCAAGAGTGTTGTTATTCAGGTCCACACGCCTCGGCATCTGTGTCAGCTAATGAGAGAAACTCAGCTCTGTTTCATGTGGTCTCCCCGGACTGGGAATTAGCATCTCCAAAGACAGACGCAGCCAGCGGGATGGAGCGAGAGGAGAAGAAGGAAGGGGAGAGAGACACTAAGAAGTGGAGGGAGACAGCTAAAAAAAAAAAAAAAGAGCATGATGGACGGGGAGGTGAATATAAACACGACTCTCCTTCTCACACACGGTGTGGCATATTGACAAGATGGAGTTAAGTGAGGTGGCGGGGTGTGAGACAGCCCTTAATGGGTCCCTGATGGACCCCCGAGATGAGAGGCCGGCCTCTCGAACACAGGAGGAGAGTCGAAGGTCAAAGGTCGGAGGGCAGTCGATCGGTGCGAACCCACCCTTCTCATCATCCACCCTCCCGGTTCCCCTGCCACTTGACGGCGCAGCGCCTGATGATTATTAACACGTTAAAACACTTAAGCAGCGCTGGGAGCAAACGCGCCCCTGCCAGCCACGCACATGAGAGGAGAGGGAGGGGGTGTGTATGCTAATCATTTGCCTTGTATAAATCGCTAATCACCTCATTGGTGACACCAATAGGGGACGCGCGCGCCGCCGCGCACGCACGCACGCACACACGCGGATGTTTTCACACAGACAGAAGCAGACATATCGCCCTAATAAATATTTCTCTTTTGCGTTTGTTTTTCAAAGACGTGCTGCATATTTAACAAGCGGCTTCCCGTTGCGCGTGCGCGTGCGCGCGCAAGCCCAAATTTGGCTCTCGCGTGAGTAAACTGCAGCAGGTTTTTGTGTACTCAAGCAGGGAGCCCCTCTCATCTGTGCTTAGCCCAGTAAATGGCGAGTGATTGAAGGGTTTGATGTGCGGCGATTCAGATGGGAGCTCGTCTGTCTGCGCCGAGCGGCTCGCTCTCGTAATCTGGTGAAGTGAGCCAAAGCCATTTCCAGTCCCCCACCGAAAAAAAAAAGCAAACTCACACTAGCTAAAGCACTCACAAGAAGCTTCGAGTCGTACCGTCTGACACAAATTCGATAATGAGGTAAATGGGACATGAGATAATGCAGTGAAAGGCAACGACGAGGGATTCTCCGGCGAATTGATCATGAAACGGACAATAAATGTTGTGAGAATGCAAAAAAACAAGGAGAGGCGGACATTCTTGCGTACCTTTGCATGAGGGAGTTCAAAACGAATCCAATTTGGGACGGAAGAAAGGGTTGGAAGTGGAATCTTCCCAATAAGTCTCCGCATACAAGCCACACGTCAATGTCACAGTAAGGTGCCTTTTGGGACTTTCCAATTTTAAGCTCTTATCAATGTAAATCCAAACAGCAAAATATGGGAGGTTGGCGACAGGATGGGAAATGACAGGACGGACGCTTTTGGCTAATGTTTGCTCTAAATGAGCACAAGGTGGACCTTCACTGAACAATCCGATTTGGTTAGCATGAAACTAGAATGTACGGTACATGATCGTGGATGAAGAAAACAGTTTATTACACACAGTGGAGTTAGAGCAGAGTGCGGACATACCAAAAATCCTGTGCGTCTAATGATAATAAATACCTTTTAAGAGATCTGTCTGGCCGCTTATTAGAGTTTCATCAACGATACAAAACGCACGAGAGCCATTTTCAGGTATTGCGCGTCTGAGGCAGGGCAACAAAGACGTTGCTGATGAAACTACCACGTCATTTTTCTTTCGCTGGGTAAGATTTATAGTCGGCGTGAGGACACGCCTCCTCGTCAATCAATGAATAAAAACGACGCTCTTACGTCGCGGAAGAATGCCACGCTTGACTTGTGGGTGAGCCCTCCATCTGTCCTGGTTGCGACCACGCAATATTTTCAAGATGGACGTAATCCCGTTCCGACCGTGTGTGTGTGTGTGTGTGTCAGTTTCCGTGCACGCGTGCGTCCTGAGGGGGGCATTTTGTGAGCGTGTAGGTGGGGGGGGGGTTCAGCTGAGCGGCTGCTGGGGGCGGATCAGCCAGTGAAGTGGCCAAACAGCCCCAGATGGGTTTCTAATAGCCTTAATCCAACAGGTCACCATCCTAGACCTGGTTCTCTCTCGCCCCGTTTCCCCGACAGCCCCCCGCCCATACCTCTGCCCCCCCCCCCCTCGGCTCGCTTTCAACTCCCCTCTGCTTATCTAACCTCCCACTTTCCTTCCACCCCCCGCCCCCCTCTACCCACCGTCTCACTCCTGTCTTTCCAGGAAAGCAGCGAGAAGCTAATGAGGCCTGGCTGGCATTTATCCATCCCTCCGTCCCCCGGTGTGCGTCTGTGACTAACTGATCTAATCATCCGGAGTTAATACTATATTTGTCGGCATCAAAAAAATAACCACCGACGAGGACTGGCGATGTGCGCGGGCAGGCAAATTAACGCTATGATACGATCGTCAGCAACGCCCGACGGGGAAAACGACTGCGGAAACGCAGGTAGCGACGCACCATTGGAAATGAGAATTCCGAGGCGGCTTTTCAAGGGTGGAAATCAGTTTTTCCGCTCCATTTAAATGTTCCCTTTAGCGGGGAGTTGCATCCCACCTCAGATTGGACAACCACACCAACTCTCTACGGACTAACCAGATGGGAAAATCATTCCCACTTTTCCCTGTTGTCCCGGAAGCACCTGTCACCCCCCCCCCCCCCCACCCCCACCCCACCCCCATAGAAGCAAACACAGAGTTCAGTCACACACAGGCAGCCAAGTTGAAATGTACCTTTCCTAACAGTGGAATACCATCAAAAACTCTCGGCGGAGGACTTTTGCGGACAGGCCGAGCTAATGAGAGCCGTTTTCCGAGAGATCCCGAAGACGTCTCGCGCCCCGTCGTATTTGATTTCATTTAGAGGGCGGCGCGAGTCGAAGATGAAGACGAGGAGGACGCGCCGCGCACGTCGCTGTGACGGTCATTAGCGCTAAGTGACAGTCTGTGGTGGCCTTTCGGTAACACGGTGTGTGTGTGTGCGTGCGTCTGTGTCATAGGAGCAAAGTGTAATGCATCACGCCAACAACAGGTTCACTCCATCAGCCCCAGCCGAGCTGACAGAGTTAATATTGCAGTATTATTATTCATCGCAGCAGAGATAGCTGAAGGTGTGATGACCCGAGCGGGCGACAGGACTAATTAACCAACGTTTGACCCTGCCTGCAGGCAGCTGCTTGTGCGAATGTGTCTGAGTGCGTGTGTGTGCGTGTGTGTGTGTGTGTGTGTCCATTTCCAATCATCCGCAAATCATTGTTTGTCTTTTGTTTTTGCACGCGCCTGCCCGTCAAATATTTCCGGCATGACGCTTCAGGTGCATTTGAGTCTACGATGCGATTTGCATAGAGGAGACAAAGTGAATTATTTCAGCACGATTGCGCCCGCTATCTGGCAAATCTCATGGCGTCAAGGCAGCTAATCATCAGCTAAGCAGGCGCCCGTCAGCACCTGGAACCAAATCCCGCGGAAGTAGCCGGGAACTCGGCTTCAAAAAGAGGGGCTCGGCTGTGGCAGGTCTGATAGGTTGATTTCCATATTTAAATTCAAATCCTGCATTATAGGGCTTTATTCTTCTGCCAATCATCTTATCAGCTACTTTTCCCCCTAAGAGAGATTGCAATACTGCCGTTAAAAAAAATATTCCAAATAAAATGGACGATTTATTTACAAAGAACTAATAAATGGAATTAGCAGATTGTTCTGAATTAGCAGATGAAGTACAACAAGAGTTATTATTTTTGGTGATCAAGCGTTAAATATCACGCAATGCTTCTGCTCCTGTATCAAGGTCTAAGGCATACATATAATTGCTCGGTATCGCTTTTTTTAATTCCATAAAATGGATTGTCGGTCAAAGAGGAAGGCGTAGGTTGCTACAGGACGAGGGCACGGGTGGGAATAAAAATATTAAAGAAAAGGGGAAAAAATGCGGGGCTTGCTCTCATTCGTTTGAATGTATGTGGCACAGTACGTATGCCGCCCGCGTATATTTTTACCACAAGTTTCGCTCTATCCTCAACAGGTACATATGAAATTAGAAATATGGTTAGGTACTGTTGAAAAGCACAATACGGGCACTGTGTTCCGATTGCTTGGTGTTTTTTGGTGTGCTTTTTGACCCGCTCAAGGTGTAAAGATAACTTCTGTTGTGAACTGACTCGCGAAAGGCTTCTTGGCAAGAACAGTACTGAATGAATCAAAATTGTACCGTTTAATCTTGTCGGCGGACTTGCTACTCATTAAAGTGATGCTTCTCTATACCGGGAAAAGCAATGCGGCGCAGCCCAGCCGGAATGAGTTGAAAAGACGAGCGGGAGGAAAAGCAAAAAAAGCAGAAGTAGAATTTGAAATAAACGGCATCGTCCTCTGGTGTTCATTTGGCATTTGACAGGAGTCGTCATGATTTGGCCGCCTCCGACATGGCTGATTAGTGGCGATGCTTTGGCTTCGCACAATGCAGCATGTTGGCCCCACAGACCGTGTTACTATCCCTCTCGCTCTCTTTCTAAATATGTCTTTCTCTGCTGCCCATTCACATCGTTGCTTTCGGTCCAGGTCTCTCTCTCTCTCTCTCTCTCTCTCTCTTCCTTCCCCTTTTGCCTGAATGTCTCTCTCCCATTCTCGCCCTCCCTCTCTCTCTTTTTCTTTCTCCTCTCAAGCGTGGACTCATTTAATTATTGCCTATAGCTGTTTTGGCAAGCTATTGAATGCCCACCTCTCAAAGACCGGAGGAAACAATTTACCCCGGGATATCACACACACACACACACACACTCACACACACACACGCACACACACGCACGCACACACAGCCACATTGGCCCGCATGCACACACAACCACAACTTCAAGGAGCGGATTTATTACAGCAGCAGCAGTTCACAGAAATCCATCACCAATTCCAGACTGAGAAAATAGTTCAGGGAGAAAAATAAGATGTTAAGAAAACCAGGAAATCTTTTGGGTGGAACTGAGAACCTGGAATAGTTTTGCATATATTTAGAATGTTTTTTTTCTTTTCACACAGATAAGGCTTGTGCTGAGGCTGTGTGTGTGTGTGTGCGCGCGCGCAGTAGAGTGTGTGTGTGTGTGTGTTCGGGGGGAGGGAGGGGGCAGAGACAGGGGGGGGGGTGTTAAAGTAATGATTACATGTCATAAAACATTTAAACTGTTTAACTCCCCATTATAATAACAGTGGCAAGTGATTTATTTAGGGTTGTGGGCGTGCATGTCATGTGAAATCTATTGCTATTATTTAGCTATTAGCGCAATATTTATTCCCAAACAGAAGATATGCATTGTGGTTATTTTCAAGGTATAGCCACTCCTGTCGTGACGCCGAAAGTTTAGCACTGCTACAATTCTCAAGGGTGTGTATGTGTGTGTGTGTGTGTGTCAATCGGACCCCATACACCTTTTTTTTTTTTAAGCAGTGACTCGCATACACAAAACACAACAAGATATAGAAAGGACTTGAGACAAGGAGAATCCTGCAAAACGACAGGCAACTATAGAGAGGAAATTAACAACCCATCTACATTGTCTGCATTGTTATTGTGCGAGCGCATTTGGAGCCAGGGCCACCCTTTAAGAGGACGTCCGCTAAGAAAAGAGCACTAAAAACCCAGGACGCGGCAGAAAAGGTGGATGAAAGCGAAAGGCAAGGCCCACAGCGACGACGGGCTGTAAATTTTCACCGGAGCCCCCAGTTCATTACGGGGTGATCAGAGAGCGGGCCGGTCGAGACAAAGGGCCTCAGTGTTGTTCACCGGCTCTGTCGGTGTTACACCGGGGTCAGCTCTTGAACTCGCGGCCAATGAATAACGGGGATTTCTGGCCGCCCGGCTTTCCCCGGCCTCCGCTAGCTCCCGCCTATCGTGGACAACTCGAACCGGGGAAGTTCCCGATCTGTACAAGCGCCCAGAATTTAAAAGACGCACTGGATGCTATTTAAGTTGCGTGTGCCTGTGTGTCTGCAACCCTAGAGAGGTCAAGAAGACTCCATCATCACCATGTCATTAAAGATTCAAGTGCACGGTGCATATGGGGCCTGCAAGATGAGTAAAGAATGTGTGTGTGTGTGTGTGTTTCGCTTACAGGTAGCGCAAAATCCCATCTGCGACAATCCGCGTGAACCCCAAGTGTCAGTCCAGCGTGCACGTGCTGAATTTCAATGGATTTTACAGCCAATTACATGAAGCTTCTCATTTAATTCAAACCGGAGCCTCTTCATTAAACTGCTGGTGGAGACGTGCGCGTGCATGTTTTTAAGCAGGTAAATAACGAGGGGAATTTTCATGCATACAAAGAAAGACAAAGAAGAATTTCGGACGTCAGACTTAAACTACCGCTAATCATAATAAGCGCACGTGCGAGGTTTTGACCGTTTAAAAAAATATTACAACTCACAGTATGATGCGGTGCACGGTAAACAATCAACACGCAATGATTCAATGAGTGACTGAGCACGATTGTGTTGACAAAGGCATTGTTGGTGACGTTTGCGGTGTTGGAATTATTTTGCACACGTGTACCATGTAATGAAATGTCCAGCGAGTGTGATCTAGCTCTGTGCATCACAGTAGATTAAAAGTCTAATTACAAAGGTTGACATCAATAGTTGTGATATGATTTTTTCCCTTGAAAGGTGTTTGCCGTAAAACTCTTGGAAAATTAACAAGCTGACGGAAGAGTTTCAAGCGCACAGTGAGCAACGCGGCTGAAACCAGTTGCTGCGCAATGCGCGGGTTCGTCAATTAGCATTCACAAGTGGCCGACCCCATGCCCATTGCGATCATTGAAAATTTTAATTATCGGCACTGCAACGTCACAAATGTAACAGCTAATTAAAAATCATACACACATATTTTTTTACGAGGTTCTAAGAGCAAGCGACACCCCACCGACCAAAGGAAAAAAAAAAAAAAAAAGCAAAGCGTGGAGAGTCTGCGGCCGACGAGTCTGCTGACGGAATTCACAAGTTGTGAAATGGGCAATCGAAGCCGCTTCTTCCTTGACAATCGCGCAATATCTTTATGGTTCATGCTGAATAGTCTACTGCGTGTGGATCCAAAGAGCCCCCATTTCGGTGGATGTGTGCCACTCAATGACTTGGTGTGCAGGTGTGAGTTGCCAACTAACGTTTCAAGACGGCACCCCCGTTTTGGTGCGCGACGGCCCTTACGAGAGAAGGCCATTTGGCTACATTTCAAATACGCATGACAGACTCTTACGCCCGAGCTTGGTTTCTACTATCTTCAATTTTTTTGGGTCATTTGAGAAGGTAATTGTTTGCAAATTAGCAACTTACATCATCCGCTGCTTTCTCTATTGCACACGTTTCTTCTGCCTTCCATTAAAAAAGCAATGCAGCGCATTCGTAAACTCATTTACATTCCCAACTGTCACTCACACACACACACACACACGCACACACTCGCGCAAACATTCCCTCCATGGAGCATTCAGTCCTCATCAGTTGACACCCTGAGTTGCTCAGGTTTCAATACTCAGGCTTAAAAAAAAAAAAAAAAAAAAAAAAAGAAGTCCCTGTCTTTCGCTCACTGTGACAGTAGGTGTTGCATACTAATGCGTGTGTGTGTGTGTGTGTGTGTCTCAGGGGGTTGAAACGAGGAAGTCCTCTCCCATTACTTAGTGCCCACCAGCTGGGCAGGGGCAAGGGCTACAGCAGCTAGACAGATGGTACCGTCACCCCCTGCTCACACACACACAATCACACACACACACACACACGACTATATAAACACACAATAGTGTAACAGTGAGGATTGAGGAGGAAGTCATTAGCTCGGAAAAACACAAGATTCCTTATTGAACGAGGGGGAGGAAGAGGAGCGAAGGAGGTATAAAGATAAAGGGGGGGGGCGAGTGAAAGAGAGAGTGAGGGGGGGGTTTATCCGAAATTCAGTTCTGCTGAGGCAATCTGTCATGCTTGAAATAATTGCTCTCGTCTTGCGTGAATGAAGTGATCTGTCATCGCCCGCCGCATTAAGGCCTTAAGAACTGCCCTCGCACGCACACACACACACACACACACACACACCACATATGCAGTCAGAGAGCCGTGACCCTCCTGAATGCTCCAAGTGAGACGCGTGCTGCCGTGACGTTTTGAATAAACCAAATATATATATATAAATAAGTAATAAATAAATCAATATATATATATAAATACAGAGACGAGGACGACGAGACGCGGCTGAAATCTGCCTCCGCCTTCTCCATCACTCCTAATCACTCTTTGCCTGTTCTGTGGATGTGTTTTATCAGTAAGAGTAGAGCGCCGGGCTCGGGTCTCGTTGGGTCAACATGGCACGGTCGTCAATTGTAACGCGTTTGGCTCGGCCGATGCGCTGTGTTGAATGAGAAAACAAAAAGCTGTAATTGCACTTAAACTGCTGCTCCCGGACTAATATTTGCGCAAGTGGTGAAAAGAGACATTAGTCGCATTGACTTGTGGTGAACTATTTGGCAAGTTGAAGCTACTGATCCACTTTACAGTTGTCTGATGTGTATTTCACAAAACTTTAAAAAGGGGTCTTGACAATGACCTGATTGTCACCATACGACCAAATGAGAATTGCAGAGTTGATAGGAGCATAGTCCGAGGAGATTTGGCATGACTCCTTCTTGTGACTGACCTCAAGTAAGCCCTTCGAAGAACCAGAAGCTCCCAAAAATTGCATTTCCGAATCCATGAGACGCTGTAGTCATTTTTGCGCAGCCTCTTACTTTGCCCGCGCTACGCTGGCACGACCGTGTGTGCTGGTTTGCACCTGCCGTCGAAACACAGATTTCAAATGCAAACTTAGCCTTGGCAAGTGGTGTCATGATGGATTATTCATATCGCGCGTGCTAAATCAACCTGATATTGCTCGCAGAAAGCGCAAAATGAAACGCGCTGCAAATTCTGTCCAGACGCAAAGGCAGCACGGTGGAATCGTGGTTAGCGCTCGGTTTTGCATGTTCTGCCACTGCTTGCGTTGGTTTACTCAAGATAGGTAGGAAGCGATCTTGGCATCCCTGCATCTCAGACACCCAAGCACCTGGCCGTTATGGTTTTCAAATGGATCAAAATGCCACACCGACGTATAGCTCCACTTGCAGTTCGTGTTTGTAGGTTGCCACAATGTCTCGTGTATAGTTTACATGCGTCACTCTGTCCACCGCCTGTACATACAATAGCCTGGTCACATGCCCACACTCACCGCCTCCTGCATCACCTCGGCACACGCGCGCACACGCACACAGACGGTCAAATAGACACACAGTCTGTCATATTTGCGGCTGGTAAA
This sequence comes from Hippocampus guttulatus, assembly GCF_054856545.1. Taxonomy (NCBI): domain Eukaryota; kingdom Metazoa; phylum Chordata; class Actinopteri; order Syngnathiformes; family Syngnathidae; genus Hippocampus; species Hippocampus guttulatus. The sequence goes on along the minus strand of NC_141278.1, from coordinate 1,669,570 downwards.
CAAGCCGTTAAAGCCGGCAAGCTGAGTAAACCGGAGACAACGGTGTGCTTAATGAAGTGGGCCGCCTCCCAGCACAACATCTCATCATCACTCGGGCTCAAACAAAACACTCGGCTGCTAATTGGCCGAGCCGCATGGAGCCGCCGTGAGGAATGCGCGCCGACTCCCCCATCATCACCATCGGCAGCACCGGCGGCGGCAGCACCTCCGCCGTTGCTTCTCAAAGGCTTGACAGACTGCGGCAAGACAGGCGCTCGGTTATTGAGTCTTTGCACGCAGATGTGACAGCCTGCTTCTCTTTCGGGCCTGACAGATCAGCAAAAAGTGCTCTTTAATTTCAGCGATAATCGCTGCTGACGACCGCTTGCCACTCAGGCACTGTCGTCAGCGCCTTGGCCTCTTTTGACTTTTTTTTTTTGCTCACCAGCTTGAGCCTTGCGCTGCGAAAGTTGAGTAATTCATCCGCTCACTTGAGAGACCAACAAACAAAACCCTTCACCTCGTTGGCTGGACAAGGCCGCAGAGGAAATCCCCGCAGATGTTTATGTCAGCCAGCGGAAAGATTCATAAACTGTTCCATCGTATTTATGCAAACAAGAACCGATCGACACTCAGCGCTCAAAGTGGAAGGTGTCCTTTGCTACTAACAGGTGTTTCAGTCGCAGTTTGTAGTTTTTATAAATCGCTCAGTAACTTAACACTGTAGCCTGTTTACCTTAATAAGCAATTTGATGAGGGAGAGCGAGAGAGACAGAGAGAGAAAACCCAGATTGCCCTCCCTCGCTCTGCCCTTTTGTTGGTCAGCATAAGCTCAATATTAAATGCAGAGGATCAAAGAGATATGCGAGGAAAGGTGGAAGCAGCCCAGCATCCCAAATAGTGAGACGGCTGAATTGCTCGTCTTTGGTTTTAATTTTTTGCACGGGATAAACAATCTATACTCGGGAGTCCAGTTAAATTGCCCGCTCGGATGTGTGGGCACGATTTCTGTTCAAATAATAGTTGTTAAAAAGATTTGCAATTACCAGATCATCGATTCGAGTGGCCTCGGCCTGTCTTGAGCGTTTTACAGCGTGTGTGTTAGCGTTTAGATTGCGGACTTTCATCAAACAGAATTGTGATTCCGTGGAATAAACACGGTGCAATTCTCTTGGTTTGGGGTTTAGTTTGACAATAGAGTGACGATAAAAAGCGGACGAAAGAACTTGCCCCTTTTTTGAAGAAGATAATGTCACTCCCTCCTAAACTGTGGCTTGTTGTGAAATTTGCTGCCAACGCAAGGTGACGACGTGTAGAGCGCTCGTGTCGGGCCGAAACCTCATAAATCATAATGTGGTAAATCAATGTTTGCTCCTTGACACATAATGTGCCCGTGTACAACTTCCTCACATAACTCCCTTTTTTTTTTCTTTCTTTCGATTGAAAAGAAGTTGAACAGCGGCTCATTTTTGCAGCCCAAGTTTAAGGTCAGACCGACCTCGACGCAGGGTGGAGATGTGTCGAGCGAGTTTGAGCGAGTGTGGGGTTTAGGAGGAAGTTGACAGAGCTTAAGAGTGCGGAGCACACACCCAAATGGCTCGTGGTCAAAGTCTCAAAGTTACTTTGGAAAAACCCCACAGCACCTCGGCGCTCAGTTCAGTTTCATGGATATGTTTGCTTTACTGTACTTTGGGGTTATTCGGGAAGGCGGTAAGGGGGGGCGGGAATATTTCTGACCATGATAGCCACGACTGAGGGCGGACTTCAATTACTACCAATACTTTTTATATTGGTGGAGCTAATATTTGGTCGAAAGGGTCAAATGTGGAACAAATAACAAAAAGTAGGGGCTGTTTAATTAAAACCGAGTTGCCAGCGCGACCTCATGCTAATCGGCCTCGATTGTCTTTAATCCCAGGGTGTTGCGCGGGCTCCGTGTCGGATGTCAAGTTCGTCTTTGCCAAAGTCATTCTCATGCCTTTATGGGCCCTGCTTTGAGTTATGCTGGAAATGAAAAGGGACTTTCCCCAACAGGTTCACATAATGTTTCGTCAAAACTGAACAATTCTGGCCACGATGACACTTTTCCTACCAACAAATCTTTATTGGTGGTTTGTGCAAATTTGTTCCGTCTTGGATACACAAGAAGTAGTGGACCACATGTATGTACTTGAACAGGGGTTTCCTACTATTCATCCATCACACTGTCATGTTAGTAACTTTCTGCTGCGGTGCGAGACACAGTAGTTGAAAGGCGGCATTCTAGGCTCATATGTAAAGAGCCATTCGCCTACCGGAAACACTCTGCAATGCGGATTTTTGGTCATCCCGACAAAATTATGCACATTTCAATGTAAACAAATATTTATGTGGGATGCGTACTGTGCGACATTGAGGCGGCGTGTTAGAATATCGCCCTGTACTCGCACGGATTAGATACAATCCCAAATCAACTCAAAACGCGCGCACCAAATTCTCGTTCGACATTGTATAATCAATTATTCCACCGTGCAAAATAACGGCTCAAATAAATCATTAAAAGTCCAAGCTTTCGATGACATCCAAGTTCACAATGAGCGTATGGAAACTTTTGACCGCAACTCTCCGACAGATCTCCTTCTTAATACAATATCTAAGCATCACAAAACTCATATGACACATTTCAACAAAACACCGAGTTCATTTATCTAAACCTGGACTCGACTCAGCTGGATGAAAGAGAGGCCACGCCCCCTCGCAGCTACTTCTGGTCCTGGCACTTAGTGGCCGATGAAGCGCCAGTGCGGGCAGCGGGCCGTGGGGAGCCAATTGATCTGAACTTTGACCCCTCCCCCTCATGACAGGGGTGGCTGGAGGTCAAGCCTGTAAGGGATACCCTCTTTATCTGTCCCGTAGAACAGGAGCTCAAAGCTAGCCGGGGCACCCAGCCAGACTCGGGCAGTTCCCTGGGGTCCCTCACCACATTCATATGGTCAATACGAGCCTCGGTGCTCCGTGGCCTGTGATGCTTTGACCTGAGCTAAGTACCTTTGATTTTTCCCAAGGGAAGCGTCGCCCCTTTTCCTGCCAGGTGAAATAAACAGAGCACAAAGAGCGGCGAGTCAAACTCTCACAGGCCACACCTTTTGCGTTCTAATTCCTCCATCTTGGCGATCCGAGCCCCTTCTCGAGCTCATCCTTCCCTCAGTCAAGGACTTCGGAGGGGTTTGCCCGTGTAACGCCGCCGCTCTTTGAGGTTCGTCATTGAAGTCGGCACTGCCGCATGAAGCTGACCGGTCCGCCTTATAAGGGCTACTTTTCATCTCGCGGCCCCGCGCGCGCACACCCACACACACACACACACACACACGTCCCTCGCCTCCCACACCTCTCTTTAATGTCAAGCTATTGTTTTTAACGGCATTATAACGGTATCATTCCGCTCCCGCTGAGAACAACAAAGACAAGAAACGCCAAATCCGAGAACACAGCCCCGCGCGGGCATGTGTGAGTGTGCCTGTTTGCGTGTGTGCGAGTCCTTTAAAGCAATGCTAATGGCCCCTAAGACGCATTCAAGTGACCCCTACTGTAACAAAAGAGTTAATAATCCGTTTAGAAAACAATCAGATTGCTATCCATGAGAAAAGACCCCCGCTAAGTCTTTTTGGAGAGGAGGGAATTCACCCATTTTTTTTTTTTTTTAAGTCAGCAATCTTGTTGAACATGGCTTGTTTTCATCGCTCTCTGAATGGGGAATGATGGAACAGCATTTAACGGCGATGGAAAAGCGGTTGCCATTTCACAAGCGGGGCTGATTCAAAGTGACCCCTGCCGGAGGTCAGGGGTCTGTTTTCTGGCCCATGCACTGTAAATGAGTCCCGTTGGGCGTCTGAAGGAGCTATTAACAAACAAACGCTGGCACGCCCATTAATTGCTAATGATAGCCTCTTTGTCGAGCGTTTCCCCTCTGGGTCAAAATGTTCAGTCAGCAGGATCCATCTCCAGGCAAAAGGCAACGGATATAATTGGTCGTATTATTATAATGGCCATTAATCATCGCATCTCCGGTGTCGTACGTCCTCGCGCTGTGATGGTTAAAAAAAAAATAGTTTAAAAAGTGCGGGATCGGCGGCTCGCTACCTGAGGCTGTCAGGCCTATCTGTTACGCGTCGCGGTGATTCATCTGCCTTCGTGTCGGAGTCTATCAGTGCTTATCTGCGCTCTCAAGTGGTGAAGCAAAGACTTTTATCCCCCCCCCCCCCACACACAAGGCACTCATCCTTCCTTCCCTGAGCACCAACATCACAGAATTAGGAGTCTGAAAAGACCACCGATATGATGTCATGATAATGAATGAGATAGGCGAGCTTCTGAAATAAGAAGGGGGGAGGGGGAAGGGGAATACATTCGAAGTTTTCATGATGATTGGCTGGTCACAAGTCTACAAAATGTACAATGGAAAAAAAACAAGTGTGGGATTTACATTTAAAAGGTATGGACATCGGTCCCACGAATTAAAATCGTGAAAAACATGAACATTGCCTAGAACAAATTCAGAAAGCGAAAGCGGCCAGACCGTTCCGGGCAACGGCTTCACCTGTTGCACTGGCAGGCAATCGGTTGGCAAACACTATTGGTAATATCACATCAATTGCATCGTGACTCTAGTATCACTTGTCTACGTCTTATCGTGTTTATTTCACAATTCCCAAAATGATTTGCATTTAATGAAAATGGCGTTGGCAGAGATCCAATTTCAGATCTTGTTTCAATATATTTCATATCAGTATCTTACTAAGCATGTCATGAAATACAAAAGGTGCACTATAGTCAATATTCTCCCAAAACTTTGCACTCGATAACACGGTCGAAGGGCAATTAAGAGGCAAGAGTCAAGCTCACACATACGACAACAACTCTATTTGCACAAAGACCAAAATAAAACAAATTAGAGGCGAATCAGCAAATCCGTCCACACAACAAACGCTGTCCGGTGTGGTCATTCAGCTCGTTGAATCGTCATTGTTTCCACCTCGCATCGGTTAAATTGCAGCCAAAACACACGGCTTGGTGACATTTTTATTTACCTCACTGAAAACGGCCCAGGAGGAAATGAGCAGCGCGAGTGGATTGCGGGGACTTCATTTGAACGCGTCCGAATGTAAGTTATTCCTTTGTCTGCGCGCGGCTAATAGCGGGGAATGGCTTTCAAATGGAGTCAAGCTGCCTCCAGAGATCCCTCAATCCACCGTCGCCATAAAGAGAGGTCTGAGGCCAGTCTAAATATTTGGTAGTCTTAGCAGGTTCATGTTAAAAGACGCACAAATGCACCGCGCGCACACTCACACCCGACGCGCACACACTGTGAATGCAAAAAGCGGGCCTCGGCTGTGAAGTTGAATGGCATAGCTCAAAGCCTTCCTCCCCCTGCACCACCCCCCCCCCCCCCCGCCACCCCCGTCCCCTTTTCTCTCTCTCTAAACCGCCAAAACCATTCTCCCCCCCTTTTCTCCAGCTCAGAGGAATTCATTAACTGCCTCTCCACAGAGACACTATGGAAATCGGGCGGCTACAAAGGCAGAGAGAGAAAGAGAGCGATGGAGAGAGAGAGAGAGAGAGAGGCAGAGGGAGAGAGGGTGGGAGGCTAGGCTGTGTGTTGAATGGGGTTATATTATCCTATTAGATGGTGGATATGTCTCGTTTCCCTCCCTGTCATGAAAAAACAACATCAATTTTGAGTGAGAAACAAGGCAGGGAGAGAGAGAGAGAGAGAGAGAGGAAGGAAATGCTGAGAGTGTTTAACGTTGCTCTTTTATCGGGCTGAAATGGAGAGTCCCCTGACTCCATTTACCTTGGCAATGAGGAAAGGGCCACTCTCTCTATGAATGCCATTTAAAATGCCATGGAGATTAAGCATCCTCTCTTTATATTTCTCTTTCGCGCCGTCTCTCTCTCACACACACACACACACACGCACGCACATCACGATATGCATTTCGGAAAACAGCTTTGAGCTGCACAAGTGCCCTATGGCGCTTCTGAGAAAGGAAACGGCACATGAGTGGACCATCACTTAGCCCGAGTGGGCTTTAAGCACAGTAATGAAATCATTAGACCTCCCTCCTCCCTCCTCTCCTCCCCTCTCATCTCGCTCGCTCACTTTCTCAGCTCATCGGGGGGGGGGGGGGGGGGGGGGGGGTCCAGGATGATGATGAATCTGTATTTACGGGGATGGAGTAATTACACGACTAACCTCTGAGGGAAGCCAGGAGGGCCACAGGCCAGTGAGCGGGGCGCTACCTCATTAGCACCGCCCGAGTGCTTGGAGTGTGGGTTCGCATAAGAATTGTGGCCATTTTGATGTTCAAACCTGTTCACGAGAAAGCAACAAGCAAGCTCGCCGCCTGTATCCTTCATCGCTGCACTTTCTCTGACCATCACGTACGCTCACGTTAAAATATCCTTCGTTTCGTCGATCACTTTACGCCAGCCGACTTTGGGCAAAGAGGTGAAATTTGGCCGACGAATCCCAGGGTTCACATACACCGACAGCACTATTCACACTCAAAGCTTCTTCTTCGTCCGTGAATTGAACACGCGTGGAATGTTGGGAGGAAGCCCGAGTAGAAAACCAAGGGGACAGAGCCCAGATTCATTAAGAGGCTTCAAGATGTTTATGGCCACTCCTACTTGAAACTTGCTGAAAGAGTTTTATATCGAGCCAAATATGACAGTCTTGTTTTTCTTAATAAAAATGAACGATTTTGTCTTTTATTTGATTTGATTTTTTTGCTGTCACGGATGAATGACATTTCAGCTGGGAAAGACAGTTTCAGGTACGAGTGTGGTAGCGTCGCATTGTGGTCAGTGAGTGATTTGTCTGCAGCGTCACGTCTTAAAACAACAGCCCTTTCTTCTCCGTCAGCATCTGTCATGTACCACTTCTGAGCGGCACGCTATCTTATCCTCCCCAATCTCCATCAATCCCATCCGTCCCCCGGTATCCACCCTCTGAAAATATGCTCCAGTGACTTCCGCCGATAATCACCGACATTCCTCCCGGACCTGGCCGACCATATCAATGACCTGCCGGTCCATCTGCCTGCCAGAGGCTGAATCAGAGTCTTCCAAATACAGCGAGGATCAGCTGTCGCGCGTGCGTAAGAGTGCGCACGCGAGAGCAAAGGTGCACCTTGTCCCACTTCACGCACATTTTTCATCGTTGCTCATTTTAATTGGCGTACTTAACGGATACATTTTCGGCATCTCTGATTTCTAGTTGGACACGATGAGCACCAGCAATGTGACAAATAACAGGTGGCGCATTTCTCACGCCACTAATAAAGAAGCAAATGGAACACACACTTCACAGGGCCCTCCTCTCGATGACCATATTGTAGACGGTTAAAAAAAATAGACCAGGCGCGCGCGCGCGCGCACACACACACCCACACACACACACACTCGGACGCAGGCACGAGCGCACACACTCGCGCATGCACCCACCACAAGCCACCCACGACCTGGGCTAACCAATGCACTAATCGCCTGCCCTGGGCATAGGAGGAGCTTGGAGCTTAAGTAGGCTGCCAATCAGTCAGTCAGCTCCACATCCAGCAAGCTCCTGCGGCCAAACGCGCGCATCACTCCGCACTCGGCGTGCCAAAGTGGGGCTTTGACTCGGAGTGTTAGAAGCGCGCAAAGTGGAAGCTCGACTCCGGTGATCGAGACACCTTTTTTTATTTTTTATTTTGAGCGTCTTCCATTATCTATTTGGGGAATTTTCTCTCTTTTTTTCCCGCACCCCTCCCACCGCCTTGTCTTGTCGCCATTCGGGAGAGATTTTATTGGACATGGCTTTCCCTCAACTGGGGTACCCCCAGTTCCTCAACGCCGCTCATGAGGTGTACTCGAGCGAACGCTCGGCCTCTAGCCGGGAAGGAAGCAGCGAAAGCGGCGTGAGCTCGTCTGCGACGGCCGCCGCCGTGGGCTCCATGCTGGGGATGTACGGGAGCCCATGGGCGGCCCCCAACTACAGTGCCTTTCTGCCGTACAGCGGAGCACCAGACCTCGCCCTCATCTCTCAAATGGTAAGACTTGTTACATAACTCAAGTGACAAGGTTAATTAGCCTGAACGTACGGTCATTAATTTCCGACACTGGTAGACTGTGTAAAAATAAATGCGAACGAATTAGCTAAGCACATTTTAAATGTTAAAAAGTCAAAGTATTATTGCAACGATTGCACTTAGATTTTTATTAGATCCAAAAGCAGTTTCAAACATCGAAAGTGTTTTGATATATGCTGAACATTACCCGAACAAATAATTTTTCTTACACGCAATAGACAAAAAACGCTTGGTCTAAAATTGCAAAATGGCATTGAGAAACATTATCTCAATTATGTTCGGACACCTTCACAAACAATCATTATTATTATGAATGCAATTCAACTAAAATTATTGGCACACAATATAAATGCTCCCCGCCGCCAAGAATTTGTCACTTCTGTCCTCCCAATTTCAGGGCTCTCAGTACGAGTTAAAGGACAGCCCCGGTTCCCACCCGGGCTCTCTACCTGTGCACGCCGCTCAAGGCTTCTACCCGTACGGACAGTACCCATACGGCGACCCGTCGAGAGCCAAGACCGCCACACGAGAGACCACCAGCACCCTGAAGGCCTGGCTGCAGGAGCACCAGAAAAACCCTTACCCCACCAAAGGGGAGAAGATCATGCTTGCGATCATTACGAGGATGACACTCACGCAGGTATATTTAAAAATAGAAAATGTGAACATTTAGCTCTTAGTAGACAAGCGCAATGCCAATTTTTTTTTCAAATGCTCCTGAAGGTGCTTATTATGATTTTTTTTTTCAATAGCAGGCCAAATTCCGCCAGCGTTCGGAGGAATCCATTTCATTGATTGCAAAACGCTCCCGTGGGGGCCTAATAAAAGTTGTTTCGGAATTCCAGGTATCCACGTGGTTTGCAAACGCACGCAGGCGTCTCAAGAAGGAGAATAAGGTGACGTGGGGCCGCAGCGCCGAGGACCGCGACGGACGCATCTTCAGCAGCGACAACGAGGACGAGCAAGGCAAGAACGGCAGCGACGACGACGAAGACGAGGAGATCGACTTGGAAACGGTCGAGATCGAAAGAGCGGAGGAGCCGCGCGCCGCAGCGGAGCAGGGCTGCAGGAAGGGGGAGAAGGAGTCGGACGTGGCCGGCAGAGAGGCCTCGACGGAGCCTCGGAGCTCGGAGAGCACCAGGACGCTTTCCGCGGACGCGACTATTTCGCTCAATAAGGCCCAGCCGGCGGTCAAACTGGCGGATCGCTCCCCCGGCAGACAGGAGTGCCAGAGACCGCCGCAGAGCAAACCCAAAATCTGGTCCCTGGCCGAGACCGCCACGGCACCGGACAGCTCGCACAAAGCCTGCCACGCCGCACACGCGCACCGCCCGGCTTTGGCGCCCGCCGGACACCCGGCGCTGCTCCCGGGTCATGGGATATACACGTGCCAGATCGGAAAACTGCACAACTGGGCCAACGCGGCTTTTCTCAACGCCAACTCGCTCTTGAACATGAGGTCGCTCCTCGGAGGAGCGCAGGGCGGACATCTGCCTGTGCGCGGACCCGCGCCCCCCGTGCGTCATGACGCACGGCCCGGACACGGGACTTCGGGGACAGAAGACGACAGTGACGGAGACTCGTCTGGAAGCTTTAGTCCGAAACGAGACGGTACGACGACCGGACACGATTACGAGTGCGTTGCGTCAATTCACAAATCTTTTTTTTTTTGTTTTTCCAGATGAAGACAGCGACCACAGGCCGGAGTCGCTCAGGTCTCCATTCCGGCTCATCGCGGACAGGTAAACGCCAAACGCATTCGAACTCGACGACGACGCTCTCCACTTGGGTTTCTTGCTCAATGAACCCTCAAGCAGGGGTAAACACCGTTCCACCTGACCGGCCGCGGAGGCTGAGCTCCGAGCACATAAATCGTGTGATTGAGAGGCCACTTTAACGCCTCGTCAGGCAGCAGGCTGCCGAGCCCTGCGGGGCCTCCGAGTTATCTCCGAGGCGGGTCATTTAAATAATCTGCAGCCGTTTATTCACGCCTCCCCCGAGTGAATGCAGCCAATGCATGTCAAAGAAAAGGCTGATAGCAGGAATGTAGCGGAGGGTGAAAGACTTTGAAGCACATTTCAGGAGTTTTTTCCTTTTTCATTTACAGGAATGGGAGTTGATGCCGCCCATTAAATTGAACACACAATTCATGTGCACACATTTTAGAATTAGCTTTCGTTTTTTCTGAATTTGTGTATTATTTGCAATTCAGTAACTGTCACTTCCAATTCTTAATATTTCCTTCCCCCCCCCCCCCAACAGATCTCACCATGGCACGGCAACACAGAGAGCTCTCACATCAACATTATGAAAATACTAACCAACTTTAAAAAAAAAAACAACAACAACAACATTTATTTAACTGAGAACAATTTAACAAAGACTATTTTTGTCAGGGCAACCTGTTAGAGTGTTACCGTTTAGGCTATACTTGTAAAAGATGTTTTCTTGTCACAGATTCGCTTGTACCTCTCATTTATGTATGTTCTTTTACTCTTTTTTTTGGAAAATTGTAAATACAGGATATGAATTTGTCTTGAAAGAATATATTTTTTCGAAACTAAATAAATGTCATTATAGTCATTTATTATTGGGGGAAAATGGCTTGGACTGATTTGAAGTGGGGAGTAAATGTCTAAGAGAGTGTGTGTGTGTGTGTGTGTATATCAAAGTGTGGTCCAAAATTCACAAAACAATGCTATTTATTGAAAAGTTTCATCACGGTTTTGAAAATTGACAACTTGCCATTTATCATGATTTATTCAAGAATTGTAATTTAGATCCTCTGATACGTTACAATATCTGCTTGACATATTCGCAGCATTTGCCTGATTATTAATCACAGTTTCGTTGTCAGCGTCGCATCCCGTTTGCCAACAAAGCCATCTGGTGGTGACCCCCTTCTTGCAAGAAGGGTCCTGAAAAGCTGCCCTTTCTCCAAAATTCACATGCTGAAGCCAGCCACTCGGAAGTCCCAGCAAGCGCTACGGAAATTGAAATAGAAGATTTCCAGGACCTGGCGGACCCGCGCCTGTGCTTTCAGCTCAGCCGCTTTTTAAGCTTTAATGTTGGATTACGGCCCCTCTGTGGCACCGCTGCTTTACTTCTGAAATATGGATCAGAAAGCAGGAAAGGCCAGTGGCCGGGGGGGGGGGGGGGGGCAGGCCTGGTGAGTTGTGTGTCACTCCAACTCATCTTTGACGTTCAAGGGCCTCGAATAGCGGGGGTGTAGAGAAAGATAGAAAAAGGTAGGGGGTCTTAGAGCTGTCTAGCATGAAAGCTGCGGCTCCAACTTGGATGCAAGCATGGCTTATGATTGAGGGACCCGCATGCGTCCCTCCCCTGCCCCGTGGGGTGGGGGGGGACTGTAAAGCCACTTCTACATGACCACAAAATTGCGTGGAGTGTAGAGCCGAATGTGACATGACTGACTGATGGGTTTTTCACAGAGGAGAAAACTTTTTGAAAGGAGAAATCATCCTAATGCGGTTATTTCTGACGGGTATAACGTGTACGGATACACAAGTGGTCGAAAGCGTGAGCGCCACAGGATGTCTGGGCTCTCCGTTAAACATATCGGTAAGAAGTTCGGTCATCCGGGAGGGATTCCTTCACATCAAGAGGAGCCAGATGAGATGGCTCGACCGTCCGATTAGGTTGCCTCCCCGTAGAGGTGAAAGGAGGTCCCGGGGACGAAGCAGAACGCGCTGGAGAGACTATTTTGTACGTCCCCCTGCCAGCTTTAGAATGCCCCAGCGTCTCCCAGAAGAGCTGGACAAAGTGGATGGGAACAGGCTAGTTTGGGCATCATTGCTTAGGCCGCTGCCCCCGCGACTCGATCTTGATTGAGTGAAAGAAAACGAGTTTGGATGCACGCAAGGCTGTATTTACGCGCAAAAGTGGCAGATAAGATGACAACAAAACGCACAACGATAAGGGTTGAAAATGATACATTGTTGAATAAAAGGCTCAATGAAAATCAGTCAATACAGAAGGATCTTCAAGGATGGTAACGGGCACGATACGAATTGTGGCCCAAGCGAGAACACAATTGGGCTTGAGGGCTTGGAATTTACAATGAATCCAATTTGGACGGTCCTTGTAATATCCAACGAGAGCGCCTCGCTTTACATCAGCAGTCAGAGATCAAGCATCACAACAACAACGCAAGAATAGAATACACATTTCATCGGAGATGCTCAGAGTGCGTGCCTTGCCACTTCCATTAAGACTGCTTTGGTCCACCGTTGGAACTAATTCATTCCATCTATGGACAAATGTATCAAAAAGATCCATGCCGAAACCCGTGCCAACACTTTAGGTTGGGCTCCAGGCCGTCTTTAGCGTGCATCAACTTCAAATCCTGTACGCGTTTGTGATGGATGCCAGGAACTAATTTCATAGCTTTACTGTAGATCAAACAGATATGAATACATTCTTGTCAAGAGCAAAAATGTCATCCATAAAACAAACGGCAAAAACGTGCGCTGCCTAAAGTTACCTTTAAAATACAAATCTTAGTCATGGGACACTTATTTGTAGCAAGGATAAGAGTGACTACGATGGCATCTCAAGATTGTTTAGCGTATGGTCTTTAAAAGTGATTCAATCCCCCCCCCCCCCACACACACACCAAGTACCACAGAAACAATCAAATCACTCTCCAAGTACCACCATCATCACCAACATGTCTAATTGTTCATCGAAAACAAGCCAGAGGTTTTATGGCTAAAACGCATTACAGTATAGGCAATTACTGTGAGCCACTATAGCAATTTGCACAGTTCGAACATTAACACCACTTAAATCTAGTATGTTGGACTATGATTCAATTCAAATCTATTGCACATAAAAAAAAAAAATACGCGTGGATACATTTTTGGAAACAAAGAGCCGTCAAAGAATAAAGGAAACTGTATTGTACTGTGCCAAGTTAAATACAACTGAATTGTACTTAAAACTGACTGACCAAAGTTAAAAATATACAATAAAATAAACAGGCTGTGTGCATGGTCAAAAGCTTCATTCTAATGTTTTGTATTTCATGTTTTAAATGTTGTTAATGGTATTTATATTCAATTCCGTGATTCATACTGCTGAACTTGCTTGGCCACCTTGACGCGATTGACTTCACCATGCTATAATACAAAGTTGACATTTTAATACTGTACAGCACATCCATTTTTAGCTTACCGTTTATTTGAGAGATGGCGTGTTTACTGCTAATAATGACAACATAGTGGCTTGAAATATGTTACAAACAACAGATTTTCTATCTACATTTAAAATTGGCTAAGATTGTTATATTGATTTATTATTTGGCAGTCGGGTATCAATTCGATGGTTCACAGACCACATTTCCGATAATTGTGACAAACCTGTAGAGGCTAAAAAAAACCAAACTAAAATAAGAATAATAATTAAATGTTATGATGAGAGCTCCTTTGTAAAAAAAAACTAATGCTTGCTTCTCTAAAAGCAAACACCAAACAAGACTTGAGCAGAGTGTAAAGAGGTTGACATTTATGCCGGTCTCGTAGATCCAATCGGTCCATGGACAAGGAGCGACTGGATCAGAACACAAGCGAGAATAAACAGCGCACCCTAGCTGTCGAGAGCAACAGAGAGATGGCGCAGTGAGAGTTGTCATTGATGTGAGAACAACATGGAAGGGAGCCAGACACTTGAGGCCATTTTCACTTCCTCTGCCAAATCTGACAGACTGCTATCGGCACAGCTGAGGAGAATATTAGCCACTCTCTCTCTCTCTCTCTCTCACATACGCAGCTCCCTTTTTATTTTCCCCGCGCTTCATACCAGCCAGATCGAGCGACTGTCCTTTCCAAGAACCCAAACAATATGTCATTCTTTCAAACTTGGATATCAGTGAGCGTTTGCATGATGGCGCTGAAAATGACATCAAATAGGCCTTTCATCGCTTACACCGCATGTCCAAAAACAAGTTGCGCTATGAAAGGAGGAACAATTGGAAAAAAAAACAAAACAAAAGTGAGCAGATCCAATATTTGATTAGCATTTCCTGGCTGGAGCTGCGAGAAACTTCTTCAAGTTCACACTACATGACAGTTGTTCGTCATCCAACCTGCGCGGAAACTTTTCAAAAGTGGTGCATGCCGGGAAAGAACGAGCAGCGAGGAAAAAGAAAAAAGAAGAAAAAAAAAAAGAAACCGACACCGCCGCGCATTGGGATTGCAAGCGTTCTCTGCGGAGTTTTCGGGGGTTGTTGCGAGCCCCTCAAACTCTCAGTGTGAATAAAGTCTTCATTGGCGCTTTAGTATTCGTATATAGGCTCTTTGGTGAATTCTAATCCCTATTAAAGAGGCAGATTATCGAGGGGATTTGTCTTTGATTCTCCTGTCCCACTGCTCTTTTCTGTCAGCGTCTCCCTCTCGGCCCGTATCCTTTCCCTCGTTTCCTTTCTCTCCGCGCTGATGGGATGGTCACGGACTGAACAATGATGGCTTCCATGTGTCGGCGGCCCCGCTCTCCCACCCGAGGCCAACTCCAGCCACATGTACGAGGGCCCCCCCCATCGTCGCCTGAATAGATTTGTAAAAAGGATCCAGGCGGACCGGAGAGGTCCGGGCCCTGTAGACGAGCCCTCGTGTGATGCTGCGTCCCCTTTAGGAGGTGCGCCGCGTGGGAGTGAGCTCCCCCGGTATGCCCCCGCCACCTTTCCTCTCGTCTCAGCTGAGGAGATAATCAGGCTTATGTAAAGACGACGCGCTCTTTTGACAGTCGTCGGCTCATCTGTGATCCAATCAAGCCCAAATCCGCCATTGTTCGCCCCTCAAAGTGTCTCAAATCTGCTTGTGCGGGAGAGAGGGGCTGCCTTCTTTATCCTGCCAATCACTCCTGACATTCCTGCCACTGTTGCCATGGCCTGAGGTCGGAGGTCGTGAAAACAGAGAGCATGAGCCGACTCTGGGAGAATGGCGCGGGGCTAAAAGGAGGGACTCTCGGCGCAATGGACTCATTGGTCATCCAACCCGGGGGGTAAATGTAGACAAGTTAGGGCTCTGTAGTCCCGCTGAGAGGGCCAGCCCCACAGAAAGGCACGGGCAGGGGTGGAGAACCGCGGCGGCCGCGAGGAGCCACAAAAGGAGGAGCCGCGAGGAGAAAGAAGGCCAAGGGGGCCGTACGTGGGGCGAGGAGGGAAAACGGAGGGGGGGGGGCTGGTGTGTTTGATTGCCCAATAGGTTTCACAGAGGTTGACCTTCAGGGCCCAGGAGAAGAAAAGGCTAACGCAATATCAAAAGGTTCTGGAGAAGAGATAATAAACATGGCAGTTAATATAGCGGGCACCTTATTCAACATTTGCGCTCCAGCGAGACGAAACTGCCCGGCGCCGACAAAGAATGGCGTCGAGCGGAGCTGCGATTTCAAACGTCAATGCGCCTCCCCGACGCAATGAATCCCAACATGTCATTGCGGGATAAGCGGGGCGCCGGGTTAAATCTGTTGAAATGCGGTCAAAAGAATCATTTCTGTACCCGGTGTATTCATGTGTATACATAAGCGAGCAAATGTTTAGCCCAGAGCAGCTATCATAGGGAATTTGCACCATTCACTGTTCTTCCGCAGGGATTAGCGGCATTAAGCGTTTAGCACAAAGGCAAATTATGGCAACTCATGGGTAATTCAACAAGCTGCACAATGCGCCAAGTTTACAGGCTGATGCTTCTTAGCCTGTGCTTTTTTGTTAGCTTGCAGCTGCGAGTACCTTGCAGACAAATCGCCAATGCCTCATATACGGGGGGGGGGGGGGGGAATACACACAGCAAATACTATGAAAGGGAGGGAGTGATAAATCTTTTCTGCGGATGTCTATCCATTCAAGGCCAGAATCTGAGGCAAGAAGCACATTGGGCGAATGGGGGCGGGGGGGGGGGGGGGTGTGCTTTAGTTTTCGGACCGTTGGCTCCTTTCAGCCAACCGGGAACAATGTACTTCGACCGCATGTATGAAGCGACATAGCTTTGCGCAGTGCTTCTGGGGGTGTCCGGAGTGGGCCGAAGGATTCCGGTAGCATTTTTTTTTCTTTCTCTCCAGCATACTTGAGAGATAGTGATGAATTCGGAGGTACGCCGTGTGAATATTTATCTGCGGTGTTTAGGGGGGAAAAAAAAAAATCAAAGAAATATCTGGAACTTTGCTGAAAAGTACACAGGTGAGCCAAAGGAATAATCTTTGGGAGACCAACAACGTAAAAAGCACGACTGTGAAACTCATCTTAGGCGCTTGCCACTGAACTGAACTGAACGCAAACTGAACTAGCAACTCGACAAAGTTGTCTGCCACATTTCGTTGAACTTGAAAGACCGCTACAGGTGAAGGAAAAAGAGGAATACACAGCATTTGCTTTTGGGGCCCGCTTTAAAATGACAAAGCCTGGACTTGGACACGAGTGCTATCGCGTGTAAATGACATGATACTTTTTTTTTTTTTTTTTAATATACTCACTCTATGTGTTGTTCGGAGGGCAACATGAACTGTCGGCGGTCATCACTACCCATAACTAAAGGGCACACAAATCCATGGCGTAATTACACTTGAAAGGCACACACCGTCAATCTCGCCCTCTCAGTTACAGACATGCACATAGACACACATCAGTGTGTGCGTGTGTGTGTGTGTGTGTGTGTGTGCGTGTAGATAGACAGGGGGTAATATACTCCATTAAGCTCTATTAGCCTAAGTGACTTGGGCAGATGAATGAGGACTCAGATGACTCTGGATGTGTGTGAGGCGTTTTTCACGCACACGCCAAGGAGTAAGGGACAACCTGCCAACTGTTTATCTGCGAGGCGCACACGCTCACATAGACAGAGGGGTGGTGGTGGTGGGGTTGGGGTTGGGGGGGGGGGGGGGGAGCGGAGATCTGGTTTCCCACTGTCACAGATGCTTACCCGCCTCTCCATTACTGATGTGATTGGAGTGGACACAGAAAACTAGCGGTCTTGTTCCCACCGGGCCAATCGTAGGCAATGATTGCCCCGCTCCTCTCGTGGGAGAGTGCCAGCTCCGCAGGAAGAGGCACTTAATCGACTGCGATCACATTCAACCCTGTCAGCCGCCAGCGTTTCACAGCATTTGCTGTGGATTAATACTTTGCGGAGTTGCGTTTGACGGCGCACGCTCAGGCCTGGCACGCAACGCGAGGCTCATGGGAGATGCGACAGTCAGCGGACTAAAGAGGGAAACGTGACAAAGAGGTGATGACTGGAGAAGACAGACATGCTGGAATCGCCGAGGAGATTTTGTCCCCTTTCAAAACCCAACACTGCTGGTGGCCTCAAGCCGTGGGAGGTCCCCTCAGACGTGCGACACGAAATCTGAAACCACGTCGTCCTTGCGTGGAGACGAGTGGAGCCGCTGTTTTGTGCTTTCGTGGTCACAAAATTAAGCGTGACCTTTTCACCCCTGCTCAATGACAACCGCAAGTTGAGAGCCCTGCTGCCTGAGGGAAACGGACTCACACAGCGTATTGTTGTATTATCTCAACCTACCACGAGGTGGCACCTGAGCTCCAAGTACAACCACTCATCGAAAGTAGAGAGTCATGCAATGTCAGGCATGCCGCCACGCAACACTCATGCTGCATACAACTAGAAACAGCTGTCAGTAGGGTGCAGTACAGTGGCAATGAACATTTCCAGTGTATCTGTAAAATATAGACTTGGTTACCCACAAACTTCGCCAGACCCCCGTTTTCCATCCCAATTTCAGAAAAAAAAAATCAGCTCAGAGCTGCAGTGGAGTCAATTTGAGCACCCCATCTCTTCTTGCGTGGCCGCATGAGATGTGTTGCACAACTAAAATATATAGGTGTGTCAACTGTTAATCAAAAAAGATTTACCTGTGCTACCGTCTATCCATAGGTTGTAGGTAGGGCTAGCTAGCAAACGGCATGTCACAATTGATGATGCGAATGAACGCTCTGG
The DNA here is from genome assembly GCF_054856545.1 of Hippocampus guttulatus. NCBI lineage: Eukaryota > Metazoa > Chordata > Actinopteri > Syngnathiformes > Syngnathidae > Hippocampus > Hippocampus guttulatus. The sequence goes on along the minus strand of NC_141278.1, from coordinate 1,651,518 downwards.
AATTCTTCTATGACAGGGGAGGGGCGACTCATGCAGGACACCCAATTATGTCACTGACCTGTTTTACCCACGCGCAAAAAACAAAATAAAAACAAAACAAAACAACCAATCAATAAATAAAATCACTGAAATGGTGAAATAATTAAGTTTAACGCTATCACCTCCACAAGTGAGAGTATAATTCATAGTCTTTGTATTTATTCTCAGCGATTATCTTCACAGTGTCTTTCAACCCTACCAACGCATTTTGCAGTACCTCGACAATTAAATTGCAAGTTTGACTGACACGAATGTGAGACTCATCCATCCATCCATCCATTATTTGAACCACTTTATCATCGGAACCCGAGAGTAAAGCCACGCAGGTACGAGGAGAACATGCAGACGCCACACAGCAAGGCCGGGGCCCGGAATCGGACCCTGGACTTCTGCACTGCGAGGCAGACGTGCGAACCAGTCGCCCACACCGTGCCGCCTCGTGAGACCCATTCAAGGTGAAATTTAGAAACGGAGATAAAATGTTTGAATCGTGACCGAATATCAACAAGAATGAAAATAGATCACCGGCGGATCATCAGAAGATTCGGAAGGTGGATTTAAGCGTGCGTTAATGGCTGTATCGGTCCCTGTGGACTGAGGCTTCAAGGTCTGAATAATGCATGTGCGCTGCAGAAGTAATGAAGTGGAAGTGATCGGGAAGAATACGACTGTCCTCCCAGGGCTCAACGCAAACTGTACGCACTCTTAAGAGCTGCCTGTAGCCTAAACCTCCCTCTCCGCCTCCGTCCGTCTCACTTCTCGTCCTTCTCACACATATACACACACCAACGTACTGCACAGCGGCTAAGAGGGTTAGCTTGTCTCTGTTCCCATATGCTACATCATTGATGAGGGAAGACGGGGCATTTATAGTATCCCGCTCAAGAGTTCAGCAGCGCGCACCGCTTCCACGAAGATCCCCTGGGACGAGGATGGCAGGAAGCAGTAGATATCGGCGGTCACACTGTGTTGGCGGCCTTGTTTTTGTGGACCACATCAAGTCAGCTTTGCTGTGGAACACCAGGAAGCCTTACTTAGTGACCAATGGTTTGTCTATACCGCTACCTGTTCCCTATTTACTTTTCCCTCCAGATCTCTCCCCCCCCCCCCCAAAAAAAATCACCCTCTTCAGTCACAATCTCCCCTGACTTGTTAACATCCCAAAGGATGTATGACATCTATTAAAACCAAGGACTTTTGAACAAGCAGTTCAGATTGGGTATGCTTGCATTGCCAACTGAATAGCTGTGAAAGGTGCCCCCAAGTTTTTTTTTTTGTTGTTGTTTGGGGGATTGGGGGGGGGGGGGGGGTGCTGGGGGACAAGCAGTGGTACGCGCGAGTTCCAGTCATGCAATCCATCGTCGGCCCAAATACATATCCAACTGTTAGCATCGTTTGGCTTATGCATCGTGTCACAAAGCACAAATTTATGGTGGCATGACCAAAGCGCAAACACGTTGTCACCGTGCTTCTACATTTTGAGGACTTTGTAGATTTACTCCTTCCATTACAAAACATCTCTCTGTACTTTGCACTCCTTACGGTCACACGATGTAAAGCCAAGTCAAGTCAGCCGTGCTCATATCTGAATTGATTGTGATTTGGGGGGGGTCTTTGGAGGAAGCAAAAACAATGACAGTAGGCACATGAAAGAATGTAAAGCTGGAGGCATAAAACATGACGGCAGCAGATTCGGAGAAGGAAGATGTTTCCCCATCAAGCGACTAATTCCAGAGAATTGTTTGCTGTTGTCATGTGCAATGATTTGTGGTCAATTCCTTGTGTCTCATGGCTGGCTAAATACCACTAGCTTGTGGCAATCCAAAATCCTCAGTCCAATGCGAACAAAACAGGACTAAGCAGTATTTTTTCCGTTATTAGGGATGCAGCGATACAACTTTTTTCAGACTGAGCACAAACCGCAGCACGTACATTTGAATACTCTCTGACGCTAAGTACCAGAGGAAGCTAGGGAAGAATGATTCATGTTTACAATCACCTGATTTAACGTAGCATGCTGGTCCGAAGCAAGCAGCGCATTTTTTTTTTTTTTTTTTGAGCGCTGCTTGGCCACTGACATATATGAATCCCACTTTCCAGAAACTGTCGAGCTCTCTAATTTGTGGAGTGCCGTCATCAAAGTGAGGTTATCGCTAAAACCCACACAGACACCAAGGGCCCAACTAATGTGACTCAGTGCTTCCAAGACATAAAAACTCAGAAACTAATATTTTTTTTCCCCCCAAACACAGGAACAACGTCATGTGCTCGGTCAAGTGACAAAGGCCTCAAGCAGACCCCATTGCAAGTCTGATTTGAAAAAGACAAGGGCAAAATGGGTGACTGTCGTAGAAAGTCTGCCCTGGATGGATTGGTCAAAAGGAGAGTGCAAGGAAAACTTTGCTCCTTTGATGCAAACTGAATGTCATGCATATCACTAACAGTGAAGACCTACGACAGGAAGTCGCATACACACTCTCTGGGATCTTGATGGGAAAAAAAAATCTGAACACTATTTATGAAATAACCAACCAATTTTTTTTCTCTGACTTAAGCTTTTCACCATTATTTTATTTGACAGGGGTGTGTCCAGGATTTTTTTTTTTTTTGGGTGGGGGTGGGGGGGGGGGTGGGGGTTCAGATAGGGCACAGACTGGAGAAGGGTGGAATAGAATGTTACGTCCTATGTATATACAAGTCTCAATCATCTCAAGTATTTCTGGTATTGTTCAGAGGACCGGGCAAAATGTGGAGGTGGGCCATTTTTGGCCCGCGGGCCTGGGTTGGGGACCGCCGGTGTACATTGTTTGACATAGGTTTCTGCCATACATTGACTAATGTAACACCATATGTAAGTGGAAGGGAGAAGAAAGCAGCAGGAATACAATGTGACCCAAAGTTATTTTGTTCTTCATCAAAGTTCAAACAAAACAAAAAAAAAACACCAGACAAAGCTTGGTTTTAACAGTGAACAGCTGCTCTTTGGGTTCCACTCCAGCCTGATGGTAATGCATAAAGTGCGTGGCAGCATCAAAAAACAGACGCAGAGATTTATAATGATTAAAACAAGAACCGCTATTGGACCTGTTTTACAGATTTGCAGGAGAAGCGGTTCTTGTTTGGAAAAGCACAAAACTGCTGCAGAATTTTGGTGCTAGCTTGCGCGCAACCCAACCAAAATCTCTTCCTACCTATGATGAGAAAATCGTTCGCACTTCTTTGGTTGTCTGGCCCAGCCACTTGAGCTTTATTTCCAAGGAACGAAAGCTCAAAATGAGACAAAGGCTGAAAAAGCATCTACTTGTTAAAGCGCGATTAAAGTTGCATAGATGCCATACTTTCAGGTAGAAACTATTCAAATGCGGGACTCTGTGATTGAAGGAACTTGTGATTGGAGTTGTTTGGGCCTCTCCGGCGAGCGGCATGCACGGCGCCTTGCCGCCGCCCTCCTCTCGCATTAACATGCTTCTATCATTAAGCCCATTGTCCCACCTCCTGCATAATAGCTGGCGCGGGATGCGCGGCGGGTAAAATAAGAATGCCGTTTTCCCCGTCCTCCTCCCACATGGCGCATTCTTGAATGAAAGATTGATGTGAGGGGAGCGCGATCAGAAAGATAGAATCACGGTCTAACGAACGCAGGGGCGTAAGAAATATATATATTTATACTTACTGGAGAAAAATTCCATAAATTTATAACGACACCGTATATTAATATATAAGTAGCCCACTGAATATTCAAAAAGAGAAATCAAACGTACGCTTTGAATGGTCTTTGTGTATAGGAAGCCGTCATGGCCTCTCGCAACTTTTCCCAATAGATCTGACCAAGGAGCCACTCGTGTTCATTGTCACGAGCTAAACAAATTGCCATTGTCTTGGAGTGGCATCCGTTTTGTGCAAAGACGGGCGACGACGGCGTACGGAGAGAACTTCATTTCCGAGCTTTGAGCACAGATGAGCGCGGAGACACTTTGTCCGTGTTCACGATATGAGCGCCTTTCAGGGGACAAATGGAACGTCAATCAAGGGAAGGTACCCAGATGCAGTCTCGCCCCCTCCCCTTCCTCCGGTGGGGCCGAAGACGCGTTCTGGCGATGCGGCTCTGTTGTTCTTGCATTACTCTGGTTGCACTGGGAATATTTTGGCCTTTTACCCCTTCGCATCCCCTTGCTCCGTTCTGTAACCATTTTTCCTGCACCCTTTTAAAAAATTCGATACTTTTGAAGTTTCCGTTTGATGTTCTCCGTGTGTGTATGTGAGATGCTAAGTGAGCCAGAACTAACGCACTTAAATAAATAGCTTCTTAGGGCAATTTATATTACATTGGAGTGGTGGTGGTGGTGGTGTGGGGGTTAATCTTTCTTTATCTGAAATTGTGACATTGTGAATCTTACACCATTGAGTAAAACGCGGCCGAGTGTGAAGTTGATCTAAAACTGCTCAAAACGTTTAAGGCTTTATTATTAAAAACATGACAAGTCATTCACTTGGTAAATGTGCTTACTCAAGGGAATGCTGGCTGTTTATTCTTTGATTAATTTGCTTACCGAGGGGACTAGAAGCCCCCCCCCCCCGCCCCCCGGCGGCCCCCCAGTCATGAATGTGTTGATGACAGGGAGATTTCTCCATGGTGACAAGTTATCTCAACTACAGGGGCAAAGCGATTATGCTAATACCAGGTTGTAGTCATCAATCATATTGTGTCAATGTGGTGTCAAGGCGTCACCCCCCCCCCCCCCCGCCCCCCGTCAAATCAATGTGTGTGTTGATTTTGGAAAAGAGAATTGATGACATTCTAATTACGCCCAGAGCTGTTCCGTATTCTTGAGTAAGAGCTGAAGTAAAGAGCATCGGTTACGCGAGTGTCTTCCCGTGAGCGTGAGCGACGCGCTCCGGGTACGGGGTGACGTCACAGAGGCGCGCCTTAAATTGCAGGAGCGCTACGGGAGGGGGCTTCTTGGTTGGATCTCCCCCTCGTGCGCTCGCTGGGACGCACTCGAGGCTGTGACACTTCAGAGAGCGCGGAGCATCTGCGGGGGACCGGGGGAAATTACTCCCCCCCCCCACTCCCCCAACTCTAATTATCACCGTTCCGAAAATGAAAGTGGTGCGTAAACGTCTTTTTGCTGTGCGTAACAGCCAGCGACCAACTTTGGATTAGGCGATAGATGGAACTCAAATTCTCAATTTTATGACTATATTTGTCAGTATGTCGCTTTAAGTTTGGACAAACGTCAATAGTAGACTTCTTATCCGCCCCCCTCCCTTTTCTTTTTTTTTTTTTTGACAAAAGCTTTTTCTGATCTAAATTCAATCATGGCTTACTCTCAACTGGGATACTCCTACTCCACTCCACCACAGGTACAGCCTTTTGATTTACATTATAACAGAAACAACTGTTGATGTGTTACCATTTCGCCAGAGGATAAACTTGACGATTACGCAAATATATATATTTTTTGCACTTGTTTCCGAAGTTTCTAATGACCGCCAGCCCCCTAGCCGGCTGTCTGGAGCCCGGATCGCCGCCGTCCCACCCGGCGCTGCGCTCCGCGGGCCACCAGCTCACCTCTGGCCACAGCATCGGCGTTTGCAGCCCTTACGCAAAGCGCCAAGCTTACTATAACACCTGCTCCGGCGACGCCACGTCTCTCTATCCGAGAGTGAGTGACGTATTGACTTTTGAAAATTGAACATTAGCAGCCACCGATGAAGTGGGAGGAAGGACGGAGCTCTGGGAATCGGAAAGTGACTGAAGAAGTGTGCTACTCACAGCTGAATAGCTTTCGGAGTTTAACTGCGTTTGATGCTGAATATGGATCGACTGTAATTGCAGGGACCATTACAGCCTAAAGGGGTGGCTGCACCAGTGCACATGGGGACCTCTCAGACAGCTACCTGCTATCCTTATGAATACACGTTCGGCCCTTATTCTTACGACAGATATGGGTAAGGATGATTTTTATTTTAAAACTGCCATTTTAAAGAAAATTGTCTTCTTTGGTTAAGTCAAAGCTGTTGATATGGAAATAAAAAGGCATCACGTTGGATTGGCCCCAAATTGCACTTTTACATGCACGTTACACCCGCGGGGGGGGGGGGGGGGGGGGCTGGCGGGGCGGTCGCATTGTATTTGAGTTTCACTGTCAGGGCAGTTTTGTTGGTGTGATGTCAGCGTAAAGCTGTTCTTATCACAACGAGAGTCGTTGATTGATCTATTTCTTTTCTTCCTCTCACCTAGCTAAAAAAAAAAAAAAGGTAACCAATAACAGAAAAACTTGCCAATGTGATTCAGTGCACACGCGTGCCACAGTTCAAAACGGAGACGATCATAATGCAAATATCGACGTTTGAAGAAACGCGTCTATCTCGTGCAATTGTACCAAAAAGAAAGACACAACGCATTGCACGCCACAATATTACCGTTAAAAAAAATTGCATGCACACACACACGCACAGGAATTGATTCCACATTTCCCCCCCCCCCGAAAAAGTGTTTGCCCCACTCGAATGATTCTTCAATTGTTCAGTTACTCCTCCTCAGAAGGAGCTTCACGGCGTAAAAACGCTACCCGGGAAACGACCGGCACCCTGAAGGCCTGGCTGCAGGAGCACCAGAAGAACCCCTACCCAACGAAAGGAGAGAAGATCATGCTGGCCATCATCACCAGGATGACCCTCACCCAAGTGAGCACAAACGACAACTCGCTTTGCGTCTTTCAAGACGCATCCAATCGCCGCAGGGCGAATGCTTGGACCCCAAAACCACAGTTTCTACCACCGCTTGTTCAGGTGTCGACGTGGTTTGCCAACGCCCGCAGGAGGCTGAAGAAGGAGAACAAGGTGACGTGGTCACCGCGAGCTTGTAAAAGCTCGGACGACAGAGGCCGCGATGAAGACAGCGACGAAGCGGAGAAGTCACGGGAAGGGGATAAAGAGCATCCAGGTAACAGCCGCGAAACGGATTCCGCTCGGATCGAAAAGAAATGATGAACGAATGAGTGATGATTTCGCTTCCCAGATCAACAGTCTGCCGAGCTGCAGAGCGATCTCGAAGACTTTGACCTCCTGGAGTCCGACGCGTCCGACTGTGAACCGAAGCCAGCGTTTCCACCGGAGGACGACGAAGCGGATTCAAACATTCCACCCGGTCACCTCGCGTACGACCCGGAGCCGCCGCACAGCTCAGACAGGTTGTCTCCGGACTTCTCCAAAGTCGGGGCGGTTCGAGACCAGAACGCATTCTTTTCGATGGCGGATGTGCACGGGACAGACAACAAACCCAAAATCTGGTCCATCGCTAACACGGCGGCGTCTCTGGATCGCGGCTTAGAGCCAGAATATCCGCCCTGCATGCTGGCGACCGGCTCGTCCTCTCCGGGCTTTCCGTCCGACGTGGCGCTGCCCAAAGCGGACGGGAAGCGGGAATCACCGGTGGACACGCTCAGGGAGTGGGTGGACGGCGTTTTCCACGCCGCGCCGTTTCATCCCGCAAAGGCTTCTTCCGCGCCGTGGAGCGCTTTGAATGACGCGGCCGTGAGCGGCAGGGCGCGAGGACAACCGTTCGCACTCGTGAGATCGACCTCCTCTTTGTCGTAGTCAAGCCAACGCCGACATTTTCAAAGGCTGCTGGACTCGTCATGTCGAGTTTATACTTTTGGTGTCGTGACCGATTCGGGGTCTTCACAAGAATCCACATTGTTGTCGTCGTGTATCACCGCAAAGATGCCGGGGGGCGGGTGGGGGGTGGGGCCCAAAAGAGTCTTCTCATTTGTTGATCTTGTTCATGACTTAAAAGTTTGCCGCACCTTCCTATCACAATAACAGACATGCCCCGAGATGATTAAAAACACTACGACTGAATATTTCCCAGTTGAGTCACTGCAGAACGCGAATCCCCAAAAAGGTCTTCGTCGACACTCAACGGGGACACGATCCGGACGGTTCTTGGATTCACCGAGCATCAACCGAAGACGCAAGAACATCTTCCTGCCCATCACGTGCACAAACCGCGCCATATCGTACCTCTTGCGCTTTCTGCTTGACGCGCGCGAACGAAGCCGAATCCAGTTTTGTAAATCCTCTAAAACAATGCGGTCCGTAGCTCGGCGGCCGAGTGAGCGCACGCGTGCGTGTTTATGCACGTGTGCGTTGTTCAAGGGAGTGAAATGGGGGAAGTGGATCGTATTCAGCCGTGACTAATGGAAACACACAGAGGAGGGTGCTGCTAAATTGTTAAATCGATGCCACTTCCAGCCGAGCTCCAGATATAGCTGCAATCAGCCATGCGTCCCCTTTCATTAGGCATCTTTTGACTTTGGCATCCTGGGAATTCCAGACAACGCTCTGCCACTAAAAGGCCTCATAAAACTTAAGTCATTTTAAGACAGCGCCGCGCGGTGCGCGGCGCCGCTTCAGTGAGTTCGTGCCACAATCGCACGTGATAGAAATAAACAACGCAACGCCGGATGGCGTCGTCGACATTAGACGGAGTATCGCAATGTCGTCGCATCGGCTTGAAATTTGGTGGGGGGGGGGGGGGGGACGGGACGGTCAAGTTTAGCACTCAAAGCTATTAAAGTAGCGTTTTGTTTTGTTTTTTTGTTGTATTTTTTAAACACAGCACAACAAGAAAATATTCCCCCCCCCCCCCCCCCCCCATTGTTCTCCCGTTTTCGATTTCGGAGCGGTGATAAAGTATTCATCAGAACAGAGGAGGGATCTTCCCAGGCTTTGTATGGAATTAACCATTTTAGATTAAATAATTCAGGATGAATTCATCCGAGAATTTCCTTCTCTTTCTGCTTCATAAATAAATAAGACTCAAGATGATAAATAATGACATCTGACTTCTTATTTTTGTAAAGTTCTCTTCCCTCGGCTGGTTGACAGAAAGCCTCGTTAAGCGCGACGCAAATGGTGACCATTCGCGCGGTTTCCCCCCCCCCCCCCCCCCCCTCAGCTCGCACTACGGCCGACAGAATGATGAATTTAAAAGAAGAAGTGGAGTTCTGACGGCTATCACATGGCAGCCAGATAAGAGGCTGACCCTCTCCTGAGTGGGGTTAAGAGCTCTGAGTGCACCCTCGCCTTCACTCTTTCTCCTGCGGGAGGCGGAACTTTTCCTCTTGAGAACCGAAGTGTTTTTCGCCATTTACTTAAGGGCGCCGAAAAGCAATCTGAAGACGGCGACTTAAAACAAGGGGGGAGTCCCGTTTTCAGTCGACTCGGATCAAAATGGAGAAATTCGTGATAGGGCTGAGCTAAGTCGGTGAACAATTGCAACCGGTGCACTTACCTTGCTTACGGTGACTTAGAATTGCATTTTGAAAAGGGTGGCCGGCCGTAAAAGTCAACATTGTCCAAATTTTTAGTAAGCAATTTTTTTTCACCCGCGGATGCAAAGTTGCGTTTTCTTTCCTTGTGAAACTTCTCGCCTTGCGATTCGCTGCACTGACCTTTGACACTTCCTCCGGGTGTCGTCGGTGGATCTCGGCCTCTTGCGCTTTACCTTCGGTGACCCGGCCCCCTTCGCTACCTCCATCCTCCTGGCATCCGTCACCTCGCCACCGTCTGCTGCGGAAACACAGGCGAGACACTCAGCAGTCAGCCTGACATGAAGCGTTTCTCCCTGGGCCATAAAATGTGATTAAGCCACAGTGAGTTGCTGTACAGGTTGGGAGATGTTCGAGCCACTGTTTATTTTTCTGTCTCACACCACCTCTCCCCTGTGGATTAGGTCGTGAGTGACACGGAGGAAAATGAAAATGACAGTTTTTTTTGGGGGGGGGGGGGTTGCTCGCACAAACTTATGGATGCTTGTTTTGAATTGCGTTGTTGCTTTGATTTACTTCTACTTACCTTTCCCATTGAAATGAATGGAAAGGCCATTCATTTATGCTAGCCTCGCCCGAACCACACCCCAAAAAAAAAAAAAACTTTTTTTTTTTGTTAATGTTTTTAAATGCGAATTGCAACATTGCATTCTAAAATACGTGTCGAATAAAATGCAATAACGCTGTCATACTTGAGTGTACCGCTTCTTTAAATGTTGACGCCCCCTCTAGCGCTCCCTCGTCGCTGCAGTGCAGCTCCGACTGAAGAAAGCTTACCTAATCAACGGGAGCTCAGCGAACGCGGCGCACACTTTCCAGGGTTACATGATTCAGGCACAGGGCCGGTTCATTTACAAAAAGAAAAAAAACCCGGATGCACCTGAAACGCGATGTGCATTTAAGCAGCTTGACGGAAAGAACAAGAGAGCGTCAAGAAGCATCGCTCGTGAACCCAAGCGACGATTTGCTTGGCGACCTTGTTTGTAAACTTGATATGCAAGTCCGGGTTTCACCGTGCGTAAGTGGCGCCGTCGACGTGCCCTGACCCAGTTTTCGTAAGCACATCATTTCAACGCTGCAAAATATTGGCAAGTTGAAATGACTCCTGTCCACACCTTCTGTCATTTCCCTTACACGCGCGCAGCGGCTGGCACACATCGACGCAGCTCCAAATCTCTTGTGTCCCGTCGCGCGCGCACTTTTGGTTTTCCGAGACGATCAAGGTGCCGAGTGCAAACTCTCTCCTCGAAAACCTGTCACATGTCGCCCGAAGTGTCGCCCGCACGCCGCAGTAACCCTCTCGGCTGCTGGCAGTCGAACAAGTCATTATTTCCACGCTCAAAAGGTCAGATGCTCCGTCACCTCACTCCAAAGCGGAGCTCAGACGAGTCGCCCCAAGACAATGACCAAAGGTCGGTTTTTTGTTTTGCCGCCTTGTACAATGAGCGTGGATATGAGGACAGGCTGCTCCTAGATCTGCCTAAGGAGACCCCAGTTCCATTTTTTTTTTTTTTTGGGTCACCAGACAGGGAGGTTCAGATAATTGGCTGCAGGCAGCTTCATAATGAGCCGAGGGGTTTGTAAAATGACACATCTTCGAAGGGAAATATTTTAATGGGGCAATTACAGCGATGAGGAGAATGTTTTGCACGGAGTGAGGGAATGTTTTTCTTCAGGAACTCGCTGGCATTTTACTTCATGATCTATCGAGGACTTTTTAAATATAACAGCAGACTTAACTGATTGGATCTTTGAACGCTCCGCTCTCATAGTGCACGCTCTCATGACGGGCATCGAGTTGAAATGATCATCCCGGGAGTCAAGACGGCGGAGGTGACCGAGGACCACTTCGCCTTTGTTTGGAGAGGACGCTTGACAGACGCCAGCTATGCTGCGGGCTTCGTTTAGGAAGATTAAATAATTAAAAAGTTAAAATCCCGCTCCAAAGTAAGTACGCGTCGTTTCATTCGGCGCGATTCATATGCTCAGTTTCATCTGAGAGATTTTGCCCCTGGCATTGCCTACAACTCAACCAAGCGCCACCTCCGACTACTCCAACCAGGCAACTCTGACATGAACCGGGCTTCCCCGCCTCATTTCGAACAACGCACCTCTCCCCCGCACTTCTTCACTCACCCACAGCAGTCTGACTATAGATGAGGTGAACTACAAGCAGAAGCCTCACTTCCACAAGTCACCGGGGCCAATTATATCAGCCTGACTAACCCCCCAACCCCAACCTGAGCTCTATGGTGTGGAAAATGCAGTTCCACCGGCTGCATCACTGGGGACAGAGCAGACGAGTGCTGTCTGGAGTGCAAGTGTGGGCCAATTTGGCATGCAGAGGTCTGTGGAGAATAAGCTTGATGAAATATAGATTTGATCTTCTTCAAACATGCATTGTTCCGCACTGCTGTGTTTCATCTCTCGCCCCTGATGTCCTGCAGTTTGAACGGAGCGGTGCAGATTGTTGGCAAGAACTAAACAAAGTTTTTCAGAGCCCGTCACCAGCAGAAAACACGCTTATACCACATACAAAGTCATTTGGAATTGAAGAAAATTTGCCAGCAATAAATGGCGAACCATCAAATTACCTTTAGTTTGATAGACTGCACAGTGGTGATTCCCAACCGGGTTACCACGGGAAAACTACCCAGTTGCATTCATCTAAAAATTATTTCTTTTTTTACACATTAGAAATACATGATTTTTCATCTTTCTACATCTGTAACGTATAATGAGACAGAACAATGATATGATCCTCTGTTAGGTGGCAGAAGGTAGAATAACCTTGTATATCCATCCACCTGTTGCCATACATATAAGAGAAAAGGTCACGGCTTCCCGCGAGTAAATCGGCTTTGCGGTTAATTAAACCGGCTCAGATTTCACATGGAGTACATTTGTAAGTGAAACACAATCTCATCATTTCAGCATTAATACTTGCCGCGTTACATTTTCTCTTCTGGTTGGGGGTACTGCACCGTGAAATTTCTCCAACGTAAAACGAGGTCTGCCTTGACTCAACCAAGGTTGGGAAACACTTTTAGGCAGCACTGCCCAATATAACGAGCAATGCCGACACCTGGTGGCCGGTTATGGGAACTGCATTACTCTGGAAACTGTGGTGGGGCGCGGGAGCTTCAGAGATTATGTATCGCGCCGTTGTACGCTACTGGAGTCCTTACCTGATTCAGTGTAAAAGACAATTGTTGTAATTCGTTCTTTCGATCATATATTACGATTAATATCCACCGACCCGCTGGATAATGGTTGGAACACGACTAGGCCCGCTGTCACCCACAAGTGCCCTCCTGGACCACACGAGCACGACCAAAATCTACCCTGCCATTCTCTACTTGCCTTTTCCTGTTCAGGATTGCGGGGGTGCTGAGCCTATCCCAGAACCGCTGAGAACTGAACCCATGCTGCCTGTACCCCGCACAGGTCAGGCAAACTTAACGACACCATCATGACTTATGACCACACTGCAGACTAATAATTTTGACTTACCTTTAACATGGAATTTTTTCCCCAGCCAAGAAAATGCCAAAGTGGGGAATAAATGTCCATGTTACCAATAATGTACCCATTAAACGAGAGCACAACATTATCATTCTAGTGAGGACAGGGAGAATTAATACATGGACTTTAAATTGGATATCAAGTGCGCACTGATTAAATGCTTAAACGGCTTTCCATACCACCAAGCGGGGAGAGGGGAGAGAAGGGGGGGGGGGAAACACTTTCATGAATGTAGATTATAATTTATTAACTATAACTGCAAGTTACACAGTGAAGCAAAGAGGCAAGAGCTAATTCAGTGATGGTGCTTCTGCTTGAATTGTAATCCACAGTAGCCACATGTGCCCACTTTTGTGTCTTTATCCTGAAAAGAGACCCAAAACAATAATTAGTATGGTTACGCCTCACACATTTGCATTTATTAAGGAGCTGCGCGTTTCAAAACGATTACACTTCATAAATACCGGATGTAAATCCTTAAAAGAAAACTAGCAATGGTTCTCTACCCAATTAAATAGATAAAAAGGAAATGAGTGTATACTTTAATTGCAGAGGTGTTTGTCAACCCCACCGACCAGAGTGAAACAAAACAGAACCAGAATCTCTGGCATGAATACTCACCAGTCATTAGAAAAAGAGTTCCTCTGTGGCTATTTTCAAAAGGAAATGTCTTCCCGGGCCGTTCATAAAAGCTGCGGAATTTATTCGGAAAACTGTGGGAGTCCACACCCACACTTACCAACAAGTACCGTGTGTTCAACATACGCTTGATTGAATTTAGAGACATTTTAACAGTTGTTTCTTGGAAATACACAATTGTGAGGACTATATTCGGTGATGGCAATATTGCCCAGTCAGTAAATGTCTATGTTTTGAAACATTTCAACAATGGAAAATAGCATCAACACAGGTTACTTCCTGATGGTACATTTGAGTAACAATGAAAAGGGTCGCCAACACATCCTCTTTATTTGCTTTCTCAAATTCTTACCAGGTTAATATAGACTTTGGGGTGACCGAGTGCTCCACCGCCGCCATCACAGGACACGACACGGGCCTCGACATCAGTCACATTTTCCTCAGCCACCAACTTGATGGCCCAGTTCTTATTGACCTAATAAAGACATTTCTGATTGAATTCAACCTTCCATTGTAAATTTTTTTTGCCTCTTGTTTTATTTTTAATATGTGACATTTTTCCACGGAGACTAATAAACAAATATTCACAATGGTTGACAGAATGACAGGCTATACGCTTACAGGGTGTTGAGAAAGATATGGGAAAAAAATCTAAACACACAAGTGCACTGTTACATTTCAACATAGATTTTGAAATTTAAACATGCCTCCTAAAAAGTGAGGCTGCAAATCCAAGTCCCAAAAGTAAAAACCGCTGCTAGTTTCGCTCTCGCCACAGCTGTTTCGATTTAAGAGCTCGTTTACCTGCAAAATTGATTAGACGCACCCGTGTATTAGTTTTTACTTTATGGATCTAAAATTGACGCCTGCCACCGAATTAAAAAAAACAACAACGAACGACCAAAACCAAGTGCACTATGCATTTCCGAAAATCCAGTGACAGTAAAACATTGCACTGCATACATAGTATGACAGAGTAATCTATTACACGCCGAGTGGTATGTCTTACCTCTTTCTGTTTCCCAACGAATCTGACCCTCCTTGGGTCTTTTGCATCAAACACCTGCGTACAAAACACTTGAAATGTAAAAACCGACAACAACTTATTTTCTTCAAGACGGTTATTGTCACAACAGAAATAGTGTGTCAAATTTTGGCCGGAAACGTCAATGTCGTTTGATAACCAGTATCACAAACAACACACTGATAACAATAATTATACACTACAAATGTCCAGTAAACGTACCTGTCCAGTGTGCGTAATGGCCTCGCCGGTGCTGGAAACATCCACGCTGTAACGTTGTACAGTCGCTGTAGAAAGCCTCGAAGGAGAAACTAACGCCTTAGTCGTTTTACTGAAGGACAGCACTCGAATCACAGCGGCCGCCATGATTGTAACAAATTTTCTTCCCAAGATGCTCTGCACACGGCCCACAAGGGGTCCCTAAATAATGTCTTACAGGTACAATTCGACACAAAACGTCTGTATGGTTCATAAACATCTGATTCACTACGCAATATCTTCTGCTTCTATTGTTGCATATTACTTACAAAATCATATGATATTTTCTGTTTGAACGAGGAAATGCCAAAGAAACTGTCTGTAAGACAAAGCCCAGGGTAAAATAAATACCGCCCCCCGGAAATAGCTACATACTCCAGAGTGGACCCTGCAACGCGGTTGTTGTGGAGATCGAAACCCACATTATCGGGCTTCTGTCCCTGGTTAATTTGTCGAGGAGCTACTTTAAGGTATTTCCATGTCATTTTGTTTGATACTACCCCACAGAGAATTGATAAGATGTCTGGTCCGCGAATGATCGTCTCAGCCAAGGTCGGACACTTTCCGGCCATATTATTAGGTACACGTCCACAAAACATTCGGATTCAACCCAGGAGTTACATCAAGATACCTCTGCCTCACCAAATTATGAACCGCTTCTTATTAAATTAGTTTACGCGGCGTCGTAAGAAAACGGCACAAAAAGCTACGTTCATTTGCCGCCGTATTGACGGTTTTACATTTGTTTATATTTATGGCAGATTTAAATACAAATTTGCCATAGGGAGGTAAACCGAGGACTACGTGCGTTATTTGTACATTTATTAAATGCCAAATTTTAATATGAATACATTTCATAATTTTTTTCTAATTTCTTAACATTGTTTTAGACCTGGACCAAATGGCATCTCACCTCTTGAAGCAACTGGCAGCCTCCTTGACTCGACAGATGACCCACATTAATCGGTTAACCTGGAACTATTTACCTGCAGTTGCTTCGTACCGATGTTTGTACAGTCTTAGCACGGTACCGAAGTCATCAGCCAGAATCAGCCACATACAGCCTGCAGCGTGCGGACCGTCCTTGCTGGGACAATGTCAGCATCTTCCCTGCATCCAACCCACTAATGGAATGAAAACAAAGTCTGCCTTGAAGAGACGCTGCAAAGATTGTTTCTTCGTGCGTCGAAGAGGCCGCTTGTTTGTGTTTTGCAAGACGCATCCGAGACACAAGCAGAGACAAGGTTGAAATGTAAAGTTTTGAAGATTGAGACTTTGCTACGACAATAAAATAGTTTGGTGACCACGCCCCCTTTGATCGTTACTTCTTGTTGTTGAAGATATATACACAAAAGATCACTGTTTGAATTTCAGGGTGGAAGTTGTGAAAAAAAATATCACCTATACCTGTATCTTACAACAACAGCTAAACTATTAGGATTGACAGAGTGTAAAATCGGTAGAGGGCCTTCACATTCTGTTATTCATTCATTATTCCTTCAGAAGGGGGGGGGGTCAAATTGATTCACTCTAGGGAGCACTGTGGCCAGTATCTGGCAGCCACACTTTTATCTGATTTTCCACTTCCCTAATGTTGTTTTTTGAAAGCTAAAAGCATTTTTTTCGTATCACCCTTTGAAACACACACACACACACACACACACACACACACACACACACACACACACACATAAAACATAGTTGAGAGCAGTCATATTTGTAGTGCAAACCACTGGAGGCCCGTGGTACAATTGGTGTAAAATGTATTTGGCAACAAACAACAAACCTGCTCGGATGGTTTTCCAAGAAGGTTCATATACAGGACAGTATCCAAATGGAGGAACATGTTTCAGCTAAGTGGGGGGAAATAATTATTTGATCTCCCTGCTGAATTTGTAAGTTTGCTTATTTACAACATTTACATACGACATTTGCAGCCTCTGATCGTAAGACTTTCTTCCAAGTCTGTCCCTAAATAAATTGCACAATATTCTATCTCAACGATATGCATTTTATTTGTAATGGTAATAATAATAGGCATCTTTGTTATTACCATGATCAGTAAATAACAGCAAACATTGGAGACCATGATCAGTAAATAACAACAAACATTGGAGACTAAATGCGTGTGAAAATGGGGAAATTCACGATTTCAACAGGGGGACTCAAAATTCCACTACAGTATAATAAAGTGTTTTAAAATAATTGCTAACGTCACACGAACGTGTCAAGAAAGCAACGTACGGGCTGTCAGGGGTATCAAAGTTGACGTTGTCAACCAAAGCTTTTATTTTTAGAACCGGAACTGCACGTGTGCAATCTCGCGAGCTTGCTGTAATAGGACCTCTGGTTTCCTCCCCGAGCGTCGCACCGCCTCACACGCGCAATTCTGCGCTTACTCGCAGTCCTTTCTCGGCCAATGAAACAAAACGAGACGTTGAGACGCCTCACGCACAACACCAAGGAACGACTTTAGAGTAACATACACGAGGTTTCCACCGTTATTTGATCACTTTTTGGCTTGCGCGGGCAGCAATGAACTCGTCGGGCATTCGACCCTCCAAGTGGTGCAGGAACCCTTTCGTTCATACATTAAAATTCAGCATGGCAGACAAAATAAAGGTAAGTCCCTGCTTGTTTCTGGAATGTTTACTTGTTTCATCAGTGCACAAGAGGTTTACTGTGACTTAGTGTGTCACTGCATAACTGCCACCGGTCATTTCGCCTGCATTGTGTGTTTATTACGATGCAGAACATAGTAATTGTGATGAGATGTGCAGCTAACCCGTATATGATAAATTAATTTTTGCAAAGCCCCTTGATTTAGCTCGGTGCAAAGGAACTATGTTGTAGTGCGTTGAGGTACTTCATTTCGACAAAAGTTCTGTTTTGCCATCATCTCGTGCCATCTTGATTTGAGAACTATGTTGAAGTGGAGCTTCATTTCGACAAAAGTAGTGCTATGTCACCTTATTGTGGCCTCTTGCTGCCAAGAAACAACGTGAGTTGTACGGATGAAAGATAAAAAAAAAAACTTTATATGCTATTTAAAAGTATCTATATTTTATTAAAAGCTGACTTTTGAACAGTTGTGCGTAGATTTTTACATTTGTTGTGTACCACACTGTGTATTGTTGTTAAGCACAACGACAACTGAGTAAACTGCAACTTGGACTCATAAAAAAAAATGCTAATGTAGGTGATGAAGTAATGACAAAAGGTCTATCTATAATACTGGAGGCTAAAAGGTCGCGCTCATGTTTATGGCGTAACAAGACATGACTGGTACTGGCGAAGCAAACATGAAACCGAAGCGTCGCAGGATTCCACTGCTGAACAGCTGTGCTTCCATCCTGAATCTAGCATAGCTTTGGGAAGAGCAGACACTAAAATGCCTTGTCATCAATCAACCTATGGATCGACGGACACGCTGTTGCTGATGATGGATGGCTTCTTAACTCAACTGTATTTATAGAGCACTTTCAAACAGCCATCGCTGCATACAACGCGCTGTACACGGAGCAACTAACATATACATCAGTAAAGCAGCAAATCGGTAACAAAGACGGTAGAAAGCGCCGCTTCTGCTTCTGTTCTCATCTGACAGACCAGTAGAAAAGCTTGAATCAGTCAATCAATACTTCAATTTGATCCTTTATAATCTCGTCTTGATTTTATCTTATTTTTAAAGACTGGGGTTCCTTCGCAAATGTTTAGAAACACACTCAATACTCAAACAATTTTGTCAGTGCAGCAAGTTCATTTTTTTTTATTTTTATGCTAGCCTCAGGGAGCTTCCTGCCTACTTTCATTGCGCCCAAAACATGCCAAGTACAGAGGCTCGGTGAAAACAGCCTGACTGCCGCCGCTGTTATTTACCCCCATTAAGTTTCCACTGAGACAATTGAATTTTCCCTGTTTTGGTGGCAATAAGCAATGTTCTCGTTCTTGCGTCAGTTTCATTTAGTCTTCCCGAATTCTGCCAATCTCGCTAATGGAAGGTCGTTAGTGGGCGCTTATCACTGCCATTTATCCACAAGGCGTTTGAAGGAGCTTGTAAACAGGTTTGTTTGGACCAGATGACAGCAGGATACCCATAAATATAAACTAAAGATGTTCTGCTTCCCACTTCCCACTGATGCTGACTAATGTGGCGGTGAGGTGTGTTTTTCCAGCTCACACAAGAGTGTTTTTTACAAAAACAAACATGACTTTATACTTGCCTTGGGCATGAAAGATACATTGGAACCTCCAAAGCCAAACAAACTTTTTACAAGTACCACTGGAATGAACTTAAAGTTAAACACAACTGAAAGTACATGGGCAGTGATCTATTCTTATGTGACTAAAAGGAGCCCGAGTACCACTCGTATCACTACGAGGAAATCCTGGAAATATGAATAATCTGTTTCAGGGTCAAACTGACACCAGCATGCCTCACAATCGAGAGTAAACAATATAACACTCAAGTTCTGGCTTGTTGAAATAACTTCAGTGAACAACAAGGGTGTGTACATTTGCAAGTGAAGGCACTCGTTTCACTCTTAATGTGACAATGTGCACAGACGCTGATTCAAAAAAAAAAAAAGCCAAACAAAAAGCAAAATGTGGAGGCTTTGCTACACTGAGCTCTCGCGAGGTACGCGGAGTTGTCACATGCCATCGTACAAACGCCATACGTGACTTTCCGGGCGTCGCGACTTGAAGCTTTGCGAACTATGACAGGAAAACAGATCCTGCCGGATGCACGTGCACATTTTTTCCTCTGGTACTTTGTTGTAAGCAGAAATTTCGAACAAGCAGGTCAGGAAACTGACAGCAGACAGCAGACAGACTGTAGAACTCATTCTAGCTGAGTCACACATTTCTTAGCAGTGCACATGCCGCTACGCCTGCCAGCTCCAGCGAAAACAAAACACGAGACATTTGGTGGAGCTGCGATGATCTCCAAGCAAGGCGGCCCTTTTATCAAACAACAGCAGAAGCAAAAGCGTCCCCCCTTAAGCACTCTCGGGTCTCCTGAGATGAATATCTGATGTCATAAGCAGAATTTAGGTGGACCGTAACTTCAAGTGCGAAACACGTCGCAACCTGTTTCTCACAACAATTGGCGAGGGGAAACCCCCCACCACCTCTCCCGTGGTACACAGGCAGACGTCAGATTTCCTCAATTTGAACCCACAACAGGACTTCTAAACTCCATAAATCACCCCAGCCGGCTAACCTGCTTTTTTCTTTTTTAAATATATGTCGAAGAGAGCAGGAATGTCGAGTTGTCGAGCAGGCTGAAAAATGCCACAACAGTTACTTTGCTGTCTCGAATCGTCAAGGCTTGAAATGGTTTAGAAAGTTACTTTCTCAACAAATATTTTACAGACTACTTCTGTTGTGCATGAATTGTGTGGGTGAATATAATTCCTCATGTATTAAAAAAAATTGGCACTTTATTGAATGTGTTTTCCACAAGGTGTGTGTGCGTCTCTCTCTCTCTCTCTAAATTTATATATAGGGCAAATACACATTTGCAGAGTTACTCCTCGTGCATGTGTGGGTTTTCTCCGGGTACTCTGGTTTCCTCCCACATTCCAAAAACCTGCACGGCAGGTTAATGGATCACTCCAAATTGTCCTTAGGTGTGAATATGAGCGCGGATGGTTGTTCGTCAACACTAGGCGTGCGCCGCGTTTGGCTGGCAACCAGTTCAGGGTGTCCCCCGCCGACTGCCCGAAGACGGCCGGGATAGGCTGCCCGCGACCCTCGTAAGGCTAAAGAGATTAGAAAATGGATGGATGTTCCACCCCCTCCCATGAAAATGTCAAGAGGATGCTCCCAGATGGATTTGTTCAGCTCTGATGCATCAGATCAGGCCCAAGTGGGGGTTGGGAGGCAGGAAGAAGAGCGATAGAGCGTCCTAAATCAACCTCATAACTGTTGATTTATTAATACAGGCCTGCAGTGTGCACCTGGGTTTCTCCAGAGATGGATAGAGGGTGCTGGGATAGGGGCGGGTAAGCTCTCATTCCCCAAAGAGGCGACAAAATGCACATCAATTCAAAGTAGCAGCAAGCCAGTTGAAGGGGGGGGGGGGGGGGGGCGGGGCTTCACCACCGTCAGCCTGCTTAAATGCGCACCATCGCTACGTGTCGGAATACGGCGAAAGAAAAGCTGACTTGTCATCCTCATTTCTGCCCTGGTTGACCGTCATGTATCTTGTCCCACATGACCAGTGGGTGCTTTTCCCCTTGCATAATGTTTGCTAAGGGCTTTCATCTCCATTTGCAACACTTTCACCTCAATTATTCAAACTGTATGTCTGAATTATTCATATTCGGATGTCTGAATTATTGGTATTCTATGAGGTCGTCAGATGAGACTGTCAGATGGGATCAATATCCGGATTCTGATTCATTATTAGCGCACACTGTTTATGCTTTCCTATTTGACAGCATTTGATATATTCCCCATTTTCAAAGTTCGATATGTCGTATGATATGGAATATATCTGTACACATGCACCGACGGTGAGTACTATTTCTTTTAAAAGTCACAATCTCCCCCCCACACACACACAAACTGCTTTTTTGGGACAGTTGAAAATGCTCAATTTAAAAAAAAAAAGTTTAATGTCAGTTAATGTTTGAAAAGTCCAACCAAAATATTCTATACAATTTTAAATGACAGTAGACATAACAGCAGACAGAGCTGTTGCCCCTTCTATTGTTTTTAAAAATATCCGATTTTTTTTCCATTTTCCATTAGTGCATAAAATCGGAAACTGGAAAATGAGTCAATTTTGTTTTTTGGACACAAATAGTGTCAAAAATAAGTCTGTGTTTTTTTTTTCTTTTTACTTCCCATTTGTTTTGAACAATGAATGACTGAATGGTACACAGATTTGCGACCATCTCTATCTTTTTCGACGGGACCTAAGTGAACGCAACTTATAAATCTCCCCATTATTTTGTGGTGCACTTACTTACTGATTTCTGTGTTCACTGTTTTTCTCGCCTTTCGATCCGGTGTTACTCTGCGTATCTCCAAACGCGCCCCTGGGGACAGAAGAATTCTGTTGACATGAATTGGACATTTGGAGCGTCGCCGTTGCAGACGTATGACTTGGGGTATAGCACAGCAAGCAGATTTCAAAGCGCTCTGAATGCGTTCCGATGGTTTTGCCACGGAAGGGCGAAAGGGTGAATACGCAAAGCGCACGCAGGAGAGCTTCAGCCGAGATTCATTGCGTCGATGTATGGCCGCTTTTAAACTCCTGTTATGCAAATACATCTAATTGCTATTTAAAAAACAAAACAAAACACTGTTACGGACTCGAGGGCAACCGAGCCTTATTAATGTGCCATGTTTAATGAATTTGTACATGTGACCAAATCAAATCTTTATTTCCCTTGTGTAATGTTGCTGTGCTTCGAGTGTTAATTAGCGTCCGCGCGAAGCCATTAAAAACCCCGGCCCTGGAACAAAGCGCGACTGTCTGTATGGATTCAATTGGGAGTTAGCCGTTTCCCTTTCCACTGAACTAATGGCATTTGTGCATCCTTCTCAGAATACGGAGGAATGTCCGAGTGCGCCTTTCAGCCTCAAAGGATGTCCCGTTTGTTGCATTTGCGCTCACATCGTCTCTTTTCCGTTCTGTAGATTGGATTTATGTCTGTGACGGTGTTTCCAGTTCGACTACTTGCGGTGTCCTTCCTCATGCTGCTGGCCTGGCCCTTCGCCTTCGCAGCCTCGCTGGGGCGCTCGGAATACGTCGTGGAGCCACAGTCATGGTGGAGAAGGTGCGCGCCTTCACGAGGACAGAATATTTATTGTTTGGGTCTCATTTGAGCAGTTTTGACAGCAATAAAAAAACAACCTAAATGTCACTTTGAAAGCCTGAAATTTGATTCCATTTCAACAATGAAAATGAAAAGATTGTTTAGACCGAGGCCGTTCGGGGTCAACTTTGACCTGTATCTACTAAAATGGATTTCAGATTTATCAGCTTGTCTTGAGTTGCAACCCCCCCCCCCCCCCTCCACCAAATCATGCAGCCCTACTTTGATTTATTTTCATGTTATTTTTATCCAGTCGGTTTACATCAGTAATGTCGTTCAAGATCAGCGGCTAATGACTGAACTTAGCAAATGTGCGTTAGCCTCGCCATGACCGTGATGTCTAAAAATAGCAGCCGTCCGCAGGTAATGTTAGCGAAGACAATACTGCATTAAAAACAACAATAGAGTGCTAATTTGTTCAATAACAAACCGCTGCTGACTTTTAATTGGACGTGCAACACTTTGCGCGCTACCCGATGGTGGTTCAAGCATTTCAACAATTATCAACGGTTCATCCGGATATTTTTATTCGTATTATTTTTGATGAATATGACCGGATCCAGGATTGATGCACTCGTTTGTTGTGCCCTCGACAGTTTCATCGACCTCTCCCTGCGCGTCATCATGCGGGCCATGTGGTTTTGTGGAGGCTTCCATTGGATTAAAGTGAAAGGCGAACGGGCGGCGCCCTCCGAGGCCCCCATCATCACCGTGGCACCGCACTCCTCCTACTTTGACGCCATCCCGGTCACCTGCACCATGTGCTCCATCGTCACCAAACTGGAGAGCGGCAGTATTCCCGTCTGGGGCAGTGAGTCACACGCTCGACCTAACTTACAACTTGGCAAATACTTCCATTTTATTGATTTGTTCATTTCTATATATATTTTTTTGTCTCCCCAGCCTTGATCAAGTACATCAGACCGGTCTTTGTATTCCGCTCGGACCAGGACTCCAGGAAGCGAACTGTTGAGGAGATCAAGAGGAGAGCGCGCTCTGGAGGGGAGTGGCCTCAGGTAACGCATTCCAATCCCATTTGGCTATTTTCGATGTGAAACCGATGCATTTGTTTTTTGGAAATCTAGATTATGATATTTCCAGAGGGGACGTGCACCAACAGGTCAAGCCTCATCTTGTTCAAGGCGGGTATGATAATTTTTTTACTCTACAGGTTCTATAAGCCATATTTGTTTAGGTCTCACAGCCCCCCCCCCCACCCCCCCACGCCCCCTCATTCAATTACCGTAATTGTGATTTCATACTCAACAGGCAGGCAGACACTTCAGAGCCCCAACTGTTGTATATGAGCAATACAAATTTCGGGTGTTCATCTTTTAATTCTTTGTAAGCTTTGACTTGGTATATTTCTGCCTGCCTTCGGATCCAAATTCATTTGAACTCGACGCCGTGTGCCACATTAGGAGGTCACTTCAACCAAAACAGCGCGGCGCGCGCTTTATTCACGAGCATATTGTAATCCCCTCGCTTCCTGTGTCCAACCGTGTTTTTGCTGTCAGCTACTGTCCCCTTCCTAATCCCTCGTTTATTCCACTCTGTAATTCCATTGGTCGATTCTATTGTGTAGATGGTTTGGCGGCGTGTTTTTGTCCGCGCGCTCGTGGAGTGGCGGCTGATTTGTTGCCTCCTCTGTGCTTCGCCAGGGGCCTTCATCCCAGGACTCCCAGTGCAACCGGTGGTCTTGCGATACCAAAACAAAGTGGTAAACATCTTTAACAGTAACTTTTTGGATCAGGGTGAAATTAAGCTCAGGAACAAACTTGAACACGCTTCTTGCACACGCATACATTTGTACGTGGTGCAATGGTTTCTCGTCATGTCCCTGTTTTGTTGCATGACTTCAATGTTCTGGTAGGATGATATTTCATCCGGCCCTTTCGTCATTTAGCCATCTCTATGACGAATACACACACACACACACACACACACACACACACACAGCCGTGCGCACGTGCACACACGGGTGTCACGTCTCTAAATTCCCCTCTCCTCATAAAATATAAATGACTCACTAGCCAGCAGATTTCCCTCGAAATTTTGAGTTTTCTGATCTCAATTACTATTGTTAGATGCTAAGCACACGTTTGTATATTTGGTACTGTGGCTTGTTGAGTTTTATTTTTGCTCATCATTCGGGCAATTGTTTGCTTTGATTTGTGAGCAAAATCAACAATGCCAGACCGGTGCTCTCTGGTGGCAGTGAACTCAACTCAACTCACTTCACACGAAGCAGCAGTTTGACAACAATGAACAATCCTTCAAAAGGAAGCGCGAAGCGCCGTAACGCCACCCTCGGTTAAAGTGTACTGTCAAACTCAACGCAAAACAAAGAGAATTAACTGTTGTGTACTTAAAACCAAATCCGGTAGCTTTGCCTCGACGACCTCGGACATAATGCTAACACATAACGGGAAACGCCATAGACGGACGGACCAGCAAATGGCATCTTTGTGGCAAACGGATATTTTACGATGCACAAACTGTTTCATCCTTTACATTTCTATTGAATCGAGTCAGCGCTACGTTTGAGGAAGTCAGGTGACAAGACACATTACAAAAATGGTTTTGAGAAACCAGATTAATGGCATTTCCATTCGTGTATTCGACATGTATTCCTTACGTTTGTGCGGTCACCTTATTGCTGAGAAACTGCGTTTAAGACGATATCTCGTCTCAACACGCGATGAGTCGCTATGCTTAGATGACATTTGAACTCGTCTAAAGGAGTGAAAGCCTTGAAACATGCACATTAGTTCATTTCACGGCTTATCTATTCTCTTTAAAAAACGACTACATTTTTTTAAAAAACATTTACGAACGAGCCTGTTCATTTTAAGCAGCTTGGGCCCCTTTGCAACCAGAGATCAATGTGAAACCTGTGCCTTCCACCCTCACCTACTTTCACACCGTTAAGACCACAGTCGCATACAAAAGCAGCACAGTTTTCTACTCTGGCCTTCATTAAAAAAACAAACAAACAAACAAAAAGGTGTCAATGTTTGTCATTTCCTTTCTCCACTTCCCTCCCGCAGGATACAATTTCATGGACGTGGCAAGGGCCCGGAGCGTGAGTGGAACACACCAACACAAACAGCACCACAAACCGCAGTACACGCATCTTCGACTTCTTTTGTCAAGAGCCGAGCCCAAAAGGAATGTGACACCGTGCCGCCAACCGACCAGCTGTTCATCTACTCCCGTGTGTAGTTTTTCTTTTTCTTCATGCTGTTTTCTATAAAACCGCATTTACTGTCTCTCAGGTTTAAGATCCTGTGGCTCACTCTGTGTCAGCCTCACAATGCCATGGAGATGGAGGTGAGTAGTTTTGATTCGAACGCAGCGGACGGTGACCCGTTTACTCAGCTGACATTCTCTTTCCTCAGTACTTGCCAGTTTATACTCCATCTGACGAGGAGAAAGAAAACCCAACTCTGTTCGCCAGCAATGTTCGGAAACTCATGGCCAAGTGAGCGCACATCTACGGGCGCCGCCACGCGCTTTTATTTTTTTATTTTTTTTTTAATGACTTACCTTCCACCGCCTTTGCCCGACAGAGCACTGGGGGTGCCGCTCGCCGATCTTTCCTTTGAGGACCGAGACATCACGTTTTCCGAGGGGCCCCTGCGCATCCGCGACCCCAGCAGCCTGCTCGAGTTCAATCTGCTGCTGCGCCGCTTGGGGTGAGTCGAGGGCACTTTGTCTGGGTGCGCAATCGATGGGAGTCAGGGTGACGCTGACATCTGGTGGTACAAGAGAAACACGGCAAATCGAGACTGCGAGCGTTATCGGTTGCGCGTACCGTAAATATTCGCCGCGCGGTGGAGCCGTTTAGCCGCCGGGAGATTTGTTGCAGGCCCGTCTGCGTATCGGTGAAAATCCTCGATAGAGCGCAACTCCAGAATAGCTTTCACTTTCGATTTCACCAGCTAACCGACCGCCGGTATCTATTTCGTGTTCCATTGTGGCTGGTGACCGGGGCATTTGCTTCGCTCTCCTTGTACCGCCAGGCTGAAGATCACAAACGGCCTGCTGAAGGAGCAGGCCGGCAGAGCCAGGAAGCTGCTAAGACATCAGCTGAATTTAGAAGACCTGGCATGCTTCCTCCACCTGCCTGTTACAAATACACTCCGGGAAGTTACCAGCCTCTTTATCCAGGTAGAGGATCACTTCATCATAAAGTATTCATTAGCACGCATGAGGCTCAAAATGTAACTGGGCTCAACTGCATATCATCCAATCATGTACTTTGAATACAAGACTGTATCAAATAGTATGCCCTTTACAAAGGGAATGCCACTTAGTTTTTACTGTGGTTTTATTTGCCGTTGTTTTGCTCCCTCTAGTGGAGAGTCTGTAGATGGCAAGAATTCCACAAGTTGAGTGAGAAGCCTTGAAGATTCTTTATGTGTAAAGGAAACATGCATTTTTTTTTCTTCTTCTCAATTTAAAACGGTTCCCATGAAATGTCTTGATAACATTTCTGTCGCATGCTTTTGCCAAAAAAAACATCACTGGTCAAGAAACGCAACATTTGATAAACCCCCCCTTCAGATACTCCCATCAGCGAGTGCTCAATCCTGTGTATTTTGTCCAGGATGAAGAGGGACACATAGATATCAGACACTTTGTTATTGCCATGTCCACTATTTACCGACCATCCAGGTCAATGGAGACCCTCAAACTGGCCTTCGAGGTAAAACCCCGTCGACCATATCCGCATTTCTGATGTACTGCATTAAACTAGCCCGGTTTCATGCGCAGATGTACGAGAACGAGGACAGCGGCGAGGTCCATGAAGACGAGCTGGCCTCCACTCTGGAAATCATGTTAGGAGTGAAAGAAGTCGAATTATCCGTGTTTTTTATGGAGCTCGACGGACCAGACAGTGGGAAAATCACCTACGGTAAGAACACTTTCGATTGATTATCGTTATGGTACAAATGCTCTTCGCCTTTTTTTTTTTTTTTTTTTCCGTCCAGACAAACTCCGTCGTTTCATCGAGCAGCATCCGCGCTTTGTCCACGACTACCTCGACTTCAAAGACCACCCGCGCAGATCCCGCATCCGCCCATCCAACGCTTGCAATGGTCAGAGCCACGACAAAGATAACTGAAAACAACAATTCAAGACAAATATTTCTCTTTTCTTCCTCGCTCTGGGATGCGGCGCCTCTGCCACATTAAGTTACCCTCGCAGCAAGCGAGGGTGGGATGAATAAACACCGAGCGGGATTACAAACGAGTGGCCGCGGGAGGCTTTGCGGAAGTATCGGAAGCACCTCGCGTCATTTTCTGTCTCGCTCGATGAGATTTCTTTTACAAGTCGACAAGCGGTTGTTTTTCGGTACAAGTGTTTGACGTACTGTTCTTTGCTAGTTTTTAAAAGCGGATACAAATCGGATTTATATTTATAGGGGAAATGTAAAAGAGGGGCCCAGTCGCTACCTTGTAAAAGAAGTTTTTAAAATGTTGAGATTTGTTTCATTTGGTGTGTTCCTGCTGGTTTGGTGTAGTATAAAATTAGAGCTTTCCTTTGTCCTCTAAGAGTTGCACTTCATTTACAGTTTAACAAAGGCAACAACACTGCTAAAGTATTTTTATTTTTTTGAATGGATCTTTGCGTTTTATATCATGACAAGGCACAATGTTCAACAAGAGTCTCAATGTCTGACAGAAAAATTAAATATATTTGTTTTTGCTAAAAAGACAAAATGCTTCTGTTTGTGTGTCGCTGCTGGTGGTGGTGCTGGGGGTGGGGGGGGGGGGTTCCCTCTAAGCAGAGTGACCTCACCATTTACATCCGCTCAATAGTTGGCACGCACACGCTTAATTGTTTTGGTTTGATTTGAGTCCACATGGGGGCGCTGGCTCACCAAATCCTCTTCACACGAGACGCGCACGACTGCCCACCTGATGGACAGGAAAAGCATTACCTCATCCCCTTCCTTTCATTCCTCCAGGTAAAAATAGACAGATTAAGCCTTGGCTTTGATGAGAGAAGCCTACAGAGGAGGTGTGGAAGCAAGTGAGAGCGCGAGAGGGGGATAGAAACGGGGGAGGGGGCCGGTGGGGGGGGGGGGGGGGAGACTAAATGGATCGTTCTGCTCCAAATCCAATTCCTAATAGCTGCAGGGAGGGTGGGTGGGAGGCAGGAGGGGGACGAAAACAGTCAAAGTAAGGCAAATGCGAGTGGGAGCGGGGGGTGGGGGGTGGGGTGCAGATATCACTTCGAACAATTAAGACCTGCCTTGAGGGTCCAAAGAAGACGCTTTGATGAGAACGTATAAATTGCTCGGCGAGCAGCGCCTCTCCGGAGTCTCCCTCAGATACTCCCGCCTCAAAGGAATCTGCAATAAAAGACGGCCGCCCGCAGCCCAACACACTGCAAGGCGGGATTGTGTTGACAATATTTGGGGAGCCATTTTGACAAACGCCGTCTTGGCCGAATGGTTAACAGGAATCGGATTGCAACGCCACTGATGAGCCCGTGCGGTAATTGCAAGGTCAAAGGTCACACACTCGCTCTTTCTTAATGAGTTGACTCGCGCGAATTGTTTCCTGAAATCATCTATCATGGGGCTCCGTAGTAAAAGGGAGTCTCTATTCTGCATGTTTATCCAGTGGCTGGGAGGGAGCGTGTTGCCATTACAGTTTGGTGGGTGATGTGGCTACCATGACAACGAGGCTGACTCTTTTGTCGTCAAGTGTCAGTTTTGCAACCCAAACTCTGGTTTGACGGTACATACTGCACGTAAAATACATATCAACACCATCACCCGCACTGCTTATTTCCACCTCCGCAATATTACCAGACTTCGCCCTTCCCTCACCCCCCGCACCACTGCTATTCTTGTCCACAGTCTTGTCACATCCCGCCTTGATTACTGCAACGCTCTCCTCTTCGGCCTACCTCAAAAGTCCCTTCATAAAATCCAGCTGGTCCAAAACGCCTCTGCTCGCATCATCACAAAAACATCTTCCCAGCAGCACATCACCCCCGTTCTCCAACAGCTTCACTGGCTCCCTGTTCAACATCGCATCAATTACAAACTGCTTCTATATACATATATGGCCATCCACAACCTGGCCCCTCCTTACCTATCCGACCTTCTCCAGGTGCATATCCCCTCTCGCTCCCTCAGATCCTCGTCCTCCCTCCGCCTGTCAGTGCCCCCTGCCCGACTGAGCACCATGGGAGCCAGAGCCTTCAGTCACGCTGCTCCAAAGCTCTGGAACAACCTACCTCCGGACCTCCAAAACTGCACACCTCTTTCCACTTTCAAGTCCCGTCTAAAAACACACCTGTTCAGGATTGCCTACAACACATAGCTCTTCCATTTCTTAGCTCTTTCCATGTTTTTATGATTTTATGATTTTATGTCCTGTTTTTATATAATATCTCGTTTACAAATTTTTACATTGTATTTTCTTATTGTCTGTACAGTGTCCTTGGGTGGCATGAAAGGCGCTTTTAAATAAAATGCATTATTATTATTATTATTATAAGACAGCCTTTATTGGCCCATGAGAAAAATCTGAGGGCACACCACAAAACGAAAATACAGAGTCTTAATTACTCAAATAATAATCGTCTCAATGAACTCAAATGAGACTTTGACATTTGGCACTCGAACGCAAAGCTATTCGGGTGTACGAATGGCACACGGGTTAATTCTGCCATCTAGTGGAAGAGCATTTCATTTTTTTGTCAGCCTCTTTCGAGCGATGCCTCGAGACTGGAAGTGACTCGACGTGCAAGTTCTTTGAAATGCTTCGACCGACGAGCCAAAATTCACAACAACTTTTTTTCGCAGATATGCAACACAAATAAAACTTATATCTCGAGGGCCCCACTGTGTTAGTTTTAGACTTGCGCTCGTTCATTCCCCACAGCCCCCCAAGGTCCTGAAAGAGCGCAAGTAGCGCTGAGCCGACGGGCAAGCCAGATTGCAATTACAAGTTTCGCGGGACTTGATGAAACCCGGAAGGCGTTTTCGGACAACTTTTACATCGGCGTGGTATTTGTGCCCTTAGCCAAAGTCAAAAGTCAATTTCTACTTTCTGTTGTTTTGGTAGCGACTCCATCATCCCAGTTCCGAATAGAATCTCTGCATCGCCCGTGGAGCTTTTGCACTCTTCTTTGGCCTTTTGGCCTCACACCACAGACACGATTCCTAGCTATCCTGCCAGCTCACAAAAATAGAGCAATGTAGGTGTTGGGAGAGTCACTTTTTACATATAATCATAACGCATCCAGCTTTTTTTTTGTTTTGTTTTGTTTTAATTCACATCCCTCATCTTGATGCCCTCACTCAGTATGTTCATATCCTTGACACCACCCGTCACATGCTACGACAAAGGAATGAAAAGGAACATCTCTGGTATTTACTTTTCTACAAGCAGCCAGTAACGATGCAGCAAGCCCCAGCATCCTCAGTGAAAAGCTGCCAACGAATGATGTAGCACCATGACCGACGTTAAAATATCAATCAAAAATGAGCGAGTGGTTTCATTCCGAAAAAGATTTTGTCCGCTACCGCAACATTAAAACTACACTTAATTATAGTGTGGGAAAATGAATACACTTTTTTCAAGATTTTTTGATTAAAATGTACCTAAACGAATGCTTTTAAACAAAAGCAAACATTTCTGAAAGATTAAAGCCAATGTCTTGAACGTAAAAGTTAAATACAACCGAACTGTCACGATGGCAGCGCTTCTTTTGTGCCCACTTGAGTGAGCCAACACCGACGAAGCCGATTCAACTCTTTGCCGAAGGCTTGGCATTAAATCGATATAGTTGTGTCTCCGAAGTCCGTTCGCCCTCGGAAACGAGCAAGCGGGGCGACACGAGCGTGTAGAGATGGAGCGACGTCAACGGGGTAAGATTGTGGATGAAAGGGTCAAGGCGAGTAGCCAGAACACAAATCACAACTTCACTTGGATTGGGGGAGTGCGGTGGGGGGAGGGGGGGGGGGCGATTACAAGCGAGCAAACACGATGGAGAGCGTGTCATGATGAGCGGGATCTGGCTGATGGCTTTCGTGTGGTTGGGAAAGAGTAACGTGAGGAAAAAGATGCTCATGAAAAATGGTCAATACAGGGATGAGATACGCTAACCTTGGATTGAAATGCAGTACTGGCTGTTGGTGTCATTTCTATTGTCAATTGTTTCATCATGCAAAGGTTGACCGGAAGCTCTGTTATGCTCTCAAGTGGCATAAAAGAAAAAAAAAAAACCCCCAATGATGTCACAGCATAGCTGAACACGCCTCGAACTTTGCTGATCGTGCCTCGCGCAATGATAAGAGATGATGTCTCGTCTATTGTCCTCAGAGTCCTTTCGACTCAATGATAACATTTCATATGCAGTTTGTTGGGGAATTTTGGTGTTAGAAGAAGAAGGTCGGCACCGCCTCACTTGCCTACCCTGACCGACAGAGCCACTCTTTCCTTATTTTTAACTGCCGGTTGAATAGAAAGGATAATATAGTGAAATAGATTGGCTATATGAAAAAGTCATCAATCTACCCCAAGCAGGTTTTGTCCTGTTTCAATGAAGAATCCCCCCCCCACCCCCCTTTTTTTTTTGGGGATCAGTTTTGGTCAACGTCGTCCGTCACTTTTTTGTTTTCAGTGACAACATTCCGCACGTTCTGCCTGCTGTTGAATCGTACGGCGGGTTTGGTGATGCTGATTAGAAAGCGGACGCCGCTCCAATTCATCACATCCCATTTGCCGCCTCCCATCCCGCCATCCCGTCGCCAAATGGACAGGCCTGTCAGCGGGATTGAGGCCTGGGCGAATACGTGCGCGTCCGTGCCGCCTTCGGTGCAGCCATAATTACCTCTGTCTGAGGGTAACCAACAGTGGCGGATCTCATTATGCCACGATATGGGTCGCGTCTGCATATACAGGCGCAAATACACACGCTCATTTGCATTTGAATGGGGAGTTTTTCACACGCGCGCGCGAGAAGGCGCGCGCCCGTCTATCCGAGCCGCCCACGTGCGCACGCAAACACGGCATTTACATATAAAAGCGTTAATGTGCGACACACAAGTGACGTGGCGCGCGCACACCCGGCAGCCTATTTGTACGAGCACATACGGGCTACTCATAAATTTAGACACTTCTGTCAGAAGGCCCTCGCCAGCAGACGGGGATATGAACCCAATATAGCAGATAGAGATAAGCCGGTGACTCTGGAAGCAGAACTAATATTATTTGCACGGTGTCGAACGTTTATCAGGCGCCGCCTGCAAAGTGATGGTTCTGTGTCACTTTTGTTTAATAATGATGTGCCAATTGTAATATGCCTGCTGGCTGGAAACCCATTACAGTTCAAAAGATTATCCAAATACAATCTAATTTGGAATATTGCATTCTGACAGCCTGTGACTAGAGGAGGTGGGATGGTTATGCCATATTTTCTTTCCTTAAAAAAAAAATAAAAATCCCAATTAACATTGATGCTCGACAAAGAGATGGCCGCCGCAAACGTGTTTGACTATTGTCAAAGCTCTTGTTGGTTTCAGACAAAGAAAGAAACTTTTTGCTTCATGCGAACTTTGGACTTGGTAAGCGTCACGCTTGGTTTGACATCCAATTGGCAAAGAGAGATCATCCATCGATGGTTTGAAGAAAAAAAAAAAAAGAAAAATGTTGAATTGCTTCCACACTCATCATTCTTATCGGGAACAACAAGTTGCCCCGTGGAGTCTCATCAGCCTCCTAGGGCATGATAATGAGCTAATATGCAAATGAGGCTAGGCTCACTCATATGCAACTTGAAAATGTAAATACTTAATGGTAATTACCTCATAGTTTCCTGTCATTGTCATGGCTAAATCAATTTAATGGATCCTAATCGTGGTCTTAAAGGGGATGTATCTAATTTAAAAAAAACAAAAACCCTCATCTTTGGATTTGCTTTTATTTTATTTGTGTCCAGCATGAATTCACACACATTTAAGAGCGAATGTATCACTTTGACGCTACATACAAATATATCAGGGAGACCAACGGGCATCATGAAGTGCCATGAAGTCATCAGTCATCTAGTCCAAAATCAGCTGGCGGGAGGCTCCAGTCGACATTTCATTCGACTTTGTAACGTGTTCAAGCGCAAAGTGAAAATGAAGCGCGTGTACAGAAGCGTTCCGAGCTATAAATATCGGTGATGTCGCTTTCCTAATGAGGCTGATCAAACTGGGTGTTGTCAACCCGACTGCATCGCCATTCATCTTCACAGCTTCATCACACACGGACTCAATCAAAGGCGTATTGGTCATAGAACGAACGAGTGATCAAGAAACGTCATCATGCCACGCTGGCCGCACACACGTCAGGTGAGTTTACACCGCCAGCAGGTACTTAAAGGTTTATAATTGATAACTGATTTCATTTTTTTTTTTTTTTTTTTTTTTTGCGCTACCCAAAGTCTCCTCCGAGCCAGACAGGCCCGCCAATCCACCAAGTAGCCAATCTCAGACTTCTCCTCCCACAACAGCGTGCGCCTCGCGGTGCTTTGCAAGTCGACGGAGCGTATCGGCCTCCATCCTCACAGGAAAGCCTCCCTGCGCCTCCACGTTCCGAGCGCATTACGCACTTGCATACACTTGGTAATAAAGCCAGCCTGCTCAAATCAGGCATGAAAACATGCGCGCAGAGTGCAAAAGGAGCATGCTGAGAAGCTAAAATTGCCTTGGCGATGACATGTGGACGCGGGTAGCATGCGGATAGGGTCGTTTGCAGTGCACTATTGTGCTGCAATACACCGGAAGCTTTTTTTAAGTTTTGTTTTTCTTTGTAGCTCTCTCGTCAAATCGGAGAAAGAGTGCCCAATCTACTATACCTGTTCCACAGCAACCACAAACACATTGTTGCACTCAGCGCTTTTCGTAGTTCATTCGTGCAACAGCCAGACCAACTCCCATTTCCAAGATGGCCGCGCTCATTAAACGAGGCTCCACCTCCCACCAACAATCATGCCAAAAGCGAGCTCCTTCCATCACAGCCATTTTTCAAACCATTTGTCCCCGTTAGGGTCAGAGGTGAGCAGTGGGGTACACCATGGCCTGAATGCGAGCCCACTGCAGATTCTACATGATGTCAGCCGAAATAGTCGCCAGCTCGGCGACAAGACATTTGGCAAGTCGTAGTTATTCTCAAGGTCTTCTACGTCAGACTCGGAGGTCCCCGGAAATGAGCGCCACCATACACCTCGTACTTGCAATCAAAACACAAATGCGCCGGTACAATATACATCTAAGCTCAAATTGATATGTGTGCGTGTCAGCAGATAACACCAACACTGTCGATCTGCTGAACTCGTATTTGCCTCAATAAAAGTCCTCCCGTCGGGGGACTCCTCATAAATCTTGACACCTGTCTGCTGGATGGCCCGCTTGGATTGGCGCGTGCATGCGAAAGCGGTGACAGCCCGCGTGGCCTTGAGGTGGCTCTTTCACCAGCCCCAGATGAGTCACATTCATATGCAAACGCACATGTGTTTGTCAGGTTATTTTCCTTTTGTTCTTTTCATGCAGTGGCGAGATTGATTTCTTTCACTTTCGGCCTTTCTGGAAGATTCCAAGTGCTAGGTTTTATTCTCACGTTATCAGGCTCCATTTCATTTGAAGCCTATCCAGCAAAGAAGCCATTTGTGCATGCGCGTGATTGATGTTTTGGATGGCCTTGTGATTGTGGAGGGTAATTCACCGTGGACCTGAGCAACACGAGGAGCAGATGATGCGCACGATAAGAAGGCGATGCGTTTCAGAAAAGTTTCGAAACCAAACTATGTTTTTTCTATTTTTTGTGTGTCTGAGCAGGCGGCTCACACAAAACATTTGCTTCTTCTCACGCACTGAAGGACGCGAAATGAGACAGAATTTTGGTGAGGCCAGTGCTGTAACATTTCTGACAAACCTCGTATATAACAACGCATGCACAAACTGCTCAAATGGACTACGACGGCATCATGGAAAATAAAGGTGGCGAAAAGACGCTAATGCTCAGTTTAGAGTCGTTGTCGAACTGCACTGACGCGCACTTGACGGCGTTTTCTGATAGCCTGATTCGCTCACGTAACTCAGCACACGCTTCAGCTTCACATGGTGTCAACAAACGCCCTGTAAATATTTGAGCGCTTACTGAAAAAGGCATGAAATATGCAGACTGTCATAGGTGCCAAATGAAAAGACAACACGTCGTGCAAATCGAAACACGGACGGGCAGAATTATAATATTATAATTGCTGCGCATGTGTTGTAGCTACAGTTGTTCACCTTCACTGCATATTTGTCAGTGGCACACGACGTATTACTTGTAAGCCGCAAAAGGCGGGATGAGGCTGTTTCCAAGATGCCCCGGTGAGAGGAGGGCAAAACAAAACCTCACACATCCACGCGACCAGCTGTGCTCTAATCGAATAAAATTGAAAAAAGCATTTCCATGGTTACAAGTCCAGCAAGGTCAGATACAGGACGTTTGATTGGCTGTCATATAATTGCACTTGCCTTTTAAGAGAACGTGCAAATAGGATCCACCCCCCACCCCCACCCCCATCTCCCCCATTGCGAAGCCCAATCATTTCAGCCGCCTATTACTTCCTTTATTCGGCAGCTCGGGAGACTTATTGCACGCGGTGATAAATTATGCATTGTGCTCATCTGGTATCTTAAAAATAACCTGTGCATCAAGTCACAGCCGCCCATAAAGCCTCCGTCAATAACTTGCGAGCATCATTTTAATTAGCTGTGAAAAGCCTTTCATTTATTGGCTCGTCAAGCGTCTACCACAGCCACAATAGGTTTGATGACTGAGGAGACGAAATGTTTCTCCCCCCCCCCCCCCTCCCCCCTCCCCTCCTCCCTTCCAGTCTAATCCTTTTCAGGACAGGAGAAAGACTGGCGGCGATCCCAGCATGCACTTTTGACAAGCTGGCACTTGAATCGAGGTTGTTTATATTGAAAAGATTTTTTAAAAGTGATTCAGTTTTACACTCCAACATAAATTCCTTCTCCACACAAATCGTAACTTGCAGTAGCATCCGGCTGTTTTACATTCCCTCCCTATAAACGGACGCGCGAATATCAGCAAACAGCCCATCATGTTGCCAGTTTATCTTTAATGCTCTTAAATGGCTCACAAACACTTTTTTAACGGCCCAATTAAAAGCTGGCTTTGGTCATTCTTAAAGGCAGGCGCTGGCCCGCGCTCCGCCGTGCATTTTGACACTTAAAACGTCTGCTTTGAATGCGGCGCCGGGTTCGCGGGGTCGCCGGAGCCGTCGCCGGGTGCGTCGCGTCACGCCGAGCGTCAGATAATGGGGCGCTCGCGTGAATAATGCATGCCGTGTTGACAAGCTCAGCGAAACGCACAGAGTCGAAATATTCTATATTCGTCGAATAAAATAGCACTTTGGGAACTAATGGCCCATCGGGTGTCACATCGTATGATGAAGAGCGCGCATACGTTGAAACCGACTGATGCGCTGCGCGGTTCATTATTGCGCATGATAGGCTAGGAAGGCTTTTCTTAAAAAAAATACAAATAAAATTAAAGTAATGTCCATGTGCCTCTTTACTTGTCAGGAAAGTCTATTTTTGAGAACATTGTAAGGATGCGTAATGGTCACTATAATTAGATTTCCAGACGGGTGTTTGTCTGCAGGGGTTTTCTATTTATATAATAAAAAAGGAAGCTGTCATCAGACTACTTTTCAAGTTGTGGACAGTTAAAGTATTAATAGCAGTGAAAAGTGTTTCACTGTCACTCCTATTGATCATTACCATAGAGAAGTACCCTGCAGGCATTGCATTGAAAAAGTCCCCAAAGTAAAGCTACCATGAAGTTTCACTGAGAGGCCTTGTGCGACAATCTCATCAATACATTTGAGTGAAACTCCAAAAGCAAAAAAAAGTTTTTATTTTGTGGTTTTGATCAATATTGCGGTTCCATCTTCAAATTGGTACAGTTGTGACCTGCTATTAAAATTGGTCCAAGAGACTTCCATAGCAAGCTTCCCACTTTTCGGGAACAATAATAATATCCACTATTTAAAACAAAACAAAAAACATTTGAACACAAACCCGATTCCCAGCTGCGCATGTCACTCTGCCATCACATTAAGATCCTATCCTCATGATATACTGTTTAAAGGAAATTTCTGCCGCAGGGAAACATGGCGTACACGTCCCGTTCCACGTGTTAGATACTCAAACACGCTCGCTAAAACCTGCTTTCATGAAGACCCCCCAGGCATGACTCCATTCCATCTCTCCCCCCCGCCCCCAGCCCGCAAGAGGACACATTTCATCATCCACCTGCTGATTAGCGTTTCGACTTCCCGAATTCCCTATGCAGATGTACTGTATCCGCCTATCCTGGGAACGACATACTGTACACACGCCTGACGTAATCCTGCTAAGCACGAGGCTCCATTTCTCTGGATGGATACTTCCATTTTCCAGCATGGCTGCCGCACACGACTCATCGCTCGCATCTCAGACAGGCTGACCCAGTTCTGTTCCTTTACCGGCAACAGACTGTTGCCTAGAGGGGAGGCGGGCCGCAACATAAGGCTGCTGCAGAGCCCACTGGTTCAGAGGTCCTTCTCAGCGGGCTCTTTTTCCCCCGCCGTCTCCCCCTCGAGTCATTACGGAGGCTACGAGTAGTTGGGGGGGGGGGGGGCGATGGATGGCTACAGGGCCGACGAGGCGCTTCCACTTGTCTGATCGTTCAAGGTCGCAGTGAGCAGATCGATACGGTGATGTATTGGCAAGTGGGGAGCTTGTGTGTGTGTGTGTGTGTGTGTGCGCACACGCGCTGACCTGCCCAGGGTCACGCACGCACGCACACACACACACACACGCGCTTACTGTAAGTGCACTTCTTTTTTCTGACGCTAGATGTCAGTAGAATGCAGCGAGGGGTGAGCGAGTGCGTCATCAGTCTGAGCGCCTTTGTTTGCGGCAAGCCGGCCCTCACAGTGGGATAGCAACGTTTGCGGTGCTTTTTCTGATGTGAAAACGTCAAAAATGTTGATGATTCTCCTCTAAGCGAATGCAACACAGGGGAATCGAAACTATAAATAAACAAGTAACACCACATGCAGCAGTGGTGGGACGTAAAGTACAAATACAGTACTTTGTTACGGCACCTAATGTTTCAGGTGCTTGTGTCTATATTTTCCTGACGATGGACATCTATCTGTACATTCTACGCTTTCATTTAAAATCGGCTTGTGTCATTCTTCTTGACCTCCGCAGATCTAATCTATCAATAACTATGTCTCTTGCTTGATTGATTGAGCCCTTGTGCTTTTGTACAGAAAAAGCAGGATGGAACCTGAAGAGCCAGGGAATTATTTTCTATTTTTTTTCCCCAAAAGTTCAACCAGACAGCCGACGTGTTGACGGGCGTTTAGGGCTGTCGCGGATGTTTTAGAGCGCCTCATTGTCACGCTGTGCAAAAGCACCACGCCGATCTGGTGGAACATATTGCAGCCAACGAAGGCTTTAAATGGATTTTATTTTGAAACAAGTTGTCTTGTGTAGGCCATAGAAAGATGTGTTTGATTGGCAGTTGACAGCTGATCGGGGCGTGGTTTCAGCGCAAGCAGTGGACACGCCCACAGGGTTTTAGAACATGCTTTTGAAGTCTCATTTTACTTACTTGGTGTTTTTTTTGTCATCAATTTTGCAGGGTTGCGGTTTATACTTAAGTATCGGATGTGAGTAATCTTGCCACTGCTAGGATCTGATATCCAAACTTTTCTTTTCAAAATCAGAAATGTTGATTGCATTCGACTCAAACGCAATAACGGGAATCCAAACCGCACCCCATAAATATGCATACACCACCCGTATAGAGAGTAAAAACACATTCGTCAGTTCATATGAAATGCACTCTTCTTATGAAAGGTAAAGCGCCCTCAGCACTGTATGCTTGGATACTACTAAATATTAACGTTCCGTTGTCATATTTATCGTTCCAGGCGTCTTTGCTTTGAAGCAACAACGGCATCCATATTTCAAAACAATAACATATAGCGTGTTTATGCATTAGCCGTCCCCCCCATAAAGCGCTATCAAAGACTGCATGCGGCTAAGTGTCCTGTCGATATGAAACTTTCATTTAAAGGCGCCACATTCTGTCACATTGCCTTATGTCAGATTCTCACACGCTGCGGTTGTAACAGTCTTTCCATGTCATCCAATCACCGCAATGTAGAGAATGGCCTTGTTGAGGTACAGACGCATTATCATATGAGAAATGGCATTCATCATGGCTGTAATTAGATAGCTGACTGTGTCTCATCCAAAAAGACATTAACGTATCCTGGTGTAATATTATCACGTGGATATATTCTTTCGCTCCACCTAATCTAATTCGCCCCGCCTAATAGGTCATAATTAATTGTTCCCCTATTAATCGAGTGATGTCAGAGCGACATGCCTCTGGGGAAATGAATGATGTCGGTTTCCAGGAATGTTGGCTTCCAGTGTCACGGTACCTTCGGGATGAACAGAAACAACCTCCGGTTTGTGTTTTTGTCTGAGGCGCGCGTGGCCCGCTTGTCAAAATCTCATCAAGCTCATCGGCCAGCGACGCTCAGCTTGATCACTTGAAAGCGCGACCGCGTGATTACCACCGATTAGCTCGGGTCAAAAGGTTCAAACATTATGGAGGAGGATATTACGCTGCGGTGAGACATGAATATTTAACCGTCTCATTCTCGCTCTTTGGCTAACCGAAGCCAGACGAGATGATGATGAGCCTCGCGGAAAAGGCTAACGACTGGAGATCGATTGGAGTGGATGGCTCGATGACACGGATGGGCAGTCTCGTTCATGTAACGCGCGGTGGATGGAGGGCAGGGGTGAGCCGGCCAATCAAATTCGAGTGGGGCGCTCGAGACATGTGACTCTTGGGCGCTTTCGTTTCAAGATGAGAACGGACCGAGAATCAACATTACGGATGATCAGATCATCAAATGATCACATATTACTCCTTTAATCGATATTTTACGATGGATTTAGAGACGCTGACTGACCCTAATCTGAACGTGTAGGGGGGGAGAAGGACGGACTGTACTTTTAACTTGCATTGAGGGACTTTTTTTTGCCACTTGTGAAAACCATCAGCAGACACGACACTGGCATACGATTCGCAACCTTTTACCGCGGCGACATATCAACACCCTCCAGATTTATGAGGTAAATGTGTGAGCGTTGGACTCCACGTTTGGCGGAGGCGCCAAAAACGTAGGAGACATTGCGAGTCAAATTGTTTTACTTCATGCGCGCAGCTTGGATCGAAGACCAGCGCGCCTGTTCTCTCCAGAAGTTTCCGAATGACTTGTGTGACGACAGTTATTGGCTTAACGCCGCCTCATTGAGCTATTCATCACATGTGAACACAATAGCCCCCCCGCCAACCCCCGATTCCTCGACCTCCATTGACTTAACAGATTCACGGGAAGAAACAAAGCAAATATGTTCCCATCTGGCTGGAGAATGCAAAGTCAGTTCTCTTTTTGCTCTTCTGGTTTGTTTCAGTGCATGAAGCGATTGGTGTTACAGAACAGACTTGCCACATCATTACAGAAGGCGCACTTGCCAAATCGAATGAAATCCCATCAGTCCAAAGCCACCGATTCCTTTGTCTCTACGAAAACAACTACGCTCAGTTTTCATCGACGCTGTCATCAATTGAACATATCTTATCATGTTCTAAAATCACCTTGCTATTATATTGCTCGCGTTCTCGAGCCATCGGTTTTTGTCAAGAACTTAACCTCATTTGGGTTCCAAATGAAGTGCAGCCTATCCCATCTGACTGGGTTATAATAGTTTTGGACTTTTCATTATAGATAGTTTTGATTTCTTTTTGATTTTTGTCGATCTACTGTACGTCCCAACCCTCAACTATGGTCACGAGCTGTGGGTCGTGACGGAAAGAACGAGATCCCGGATACAAGCGGCCGAAATTAGTTTTCTCCGCAGGGTGTCCGGGCTCTCCCTTAGAGATAAGGTGAGAAGCTCGGTCATCCGGGAGGGGCTCGGAGTAGAGCCGCTTCTCCTCCACATCGAGAGGAGCCAGATGAGGTGGCTCGGGCATCTAATTAGGATGCCTCCTGGGCGCCTCCCTGGTGAGGTGTTCCGGGCATGTCCCACTGGCAGGAGACCCCGGGGACGACCCAGGACACGCTGCAGAGACTATGTCACCCAGCTGGCCTGGGAACGCCTCGGGATATGCCGGGAAGAGCTGGAAGAAGTGGCTGGGGAGAGGGAAGTCTGGGTTTGAATTAGTTTTAGTATTAGTTTTAGCGAGCTGTCGTGAACGACAGTAACCTTGGTCACCAGTCACGGAAAAATCAACCTGTATTAGCATTCTAATAGCAGCGTGTTAGCTCTAGCCCTCCTATTGGATCTCATTAGAATGTGCAGTTGTACCTAATAAAGTGTCCAGGGAGTGTACAGCGAGCGCTGTTCAAGACGGGTTCGGTCTCTTATTCTCACTTCTGGCAAAGCGCCGCATGTCGGCCCGCGCCAACAAGCCAAAACAAATACCGATGAGCCGTGGGAGAGTCCACGCTTGCTGCTTCTGCGTGTGCATTAACCTGGTTAAAACCACCTCAGAGACATCCACGAGGACCTACAGTATTGGCTCGTTTATGTTTCATGTGAAGTACTTTCAATCACCTTGTTTTCCAAATGTGCTACACAAATACATTTGCCTTGCTTACACACAAACACCGATGCATATTTTAACCACCTTGCAAGTGTTGGCGCGCTCGCTTGACAACCATCTGCCCCTTTGTTTCACACAGCATTACAACCGCTGCCAGAGACTGCGTGCATCTGTGTGTGCGTGTGTGTGCGCGTGTGTTTGTGTGCGTGTGCGTGTGCGTGTGTGTGTGTGTGTGTGTGTGTGTGTGTGTGCATCTGCAAGTCCGTGAGTGTGTTATCACTGGCGGGCACACACGCTTCTATATCCAGAGTGTGCGCTGGCTGCCAAGTGTCCATTTGGTTGGGGAGTTTTTGCCAAGGTGAGGTGGAGGTCAATGTTGCACAGCTGAATCATTGAGCAGCACTGAGATGAGATGCTGCCAAGCCTGGCAAGTGACTACACAGCACCATGTCATCATGTGCGGATGAGATATACCAATTCTCAAAACAGGATTGAGGGGACTATTTTATATCACGACAGTATAGTAAATCATAGCCTCACGTTCTTCCAGTCAGTATACAGGTGGACCTAATGAAGTGCCAACAGAGTGCAAAAGGTCTTTTTTCACATCCAGTTGGCGGTCAACCTTTTTTTTTTTTTTCCCCCCCCTGCACGGGGCAAAAAATGCTCAGTCCCCACTGTGCGTTTCTGCTTTCATTTTTGGATCGAATCAATAATGGATGGAACTCCCACCGCTTTGCACCCGGGGATGGCTTGGAGCGGGGCGGGGAAAAAAAAAAATCTTGGAAAAGCGGCTGAAATTCTGCCGCCGTCGCGTTTGACCGCCAATTAGCGGCGATGTTTGACAGTCGCGTGCTGCTCGGGACTGTTTGGAGGCCGGAGAGAAAGACGCACACATGAGCATGGTGGCAGGCACCACCGGGGACCCTCTGACCTACTCTCCGAACCACTTTATTGATCTGCGGGCCAAAGATGTGAGCCCCTATTGAGGTCATCATTAATGATTTAACCCATCTAGAAAATGTCAAATGTGGCTTGGGAGCATAAACATGAACACGTCAGATGTTATGGACTCATAAACATGTGAGAGCTTTGAAGGAATTCTCCGCGCATCTTATGTATGAATCATACATGTGCGAGGAGAAGAGACCGAGTACGGAGGCGGCTTCGCCATCGAGTGAAGCAATCATTTCATCACAATTTAGCTCAGATGCTGTCACTCACTTTGCGCAGGACTCCCACTGAGACATATATGTTATTCTGAATAATCTTCCACTTGGCCCCATCGCTCTCCCTCACTCTACCCCTGCCACTGCCAATCAATAAGGCCATAGAAGAACCGTGCGTGCGTGTCATATTCGGTCGACACCGATGTCATGCTTTTAGACTATAGTGGAGTTTTCTGATAAATATTCGAGCAAACATACTCACACATACATACATATATATATACACACACATACTGTATACAGTATCTCTCTCTCTCTCTCTCTCTCTCTATAAAAAAAAAAATATATATATATATATATACTCTATATATATATGATGCATTAGGTATTCCACCTGAACTCCCACTCATGCACGGCATCCCACAGGGACGGATCGAATGCACTCTGCGTCATGAAATCACTCTGCATTTGCAGCCCCCCCATGTGTTACTTTGTGCGTGTGTAACGGACACAAATGCATTAAAAAACCTCGACGTCGGCTCAAGCACTCCTCCGTGGCCCTCCGCAGGGTCTGGGAATGTCACGCTAACCTCCGCGCTTATTTTCTTACTGGACCACCGTTCGCCATAGTCGATGTGTTAAAAATCAGGGGGTTAGGTCTCGTTCTAGGTCCGGCACAGAGGTTCATTCACATATCGGGAGGTGAGGATTTACGACACGGTCGAGAGCTGCGAGCAGGGGATGTAAATTGGACTTTATGAGAGGAATTCTGTCAGCTCTTAAAACGCAAGATTTCCACTGAAGGAGCGGGACCACCGCAACTTCATGAATAACAGTGGTGTGTGGATTTCATCGAAATATTCTTCCATGAACGATACACGCTGGGGCGGACTGAGGTGGGCAGCCAAAAAGTGTACTCAAGTACCATTACTTGAGATGGCTCAAGTAAAAGTCAAAAAGTAGTCTTTCCGAATCATCGAGTAAGTACTCAGCGAAAAAAGCTACTCGAGCAATGCGTAACTGTGAGGAAGTTTGATTTACGTCCACCGATCATTACAATCATTACCAAGATTCTCTCGTCTATTTTCTCAAGTTCAAAGTGAAATT
The DNA here is from genome assembly GCF_054856545.1 of Hippocampus guttulatus. Taxonomy (NCBI): domain Eukaryota; kingdom Metazoa; phylum Chordata; class Actinopteri; order Syngnathiformes; family Syngnathidae; genus Hippocampus; species Hippocampus guttulatus. The sequence continues at coordinate 1,606,866 of NC_141278.1, read as the reverse complement.
CTTGTCGATTGAAATGTCGCCTTTTTAAAGCAGACGCCGACGATGCATGCTAAAGACGGTGTGGGGCGTCGGATTGGTGAAAAGGAGTCATTTGAAAAGCTTCATTCAGACTTCATTAACTACTGTATGAATACTTACCCCCCCCCCCCCTCCCATGACGTTGCATAAATAATAAATCATCATAGCCTAAAGGCACCCCCGGTAAAGTTTTCGACAGCTCGCAGCACTGTTGAGTGATGCTTTTGCCCAATAATCCCCTGTTTACTTTATCACGCATGCTCACGAATGCGAGGCTTTGTGTCACTGTCGGGCTGTGCCACAGAGACTCTGTTGGTGGCGGCGATATGCAAAAGAGGCAGCGGCAGGAGCAAAACGGATGCTCAGACAAATACATACGGGAAGTCGTCACGGGCCGGCAAATTGGGAGCCGCGATAACGGCCGCCGAGGCCAACGTGAAGCTCCGTCTACATGAACGAGTCAAAACTTTTCACGTGTAGACAACAATGTTATCGAAGCAATCTTTGCTTGCACCGTCCTGCAAAGGGGACGGGCGGAGCGCTCATCGGCATGTACGAAAGACACCGTATGTGAAAAAAAAAAAATCCAATAATGCAACTTTACGGCAAGCACAAGCAGTCAACGTGGCGTTTGATCGTTGTTGTGATCGTGACAGACTTGCCCCAACACCTCACACACTTGCTCCGGTGTTTACAGACGACTAAATGTTTTGCGTTCCAGGCTTCAAAGTGCCACTGTCACGTAAACCGTTAAAACAACGGTTTTAAAAGCATTTTGGGAAATGGCCTGTTGAAAACCGCTCCTAGACGGAGAACAAGGGTGTCTGACTGGAGGCCCCGGGGCCAAATGCGGCCCACCGAATGTTTTTAGCGACGGATATATGAAATGTCGCTGAATTTATCTTTACGAGTTTCCCTGGACCACTGTCAGAATGGCTTGCAACTATTTTCCACGACTTATGATTTCAACTTGAAATCGATCAAAAAATCGGTGTGGAATGACAATCAAATGCACGGCCAATTGCGTATATGCAACAAATTGATACTGCCTTTAAAACGATAACATGAACGATAGCTGACACTATCAGATAGCCGTTTTTTTGGGGGGGGGGGGGCGGTGGTTTTTCAATTGAGGCTTTAGTTTGCTTTCGTATGGCTCACTTCACAGCTCACCGACTTATTGTTCCATCCGTGCACGTTTTGAAGGGCATAACTTTTGAGACCAAGCACGGAGGAGCTGAGAGCAGCACCTTTCCTCCAAGCATGCCGGATCGCTAACTGAACACTGACCGCACATCCCTGCAGTTAATTATGTTACCGATCCATACCACAGAGAAGAAAGGATCGTGCATCATTTTATCACCGACCGCCTACGGGAATGTTCTCGCGTGTGCGCCATTAGCCCAAAGTAACGAGTCCACGTATGAGTCATGAGCGCACACGGGTCCTCTTCTGTTCTCTGCGTATGTTTGCAAATTCTCGATCGATACTCCGAATGGATGGTCCCGTTCCGCAGGTCGGGCAAATTGCACCTACATTCAGACGTACGCGAGCGGGCTGAGATCGCATGACGCGACAATAAGTGCGACGCATCCATGTGCGATGCCACCGCACGGGGTGTAAATCCAAAAGAGGCTGGCCGTAGTTTGAGCCACGACATCAGTGCCTTTAAACACCTCCGTCGTCATTGTGCGGCACCGGCGTTTATTTAAATGGATTTCGCCCGCTTGGCCTGTAAAGAGAGCGGCATGAAACACGGAGAAGCCTTGTGAATTAGCGGCAATGAAGCGGCCACGGCGCTCCGTCTAGGCGGGCCAAACTCGGGGCCGCCGAATCCCCGAGCTTGTCTCCCAACAACCGACTGAATTCCAGCTAATTGTCTCTCCTTGTCATGCCGCTTTACTCAAGCCTCACCACTTTCTCTTGCCATAATGGATTCAGGGGCCCGGCAAGCCACGTTTGATTGATTTCTCTGCCTGACCATCGAGTGGAAGGACTCCTGGCTGCGTGCCAGCTGTACAGTGGGGCGTCCCTGCCGCGCGCGAGCCTGTGTGTGCGTGTGCACAAAGATGGCGGCACTATAGCATAACCGCTGCGCTCCGCGTTGACGGCGGGATAACAACGGCGTGCTGCCTGCGGGGTGTCGTTAACATTTAGCAACAGCCCCAGCATCAGCATCGGCCATACCGACTGACTGGGCCCTGTTTAGGTGTCTTTAATTAACCTTTAGGACAGAGCTCGATGCAACAGAAAGTGGAGGCATATCGATATTAGAAGGCAGAGATAGAGAAAAAACAATAAGAGTTTGGACAACTGTTGTCCCTTGTATTGGCTCCTCAACTTAAAGATGTAAGTCAAAACCAGTTAGCAAATTGTTTTGGAGCAGCTCGCGTGCTTTGTTGTGCTAGCTTACGTTGGTGTCATGATTGTGAGCAGCTCCCACTTAAATGATTGCTATCCCCCTAAAACAAATACAACAAGTTTTTTTTTTTAGTGTATGAGCTATCGTCTCTACGATTCAGAAAGTCTATTTCGGAAAAAGTCGGCTTGATTCAATGAGTTCTCTCGGGCGCGACTCGGCGCAAGGGGTCGGTTTTATGTGTGACGGCGCTCAGCAATCTTCATGACAAATGTGAAAGGGGGCGGGGCGGAGGGAGGGAGGGAGGGATGCCAATCGCCTCAGTTAAGATGATCCAAGAGGTCAATCAAAGTTCACGGCCGATGAGTCCAACTTGTCTCGTTGGCTCCGGGAGCAGCTTTTCCCCAACGAGCGGCTCAGGAGCCAAGATGGGTGGCGGGTCGATTTTCATTGGGTGGGCCGAGTGTCAAAATAAAAAAGACTTAAGTCAAGTCGCTTTTATTTATGTAGCGCCAATTCACAACAGATGTTATCTCGAGGCATTTTACGCACCGAGTCGGTGGAGAAACAAGCTCCTCGCACCGTCTACATATAGCGGAACCTCGCTTTTCGGATGTCCCAATTTTCGCTGGATTTTCGCTTGTTTTGCGCCCCTGCGCTTTGTTTCCGTTTCACATTTGATGCTCGGGCAGGCAGTCCTGTTTGCATAATTACCCTCCAAAATATATTTTACAAACCGAATCCCCTCATGGTGACTTTTTTCATTCGTTAAATCCACAGATCCGGCGAGACTTTGCAAACGTGAAGAGGAAATCAAACATCCTCAGTTTTCGCTCCCGCGCGACAGCGACTTGTTCTCATTATCGCCGAATAACCAAGCAACTTTTGCCCCGCTGAGCGGCTGTCAAAGGTGTCAGGATGCAAACATGTAGCAAAACGACGGATTTCTCTTTTTTTTTTCTTTCTTTCTACATTTTAAAGCGAACATCTTCCAGCTGTAGCACGGAGCTTCCCCGCTAACAGCAATTAATTGGATCTCTAATATCACACGTCGCGTCTCCCTCCTGCATTAATTACCTCTCCTGGACTCTGAATGTTCATACCATTTAAGTCAAACGACAGTCAAGTGCAATCAGTGGCTGCATGTGGTCGCATCCGTCAGAAAAGATGCATCAGACACTATCACAACATATGCGGAGTATGATTCAATACCGCGATGAATTATGAAGCACCCTTAAATAAAAGGGAGGGCAATCGTCCGGAGCTGTCAGCATATGTTGATTGAAGGCCATCGCTAGTTTGTGATCTGTGCGTGTGCGCGTGCGTATGTGAGTGCGTAATTGCAGACAGACATGTATTAAAACGATTACCAGAGAGGAAATCACTTTAGGAGTGACGCTCTGATGAATGTAATGCATCAAAAAAGTGTTCAGTGTTCCAAATCGAATGGGAAATACGGTGGTAATAATGTCTTTCGGTGCTAATACATCAACAGGAGTGAAAAACACGGAGCCTCGCTCCAGATGTCGATGCTCCACGACATATTTGAGCTCTCCGATGTAATGCGATTAGTAAAGATCTGGTGATTGTTGACGATTGGAGAGCAGACCTGAAAAGCCACTAGGAACGTCCGATACCACAGGTCAGGGGATTGAAATCTTGTTTGAAAGCGCTCTAGGATGAACACACCGTGATGAAAACGTTTCAAAATAAAAACCATGTCAAGACATGAAACCGTTTTGGCGACCCCCCCCCCCCCCAAAAAAAAAATGTCCATTTATCAACACATGAAACAGATGATGCGCTCGAGTCGAAAGATTCTTCACCATGCACTCAAAGTCAAGAAGAAGCGCGCGGCATAAACAATCAGATGCACGAGAGGCAGTTTGAAGAGCCAGACCAAGACGGACGGTCTCCCAGAGATTTGATTATTCATACGGGAGATTTGATTTTTTTTGATTTTTTTTGTTCCCCGCCAGCACATTCAAAACTCTAATTCAAAGTAACAACACACAAACTTTCATCTTTGTTCGCACTCATTGATGTCTGAGAGAGGCAGGGGCGGGGGGGGGGGCACCTGCTTTGGTGGTGAGAGCGTCTAAATGTCACGTGGCGAAATCACTTTTCGAGCAAAGAAATTGGTCAGACAGAAAAGTGCAGGCAGGAAATTGCTGTTTGTTTAACAGCGGCGTGACGGCTCCAATCGGCGTTTGTCATCTTTGCCAAATTAAAAAAACGGGATGCGAATGCAGAAAGGAAGACGCGTTTCAATCCACGGGAAAATTTATATGCAATCAGGTGTGCTGAATACTCGACTGCCATGCAATGTGAGAGAACCGGCGGGGGCTCGATGTGAGATCACACCCAAAGTGTGAGAGAGAAACAGCTTTGGAGCGGGTAAACTGCTTTTTATTGTTATTTTTTTTCCTTCCCAATTCTCACTTGACTGATGGAACACTTCAAGCTTTTAGAGCCACGGCCCCTTTCTTTTTTTTTCCCAAATGGACCATGAATCCTCTAGTCGGCAATGCAATAAAATATAAGAAATATACAATATATACAGAGTAACACGATAACATCCATCATTTTCATACAAATGTAAAGAAGGCCACCACTGCATATTAAGACTAAAATAAATGAAAACCACTGCAGACTCTACCCTAATTCCCTCATACATTCTGCTTCTTCTTCTATGGTTCTCATCGCATATTTTGTCTTTGCCCTCAGTGTACCTTCCAACCCCCCCCCCCCTTTTTTTTGTTTGTTTTAGTGCCGTCGCAACAAAACAAAGAAAAACCAAAACACTCAAGAAAGTCGCAAACACGGCTGACTTGAGATGCTCAGATTGCTGGAGACGCCCCAAATTTGCCGACTCCACTCATGAAGACCGGTTTGAAGTCAGTGTTTTGTTTATGTATTGACACATTCGAATAATTGGGGGGAAAAAAAATGTCGACGTTTTACGCACTTTGGGTGTTTCACGCACGAAGGTCTTTTCAGGTAGGCGGATTTTGACACCCCTACCCTATGCAATGTTGCGAAAGAAAGCGCCTTTACCGACACATTGACCAGAGCGGCTGTCGATCAATCACGCAAGATGGAATTTCCCTTCAACTTGTGAATGTTAGTGCAAACTTGCGAAAAAGATAAATCCCACCGACAACTTAAAATGGCCTCCACGTTGAGCGAGAGCATTTTATTTTTATTCTGGACCGAATCCTTTTTTAAAAATCATTGAATCAGCACACCGTGCATATGACCGTCGCTTAACTGCTCCGGAGGAAGTGGTCTGTCGGTCTATACAAGAAATGAAGAAAAAAAAATGGTACTAAATGAGCCGCGGCCCTCGACTGGCCCACAAACCGCTCTTTGGGGACTTCTGTTTTAAAGGAACGCATACAAATGCAAACGAGCGTGCACTCACACACGCACACAAACGCGCAGTGTTGAGGGTAAATGAGCATTTTCAGAGCCGCTCGGGTCAAGCCTCTTCATATTTGATCTGCCTGTCTGTGCCTCACCGGTTTAAATTACTCTTATGGAAATTTTGGAGAAACTATACATTTAAAAGAGCCCATTTTCGGAGGCTCAGAAGAGATATAGGGAGTTTGGGTCGGAATAACTCATGCGCCCATTTTCGCGCCGCCATCACGCACACCTGCTGAGCGGCCTATTGACAGTCGGCCAGTCGGCCGGGCCCGCTTCGATATTCACCGCTCGTTTCAGTGATAAAATGGGAGGCAAAAGTGAGCCGTCAGACCGGGGGAACGGTGCGGCTCATCAAAATAAGAAGACTCTCTCATGGAGGACGCGTATCGCAGCGGGATCCGGGCCAGCCCCCCCCCACGTCTCCAAAAAGGAACAGACTTTCATATAGATTCACTCTTAATCGCGTCTTTCCTAGCAACACATTTTTCTCTCTCCTTTCCAATCTCACTCCGTCTTCCCACCTCATCTTCTAATCCAGCCTGAGGGCAGAGGCGTGTGCGTGCGCAAGCGAGTGAGGAAGGATGAGCCGGTGTTAGCCTCGCTCTAACCCCTGGCTCCACACTCACACACACACACACACACCCGTAAAACACAGGTCGATCAACATATACACACATGGCTGGCATCCACCTACGCGGAGCGACACGCACACACACGCGCACACGCTAGCGTAGCCGGCAAGGTGAAGGCCCGCTCTGCCCGCGATTAGGGGCACAAGGGCTGCGACCCCCGGTGCAGGGGTGCCACGCTGCATGTATTATACATAAAACAATGAATCTGGGGAGAAAACGGTCATGCAAACACGGATGAAATATTCATGCGTGGTTCACTTCTCTTCTCTTTTTTTTTGGGGGGGGGGCGGTTTAGTTAGATAAGATCCACGTTGGGTTAAAGCGAAGGTAAATGAGACTGAGAAGGAGCGGAGCAGGGCAGAAAAGGGAGAAGGTAATAAGTCAAGCATGAAATCACCGCTGGCTTGTGTAATTTAGCTCTGGGATGGAGTTTACTGGGTGGAGTGTCCTTCCCCTCGCGCCTGCTTAGAACACGCACACACACACACACACACACACACACACACACACACACACACACACACACATACACACAAGCGCGGCCCGGAACCAGCAAACAAATATATTGCAAATTATGAATGCGCTGTATTTCGCTGATCCTCACTGGCCCTTGGAGTCTCTTCGGGGGCAATTCTAACACTTCTCTTTGCACTTGTCTTCAAAGACCGCATGGTTATTGGCTACGCTGCACATTCTTCTTAGCATCGCCAGACAAATCTATTTTGTGCTTGCGCCCTGACAGTCAGAAGTCTATCCGGGGCCCCAAGAAAAAAACAGTCACGCGGCACCACGCATCCATGGAATGCACCGGCAAACGTTTTTTCATCACCTCAAGGCAAAAGCGTTTTTGAGGATTATCGACGAGTCATTTCAACACGTTGACGCCAAATGATTAGAACATTTGATCGAGTGTGCCTTTCTGACCACTTGACGTTCTTCAGTCTTGACCTCATCCATGGCTGACAATGACAGCAGTGCCACGACTGGCAAAAAAAACAAGTCTTGTGGTCCGGGGGGGGGGGGGGGGTAAGGGGTCACCGCCCGTCGTCCATAACCTTGAACGCTTTCGAGAAAGCTCGGGGACCTGATAAGCAAGACCACACACAAAACATGGAAAATCCCACAGAAGCTCCACATGGGACATGCGTAAAAGAAAGATCGGGCCATCAGACACACAAGCACACACCGAGCATCAACAAAACACTGTATTAGGCCTCCTCCCATCATATCAGTGCCCATCTCATCACTGACCTCTGCCCATAAAACTTGAACACTCCTCGGTGTGTTTGCAAACACTCCACCGTATCGTTACAGCCGCACCTAATAGGCTTGTGGAGATGGAGGAAGCTTTACAAGCCCAGGAGCCCGTTATTGGCCTCCCGTCACTGTCCCGCCGAGCGCTATTAAATCGAGAAGCAGCTGACAGCCGGCCAGATAGCGGAGGCCTCTCCGGCAACAAAGGCGTGGCAAGAGGCAAAGTGTCGCTCTCACCAAGCCGAGAACTTTACAAGCTCGTCAAGAGACGATTACCGTCGCGACCTGCACGCGTCCCGCAGATGGCGGCGGTGCGGAGCGTGGCCTGAAGCGGGGCAAAGAGGTGTGCCCTTTGACCTTTGCAGCCGTAACTCTCACCCGGGGTCGATTGAGCCGAGAGACCGATTTTGCATTCGAAAAAGTTTCACGGCACATCAAATGTCACAAAACGTATCCTTTACCGTATTTTCATGACCATTGGGTGCACATAAAAGTCTATTCTCCAAAATGAACATAACTCCGAATAATTCTGTGAATTATATAGAAATATACAGTATAGATATACACAGCAAGTGGAATGCACACTTATTTTTTTTTGTTTGAGTGACATGGATATTTACCATTGGAAGATTGGAAGGGAAAATTGATTTTTTTTTTTAAAGCACCTATGCAACCTTCTAAGTTGTTGGCAGATCCACCATTTTTCCTCATTTAAAAAATGCCATATGGACTCATGCGATCTGTTGCAGGAACGTCGGCTTTGCCTTATCCGCACACCCCATCGTGTTTCCCTCCTTTCACATATGCACGCACGTGGCCACGGTGTTTCCCGGAACACACAATGAGCACAGATGCACGGTTTTGGACTGTGCGCATTACTGCGGATAATTGCCTATGCATATTTCCCCTATGTGCGCTCCCTCACTGGGGGTGTATTGGATTTGAGCGCCAGTTGCAGAACCATTAATAGAAATTAAGTGCCAGGGAGAACTACCGGAGAGAGACCGGTGGCGCCGGAATGGAGTTTATGTGAAAGATAAATACATTTCTCCAGCAGAGTGCCTCCGCTTATTGGTTGGGGAACGCCGTGTGATATGATAGAGGGCCGACAAACGAGCACGGAATGGGGAAGATATGGATGAGGGGGAATGTTGTCAAATTAAAAGCCTGACTCGGAATAAAATGATCAAAGTTGTGATGTGGAACTTGGGGAGAGTATCAGAGATAAAATTGACAGTTGATGGTTGTGACATCCCTACATCAACCAGATGTGGCAAAAATGCTCACACTGTGTACTGAAGCGGAAGTTCTTGTAGTTGATGTGGGGGTCGGTAGGGGGGAGGGGGCAGCTATGGTAATAGTCGAGATACCGATTCATTGGATTTACTTCAATCATAAATAAGCCTTGTAAATTTGACACACCACGGATAAGAGTGATTTGAACGCCCCTGCCAATTTTGAACGATGACCCAAAAATGGCCAAGGAGATCAAATGAGGCTTCAAAATGGGTTTGGGACAAAAATCAATCAATCAATCAAGCAATTCTGTTCACACTCAATCACCGAGGGCGTGTCTGCAGAACGTGCTGAAACTACATTTCGCTCAGCTGTCAAATATCACCACTATGGCGTGATATTTGATCAAACGGTGTTCTTATGTTATGTTTGAGCCCCCAAAAATAGATTTGATGAAGGCCTCAGTGGCCGCAATGCGCCTCACTCGGCCGTCGTGCCCTAGAGGCGCCCTCAAGCCGCCACGCATCCCAATCCTCGCAACCACTGCCAAGATGGACTTTATTTTACCCGCTTCCTCGCTCTTCAATCTTTCTTTCTGCGAAGAGCATGCGCCCGGGGCCGACAACCAGGCGCTCTATACCGTCTGACTAACTTATAGTCTTTTAGCCAGTTCACATACTACCATTAAAAAAAAAGGAATCATGAATTATTCGATGAATTTACTTGAGTAGAAGAGTAAACAAGTTGACCAGAAAAATATCAAGTCAAATTACAAAAAGTATTTGTACTCGGTTACTTCCCACCACTGACACAAACTCTCATGTAGAACAGCGATGAAGCGAGCACGGCTGCTCTGCAGTCGTTTAGCTGTGTTTGTCCGGTAAATATCGTCCGTCACGTGTCTCCCTCTCGGGGCCGGCTGGTGTCACATAGATTACACACCGATCACGCAAGCGCATGCGAGTGCACATGCAAATGTGCCGCACACGACCGAATAAAAACTCACTCATCACAGGCCGCCTAATAAGGACGTTACAGTTCGGCAGGCGGTGGGGTGTGATGGGCGGGGGTGCGGGGGGAGGGAGGGGGTCTTGGATATGTCAGACAGTTCTGTGGCAGCGTCACACCCACGTTGACCCACACAGATGTGCTTTATAGCAGTGCAACTAAGCTCGTGTCCACTAGGGGGCAAGGGCGAGCCACATGAAAGATGTCCCTGAAAAACATCAAGCTCTGCAATTCCACACATGGCTTCTTCAGCACTGATGCTACGTTGTTGCGATGAGCAACTGATCAGATTGTGCACATTTCTTGGTACTTTTAAACCCCGATCTGATCATAATACGGTACGGCAGTGGGACTTTCGATGTAGCTGCTTTTAACTGCATATCGCGGCGCCGTTAATGTGGCCTGCATCAAACGGTTACTCTTGAACCAGCCTTATTGAGGGTTGTTAAAAAGTTAGTGTTGTAAAGATAGAATTCCAGAAGCAACATTCAATTTAAAGTATGAAGGGTCGTCAAATGAGGACAGAGGCAAGAAGGAAAGCTCCGAGACATCTGTCTGCATGTTATTAAACGTGCAAACAAAAGCGGACGCTGAGCCAACTTAATGTGAAACGGACTCATTCTCCAACTCCCCCCCCCCTGTGAAAGTGGAACAATAAAACGAGCTTCATTTGTTCCATTTCATGGATTCATGGTCGTTCATACCTGAGACACTGACACTTAGACTAGTTAGCCTGCCGCGCTAACTCCACAGCTAATGCGGCCCTCTGCGGAACGAGATGAAGCCGATTAACTGATTAAATAAATACATGCAAATTGGCTTCTGCTCATTTCTGCAAGCTAATAAATGGAGTCTACGAGTTTCAGCGGGGACTGAACGGCGATTGCCATTTATTGGGGGACGGGGGGGGCTCGCCGGTGATCTCGTGTCAAGAGGAACCCGGGGGAGATTTTCACGTGTCGGTTTACGGAGGGGCGGACTGAGAAGAAGGGGCGAGCAGGTCTGCGTCTGAACTCCACCTGAACTCCGCATAACTTTCTCCGTCGTCATTTCAAGTCATTGAAGGATTGGGGGAGGTGGGGAGGGGGGGGGGGTGTACGTCATTCCAGAAAGGATGGATGAATAGAGAGATGCAGAATAGAGAGAGAGAGAAAAGCCTTTCATTAAATATTCTAAACCCTCATGGCTCTCTCTGCTGCCCTTCTGGGACTCAACAAGTCTTCTTTGCACAAAGCACAAACTCGGTACCGTCTATACTCTGTTGATCATTCCTGAATTATCTATGTATGGTCTTATTTTCAAAGTGTGCCATAATTATTCATGTGCATCGAGTCTAATCAACCGAATAAGAACTGCTCATCCTTCACTTAAATGAGTTCACCCGTGTGCCTCAAAGGAGGGAGATAAGAAAAAGCCAAATGTCAAGGGAATATTTATTAGATTTTTTTTGGGGTAAAATTCAGACTAGCAAAGTATGAAATTCAGCATCTATCATCATAAAAGAGATAAAACCAGCAAATTCGTAACTTTTTCTGAAATTCGACATGAACCTCTCCACGGCACCTCAACAATTCCTCCTCTAAACTGGAGCCTCTCAAGCCACCTCCCTCACCCCCTGTCCCCCCCCCCCCCCCGCCCCCCGCCCCCTCCAATCCTGTTAGTAAGCTTGGCTATGCTTCCCAGTCTGCTGCCCACACATTTCTCAGTGCCTCTGCATTTTGGACACTCATACATTTATGGAGTGATGCGCTGCACTTCTCCCTCTTGGGCATTCCAGATTACAGGGGGGAGGGCAGGGGTGGAAGGGGGACGATGTAGGAAATCGGTCAGTCAAATAGAAACAGTTGGATGGTTGAGAGGTTGAAGAGGGGAAAAAAAAATCAGTCATTTCCTCCATTATTGTTTTTACATGACGGAAATGATGTGGGACACCAACCGCTTCTTAACATTTTTGGAAAAATCAAATGTCTCTGCATGCCAATCCATTCTAATATTTTGACAAGGAGCCGTATACATAGTATGCATGGATGTGTGCCTGGTTCCGAGTGTGTGAGGTTTGAGGTGCCGCGAGTAATTTAAAGCCCTCTTTTGGCACAGCACCCACTTTTCTCTTGTGATAAAGTACCCCCCCCCCCTCTATCACCTGTGAGCCCGTGGTCACACCGCACGCATGTGCGTGCGCGCACGTGTGTTTTTAATACGCGCGTGCGCTCGCCCGCGCACGTGCGCTTGTGTGTTGTTCTCTAATTAGCACCTAAAGACACGGGAGAGAGTGCTGCGGCCAGACAGCCGATAAATCAGGGCCAGGCTATAAGGATCGTAACACGCTAACAGAAGGAATCAGCTTCACTGTAGCTTGATAAATTGACAGCGCACCAGGAGGAGGTAAACAAGCGGCGCCCTTTTAGGCTAAACCCGAAGCATCAGAAATTTGGGGTGCTTGCACCAAAACTTGGTTTGGATGACGACACTGGAAGTAATGAGAAATGCACCGACAAGCGCGTATGTTTGTGCGTTTGTGTTTTCAGCGCACTGCATTCCTATAGGTTTCCCTCCAATTACTCGCATTACTCAAAGTCAGAGCCTGTGCCGGTCCATTTTTCATTGCTCAATCTGATTCATTCATTTCTATCGCCCAACCCGCATCAGCAGAGGCGGAAGCAAGTCACGCCTCTTGAAGTGTGTGTTGCGTCTCGTCCCTCATCTCTAAGCTCAAAGAATTGAGTCCCGGCAGTGCAGTATATGCACCAGCACCGGGTGTGTGTTCCCACCCCAGGGGAGTCTGGGAGAACGAGTCCCCGGTGGTGGTTTGTTTCAATGCGAGAGGGCGTGTTTAACCCATACTAGACTCTTTCACACAAATGGATATGTGTGTGTTATCGAACGCAGCGCTGCGGGGGAAAATGTGGATCAGCTTTTTTTTTTTTTTTTAATTTATGCATTCATTCTATTGAGGCCCTCCGAAGTGTTGCCCTTGTCTCACGCAGGCTAGCACAAAAGAGCGCTGTTGACCGCTTGATTTTTTTTAAAATTTTTATTTTTTGGTTAAACGGCCATGAAGTATGACCGGCGATGGACTTTCTCTTGCCTTTGTCCTCATTAGGGTCACAGGTGAGCCAGAGTCTATTTCAGCTGACTTGGAGCAAGAGTTGCCAGCCAATTAAGGGGCGCGTCCAGACAACAAACAAGCCTTCCTACTCACATAAACGAGTCTTCAATAAGCCTAGCGTTAATTTTTTGATGGAAAATGGGGGGGGGGGGGGTGGAGAGCTGGAGTACCCGGTGAAAACCCCACACGGGAAGAAACTCCCATGGTTCCGACAGGCGGCCCCACCAAAAAACACAAATGATTGACAGCTATCCCCGCGTCATTTTTATGGGTTTGAATTTCCAGTTGCAAAAAGTATACGCCTGTGAGTATTGTCGTATTCTCTGCTGCGTACGTGTTGCTGCTGCGCGCGCGTGTTCGAACGGCAGTCGCGTGAAGATTGCGGTTACATCCGCGCTCGTTTCCATTCGCTCGCCTACGGCACAAATTTTAAAGAGAGTTAAAAATGGTTCACGTCCGGTATTTAAAGGGGAGTCTTTCTCCGCGTTTAGGATTATTCGACTATTGTGGAACTGCTTTTCAGGCGACCGCCTCAAATGTGATGAATTGCGTTCCAATTGCCGAAGCCTCTTCGCAGAGAGCGTTGCACGAAAAGACAACAAAGGCAGAGGAGAGGAAGAGAACTTCTTGTGAGTGCCAACTTATAACAAACAACACCGCCTACTGGCAGGAGAATTGATGTAGGGAGAAAAAAAAAAAGCAGTTGCAGCCGTACTTTTCGCCCCCCCCCCCCCCCCCCCCCCCCCCCCCTCCTAACACCAAGTGGAGAAGAAGCTTTCAGGTGTATATGGAGCCTTTTGTGACAATATACATATTCACCGGGAAGTCCTCGGTGGCAGCTCCCGATTGCCGCCGGCAAGGTTAGCTGTGTTTGTGAAACCACCAATTACACATATTTAATTTAGTAAGAAGAAGATAAGCCACCGCGCTGACTGAATCCAGACCGAGTGTCCCCCTGAGCACTGGGATAAATAGAGCAAGAGAAGGAGGAGAAGACAGACAGATTTCATTAATTCTATCGTCCATCTAATTGGAGTCCTGTCGGAGCCTACAGCTAAAATGAAGTCCGAAACAACTTCTGAAAGTTAAAAAAAAAAAAAAAAAAGGCTTCAGGGAGAAAAGAAGTTACTTATCTCCTCCAAAATCAAGAACACATGTGCAGCGTGGACCCGCGGGAGACCCGCAACCTCTTCAGTCGGGTGAAAATTGGCCAGTGGAAATAATGAGATTGGATGTCAAACTTTCTGATTGGGAAAAGCGTTGGACCGAAGCTGTCCATGAAAATGTATTAGAAAGTCGAGTCTTTCGCATACTCAAACACATGCAAAATGACTCAGGGGTGCGCATCTCTCCAATAAAAGACGATTCGATGCACATCTCCATACGGTGGCCACGATAGATTCAAAAATGTTCTTTTAAAGTGATTCGATTCGATTCCGCTTGATTCTGAGTCTTGATTCTTTGGATCTTCTTCTTGATTCTTCAACGCGGTGCGTGCGGCTCATTTCGAGAGGGGATGATGCGATGAGTTTCTTGCCGTCTACATCTCAAGATATTTTAAAGTCCGACAACATTATTAGGTCCCGTGCACTGCACTCACATCTCTTGAATCCAAACCCATTTCCCGATTCAAAGCTTCGGGGGAAAGGAATCGACTCCTATTATTGCCCTCGTTGCCTTCAGGACAGCGGCGCTCACGTGAGTGGACTAGAAAGAAGTTAAGTAGCTCCGATGGTATGCAAAGTTGCGGTCTGTTGTACCGCAAAAATGATTTCCAGGAAGTCGAGTTGGCGTGTGACGGCGAGCGTCGGCCCCCGCGCCGACTGTCAGCGTGTTGCCGTCTCACCGGGACGCGCCCCTCCTTCGCTCCTCCGCGCCACAGCCGCACACGGCGGCCCTCGTGGTGAAAATGATTAGCGTAATCTAATTCATCGCCATCGAGCGTCACCTCATCTCCATTTCCAGCCCGGCTCACAAAGACGCGCGCGCGCACACACGATGACCTGCGCTGTACATCTCCTTCCCGGGAAGACGCGAACTGTTCACTGGCATTCCTTGGGCAATCCAATTAGGTATGATTTCAATTCAATTACTGCACTGTTAGTGGAGCAGAGTGGAGATCCATTGAATGAACTTGACTCTGGAATTCCATTAGGCCCGCTCCATATTCTGGATGAGAATATGGCAGCAGAAAGAGCGGGGACGATATGAAATACTGTATATATTTTTTTGCCGGGAATGAAGTGGAGAAGTGTAACAGTCTGCTGGCCGCTGCTGAGGCGCTTGTAGTCAAACTGGGAAATCAACAGCAAAGTGCAGAGGCTCGCGCAGGAAGATATGCGCGGCGTACCAGGCCGCAAACAGCAAACTGCGAAGCAATATCTTTACCCCCGTCGCCTACCGCAGCCTGCAGCCTCATAAAATTGCCACCTCCATCCTGCAGATAAGCCTGTGCACTTTATCGCCTCAAATCCACTGGAGGGAGGGGGGGGGGGGGGGACGACGACAGTCACGTCAAAATTCGTTGTATTTTTAAACTGTGTTGAAGATGAATATTTCCAAAATGTGACACATCCAAAAGTTTGGAATGATTTTGCAGTCCTCCACAACCAAAGTTGGAGCAACTGGGAGCCTTTGCTGTCATGCATAAAACGCAACATGGCAAAAAGACGATCAAATCATCACAATAACTAGTTTTGGGGCCTTACTGGATAGTGTGTGACTAGCAAGGTTATTTTGTGTACACGAATTGAAATGAAGAAAACGGTGATAGGTGACAAGCAGGAAGTAACTAGTCGCAACAAAGTAACTCATTAAAAAAAAAAAGACCAAATAAATGTAGTCTGTGCATATATAAACGTAAGTGACATCATTCTGATATATTCTACATCATGACAGCTTAAAGAGAAGAAAAGAAAGACCTGGAACCGGATATCCTCCGATCGGAATCAGGCCGGCACCAAATGGATACAAATCTGATGCGTATCCGATAGCCGCCAATGAGACTACAGCATCATCGCAGAGATCGGATAGACGCCAACGCAAGGTCGACATGATCGAATTACACCGACTGGTGACGAATACACAACCGCCTATGCCCAAACAACACAAATAATTGTGGGGGAGAAAAAAAAAATCAACGGCTATAAGTCTGAATGGCAATGAAAGCACAGTCATATTACGATGCTCCGTTATATCTTTGTTGAGAAGAGTCCTGAAACCTCTTCTTACTCGGAATGGACATGCAAACAGTTACAAAAAACAAAACAAAACAAAAAAGCCCAAAATCTGATTTTGGCATTAAATTGCACTTGGGCATTCCAACCAGTATCTCGGTGCCAAAAGGAAGTCCATGTTCACAAAAACAATAAAGTTGATGTATCGGCACATCAGCAATCTTGCAACAATGACTTTTCTATCCCCCCCCCTGCCAATATCACGCTTTTGAGAAAGCAGTCACACTTGAAGCAAAACCCGGCATCTGCCCCACTTCCTTTGAATGTCCTCGGTTATCCTTTCTGTGTCTGGCACAAACAAGGAGAGGCGCCCCGTCGTATATTACATTCTATCCATTATCCATGAGGTGTCCATCAGCAGCAGTCACTCACACCGTAACGGCCACACACTTGAATGCCCAAATTTCACACAAGCTTCTGTCAGTGAAAAGACAATCAGTGGTGTTTTTTTTCCCTGACTGGTGTGTGCGTGTGTGTGTGTGTGTGTGTGAAGCGCTGACACCTCTGTGGCTGCTCTATTGATTTTGTTGTCTTTTCCTAATGAGCCTTGCGTCATCCATCACTGCTCTCGTGCCAGTGCACTCAGCCGGTCGGACTGAATTAAGAAGGCACAAGGACTCTCACCTTGCCACTGGCTGTATACATCACAGAAAGGTTCCTGAACACCACATTCAAAAAGGTATCAAGCGCAACGATAAATACATAAATAAAGGAGATGCACGCACATCTGTTTGGAACGGGAGGATAAGTGCATCCTGACATGATTTCAGGTCCCTTAGAGGCTGAACTTTGACCTCCCAGGCTTCTCTGCCTTTAGCACTGGCCGGCCTGGTCATGAAAATGTTATTACCTTGCTACCGCGAGCTCGTGGGGGGGGGGGGGGGGGGGGGGGGGGGTTGTGTTGCCAAGTGTCGTGATGATGGAAACGTTTGAAGGTGGATAGCACCCATTACCGACTTGCACCTTTTGGAGACTGACGATGAAACACTTGCGCACCCCCTTCTCGCCGCCCTCAACTCCTCCTCCTCGCCAGGGGCGCAAATGACGTTTTGATGTTCCGCCCCGAGCCCGAAAGTGCGTTGTCACTCACCAAAATGTGTCTGGATTTATTTGGTAGTTAACAGTGCGACTATGTGCTTTCACAGTCTCCCATGACCTAGATGCTCATTTCTTCCCTCGGTACTTCACAGCGCAGCATCAATTGTCACGTTCTGTATCGTGGAAGCCATCGGAGCCTCCTTAATGCCCTTTCATCCAATTGACTTTTTATAGAAGCGCATCCTAACTGTTATGTCCCGCCTTGTATGGATCTATCACTCAGGCGGCCATGTGGATGCTGAAAGGTTATTAGTATGAGGCCCTCCAGAGTCTTCACGGTGGGCGGCACCTTGCATGTCTGTCGTGCGTCAACGCCTACTTGCCACCAACGCAATCTAATGAGATCAAATACAGGTGTTGAAACTAAACACATGAACCAAAAACAAGGGCGGGCAAAATCCCATCTGACCCTTCACATCCTGGTCACCACCTCTTTCGGCTCATTTCTCTTAAATTGCATCGCTAGGGTTCCACGAAATATATTTGTGCGATCAAAACCTCTTGTGATTCACCATTTGTCATTTGTGTTTCGAAAACGGCAGATACGGGTACTGCGTTGCTCCCTTTTCCCTCTTCTTTTAAACGTCAAGGTAAGACACATTTAACTGCGATTGATAGATGCCGATGAGTCTTAACTGGAGACATTAACTTGAAAAATGTGCTCTCTCTATTGGATTAAGAGTCTCGGAAAGACTCCTGAATGTCTCGAAGAAACCATTTTCACTGAGCAATTATTTATTACTGAGGCCAGTGGTTTAATATGGCATCTGAATTAAAAAGAGAATTACACCTCGTGTATTTAAAAGAACCACATAGATGAGCGTACCTCCGATAGCTTAACACGAGCAATGGCGTACCGATGAGCTGAGAGAAGTTGACACTCTCGATGAAGAGCGCCTTTTCTGATTTGAGAAAATAATGAATGCTAGAAATGACTGGTCTAATTTTACTGAGTCCGCCCCTCCAGCCCCACCCTGACCCCATCTTTTGCTAATGGAACTGGACAAAGAGGCTCATGGGATAGCGTGTAATGAAAACGCACCACCATAGGAACATCTCAATCGCCATACAAGGGTCGAGTGTTCACCCTCGTGCAAGCACGGTTGACACCGTCGAGCCAAATGTGATCGTTTGCAATGGTTATGAACAGACTTGGCCACATGCTGTTTTGTCATGAGACTGTCATGTGCCACAAAAACAGTTGAGTCCAAATCAAACACAATATGGCAGCGAATTAGCCGCAATTTTAACAAGGCGCAGCTTTATGCGCCCCCCCCCCCCCACCCCCCAAACATACACTGTGGAGGAACGCAAATACATGCACAAACACTCTGGGATGCACACAAGCACCAAAGAGGCCTGCAGGCTTTGGGAGCTGTGCCCTGACCTTTGGTTTTGCAGTCAAAAGGGTGCTGTTCAGCGGCACACAACAGTGCTACTCATCCACTGTGCTCCTCTTGTAAATTTTGCTCTTTTTGAGAGGAGTCCTGTTTTGTGTTCGTGAAAAGAGGGAGGGGTGAATGGAGCAAGAGAACAGTGGAGATGCGTCTCTCTGCGCGTGTGTGTGTGAGAGAGAGAGAGAGAGAGAGAGTGAAAGCGCTGTGTCTCCAAGAAAACTCAAATTGTGCAAGTTTTTCTTGATTGTGTGCATGTGTTTAACATAACGGGTAATTCCAGTTTGTTAAAAATAAAGTAAAAATACAGCAGCTTTTATTTTCAGATAAAGTGTTATTTTCTGTGAAGTGATCACATTCCAACAGTTTTTGTGGAGATTTTGGGGGTGGCAGGCACAGATGAATGGCATTTCCATTCGTTTCAATGGGGTCAGACGATTGACATCCACGTGTTGGAGTTCTGAATGTGGTCAAGGTACCGCTCGACGAAGTCATATGAAGTCACACATCAACGAAATGGGCTCTTGATGCAAGAGCGACGACTGTTAGTTTAAAAGCTATATTTTTCTTCCTTTGGCGATTTTGTGGGTTTGGAATTGCCGTGCGGTGAACAAATTAGGCGGTGTTGACCACATGATGCGCGTGGCCCCAGGGCATGTCATTTGCCGCCAGGACGCGTCATCGTGGTGACGCATACAATGTCAGAAATGCTTAATTGATATTCATCTGGAAATAAAAAATTCCACTTCAAGCTAACAGCCGGGCTTTGAGTCTGATGCCTTTTTAGTTTCACGCTCCAAAAGTACCCTGCGTTCTGTCCATCATTGTCATGATTCGCCTTTAGTTGTAAATTGTGACACGCCGTGAATGGAGCGGGGGCGCTCTCGTTCGCCCGCTTTGTGGATGCGGCACATGCACTGTTGCTTGCGAACAATGAATACGCTTTCAACGATTACGGTTTGGGTAAGTCCCGAGGAAATTGATGTGAATCACTGAAATGTCCCCTTGAAGCAATGAAAACATGATTGTGTGTGCATGTGTGCGGGTGGGAGACCCTCCGAAATACTTATAAAGAGAGCAAAAGAACAAGGGACCCTCTGTGTGGGATGAAAACATTGAGCAAATCAAATTAACGTGTCGAATGGACACACTTATTTTCATTATTCTGCATCATTGCAGAGAGGCCACTGAAGAAATAACCTCGCGGCGTCACTCGCCTCAAAAACGCGTCTTCCTCCCTTCCACTGTCTTTCATTTCGAAGAATGTGCACATTCTTTGTCCGGCTACGAAAATGAAAATGTCTCCGCAGAAGGACTTCTCTGCGTCCGTTTAACTCAAATATGCCTTTCGATCCAAAGCTTTCCCAATCACCGGCAGGAATGCGGATCAATCCGATTTGAAGAGAACAAATCAATCGCTGATATCAAGGGAGGGGTCCGTGTCGGCCAGCTCCTCTGTTTTCATCGACGCTTCCTCATTAAAATGGGTCTGAATATGTAAATGAGAGTCGACAGCAAGGAAATATACGAGCCTATTACACAATTAGCATGACTGCTTGATGAAGTAATAGAAAGTGACTTGACAATATTGGCACGCGCGTTAAAATTCATTTACTGCGAGACTAATCGTCCTAACTCCGCGCGCACCCGCGTTCACCGCTGTGAGATTTGTTCGCATTGCATGTGACGTAAGCGACGTAACATCTCATCCCGCGACTGCTGCTGATCACCCGCGATCCACATCGCAACCAAATCTGCAAAATAATTGCATTGCGGATGATGATCCAATGAGATGGTGAGAGAGTGACAGCGAGGCCCGTCGTCGGTCCGACACGATTACAGCGGCGGCGGGCCTTCGGGGAGTCATATCTTTAGATTTAGATTAAACCGCGTTCGTTCGACGGAAAGAGCCCCTCTTTAATACGGCTGTAGATCAGGCGCCGGCATAAAAATCTGAGGTTCCATCGACTTCACGAGCGGTCCATGAGGAGCTTGACGGAGTAAAAGAACGATTGAATGAGTGCTGATGTGAGAAAAGTCAGCGGAGCGGCACCGAACAGGCATCCAGACGCTGGAAACACGCTGCAAAGTGCTCTTTTTGGAAATCAAGCACACGGCGGCAAAAGGAACGATTTTTGCGGCGCGGTGGATGCGCATTTCGCAGTTGCTAATTCAATGAGAGCTCTCAAATGGAAGCTGTGGCCGCGCTGACCTACGGCTGCCGTTTGACTTCTAATCAGGCCAAAAAAACGCACATGCTCTTTGATTCATCTGCGGGGACACCTAAAATGCTATTGTACCGAATCACGGTTCCAACATCGGGCAGGATGCCGTGACGCTAATGCAGAAACCGTCGTTAAGGTGCGTGTTCTGGCTGGAGGATGCATCCCCGCAGGACCTCTTTCCGGGCCATATGGCAGGAAAAATTTTGCGCGCTCCCAAAAAAAAAAAAAAAGGCCCTTTTGTACGGCCTGAAAAACCAACGAACAGCTGCATACGTTGCGAAAACTTCAAAAGGATGACTTTAGTGATTTTGGCAGCCACCAATGCCCACTGATCTATTTGGAAAATCCTGTCACGCATGGAAATACTCGACTATTCCTATATTATCCACCTATCGTGACAAAGGCTTCAGCCCACCTGACCTGACACGCATTCGAGGCATTCGTCCTCCCTCCGCTACTTTACAAGAACTCGAGCGTCAGTCAGGTGCGGACTGGCCAGAACGAGGCCGATTCTCACGTAGGTCAATGTCTTCCGGCTCAGAATTGGAATCTGGCTCTGATACCTCCAACACGCAGAGATGTGTCAGCATAAGAGAGTTACTAGATGGAAAAAAATTTGTATCGTGGTTGTGGAATTTGACTGACAGTTGATAGAACGGTGTGGAACAAGTCAACCCCCGCCCCCAATGAACAAAGCTTCCCACAGTCACTCACCAAGGGTGCTGTGATGGCAAAGTGTCTCAATAATCTTATGACTGATAACTTCCAAATGATGCATTTGTGTCAGTCAGGCACATCGCACGCCACGACGCCAATAAAGACACGCGGCGTCGAAAGGGCCGAGTGTCGAAAGCAGACGCACCGCACAGCTCGAGGCCAGCCTGCCTGCCTTTGGGGCTCTTCTAAGAAAAAGACGGATGGCGATCACATGAAAATGTTCTTTCGCGTGCGTCGCATTAGCGGCGCGTCCACAGAGAAGCGACTGTGGCCCGAGCGAGGAATTTTTCTGCTGACGAGCATAAAAACAATGCGGCACACTGTCCGCTTGGAAGAACAACATGGGACACTGTACCGTAGATCACCACTGGCCTCAAGATTGGATTTAGGCTCTGACGGGGGAAATGAGCCTGAACCGCGACTCCGCTGGCGTCCGGCTCCTCGCGAAACAATATAGACGTGTCTCACACAGTGCACTATTAAGACATAGAGCTGTTTTTCCACTCCTCTGACATCATCCATCTTTTCCTCCTTTTCACTCTCCCAAGGAAAAAAAAAAAAATCAGGCTTCAGAAGACGTCAGGCAATCAATAGAGCGATGAAGGCTGTTGTTTTGAGCCCTGATATACAACATGCACGCCAACACAAGAGTAATGACTACTATCCACGGGCACTGTAACACTCATGAATTATACTTTATTGGCTGCACTTGGTTAGATATACGACTCTCCCGCCGCCTCGTACGTACTCTGCGGCCGACGAAATTTGATACATGCATGAACACACGCACGCAGGCACGCAGGTAAAAGAAACGCTGATTACAGCGCTGTTTGAGAAAGCGCCATAACCTGCTGGTTCTGCTGGCTTGGACAAAAAAAAGAAAAGAAAAGAAGAAAAAGCTGATGAAAGCTTTGAAAATAACCGAACTAGACATTTTCAAATCAATACGTGTTTCTCTTGTTTTCCATCCGGAGCGCCGCTTGATGACCATTAGAACGGAATACACGAGGCGACACCGGCAGAGGTCTTGTACGAATCTGCAATCTTCCCGAGGGGGTTCATAAAGGGGATTGGTCTTGTGGGGCGGTTTCTTTTGACTCATTCAGGTCCCGATCGGTGTTCAGACGCTATCCCTGAAGTCACGCAGTCAGCTTGAAACCGAGTAGCCTTGACCAGAGAACACAAACAACACTCTGCTTCGTGGCTTGAATCAATCTCTAATGAACCTTTGCCAACCAAGAAAGGTGAAGACACACACATGGTGGCACGTGCACCACATAGGTAAATAAAGCAGCAGCCAGTTCTTCTTATTCTCTCACTGTCAAGAAATTTGAGGCATGGCATGGTACGTCACGCCTTTGGGGAAACCTCTCGCTCAGCGTATTCCAAATAACGAAGCCGAGCGTGCTTGCTTCAAGCTGTTTAGTTGTTTACTTTACAGCGGTCACAGAAAACAAAGGAGAAACATTGTAAAGGTCAACGCCAAAATATTCGACAAAACAATTTTGTCAAATGAAGTCTGCTAGCTTGATGCTAACATCTAAGGCAAAACACCATAGACGGGCTAACAGAAATTAGCACGGCTGCTACTGTATTTATCACCCATCACACACATGGAGCAGCAACCCCAAAAGAGGACGCAAGAATATTCATAGGCATGCCGGGATTTTCTCTGCCGTGTGGGGACAACAACTATTATTTTTGAGGACCACAGTTTGAGTCGGGGACCTTTTCTGCCTCTTCTTCTTGGGCCTAACTCGATTTGATATCTTCCAGTAGACCTCAATGCTACCTGGAATATTGGGGCCCAACGTGATTGGGACTTGGCTTAGTACTGTAAAAACCCTTGACGAAAATTTAAAATAATCTGTCAAAAATTGTCAATACAGCTCAGGCAAAATCAATGGGCTACTACAAAGAGTATAATAGACAACAACTCAAATTCTGCAACTTGTCACACCATCCAGACAACTAAATTGCACTTGTGGGTCTTTACAAGGAAAAATCCCTCTGTGCATTCCAGTTCCATCACGCTTGTTCTGTTCAGGGTCACAGCAGGTGCTGGAAGTTATCCGAGCTGAAATGGCTTGCTCGCATATCAATCATTGATTTTATGATCATGGACTTGAAAAAGTCTTTCGCTGTCTTCCAGACCTTTTTCATGACGATGAGCTCACCGGTGCTTCCTTTCTTTTGAACGTACCAAAGTGTTGATTGCAGTCTCTCTTCCAGTTTTTATGTTGCTTTTTCAGCCGAAGCTTTTTAAAATCAGGTCCCAGAGCAAAGACGCGGTGTGCTTTGGATCACGAGCCTTGTTATTACTTGTCCTTTGCGATCACTCTGACGCCAGTTCACCTCAGTTCCATCTGTTCAAAGAATCTGATTCCAGAACTCGGGATTTTTCTCTTGAAACACTCACACATGAACAAACACTTGACCGCAAAGTCTTCCTCGACCGACCCCACCGCAGAGATCCGACACTTCTGACTGCTTGGCCGAGAGAGTCGACTCATCACGTGACAAAGGAGAGCCATGCAAATGGTTCACGTGTCACAGCACTAGCCCGACTTCATCTATTTATTTGCTGTACCTATTTAATATTTCTGCATATTGGTGGGTTGTCGAAGGCCGACAGTGATGCATGTTCTTGCGTGTTGCCGTACAAAGAGAAGCAATCTGCTACAAGTCTCGCATGTTCCCGCTACTGCTTCTTCTCAATGCATATTTTGTGCTGGCTTGGCAACCAAGCTGAAGGTCAGAAGAAAGTAAGGTGCCTTTATTGTGGAAATCGGGGAAATACATTCGGTGGAGCTAATGCGCGCCCGCATTTATCACCGCCACAATAAGGAGGGCTGGATAATATATCTCAGGCAATGTGGAGGGAATACATTAAATAGGGGTGTTGTGACGGGCTGCAGCCAGGTTTTATCTGAGAGGCTCATTTAGGGTTGATCTTTGTCATCGATGTAGCACGGTGACTTTTAGATATTCAAGGTGCCCGCCGACTACCTTTTAAACTCATTCCGGCATGTAAATGCATGTTTATGAATCTGGGGCTAAAACTTTAATAACTCCCATCTGTCTCTTATCTTTAAAATAGGAGCCGCTCAGATATGAAAACCTCCCGAGACAACCAATTTGGCATTTAGCTGTCATCCCTTCAACACCTTGGCCTTCTATTTTTCCATACGCGAAGCTGGGGTCAAACGCCGAATTTGTGTTCCCCCCCCCCGCCTCTGATCCGGTGTCAGCCTTCAGATATGATCCCGCGCCGACACGGGTATGTCTGAGGTGCCCCCAGTGCTGACTGGCAGGCCTTGGAAGTGGGGTACCGACGTACAGTCTGCCTGCCTGCTACACTGACACATCCAGACAGACAGATCACTGAGGGCCATGACAGCTCGTTATTGCTGGAGTTGATAGAAGTTCACCAATGGGATTTGTATCAAAGCTGCAATGTTTGTGTGCGTGCATGCGTGTGTGTGTGTGTGTGTGTGTGTGTGTGTGTGTGTGTGTGTGTGTGTGTGTGTGTGTGAGCAAGCAGAGAAGTGTAGATGAGAGGTGAATACACTGGGGGAGGTGAGGAGGCAGCGACATTCTATCTTGAAAGTGTGAGAAAGCATCCATGACTATAAACCAGGAAAAATGAACTAAAATAACACAAAGCAACTAAGTGTTCTGTTAAAGGGAACTCCATCTACCACGGCATTACAATGAGTGTTTTGTCCATGTTCTGTGAAGCTCAAAATTCAAGGAAACGACATCACAGAAAATCAAATCAAAGAGGCGACACAGGCTGAAACAAAGCAGGAAACTAAATATAAGCAAATTGACGAGACATCTCAGCACACCTGGACAAGAAAAGAGTGGCTGGCAGAAGCCGATTGGTTGACACGAGAAATGGGGCTGACGAGCTATCATCTGCATGGCAGCGAAAGGAAATACCATGTCTTGGGACCCATGGCCAGTAAACACAAAGAAAATAACAGGGGCCCCAAAACGGAACCACGTGGAACACCATATGCCATTGGGGCAGAGTGGGGCTCCAAGGATAACACAAAAAGTTCTGTCGGCCAAATAGAATCTAAACCACTGAAGAGTGCCCGCAATAAATCAAAACAAATGCTAACATCAGCAAAAACCCGTGTATCATGATAAAAGTCTTTTCATATGAAATACTACGTCCTATATCAGACTGTCAGCATTGAGGTCTAACTGTCATTCAACAATGACTGAGATAACTCTGAAAACGACACCTTGTCAACATCTTCATGCCATGTGATCTGGCCTCCAAGCAGCCCTTTTCCCGAGATAGCCGAATATTAGCTTTCATTCTCAGACACAGAAGCCTATTGATTCCAGCAAGCTCACCTGAAATGACTCCGTTTATTATTTGACCCACATTCAGCATGACAAGTGTGGTTTTGTATGTGTCCCCAGTTATGCAGCACAGGTTATTCAACATGTTGGGTCCATCGCATGGAGACGACCGAGACCGTGTGAGCGTGTCTATTGCTCCTGGAAAAGTGTTTGTTTTTGCTCTACTAAAGAAGGACGAAAATTAAAAAAAAAGTTGAGGCATAGATGAACAGTGTTGGAACAGTAGAGGACAGCAGGGGAGTGATGAGTCATGTTCTGTCTGGATCTGTGATTCATTCGTATCTAACCGACTGAAGAGGGAGACAGAACATTCTGCTGTTATTGAGCAAAGAAATGACCCAAATAGTCGAGCAACGCGCACCTTTTCAGTTTTTCACATCATTCGGCCATCGCCGTGTTTAAAACTTCCACTTTGCTGTTGTAGTGGGTCATCATGTGGATTTTGGTCACAACAAGTCATATCAAGTGAAAAAAAAATCATATTATCAACTCATAAAAGCACATCCAATGATTTTAGTTCCATGATGATGGTACTGGTACTCGTACTTTGAGCACCAAGTTTGACTTGAGGCACCAAAATTATTCTGGGTACAACTGTCACAACTTTAAACCCTTTGACCTTCCATTCAAACATGTTTATTGAGCTGCTTTCAAAAAAACGGAAGGTCCTTGTTGCGAAACAAAGACTTTGTCCAGTAAAAAGTCATTCTGCAGAACCATTTTCACATTATCCACTCAGTCTAAACTGCGATCATTTTGTACATTCAAGCGCTTGGCAAGTCCTCACAGGCAAAAAGAAGGAAAACGACAAAATACTTTCAACGCTCATCTTCTCCATCAGAGATTCTCAAGTCATCAAACAAACAATCTTCAACCAGCGACTCCACTCTGTCACAAACCGCTGTCATTTTCGCATCGATACGCGACATGGACAAAATAGTTGGGACCCCTCTGTGAAAGAAGGAAACTCACAATGAAATAACTCGGAAGTGCAAAATGCATCTTGTCAAGCCACAAAGGTTCTGGGTAAAATGTTGCCTTGGACATATGACACAAAAGTGGATCTTTCTGGCAAGTCCAACGAAGCAGACGAATAAAAGAACACTCCACCTCCTGTGAAACATGGAGGAGGCTTTGTTATGTTCTGGGGCCGCTCTGCTACATCCGGCACATGGCACAATGGAATCAAGACTACCAAGGGATTCTTTCAGTGATCATTGTGCCTTTCCTTTCTTTAACTGAAGGCTACCAACAATGCGGTCCACATGTGTATGTATGTTTTCCAGACCGGCGTCAATAAAGAGTGCCTCGGCCTTTTCCTTGGACCATGAATGCCTCACAGGGAGCGGTCCAAACAACATTGATTGTGTCTTTTACTGCCATCAATGTCGAGTCTCCGGGGGGTTCCCGCAGTCATAAAGCATTCAATCTGATTTTTTTTTTTTTCATGAATAAATTCAACCTGCCTCATCTCGTTTATCTGATCCTGCTGTTGGTGGGTTGCACATTAGTCAGTCTGAAAGGTAAAAAAAAATGATATGAGCGGATAGGCAATGCCTGACAACGAGGTAAAAATTTGAGCCAAAAGGAGAAAATACACAGATATTCATCAGTGTAATGTAACTAACACCGCTGCCTCTAAACAGGAATGCCACGATTGTCGCCTGCGAGTAAAGATGATTTATAAATGAAGTTTTGTCACTGTTCACGGCATTTCGTGCGCCCAGCACCGATTTTACAAGCTCGCATGTTCTTCGGACCACACGAAATGGACTTTTCAATGTTATTTGGATTGGCGGCTACATCAACAAAGGTTTTTTGTTTGAAGACGGATTCATATGTTGATTTAGTTTCCGAAGATATTTGGACTAAAATCACGTCGCTCACTTTGCGTCGTATCTTTTCAGATTGTTGTTCTCGAAAACGCTTCAAAGGCTCAGCTTGAGTGGGAAGACTTGATTACAGCTGTGATCAGAGTCAAGCAATCCCCCGGTGGATGTTTTTTGAAATAACGATGCCCGTTTTTAATCACTGGGTTTTTCTTGCCGTGCGCATGTTTGCTGTCCTTATGGGAGCTGGGACTGTCAAGGCAGCAGAAATAGGTGGCTTTCACCAGAAATACTGCTGATGTGTCATATTTCAGGTGAACAAACAACAGTCAGCTTACGGTGCCGCTTTCAGCTTTGTGCTTATCACATGAGGCAATTCAAGGCGCCCCGTCCCATCACTCTTTTCCAGGTTTGTTTGTGCGCTTTTACAAACGTGTGTGTGTGTGTGTGGGTGGGTGGGGGCATATTTGTGTATCTCCACACTCATGCCCATCGCTATTCATCTGACGGAAATATGCATGGAGCGGACAGTCATTGGGCTGTGAAAGTAAGATAACAGAAATAGTGCACCTTTTTGAAAAAGACTGTAAGGGGACAAAATCTTTAAGCACTTGACCCCCGCACCCCGCTAAAGAAAATGGCTAAGTATGTAATTTAAAAGTGTGAAATGTGATTGCATGTTTTTTAGCAGTAAAACCACTTGGAGATTTTCCGTGCGGCTCGATAAGGAGACTTTGAAGAAGCAATTTCATGTGATGTTAGGGCCAAATCCATTCCCCCGAAGCCTTTAAGCTGGCGCTGAAATCTCGCTGGTGCGAGGAGTTTGTGTCTTACTGATCGGCTAAGCCCTGTGCTTCTTTAGCCGCCTCTATTCACCACAGAGCGCCCCCTTATTTGGTCTTGCACACCTCCCCGCTAGTCACAAGTCAGGGTGGCAAATGACAGCAAGACAGGCTTACTGTAGAGGTAAGTGCCAAGCTTCGATATGCCAGCCAAGGCTTTTTTTTTTTTTTAATTTATTTTTTTTGCAGTTTTCCTCTGCCTGTAAAAGAGGAATTGGAATGCTATTTTTTTACATTGAGGTACAGTATATATAAAAATGACTCTGAACATAAAATAGATTAAAAAAGAAAGAAGTAGACCATTGTCTGAAAAAAAACAAAAACAAACAAAAAAACAATTTTAGAGCATACAAGCATGCTCCCATGCTTATCCTGGCTCTCTGCAGTTTGGCTGTACAATATGGTACCACACTGTAGGCCCACAACTAAAATCGGACTCGCGGCAGTATTAAAAAATATATAATAATAGTACTACTCATTAAGGTGAATATCCCTAAAATTAAAAAGCAGCAACAAAGACGACGAGCAAATGGCGAATGGTGATCGGGTGGGGGGAACACGGTAGCCGTAAATCCAGCAGAAGGCAAGGAAGCCGTGCAGCAGTGGGGAAATAATCAGAGCTTCGCAGCTGCGTACGCTCCATATTCCATACGGCCCAATGACATTTGTTGATTCGTTACTTTCACGTCTGTATCCCTCACAGGACTTTGCCGTAGTTTTTAATTACTAGCTTGTCTGCTGCCACGAGAACACAGCCGCCTGCTTGACTTCATTTTCAGCTTTCCCTGCAGTAAAACTCACGTCTCACACACACACACGCACACACACACACACACACACACACACACACACACACACGCACGCACACACGCACGCACACACACACAAACGCTGCCATTCTCACCGAAGTCTCCATCCCTGCCCTCCTTGAGCTCCTTTTCTCCCTTTTGACGATCCGTGCCACAAACAATGATTGCGGGCCGGTAGCATGCGAAACAACAAGCAGCAAGTGCTGCAACGGTGGCAGCAAGTCATCGATCATCCGCGGCGGCAGATTACATTCGGCGCAGTTTGCAATGTCAAAAAAAAAAAAAAAAAACAAGACGAGAGGGGGACGGGCATACAAATTACATTACAGGTTGCGCCCTGTCTCTTTGCTGTCTAGGCGATGGGGGGAAGAGAGGTCACATGGTTAAGTGAGGTCAGACATTGTGTGAGAGACTCACACGATGCACGCTTAAATGTCAGCAAAGCCGCCGCAGGGAGGAAACATTACGGTAAACCTGATGAACTCGTGTTATCTAATCCCCTCTGGAATAGTCGCTCTCTATTCAGCTCATGCGTTCAACCTAAATCGAGCGTCGGCATGCCACTCTTTTTCTTCCTTCGGCGGAACGCTGTATGAATGAATCTTTTATTCCTATCTGCACCCAGCGATTATGACACTCTGGCTGGGCGACGGCGCGAGCATTATGATCAATAATTGATGCTATCACGGCGTACGCCAGTAAGAGCGCTTCCAAAGTGGAACATGATTGGTCACACACACAAACGGGGGAAGTTAGCCTGAAGAATGACAAAATAGAAATGTTGGGATGTCCAAACTGAAGGACCCGGGGCCACATCGAGCCGGCCACAGCAGTTCTTTTGGCCCACTAAAGCAACTAATATGCTAATACCGCTAATGCTATACCAATATATTGGTTACGTTTCTTGCTAAATTGATTTCTCATATTCGTTGTGGCATGAAATCGTCAAACATAATTGCAATTTTTTTTTTTTTTAAACAAGCTATTTCTTTCTCACCAAACTCACTCTTAAAATACATTGAACAATAGCTGGATCCTTTACTAATTGCTGCCGCTATTTTCCTTGACCCCTACGTGTTGCCACAACTCTAAATGATATTCAAATGCAATTAAAAAGAAATTGTACTTAAATTTCGTTTGACACCTCTTAGCTGCCGCATTGTGTTCAAATCACTTGTGTTAGCAAATGCAAACAGGACATCAGAGACCTCTGCCAAGGCTTGAATGAAAATTGAAATCCGTCTCTGTGGACCCTTAAAGGAATTTAAAAAAAAGTTTTTGCATTAAACATGGCACACGTTTCATTCAAATATAACACTTGTTGTATCGGTGCATCTTTATTAGGAAGAATACCTCGTTTCAGTTAGTGTAAACAGGAGAGACACGAAGATTTGGATTTATTTCCGTGTTTGGACTCTCAGCTAAATCAGCTCTGACAAACTCAAAGAACAGCTTCAGGAAATCGAAATCACCGCTTCCAAAACAGTCGTCTGCGAAGTTACAAACAAATCAACGGGAAAAACCCATGCCGATGAGAATATCAGCTTCTGGCCTGAGGGAACGGGCACAAAAAGGGGCGGAGCCCTGTCTGCGTGACTGCGTGTGCTGACTTCACCCTCATCTTTCATTTGCCCGGTCAAAACACTCAAGTTCAGTAATTGGCTGGACCTACGTAGCACAACTCCAGCCACATTTACCTCGGCGCCGCACGGCCTCAGGCGAGGTCTGAGCAGAGATGAACAAAACTGTCCGCACAACTCGCTTCTCGTCGGCGGCGCCGCCGGGGCTTTTAATGTGAAATCCAATCGTTTCAGGGTCATATGATCTCTGACAGCGCGTCCAGATGTATTATTCAACGCCGCTGGAGTTACGGGCAGCGAGAGCATGGACACCTTAACTGGCAGGGCCTCCTCTGGATGCTCAAAAAGCAAACAGAAAAACAAGTTTTGGCACATTCTGCAAGATCTTGGAGAGTAACTTTGACCCCCGCGGGGTCTTTTTAAAATTCGCCCTCTCATTTTTAAACCTTTGACAATCTGGTCACAGCCTTGTGACGTGCCGTCACTCCAAGCCCCGCTCGCATCCCCAACACAGCGGAGGCGCGGCGTTCATGAAAAGATTCCTCAACGGGGCATCTGCGCCGTAATCTACTGTACGTTCGGCGCAGGCCGGTCAAGTACGGTTCGTTTGACGAGCGCGCGACAAGCCGCGCATTAACGAATGTAAGATCGTCCATACAGCAAAGTGTCTGGGTGGCGAGGGCCGGGGAAAAAAAAAACATTTAAAAAAAGATTGATTGTGAATAGTTTTATGACCGATAAACAAAGCAATCGATCAATCTGTGCGTGCTTTTACAAGGCTTCCCGGACAGTTGGGAATATTTTGTCGTCTCGCCGTGTTAACCCTTCCAAGCGTGGAGGATGTGGATTAATTGCGAGCCGGGCGAGTGGGACGGGTGCATTTCTCCCCGCGCTGCCGGAATGATGAACGCCGCAGTTAGGGCTGCGCCACAAACATAACAGCTGCAGTAAAACGTCGCCGTGAATGATTTTGCCGAGTGCGCGTCACACAGAGATGGCGGATTGCACGCGGGCAAGTCGACTCTATTTCACAAATGCATTTTGCGCTCTTGTTTGGGGAGGCCTGAAAAAGTCCCAACCGAGGCCAGATCGCGCGGCCATCTGCATGGGCCCATCTGGGATAGTCTATCATGAATGCTGATTTGGCCAGGAAGCCGCACTCGCTAGACGCGCCGCGCCCTGCCAAGCCGGGCGCCTGCCAAGACGAGGGGAAATATTCGCACAGTTTTCACAGCTAATTGTCAAACATCATCATTAGGAGCAGATCAGTATGCCAGAAACGGATCAGCATCTGAAACTTTTGTCGGATTAACTGCCGCGCCGCATTTCTCCGCGGGGACCCCGGTGCACATCGTTCATTCATTTCATGTCTGTGCTCACATTTAACTCATGCAAATGGTTAGTTTGCGCTCATGAATCTGGATCGTTGTTGCCGCCCGCCGGTAACTGCACTCCATGTTTTAAAGTGCTGCTCTCCACTCCTCGCAATTATTTCCTGTTTACTTACTTCGCTGTGATGTAATAAACGGCAGGGTTGATTGTGCCCAACTGTGTCTGCTCACAATAAAAAAAAAAAATAATTAAAAAAAGTTGGTGATATTTGGCTTTTGCAAAGCTCGCCGCTCCGCAACAAGAAGCTGAATAGCAAAAAAATCAGCAAAAACAGGTGTTTGTCCATGAACAGACCAAAACATTTACTGCTTCAATTAGAATTGGGATTTTAACAGTCGTGCAGCACCAACAGTACCTCCCCATCTTCAGCCAAAGCCAAATGCATTTTGCGATTGAGCACCGCAATGGAAAAACTGTGACCGTGTATCGGGATTTGAGGCCCCGCCTACAATATACTGTCCTGGTGTGTTATTATTATTATTATTATTATTTTTTTTTTTATTGAACTATAAAAACATGGTGCGATTATCAGAGGAGAATAGCCGTGCAAAGGGACAAAGGTAATTATTAAGGTAAAACAACATATACTGTTCTGACGACCGGCTCCGCCTGGAACTCACTTATGCGTAAAACTCCCCGAATTTTTTTTTGGGTGTAAATTAATGTGAGATTTAGATGAACCGCGACGTTGGAACGTCATTCACACCGCTCCGATTGAAAATTGCAACAAATGGGACGGTGCAAAAAGTATTGAAACACCGACGAGACGGATGCGCATTCAAAGGTTCACAGAAGGTCAAATCAAGCGCAGCGTTAAAGGTTACGGTGCATTTGAGGTTCATCCCGAAATGTCACCCCTCAAGCCAGAAAAAAAAGAAGACATTCTATTATCTTGACAGCAAGTTATTGCCAACTCAAATCAAAACAGTCGTTTTGGATCCGACTGCCCAAAATAGAACTGAGAGGGCCATTTTAACATTTTAACTTCTCCGCAGAAATGAAGCAATTAGTCAAATAAATTGATTTGAGTTGCCACAACTGTATTTCAGATGTCTGACTACAACCGTCTACTTCGGCGCATCTCATGTTTTAATGACGGACGGTAATTACAGCTAGAAAGGAGACGCACAGATATTTCATAACCCACTCATTTAACCCAATTACCAACCTTACTTAGGAGACCTGCATTGACTTTTATATAGCGTAGCTTGCTATTGTACTTTGTAAGTAAAAAAAATTTAAATAAATGAATACATGTACTTGGTTGCGATTTCATGAACTTTGTCTGTCTGCACTGAAACAAAATATCACCTCACCATTCAATCAGATGGAAGGGATTATTTACGACTGGTGCCATGGGGGGGGGAGGGGGGGGGGGCTACCAACGTGTGATGTCTTGGTGAGAATTTCTCAACACACACACACACACACGCGCAATTGTAGAGGCCCCGGGGCCCATCGAAGAAGGAAAAGCATTTTACAGCAACAATGTTCATGGAGCATTCGAACCCGAAGGACCGACGAGGCGAGGGTGGGGGAGGGGGGGGGGCGGCATGTTCTATTGATCGCACACGATCAATGCCTTTTTATTTATTTATTTTCCTCCGGTTGTGTTTAAAAAGCAGTATGAGCTCTACACGCGAGGTGGGGGACTAATTAAAGGCTCCCTCAAAGAGATGTTGGACTAATCAGTGTGTCGACTGTAGCCTGCTTTCATGAATAGTTTATCCGAAATGGTTTGCATTCATAAAATCCTCATAATGACCTCAACTGACTTCCCGCCGCGGCAACGGGAGCCCGCGAGTTTCTGCATGAGTCGCTTTGTTTGCATCATGCTGGAGTCTGTGTACACTGCCCTCATCATCAGACTAGCAAGCTTCAGCATGAAACGCTTTTCTTGGACTCTTTTTCCTAAACGAGAGTGCTTGTGAACAACCACAAAGTCAGCCACGTCCCGGGCTCTTGCGCAGAGATTGGCTTTTGTCATGATCATTTTTGAATTCAGGTGGCCACTCTGCAAACACCTTCGAGATAACCACCGAGGCCCCCGACTGGAATTTGATCTTGATCGTCTTGCGTTTGGCTTTTGATGAACATCGGAAAGTGACGGCTGCGTCATTTGCCCCTGCCGCCGACTGCCTTCCCATTCGCCCCACCGCCTGTTTTGCTAAAAAGAAACCGGGGATGCGCGCGCACCCTCACACCTGACTGCCAAGCCTTTCGGTTCCCCTGGCGCCGCGCTGCAACATCACACTTTCCGATCCCTCCTCCTCTTTCTTCCTTTTCCCCTCGCGCGCAGCATGGCACAGCAGCACGTTTGATTTTACAGCAGCGAGCGCCGCTAGAGTTTGACCTTTATGGCTTCTCAAGGCCAGCATTGATATCTTTGGGATGTTCTTCGCCGGTGTTATTTTCAGCTACTTGCTCGCTCATCCTCGAGTAGGAACCGCCGTAGTGCTTGCGGGACAGAAGTCAATGAGTGAAGAATATGCAGCGCATCCGTCTGACTAATTCATTTAGAAGCTTATCATTCATGTTTGCTCATTTATACGACTGGCTTCCACTGAAACGTGTTTGATATGACTAATCCAGCAAGGTGCCAATACCGACGCCGATTT
This sequence comes from Hippocampus guttulatus, assembly GCF_054856545.1. Classification (NCBI taxonomy): domain Eukaryota; kingdom Metazoa; phylum Chordata; class Actinopteri; order Syngnathiformes; family Syngnathidae; genus Hippocampus; species Hippocampus guttulatus. Next base: position 1,571,701 of record NC_141278.1, on the reverse strand, counting down.
GAGACCGCATTGACTATTTCCCCTCTTTTAGAATCGCAAAGTCGTTCGGGGAGAGCCGATTACTCCGAATTATAACATCCATGAGGAGCTTACACCGGTGCCACGGGAATTTACAATTCCAGCCTTCCCTGCAGTCTGTTTAAACCTGAAGTGTGACATGCACGTCACATCCGTAACACTATCACTTCATTAGAAAAAACTTTTTTTTGACAGTTGAATGAACATGAAGCAGCCGGACTTGATATCCTTCCGTGTGCGATCAGCATCAATTGAGAAAAAAAAATACAACCCCCCCCCCCAAAAAAAACTACGTAAAAATGAAAAAAAAAAAAAAGAGAGGATCAGAGACGTCAGAACCGGTCCCGAAAAAAAAATTCTTTAGTCGTTCAGCCCCGGCTATAGTGTCAGTTCCTGTGTGATTCCTGCAACCTGACTCATAAGGGTCTGTGTATTTGCAGATCATGTAAAAAGGGAGTTTGGGAAGTATAAATGGCTTTCTGCCGATGTTTTTCTGTTGAATGGGTGAAAACATTACCAGTCACGTGTATTTGTGCGTGGAACTAATTGTTTGAGGATAATTGCACCAAAACAGTCACTCGTCATACTGTGGGCAGCTTACTCCAACATGTGCATTCTCCAAAAGGCCTCGCAGTATTGAGTTGTGCCAAAAAATAAATAAAAAGCCCTCACTCAATGCCCTCCTTCACTCATCATTTCTTTTTCAGTGGGTCCTACGATGTGCCAGCCCGCCGCCTCCAACGCGCTAATAACAGTTTTATCAGTTGAACCACGTTCCCCATCTCCGGGCCTGGGCTTGTCTCCAGTCCCGCCTGTCTGCTGTTTGCTTTCGCTGTGCCCAGCTAAAAACGGACGCTCACAAGAGCCCCTTGTGTAGCCGTGATGCGGACGCAGCCGAGCCGCTCGCACCAGCGTGCGTGAGCCGTGCGCTGCCTGTCCTGAAACCTCTCCAATTTTTGCATATGGAACTCACCAGCCGACGCCTATTTCACCGACACCTCCGCTTGTCCAACAACGACCTGACTATTATGATGTGTGCTGGGCCCTGAAGCAAGGAAGAGTTTGTAAATCAAATGCGCGGCATGAATCATACGAACGAGGGCCAAATTCAAACCCCCTTGATACGCGGGTGGACGTACAAATCCGCAGTCGCCTTTCTGCACTCACATCACAGGGCGGAACAGAAGGTATATACTGTAGTTGAGGTCGAAAAAGTATCAACTAATAACATCTAATTACATCTTGAAGCCATCACCAGATCACAGACTTTTCTGTTCTCCGTCTAAACATAGAAGCAAGGCCTTTTTATAAGGAGCCGTGGTGCTGAATCTGCAAATTATATTCTCGCCGTCCTCCCGGGCTCACTCATAATTGTTTGCTTTAGCAGGCTAACGTTTCCACGTTGTATTTATAGGTGTCGAGGCCAAGAGAAAGACCACAGCGGCTCCATAAATAAGCTGCAGCGAGCGTGGCCCGCTCGTTCCACAGGCCATTACCTGGAGACGCCTCGCAGGTTAGCGGGCCTCGGCCTCGCAGGCCACGAAGGCGAGGTGGTGCAGTAAGAGAGAGAGAGACACACACACACACACACACACACACACACACACGTCTGAATTAATAACGGGTGCAATGCAAGAGCTGCATCCAAATTCTGCCTTTACAATAAAGTCATTACGGCATAGTGAATTGAAAACTTTTTTTTGTTGTTGTAGTATCTAGACCGGGGGTCGGCAACACGCGGCCCCAGAGCCGCATGCGATAGTCGGCTAATATAGCTCAAGTAGATCTAGATACATGTTGCAGCTCCGGAAAAGGAGAGCTGTGGTGTTGCTTTTTTAAAACGTACACTTTATTGATGCTTTTAACAGTCTGGACAAACACAGACACGCCTGCGTCCGACTCGGTGCCTTCTCTCTTCTCTTTCAACTCGAGAGGCGTTCAAAGACAGCCTCCGAAAAACGGAAATCCATGATCACTTCACTGACGCTAAGAAAAGAGAAAATAATGCACCAAACCAACAAATAAAGCGTGGAAATCACAAAATAAATTCTATGGGGGCGTTTGTGAACACACGACAAAAGAATGAATAAGAAACAATTCTGAGACAGTAAGTCTCCTACATAGATACACCATGCGTTTCCTTCATTGTAAGTTTTATAGACAGTGCGGACGTACCCAAAGCCGTCACACGGTGGCACTTTTTCTGTGTCAGCCGCATATGAACATTCATGTTATATTTATATCACATAAACCAGCCAACCAGTGTGCTGCCTGTGAGGATGTTCAGTGCTTCGGCTGAGGATATTTTTACCATCATCCCACATGTCTGTCACGTCTTTTTGCTTTCATGCACACGAGCTGCCACGCGTTCCCCGGCTCCGTCTTTCTGTGAACTTTTGGCCTCTTAGATCCTGTTGGAACCTCACCCAGATGCCCCCCTGGCTCTTGGAAATAAATCTTGCAAAAACATCACACGCACTCGCGCACACACGCACGCAGCTTCGCCATCATACGTCAGCGGCGCGCGCGCGTTTGCGCCGCGTGTATGTGCCGGCGCTTATCTGCGCCCTCACAGCCGCTGTTCAAAAAGCCGGTCGGCAGAGGCCACAGCCAGCCAGCTCCGCAGCCTCCCCGGCAGTCAACGCGTGGAGGAAACTGCGCCCGGCAATATAAACAAACCAGCGCGTCCGCTCCGACGACGAATCCCGGCGCCTCCCTGTGAGGTACGAAGGCGGCAACACCCCTTCCCTGCTTTTATACGGCTCGGCCGATAAAATATTCAAAAGCATTGTTCCGCGCGGCCATTCGTCCTAAATATTACTGCGCTCATTTGCCGGGTGCCGACAGTGATGATTCCATAAAGCATATGAATGGAGAGAGTTGTCATGTGGACGGAGTGCTCATAATCCTAAATCAGAGGGGCCTGGCGCAGCGGGGGTTCCAGCCCAGCGCCTGTAACTACTAATTTGCCTCAGAGTGACCCTTTCAAAAGTGACACTGCGAGATGTATGCATGTCTATTTCCAGACCGCAGGCCGCGTGCGCGCAATAATCGAAGCCGGAAGACCGAGTCATACATGTACACGCTAGTCGCCTGAATACATGCAACTCAAATGCGCGGCATTTCCGTGATTGCAAATTTAATGTGCTTTTGCTGGCAGCGCGGTGAACTCGTGTACAGCAAATAAGACCATCGATTTCAGTGGAATGTTTCATTTTGGTCACGCGCTTGTTCCCGCGCGCGTCGGACTTCTCGGAAAACGGAACGTGAGACCGTACGTAAACGGGATAAACGGGGAAACCTTGCGTGGGGCTGAGCAGCCGCTCACGAAGTGACTTTGGGAGACTGTTGCGTTGACCTCGAATGAAAATTTCAAGGGAGACCGAAAGTATCCATCCATCCATCCATTTTCCGATCCGCTTATTCTCACAAGGGTCACTAGGGGCGCTGGAGCCGTCTTCGGTCAGTAGGCGGGGGACACCCTGAACAGGTTGCTAGCCAATCGCAGGGCACACAGAAACGAACAACCATCCGTGCTCACACTCACACCTAGGGACAGTTTTTGAGTGTTCAATCAGCCTGCCATGCATGTTTTTGCAATGTGGGAGGAAACCAGAATACCCGGAGAAAAGCCACGCAGGCCCGGGGAGAACATGCAAACTCCACACAGGGACGCCGGAGCTGGAATTGAACTCGCTAAACCAGGCTGCCCTATATTATATATATGAAACGATGATTGCACACACAAAACCCCCCACAAACTTCATGGACGGCACCGCACAGGCACACATCCAATGTAATCCCGCTGCCATAGCTATCCACGGTTTCATCGGGAGACGAGCGATGAATCAAAAGTTGTTTTCGAGTCGAAAAGCAGCAGCAGCAGCGACAGTGTTCTACTCATCCAATAATCCTTGATTTTTTTTTTTTTCTGTGCGAACATATAGATTCCAGAGCGTGACTGAAAAGGCTTGAGAGTCGCAGCCGAGGTGAGGCGCCTGACACGCACGGCGCCGAGGCTGCCAATCCGGCCCACACTCTCCTTTACCGAGCGCGAAAACAGTCATTAAGAGATGTAATGGATTAGCCACGGCTGGAAGGAAGGGTGACGGAGCGGCGGGGCAAAAAAGAGACAAACCCAGATCCAAATGATGGAGATTGGCAGATGAGTAAAATGGATCGGATAGAGCGCTCCACGCATGAGGGGAGCTGAGGTCGTCCGGCTGCAATGGCAGATAATGAAAAGCGATGACGGATTAAAAACAAGGTTTCTCTCATTCCAGGCTTGAAAAGGTAGCAATGATGTGATTGGTTCAAACTGTCACTGAATTTGGTCCACAAGAGCAAGAATAGGAAAAAAAAAACAGGTCAGGCCTATTGTCATACGTATTTTTTTTCTTTTCAAAGTTCATTTGCACTTCTGTGCTTGCTGTACTTTTCACCACCGTTTACTCACTTCCTCGCCGTCTTGGGTTGCCGAGAGAGACAAACAGGATGTCTGTGGGAGGACGAATGAGAGAGGGGCGGGGGAGTGGGGGGGGGGCGCGAATCTGATGAGGAAGTTTGCGTCTGAGCCAATCCGCGCGCGTGTGTTTTAATCCCAGGAAGGACTTCCTCTGAGTGCGAGCGGGTTGGGAGTTCCGTGGGAGTTTAAGACGAGGCAGGAAAAAGCAGAGGAAGAAGGGAAATGAAAGGGGCAAGAGACCGAGAGGTGCAAAAATGACGAAGGCCTATTAAATCCCATTTTTTACGCACGCATGCGGACGGGAAACCACCCACGGAGAGGCCTCGCGCTCAACGTGCTCCCGTACTGGCCGGCACTGCGTGCTGATTACGAGGATTAGAGCCCCATCGGAGGTGCTTGGATCACGCAAAGCTCCACGAAAAAGCGCAGAGTCAACATTTTACAGCATCTGTCCAATCGTAGAGATTCATTAATCATCACTAATTGCGATCAAGCGACAAGATTTACACCTCTTTAGTCGACATCACGACAAGTTTGAGAGTCGACACTGACCCAGACGTACAAAATAAAAATACACTTAAATTCAATCAATAAATTGTAGAAATGTCACTTCTTCACTCAGAACTCATTACAAAAAAAAAAAAGAAGCCAATTACATGCACACGTCAGCATATCATGCCAAATCTTTTGGTTTTCTTTTCCTTTGACTTTTTTTTTCCCGTTTGGTGTTTTCTTTGCGACAATTATTTGAAAAGAAGCACCAGTCTCAACAAGGGATGTGAGGAGGAGAACACCATGAAAAGAGAAGAATAGACAGACTGGGCGCAGGAAAATGTCATCTCCACTTTTTATGTCTCGCTTGCTCAAAGCTAAGCTCGACTGTTGATTTTACGTCTCGATATTACAACGGCAAATCTATTTTGACCCTGGGGGTGGAGATCGCCTGGATGGTGGTTGGGGGGGGTCCTCTTTATTGCAAGCTAGTGTCCCATCCAAGTCATATGCAGGCTTTGAAGTCGCTTTTTATGGATTTGTTTTAAAAGCTATCAAAGCACATTTGAGGTTATCGTTCTGTATTAGCGGCATGTCATGCCGAACATAGCGGCTCTCAACCTGGAGGTTTTCCGAGGGCTTATGTAACTCACAGGAACCACATCTTAGCCCGTAATTAGACTTTAGGGAAAAGTCCGTCTGGTAAAACGCTGCGTAATTTAGATCCCCGAGTCCCTGTTCGCCTCAAGGCCATGTGTCAGGCAGGGCTCGTACCGCTCGCGAGCGCACACACGGGCCAATCGGAGGTCTGCTTACTCACCATCACTGGGCCACATCTGAGAGGACTCATGCGCAATACATTTGTCTGCCAGCCAAATGTGCACAAAGCACAGCATGGAGACCAAAGCGACCGCAGCCCCTTCCAGACACTCCCAAAAACCGACCTACCCCATTCCCACCGCCCGCATTCAACCTCCCGAGTCGTAAACTATCACTGGCACTGATCAAACGTAAGGATTTGCCATTGAAAATCGAGAAAAAAAAAATCATTCTTCACACCACCCACCTTTCCCACAAATGCTCAGGATATTCCATTTTGAGTGCCCCAACAAATTGGGCCTGACATGCATCGGGAAATAGGGAGAGATGTTGACATTGATAATACTTTGCAAATTTTCCATCGGTACTTTACAGCCAAGTAATGGCAGTGAAAAAAAACAAAACAAAAAAAACAAAAACGGCCCGGGTTGCCAATGTCAAGGCAGCTAAAGAGCAGTAATGTTTAAAAAAAAAAAAACAAGAGACATCAGAGAAGCCTACTTTGTCCTATGCGCATGGACAACCTTTTCATTAAAAAACAAACAAAAAAAAAAACCCAAAACACATTTCTGCTTTGAATGAAGGCTTTTCGCCGACAGAAAGCGAGCCTTCTTAAGCGAGGTCAAGCAAAATTCACCATCATGCCACTTTTCTGACAACATATCAAATTGTTGTCGCTTCCACTCAGGACAGTAATGTGCACCCTGTAAATTGCACCAGCGCCTTTGACTGCTGACAACAGCTAATTGTAAATGTCACAGTTAGTCGCGCGTGTGTCTCGCTGCGGCGCACAATTAAAACTCACCTAGTTCTTTTCAAATGCGGAGACGGCTCCTATGGAAGCTGTAAATATAGATTGGAGAACGGCTGAAGCGGAGCTGAACACTTAACCGAACACGCCGAGCGTTCTGAAGTAGAAGAGACGTATTTGAAAGTGCTGTTGTTGGGGTGACTGAAATGGAGTGAGTGAAAGCATATTGGACTAATATGCAGCATAACGTATTGTTGAACATATCCAATAAAAGAATGCGGATGCTACAAAGACACGGTCAGAAGCTAACGCTCATGCGAAGGTGAACAAATGTGCGCCCTAACAAGTATCTTATGACAAAACGCATGTCATGGATCTGTTTGTGACCAACGGGCGGCACTGTAGGGCTCCGCCTGCAGCTGCACACCTGTTGGTCATTGTGTTAGCATTTACGGGACTGCTAACACGTTTCCTTGGCAAAATGTCAAAATCTCGTTTCGATCTGAAAGAAAACGGAGGCCACAACGACACAGTCAAAAGCCGACGCTAATGCTAACGAATTTGCATCCCGACAAGTATCTGAAGACAAAATCTCACTTTAATCTGAAAGAAACTGGAGGCTAATGCTTCTAATATAGTGATTACAAAACACACTGGGGTGCTGCACGACAGTTTTCACGCCAACAGTGCGGCGTTTGTACGACTTCAATCAACATTTATACCTGCTCGACAACCTGTGTAACCGGTAGCCTTACAAGAAAGACAATGTATCTTTTGAATGATTTTATAGCTACATTGTTAACTTTGATTCTAGTTCGCACTATCAAGATTAGCAAATGGCGTAGGACCCAAATAATTATTTCTATTTGAGGAGCTGTTGTGTACCACCAGCTGATGTTTGTGTGTGTGTGTGTGTGTGTGTGTGTGCGCGCGCGCGTCATGCAATGATTTGCTTTCTCTCATGACCGTGATTACAGGTTGTCAGCCATGCTTTTACTCGAGCTGATGGCTAATTTCGCTCTTTAACATGGTTAGGAGCTGATGGCTAGATTGTCTCACGCACACGCACACACGCGCACACACACACACAGACAGAGCACACGTCCGGACCCACATCACAGTTTCTCGAGAGCCCGAGGGTACAGCCGACGTCCGTCCGTACACACAATTTGATGGACAAACAAATCAAGCGTCATGTCTATTAAAGTTGAGTAATCAACAAGGCCCCGATATTATCCTGTCACAAGGCGCACGAGAGCGTCGTGCCAATAAAACTGCCTCCAATTATTCCTGCATACATTGCTGGGCACATGGCATTTAATGAGCCCAGCTCATTAAAGATAGAAATTAATGAGATTCAAAGGAAATGGGGGGAAAAGCACAGTCCTGATGCATCTGAAGGAGCCGCTAAAAGCCCTTTATGACATGAGAGACCGAAAAGGAAAACAGGCTTTCCTCAAAGGAGCCGATGAACAAACACCAAGATTAGCCTCATCGGAAATACGAGCAACGATCGACTGTGGGACTGCGCCATTCTCTCCGAAAAGCCACATCGCTCCGCACAATCCAAGAGCCGCGTCCTGTAACTTCAACAAGGACGCTACGTGAGGGCAGCGAGGTGGCAACGGTGGAGCGGCCCCGGTTCGAAATCTCGGCTCGGGTCTCGCGGCGCGACCGTGGGAGGGGCCAAGGGTGAAGTTCAACAGCAATCGCCCCTCCTCCTGCGCCGCGTTGGAGGACGCAACCTTTCAGCTTCAATAAAGCAGGTCGCGTCTCGTCCTCTGGCGACAAAAAACAAACCATCCGTTGACCCCCGGCTCTTCCTGATTTCGTTTGCTCATCCTATTTCGCCCATTCTGGAAAAAGGTGGCTTGGAATAAAGAGGTTGAACGAGTTTAGCGAGTCGGCGCAGGCCTCGCCCATCAAATTGACCTCATCCTTCTTTCCGTTCCCGTCCCTCCCACCTCGTTCTCCGTCCGGCTTTATTTATATTCCACTCTTTGCCCCCAGCTCAATCCCCTCCGGTCTCTGGCGTTCGGCCCCTTTGCTGCGGAGGCTTTGGTTCCGGTGGGGCACGCACTGAGAATCAACTTTTACTCAAGAGTAAAATGTTGATAGCGCTGTCATGAAGACAATGAATGTTGTTTGTTTGTTTGTTTTCTTTCCCCTCACAGAGGCTTTGGCATTGAACCGACCTTGTTCATTTATTCTGTCAAATACATTTTTCCAAAAAAAAGCAACCTGGGTTTGCATTATTTATAAATAATGAGAAGATTCTAAGGTTGTTCCCGTCTGCTTTTGGTCAGAATTTACACCTTGTTAGGCTGGGCAAAATAAATAAAGACATTTTGCAATCATATTTCAATTTCAGATTACATTTCAGATGTGTACAATCAAGCGGCATTCACATCTGATGTAAATTTGGCAGAGACGAAATTCAAAATCCGGCGAAGAGGCGGCGTTCCGACGACAGCCTCAAAGTACCTTTCTTTTGGGCCACACGTCAAACTACCTCGTGTTTATTTTTGGACTAATTCACCAACAGACACCCAAACTGATTAAAACGATCAAAAACTGCGATCTGCTTCGATCGCGAGAGCAGCTTGAAAGGAAAGCGATTGCTTTCAGCCCGATAAAACACACAACGCTATATATGCTAATTAGTCCTTTAATAAGAATGTCTAATTAATGCTATGCAAATGAGACGGCGCCATTATGGGACAGGTTTGATAGGTTCGGTATTGAACATCTTCCAGAAAGCTCGGCGTTCGACGCGGGCGCTCGGCAAACGCACGCGACGGAAATCAATTTGCTTAATTGTCAAATATGCAAACATGTAAATTGAAGTCGAGCTTTGGCTCGACCGCAGGGCACCCGCCATCCCCCCGGAGCGCGCACGCGCACACACACACACACACACACCCCTCTTATCTCATCAGCCCTTTAATGACATTGGTATTCAGCGTTCTGTCCTCTGACACAATGCAGGCCACTAATTACCAATTCCCTTGATAAGAACGCTGCCCACAGAATACATGATGGCAGATGAAGGGGAGCGCAGCTGAGCGCGCCTTGGGTGAACAGTCGGACTCTGCGCCACTTGGAAAATTGGCTTTCAATCAACACAGTGGCCCGTTGCTTTTATTTCGGCCGCCGGTCGGGTGAAAACCGGCTGCCGTGCCCTCTCGTGGCACAAGACAATTAGCTGACCCTATCGTTCGTGATATGTGACAGCAAAATGCTCCCATTCGACAAGCGCCTGCAAAATGCCATCGCGTATTCATCTGGGCAAACATTGTCACGTGATCACTTTAGATGACCACAAGAGTCTTGTGTCAAACAAAAGATTTTGTTTTTCTTTTTTTTAGTCTTTGCGGTGAAAGTTAATTGAATTTGTATGCTAATGAGGGCTGTGCATAGCTAACGAGCTCAGTGTGTGACCCATTAACACATTGAATGATTGTTATGCCCGGGGCGAGAATCACCTATAGGAGCTCCAAACACAAAGACAAAGAGGCAATCTGAATACATTATGGGTTCATTTACATGTTTATCTATATTACATACCTTGTGACACTGATATTTGGCCTCCTTTTTCCATCATCAAGTATCTTTGATGGATAAAGAAGAAAGGAACATCAAGTGGTGTTCAGATGCGGTCACGTATGGGCTCTCCCACCACGCTTGTGCGAGTGCTACTGCCACCGCCCAGGTTAGCGCCAGTTCTTTCTTTTTCCCTCACCGAAATTGACTCTGAAATTAACTCTGGCACCAACTACGTCAACTACGTTTTTTTTTTTTTTGGGGGTGGAAGCTCCCGGCTCCCATCGAGCGTTTTAGCTGAATGAGTTCTCACCTTGCGGAAGACGAAGGGCTGCTATGATTCACTCGTTCTGCCCCTCATCACCATGACAATGTGTGAAGCACAGTGAGACCACGCGCCGATTACAATGACAAAACAGCTCTTTAAATAACCGTGCGGCGTGAGGAGGAGAGAAAAACAACATTCTGTCTGCGCCTTACTACCGTCGATTACCACGAGGAGTCTGTACGCGCGGATACCAAGCGCCAATCCCGCTTCACCTTCCCACGAGGAGCCACGTCGGCCACGTCAAGATATGCCCGCGCTCTCGTAACCCAGCCACCAAAGAGGTGGCCAACCTGTAGACCGACTGTTAATTAGCATTCAGATAATTCCGATTTCTATTCAATATTCAGATGGTAACGCGTAGTGCACTGTCAAATAATGTTGTTGGCAGAGTTGAAAGTTGGGGGACAAAAGTAAGTTGACAATTCACGAGTGCTCATTTTTGTTCAGAAAAACATTGGTGAGCACTTCCCCGAGGAAGGACCGAGCTCTGCTCTAGTTCATTGCCAAAGTCGTACGCGTTCCAATACTTTTGACCACTGAGCATTGCCAGACGGTTAGTCTTGCTCAGCGCTTCAAGTCTAGACGCCTTTGCCCTCACGGGGGTTGCATTCATATTGTTTCAGAGCAAAGACGAGCTTAATCCCCCGGGTAGACTTTTCATAACGTACACACTCACAGCACATCAAACGGAAAACCGAGGACACGGAAAGTTCAAATCGACCTGGACGGAACATTCACCGTGAGGACGCCGTGTCAGCCGTTCCATGCTTGTTTTGCCTTTACGGCTACGACCGTCGACGCGCGCTGCCGTTTACGCGGGCCGCTAGATGTGGTCGCAACGGCCGTTTTACGGATGTGTGCCGTGCCCAAATGGATGAGGATCCGCCGTTTGTATTTAAAACAAACTGGCCGTCACGCACCGGTTCTGCACGCTCGGTTCGGAAGCGGCCAGATTTTCAAGTGGGCAGACGACAACTGCACATTGACGTCAAGGCTACCAGTTACACGGCGGCACCATGGATAATAATCGCGCAACGTGGTTTTTGGAAGAAAAAAAAAGGGGGGGGGTGTAGACTTTTCATATCTACTGTGTCTACTGCGGTGCGAGGGAGCTTTAGTCCGGCTGGGGTCAGCGTGATGAAAAGGTTAATGAGGGTGGCTGAGGCTCAGGCACGCTTTGGCGGGCTATTGGAGAGGGCTGGAGGGAAAGAATAGGAACGGTGGGGGGTGGGGGGGGGTGGGGGGGGGGATGAGGAAAGAACAGGCAGGAAGGGACACGGGATTAATCATTCACAGTAAATCAATGATTACCGTCGGCATATGCCTTCCTTCTTCATTTCAGTGCCTGGACAAAAGGAGGAACTTCACGAGCGCATGCGGCGGGCCGGTTGCTGGTAAAACAGCGGTCACACTTCCAACAATTGCATGCTTTTGCCGCAAACGCACATGGCGCACACCTTTAACCAGACACACACATTTTTTTTTTTGGAGGGTGTCCAGGAAGAGATTAGCCAATTTCCTTCTTGAAGTCTGGAAGAAGAAAAAAAACAAAAAAAAAAACGACCTGAGTCAGCTTCGGATTACTGTTGATGCTCATCTCTAATAAACTAACCTAATCTTCTTGAGTACTATTTAAGATTACCCCCCCCCCCCCCCCCCCGCCCTCTGCCTCAGTATAGCTTCGCTTTGAATTGGTGCTTTGAAAGAATAAAAAAAAACAACAACAACAAGGCGTAGACAATAACTACATGATGTTCTTGTTTGCCTGTTTAGCTCGGAAAACTAGATTAGACACAAAGCAAGGGGGGGAAAAAAATAGTCTTTAATATCCTGGAATTTACAATAGTCACGGCGGCCGCCTCTCCCTGTTGACAATGAGTCATGTTTACGAGGCATTCGGCACTTTGATGTTCCAGCGCCGCAACCGGGAGGACTTTGACAGGAAATAACGCGCGCATTGGCTTTAAAAGTAGTCCGCTGGTCTTGCCGGCCAAAAGAATCAAAAGAAAAAAAGCGTCGGGCACGGACGTGATTCCTACAGTTGCTGCACTTTGTTTACACTGGATGTCATCCGGCCATCACATGATATGCGAGACTGATGGCCGCAGCTTTGGGGATTCATTTCACGTTCCCTCATCAGGCTAACCCGTTCAACGAGATCCGCCGTTATAGGTCGAATCAAAGTGACATTTGCGGCTGATTGGGCCGCGGGGCAATCGCATCCTATGGCGTACTAATGGGGATTGACGTGTTTGCTTTAGCCACAATCACAGACTTCCCGCGCGGACCGCAGCAGACGACAGGGGGGGGATGAGTTGCTGTAAAACTTCAGATGACTGGAAGCAGACCCGCGCGTGACGTCACGCCGATGGCGTTTTCGCATCCCAGCTTCGCGGTCCTATTTCGTGATCCGAACATCCCCGAATTCTCTCCCTGATAAAGCACCTTTCCGAGAGAATCAACGCTATGACGGACTCATCCAAAGCGATAACGGTCATAATAACGATATTATTATGATTTCAAGTGGGCTTTCCAGGAAACCAATCAATCTTTGAACCCGACACTTAACCTCTCGTTAAGTCGGTGTGGGCGTCGCGTAAAAGAGAAGCAGGATGCCAGGTGCTCACACGTAAAACAAGACACCATACAATCGTTGGTGAATTTTGCTCCAACGGAGGCGCCTGCGATGCCATGAGATGCGCGTATGGGTTTGATTGAGCAGCATTACACACTCCACTGGTCAGCTGGCTCAACAGCACTCGATTGAGGGGGGAGGAGGGGGGGGGGGGATTGAGCGTTTTTACCGACACCTCGATACAATGAAACTTCATATAAGCAAACATACTGGCTGATCAAACATGTGAACGCTGGCTGATTTGCATTGTGTGTGCGTGTGTCTGTGTGTGTGTGTGCGTATGAGAACGCGTCCCTTCAAGCTTTGTGGCCACGAATGGGATTCGCCGATCAAATGAGCTTTGATCGGCGCCTGCGACGTGTGTGTGTGTGTGACGTCGCGTCTGTTGACCCCTCGCATCCATCGCAAGCTAAACTGGCATCGTCACCAAAAGCATGCGCAAACATTTTCTGCTTCCAACTTTTGTCCCCTCCGTAGAGGTCGATTTCTATTTTGGACATGCAAGTAGACTTTGAGGTTGTTCTTCCGATAAAAGGATGGCAGTTAAAAGTGGAAAACTGTCACTGGCGACAGTTTATACTCTGCGCGGCGGAGTTTGGGGCGGGGGGGGGGGGGGGGGGATATTACACCTTTGACACCTGATTTGAGTGAGAATCGGGCTGTATAGGAATCTTGTCGCTCCCTTGCAAACAGTCCACCTTTGAAGGAATAGACACAGCTATTATTATTATTATTATTATTATTATTATAATATATGTGAAGTGTGCTAAAAAGAAACTTTACTTCGATTGGCTCTGAAAATGGTGGGGTCATACAATCCAATGCTCGACCTATTCAATACTTGCGATTGCAAATTCTTACGGAGCTCGTGTGGTCGGGAGGGCTTTCGCCGATTTGTCAACACTATTAGTAGGATTATTATTTTTATTAATCATAAAAATGAATTGAATAAACGGACTGATTCGACCATATGTTATGATATTTAAAAATAAATCACAGCGCTCATCAACATAGAGGCCTCCCCCCTCCCCCACCACGCCCCCCCTACATGCTAAGTGCTGCACTGGAATGACAAACAGTAGGATTACGTTGTGTACTGCACGAGGTGAAACGGGAAAAGAAGGTCGGGGTCCTGGAACAGCGCACACAGAGAACAGCTGCCACAGGAAGTGACGACGTGGACTTGATGAAATGGGCGCCGTCTGCTGGCTCTGTATGGACCCCGATGAGTGAGCTGGACTAACACGTGGGCCCCCCGCTGCTCAACTTAACCTACTCACCGAGCAACAAGCAGACACATGTCTGAGCCCAAGTACGTGTGTGTGTGTGTGTGTGTGTGTGTGCGTGTGTGGACTCGGGGAGCGGCAAGTAAGAATAATTAGTCTTCCCAGCCCAAAAACATTAAAAACGCTGCCCTAAAAAGGGACCAGCATGGATAGATGACATCCCGAGGGATTACATCGCTTCAGCCTGGATCTGATGGAGTGAACTTTCACTGGAGTCTGAGAGGAGGTAAATCAGCCTGACCCGGGCACGTTCACAGGACTTGGACTGCTTTCAAAATCTTTGCGGGGACAAAGGCAGAATCCCGACAGCCAAAACACAGGAAGAGAAATACATGAGGAGAGAGAGAGGGAGGTGATGAATGGTCCCCCCCCCCCCCCCCCCTCCCACCTCCTTCCTCCTCTCAGAGGAGGATGACTGTATCGTCCCGTGGGAGCAAAAGCGCCATTCATGTGTCTCAGAAACAGCCAATGAGAGCGCAGGGATTTGGTTCATATGCGAGTTTACTGGGTCGGAGTCGAAGCAACAGCGGAGGCGGCGGCCAATAAGAAGGGGCCGCAACATGTGGGGGAATTAGCCAATGGGTTTCTACTTGGTGTTTCACTCTTCAGATCCAATTTCAGTGGTCTTCTGGTCTGTGTGTGTGTGTATACTGAACTAAAAAGGGGAAGGTTCTTTAAAGGCTTAAATTAAAAAAAAAAAAAAAAGATGGGCCGGATCATTGTAATACTGCAAGATAATTAGCACGTTGCAGTTTTTCCACAAATGAGCGAGAACATGCCTGTGAGGATCGTCGTGTTGTCTGTTTACGCGTGTTGCTTTGCGGTTGGTGCTGAAATATCTATTGAACTGTAACGCAGCAACGCCGATGCTATTTGTTAGCCTGTTTGTGGTATTTCGCATTGTTTGTTAGCAGCAAGCTCAACACACTTGAAGGAAATGCTAAATGCCTGTTTGCAATTCTGTACGCGAGTGCTTCACCTGCCAGGAGAAATAAGCAAATGTATTTTGAGTTTCAGTTATGGGTCCTACTCATCCAATATAGTGTTATGAGTAAGGCCTGTGAAGACAACTCAGTCTTTCTCTCAACAGTAGAGTATAGGGGCTTCTTATTGTCCCCAACACAATGTTCTCCACTTCCACCCTTATTCAGACAACTCCTGTCAAAGATAGACGCGGCCAGGTGTTAAGGGAACACACTCACACACTCTGACCGCGCACCTCTACGCTTTCGAGCAGCTCAAGCTAAGCCTTCGCGCCGAAGGCAAAGGGTGACAAGACGAGGTTTATTGTTGGCCTTTTCCTGTTTTGACTTTTTTCCGTCGGCGGCGCTTGATTTAGCGCTCAGGCGTGACAACGTTGCGTTCATCGCCATCGTCAAAGCCACGTTTGCTTACTCGCGAAAGCAACTGGAGTTACTAGCTAGTAGCTCTGTCGACTTTTAGAATTTTGGTTAACGCGACGGGTAGTAGCAGTAGCTGACAGCTGTCTTCCGTTTGCGATTTTACGTAAGCAACACGGCTCGGGAAGTGGAACGGCCGAGTCGTAATCAGCGGGCGCGAACGTGATGGCACCAGCCTCAACGGCAAACGCTAAGTATTAGAGACACGTGTACCAGTTCAATCAAGGCACTCAGTCAAGTGCACATGCTCACGCGCGTGTTCATTTGTCTTCCCGCGTGTTGCGGTGACTTTGATCAGCGGCGGCGCGCACAAGCGCCTCGGTGACAATACGCAGTTTGTTGAGGCCAAGTGTAATTAAAAGGGATCGTTCTTTTGCATATGCTAGCTAATGTCAGTCCGAATCCATCCGGGCATCGAGTTTGCTTTTATTGAATCTCCCGCTGCGTCGTGTCCTTTCCTCACTCTAGATCTCGTCGTTCCCCGCTTTGGAAGGCGAGACTCGGCGGCAAAGACTCTCATCGTGGCTCAGTGTTAGAAAGATGAAATAATAATGTCGCGCCGCGCAGTCAGTTAAGTGCATCAGAGCTGGTGATACGCCAATCCGGCTTCGCGGGGCTGTTGTTATTATTCTTTGATCAGACCAGCAGGAATAACAATCTATAATTCATAGCGCTCAGTCTAGTCTGGGGAAGACGAGGCTCGGCACCTTTAATTATTGATCAAACACAACAGATTTAATATCAATCACTAGAGCACAGGCAAGAGTGAGCAAAAGTCAGAGGAACATCTCGGCGTGGTTGTCCAACCCTGTGATGAAAACAAATTAAAAAAAAAAAAGACTCAAAATACTTAACGCTTGACACGGCGGGGTTGCTGGAGACGACGGGGGTGCTGCTGCTGTGCAAACATGAAGTGCAGGCTTCGCCCGGAGATTTGTTCACACGGACCACAAGGATGCGCCAATTAGTGCGGGATTTGAGCGCAACTATCGTGAGTCGTTGAACAAATCTTTTTTCGGAATCGAAAGCAGCTGTCCTGGACACGTGATCGCCGCTACGTTGCAAAACCTTTTGTGCCGAGGCCATCAAAAGTCAAAGCGTCACTTCTGATCATTGACAAAAATAAAATTAAAACATTTACACCCATACACACACACACACAAGATGGTGGCAAAGCACTTTTTTTTTTCAGTTGGAAAAAGGCTATGGCCTGACCAAACGAAGCTCCTCTTCTCAAATCAACACTGTGACTTGGCTCCAAAATGCCACCAAATGGCACCAAAGAACACGTTTCCATTGGACATGGCTTTGGCCTGAGCATAACCGCCAATCGGTGAGCCAAAAGGCAAATTTGCAAATGCAGAACTGCAGAGGTTCACTCCGAAGGCTGTATCGACTATCAACCAGTCCCACATTGGGACCATTCATTTCCAATCATTTATTTAGCCTTCCATTAACCTACTGTAAATGGATGCTTTTGGAACGGAGTACCAGAGAACATGGATACTTCTCAGAGTCAAACCCCAAATCTCAGAAGTATAAATCACCAATCGCTGACACATTCGGAACAAATTAGTCAGCCTTCATTTTGGGCTCTCGAGTAAATCATCAAGTTCATCGAATTGGAGAACTGTGCTGCGACCTCGAGTGAAAAGGCTGCGTTGACGAAGCTTAGCAGCTGTGGAAACACACACGCACGCACTATTTGCAACTTCTTGCTTTTTGACGCCCGATGACGCTTTGCAAAATTGTGATTGGAAACATGGACGCACTTACACGGTGTAGAATTCCCACATTGTGCATTCCAAGTCGAGAAAGAGAAAGATGGCGGGACTTTCCCCGGGATTTAAAAAAAGGAGGGAGAGAGGAAGCAGACAGTGGGAGCGACGGCGGACAGGAACAAACAGAAGAGGGGGTGGGGGAAGCGGGGGGGGGGGGGGGCGGGGGCAAATGCATGGCTTGTCTTGCGCATGGGCCCATTTCTCTTTCCCACAGTGGAAATGACCCCGGAATAAAAGCGCCATGTGAAGAGGGCGCATTGCGTGACACAGGAGAGAAAATAAATAAGTCAAGAAATGGTGTGACACGAGAAAGTTCCAGTGAAAGCAAATGCTTTGACAAACTCTGTCGCTCTTGTCCTCTACTAGCCGGCCTGTCTTTCTGTCTCCTTCCGTGTGACTGTCTGTCAAGGTTAATGGCATGTCTCCAGGGCTGGCCGCCGGTCTCGTCATTGATCTCACACATGGCCACCGACGCCGTTCCATATGGCCTCGCTGTGTGTGTGCGTGCGCGATAGGGATCAGTCGTCACCACGGTGATTCGGTTCCGAGGTGGCGTGTAAGTGCGTGCGTGGGGTCGGCTCAAAC
This sequence comes from Hippocampus guttulatus, assembly GCF_054856545.1. Taxonomy (NCBI): domain Eukaryota; kingdom Metazoa; phylum Chordata; class Actinopteri; order Syngnathiformes; family Syngnathidae; genus Hippocampus; species Hippocampus guttulatus. The sequence goes on along the minus strand of NC_141278.1, from coordinate 1,553,598 downwards.
AGCCAGCTGTTGGCGTTCGGATTCGTGTGTGTGCGTAATTGCAAGAGAAGCCCTCGCTGACATTCAAAAACTTGCAATGTCATCTCAATCTGGGCCGGCCTCACGGTGACGTGAGAACAAGGGAGTCTTTCTCCCAAGTGTGTGTGTGTGTGTGTGTGTGTGTGTGTGCGCGCGCGTGAGCCAAGTGCACTTTTCAAACCACTACCTGAATGAATGCGCACATGCTTTCAAGGAGGGTGGTCCCACCTGTGCATCACACGTGGAGCCAATTTTACTTCTCCCAGAGCATACGGAAAAAAGGAAAAAAAAAAAAAAGAAAAACCCAAACGCTGAATTTGTTTATCTTGTTTGGTAGCTTCTTTGTGATTAAACACACGTCAAGAGTGTATTGCAATGATTGAAGGTATTTTTCAATGGGTCGGGTTGGGGAGGAAGATGTATTGAACTCAAATTTCATGTTTTTGTTGTTCGCTGAAATAATTGATTGTTTGATGACGAGATAAAGTTGTCTGATTCTGCCTATGACAAAACAAAACGGTTAGCGTGGCAAGAATACCTGTCCGATCCATATGTTTGCTAGCAAGATCGGAATGCATTCTCATTGTGTCTGAGACGTGAACTGTGTGACACGCACTGAATCAATGTTAGCCACGGCTGCTCCAAGGGAAGCTTGACTTATTCATAACAAGGTGCGACTATAACATGAAGGGCCCTACTTTTGTGCTCAGGACAAGAGTAGCACAAAGTGCAGTCCGATTGCATTTTGGGTGGAGTTTTCTTATGTTATTTTTATAGATAGGTGTGTTTGCGCCATTGTGGGAGTGAACACAGACGCCTTGTTTTCCAGACCAATTAAAGATCACATCACTCATTCAATTGAAATTCGGGACAGGAAAGGGGCACGCTGGAGTCCGCGCAGAAGACTGAAGCATGCAAAGTAAGTTTATAAGCAAGTGCAAGCACATTTCTGATTTCTACAAGGATTCAGGGGGTTCGATGCACACCTTAATGAATAAAATGCAATGACAACCACCACACATATGACCGGAGTGCAAATCTGTCTGCGCCACAACTTAGACCTGCTTTTATCAGGGCTGTCTAGTCTACCTTCTGCCACGAAGTTCTCAGGAGTCCCTAGGCCATGGATTAGAAAACACCCTCCCTCTGCCAGAACGCCCAGAAAGATGCAGCGCAGTCCGACAAATCCCCTCACACAGTAAATTACATTCGCCCCGGTACAAAAATGAAGATGCGTCCGTTTTGACGATGAGCGCAGGTCTGCCAGCCTACAAAACTAGCGCCGTAAATGTTATTAGTTTTGTCATTTTTAATTTTGGAAATATATAATCAATCCTCTAGAATCATCCTAAAACCCTGCAAACTATTTGTTTGGCAACCGTTAATTTTGTTGTATTGGTAAATTCGGTATCTTTTGCATTCTGTATCAGTGGTCACATTATGCAAGCAGCAAAGTGCTTAAATATTTTTATGTTGTTGTTGTTGTTGTGGTTACGTGACACCCCATCTGCAACAACGTGATGCACCCCGAGGCCAAATAATTTTGTGTGGAATTGCTGTAGACAAATCACAGACAAAGACGGTTATTCAGCGAAGAAATAAATAATGATGATAAGATGAAGGTGGCATGCAACTCTTCTGTCATTTCTCCAAAACTTCACTTGGAGCCAAGAATCAAGTGGTGAGTTCAAGTTTCACCCCCCCCCCCCCGACTCCGATTTTCCCCCACTCTTACGGCCCTTTGCGAATGGCGGCAGCTCACATGGTAAAATCTTGACTAAAACAGGATGCATCTGGCTCACAAACAGCTTATTTAAGTATTACAAATATCACATCATCAAGCCCTGTATAGAATGAAAACTAATAAGCACAGACTTTCACAAATGACCCTCCCAGCTGCCGTGCGAGGAATAGGAAGACAGCAAACCACATCTTAGCCTGCCAAAAATCACCCCCCTGCCCCCGCCGACTGCAAGTACAGTCTTGCTGCTTTGCATTAAAGTGTCGTACATGCACGGCGCTGCCAGCGACCGCCCACCTCACATTTCATTAGCGGGGGCACGCTCAAAGCGTTACAGCGGCCGCTACGATGCCACAGTAATCTCATTGAGTCATCAAGAAAAAAAAAATGGTCGTTTAAGAACAGGAACGGGGAGGGAAGCACCCAATGGAGCAACGGAAAGCAGAAAGTTTCGGGGTCGCACCGGATCCCTTCATGTGTGATGTATTTTACAGAACCGTACGGTACTTAATGATGCGGGTATACAAGCTCAGCATACGTAATGGGAGTCCTAATGAACCACGGTATAAGCATTTTTGAAGTCTGTTGGTGAGCATTAGCATATGGTGTAAAAAAATAAAAAATACAGTCCAACCTCCCAAGGGGTTAAATTCTTCTTTTTACACTCATACCAATTCGGGTTGGGCAGTTTTTTGCTCATTGAATATAAAATGATGAGAGCGGAGGTTTTTTTTTCAGCATAGTTGAACAGTCCCCGCAGTTATTAGGTGGACTTTTTGTGACAGTTTCCATTGTGCTTTGACATTTATTTTTTAAATTCAGTCAGTCTTCATTTTTTTTTTTGTATCACTTTTGGGCAGTCTCCACACATTTTTGTATTACACACTAGGGACATTTTAATGGACAAGCATGGAAACTACATGAAACAATTCATAAATAAAAACACGATGCTACGATGCTAATTGTAGTCGTCGCATTTAGCGGGACTCTTGCACATGCGTCTCTTCAACCAACCGGCCAGTCTCATCCTGAGTTGCATGCGGACAACTTTCTGCTGACTGTTACGCTCTGCGGAGCAGCGAAACATCCGACCGACTAGGCGACAGTCTTGGGTCCCAGCCTACGAAAATAAGCTGGTGATGGATGAGAACAACGGTTAGCCTCGCTAGCTTTGGTGAGTCTGATCAGCGCAAGTCTGGAATGAGTCGTACCCGCGGACCTAGGGCACAAGCGGCGGGGAACGAGTGTGAAAGTCATTCGTATTATGACAGTTAATAATTTTAAAGTGTTACTTGGAAATTGTCTGCAGAGTTAAGAAAGAATTTAGAGGCTGGCTGGGAATTGATTTCTTTCCATTATTTCCTGCGGGGAAATAATGTTCAGTTTCCATCCGCGCGTTGCACATCTCATTCTTAAACATATATGCATTGGACAGCAAATGTTATTAAGATGCAGTGTATGAAATGACAGCGGCGGTGTGCAAATTAGAGCCCCTGAGCCAAATTCGGACTTGTAGCAAAGACTATGTCGTTTGCATAACATCAACAAATGTAACGTTTTCATAAATCCTCGTAGTACAATGTAGACATTAAAAAAAAAAAAGAAAAGCTGTTTCATTTATTAAAGCCGTCCCTCTTTTTATGATTCATGCACCTATACGTGTTTGTTTTTAATCAGGCTGCCGTGAAAACAAGTGACAAATATCTTTTCAGCACGTTTGAGAAAACAGCTCATTAATACCGCGCGGCAATACGTGCGACTATTAGATGATGAAGTCCCCCCCCCCCCGCGGCACATGTGTATCCGTTTAAACGCGCCTGGGTTTGGCCCACTTTCACAATGTCACAGGACATTTATCCTTATTCCCTCCTTCCTCCCGCGTACCTTTGAGAGAAATGACTTTTGCACATGTGCTCTCTTGCACCCTCTCCTCTTCCTCGCACACTTTTTGCGAACACGGTTTTAGCGCCTCGTGCATGCATGCGCTTCGAGGACGACCATCTGGAAAACGTATCGTTCCACCCACCCCTATGGAACCTTAATAAGGGAGGGCTTGAATTTTGGCCGGGCTCCTTTCAACCCCTTGTCCTCTCCTATTTCCGAGAGTTGTGACAGCTGAGCAATCAGAAGTCACTTTATTCTCATTTGTTGAGAGGACTGACGAAAGTGATTGCGCTTGTCGAGGGATGATGTCAAGAATGTCCAAAAGTTTATATTTGCAAGAGAAAAATGTTGTGATTAGGGATGGGAATTCTGTGCCACTGAAAAGACATAACTCAGAACAGGCATGTGATCGCTGAACAGATCAATTCTTTCCCGATCGATTAGAATTGATGTTCTCACATTTTGACCCAATACCTCGCCCTTGTCCAGCTTCACAGTGGATGTTCTCAAAGGGCTTAAAGCGTCAGCGGCAGGTTGCAACACAGAGACTGGAAGCGTCACAGAAAGTCCTTGACAATGGACGCCTGTCATGAATGTTTCAATTCAGTTGCACATTTAGCACTTGCGTTCTCTTGTAATCTGTTTTACAGTGAATTTATTTTTTACGCCCCATTTGTGCAGTCAGACACACTGTCAACTCTCAACTCGACTCAACCGCATTCTTAGAGCACTTTAAGATAACCACTGCAGTCGACAAAGTGCCGTACATGGAGCAAAAATAATTCATACAACAACAAACAATAAAACAATAGCTTAGTAACAACGACAGACGAAAGCACAAAAACAGTCAAGCTAAAAATCTAATCTCAAGTCGAAAAGCCAAAGACTAAAAATGAGTTTTAAGACGAGCTTTAAAGATGGGGGGGGGGGGGGGGGGTTGCCCAATGTTCATCGGGAGGTCATTCCAAAGAGTGGGAGCTGCAACGGAAAAAGACTCCGCCCCCCCTTTGAGCCTCCGCTTAGTTCTTGCTACGTCTAATAGTGTCTGGACCGCAGACCTGAGGCGGTGGGCAGGGGCTGGAGGGGCTTACAGAGCTAAGGTGGGGCCAGGCCATTTAAAGACTTGACAACAAATAAAAGGATCTTCAAAAGAGTACCAGTCAAGAGGCGAGAAGCAGCATTCTGGACCAACTGGAGATTCTTAATGGAGGACTGGCTGACTCCAAAGTCAAGTGCATTCCAGTAATACAGCAGAGATGTGATGAAGATGAAAGAAGCTGTATCAAAAAACGCTTTCTTGAAGAAACAAGAAGTACTTTAAGTGTGAGGCAGGGCACCTTTCACCTTCCAGCATCGATATAAGCATCTTCCTAGCCTGAATGATCCTGCGTTGGCTTGCAAACGACATCCTAAATAGAACATATGAGCAAAAACAACAACAACAAAAAACAGCAAAGAGCCTCTCGAGCCGTGTCTAGACGAGTCGAGACACACACACACACACAGACACACACACAAAACTTGTCTTGGCGTGCACTGTATCAAGCCGTAATGACCCCGATGACCTCTGGTTCACTTATATAAGAAAAGCTTACACAAGCAGCGACACCACGAGGAGCAGACAAATATAGCTCAGCCAATCTTTTCGCCTGTGTGTGCGCGCGTGCGCGTGTTAGATCAAGTGTGTGTATATCCGAAGATGCGCCTGGGAGACGGGTGGAAGCAGACAGGCAGAGATGGAGGGGGGGGGGTGCTGGAGAAGTGAGCAATTTGTCATCTGGCGGCAACTTGAATGCAGAAACCGTTTGGGCTGTTTTTATCCAAGTACTTTTTTTTTTTTTTTAAACATTGTGCAGTAGAACCATCAGTGATGTAAACGTGAAGTAAATGCAGCAAATTACTGGGAGAACAGAGAGCGCACTCAAGGGAAGGGGTGGGAGGAGTGGAGGTGTGGGTCTGACTTAAACAGCAGAAGGCCTGCGAGAGCTACAGTACTTCCACACTTCAAGGGCTTTTGTGACAGCGAAGCGACGCCGTTCTCAGCACCGTCAGCAGTTTTGCTCGTGACTGTGTGCGCGAGTGTGCGCGCGTGTGCGTGCGTCTATCCACAGGGAATGAAAACTCCCTGTTGTTGCATGAAGCAAGGACAACATGCAAGTGACATTCAGTCACATCTCCACCTGGCTCTTGTAGATCGCTAACTGACCACAACATTAGGTACACTTGCATGATCCACGAAGCTGTGTCAAAAAGAATTAGAAGAGCCAGGAAAAACTTCCGTGACCCCGTCGAGAAGATTTTGCATTGTATGTATGTGTGACGTTTTTGGTGTTGACACATTTTTTTCAGCAAACTTCAGCTGGGAGCGACAAATGGTTTGAAGCAAGCACGCTGCGCTTCTAATTCGAAGGACTGTGTGAGCAAGCGAATGAGAACAGGTGCTCAGAGCACATGTGAGTGATCAATCAAATTTTTTTTTTCCGGTATGACTGCATAAAGCGGATTTTAGCCGATGGGTCTGGAATGTACCGCCCATGTTTTTCTTATATACGCTCCATTTATATGCATTGGAGGATTGCGTTTTGGTTTCGTTCTTACTTTGGGATCCATTACTGTATTTTAATAAGGTACGGGCGTATTAACGGATGAAAACTAATTTATAAGACATTTATCGATAATTTATTCCTTTTTTTTTGGTATTTTTATGTCTTTACGTGTTGAATAAATCAATTCATGAAGAGAAATGGGAGTTTGCCTTATGTTTTATTGTCGTGGATTGGAGGCGCATTTTCTCATTTGCCTCGACTCTCACACGAGGCTAAATAAGACACCATGAGGACCAAAATGCGCCAAGCGCCTCTCAGTAATTGGGGCTGATGACTACTACAGCATGATGGAAGCGCTTCGGCTTTCACGGAAACAAAACTGCAATTTCTTTCATTTCCTTTTCATCCGACACAGTAGTTGCAGATGAAAGTTTTGGGTCTCGGTTATAAATAGAGTGTATCCTCAAATGACATTTTGACCATTTCACATGAATATGTATGACCGATGCGCTGCCGCAGTCATTGCTTTCTTTTTTTTTTTTCTTTTTTTAAAACAAGTCCACATTCGCACATACAATCCATTTAACAACATGCAAATGAGAGGGAAAATGAGACGCTGTGATGGAACAAGTAGCCAGAGGGCTCATAGCGAGTAATAATAGTAACATTTTTACTCTCTTGGTTGAGGTTAGCAGCCTCTCAGGAAATTAACATCTCCACGAACCTCTCCATAAGGAAAGTACTTTCTGAATGATTGGAAGACAAGAGTTTTTACTCCTGTTACTTCAATGCAATGCGGTTACGCTTTGAAAAGGTGTCGACTTTGCTCCCCAAGAGCAAGTGTGGCGTGACACAGTCGCAGAGAGAGAGTTAACCATCTCTGAAGTTGTCCACCTGGCAGCGGCAGGGGGATTTACAACAACATGTGAGCCCTCATGCGCAACGTATCGCGGCAGCGAGGTCGGGAGCAGCCATTCCAAGTCATTTTCTTACTTGGGCAGCAGAAAGCCAAAAGGTGTCCCACCGGAGACCCTTTCGTTATTTATGATGCTGGATGTGTCAATGGCCGATAAAAGTGGTCCAACAAAACACTCGAGTGGGAGTCGGCCTTGCTCTTGGTGTCACGTCACAATCAGGTCAACTCAAAAGTCAACTGCCGTTTGAACAATATAGAAGATGCAATTTTTGGCATTCGTCAAGAGTTCAAGTCGGCTACGCTTACAAACACACCACATTTGAACATGAGCCAAATAAATCTGACCTATGCTCTCAACCCAGAAGAACTCTACAGGAATTAATTATCCATACATTCTGAACCGACACCAATATCAACCCTTCATAAAATGTCTGAGCATCTGGAAAAGTGCTACATAAATCTAAAATCACTATAATGGATTATTGTCATTGAATACCGAGCAGCCGACGCGCGCGCTGGTTGTTTTCCAGGAGGAAACCTCGTTGATGCAAACATCAGATCAATTAATGCCGTGCCGTGCAAACCACCGTGGCCATGAAAAAGCAAAAACACAATTCACTTGCGTCCACCTGCGCAGTCTCACACTATCATGCAATCATCTCAACGTACTTTCTTGACGCCAATAAGCAAAAAAAGGGGGCACTAAAACCCAACTTTTATTGTTTCTACATTCGCATGCTTGTAGTCCCCTCTATTAACTGAGAAACCATTGTTTCTCATACTATCCACAGTCAGGGTTTCACGAACGAAAAAGCGCACACATGCAGAAACTTGTTCAAAGATATTCATAATACGAGCGGGGAATAAGTAGAAAGCAACATTCCGAGTGATTGATTGTCACAGACACCATTTTGCTGACTGCGTTCAAATCATATCGAAATAGCAACGAGGGGGAAACCTCGGAATTCTGTTCATGCTGCCCCCTCTCGGCGATGTTGCCGTGGACTCGCCGACTCGGCTTTTAATGACGACGACCACAAACAGATAAAGGCCGTCATGTGTAAGCATGATAGGAGCCTCGGTGACAGTCGCTGCTGCTAAACGAAGGAGCAAAGCAAGCATAAACAAACATTCCTGCATCATCCGGGAAGCCGTCAGGGGTGAGGAAGAATGTCAACACACAGGCGCGCGCGCACACGCACACACAGACATACACACACACACAGTTAGGACGAGTGCGGTGGTACTCAACAGTAAAGTGCAGCCATCCCTGGTTGGCACATAGGACACACGTTCACTCAGCGGCAGAGTGTCACACCACATGATTTATGACGGGCAATTATGGTTATGGAGGTGACATCATATCCTACTCACTGGCTCCCCCATGTATCCGCACTGTGTGTGTGTGTGTGTGTGTGTGTGTGACTCATTAGTTATGCTGTCTGGATACAGCAGCAACTATCTTTGTTTTTTGTTTTTTTTCTATTCACAAGAGGGAAGACAAGACATGTCACAACAACATAGCTCAGAGTTCCTCCAGACGTGCAAATGCACATATACAAAAATATGCACAAATGGAGCCCACGAAAAGAGTGTCACAGAACAACTTTTCCAACTCAAGATCAATACTTGACCTAATCTAAGAACACAGCCGACAATGGTTGCTTTTGGGGGGGGGGGGGGGGGAGCAAAAAGCCATGCCAGGTAAGACGGGATCAGCCCAAAGGAAAGGAGGACATAGACAATGTCATTTCAAGGATTGACAGAATTTAGAGTTGCGTCTTCAGGGTCGTGTCACAACATGCATTGTAACGAGGAGCAAGTAGAAGAGGCAGGGAAGGTCCCCAACTACTGCCATATGCCCCATTTGCATGCGTTGCTGCTCAGTGTGCATTGTTGAAACGGTTCATAATTACAATAACATCTAGGCTAATTTATGCTAGCCTGTCTATGAGATTTCCAATTCTATGTTAGCATTGAGCTAGAAGACTTTCATTAGAAAAAGAAAATGACATGGTTGAAAAATGTGGCTTGTATTATGAGTCTGTCGTACAGTAAACTTCAAAGTGATGTCATGTGACATCCAAAAAGTGTTTCAAACGGTCTCCCTAAATCTGATTTTTGGGTCTGCAACATATCACTTGTGATCAAACAAAAATAAAGAGCTTACCATGTCCGGGTCATAGTCTCGAGGTCCTGGATTCCGAGGTTGGCTCATGTCTTGTTTGGACCATACATCTGGTTTCCTACATTCCAAAAAAAAAAAAAAGGTGTGAATAGTTTTCTGTCTATATGTGCCCAGTGAATAATTGGCGGTTGCCAGTGGAGGCCGCTGCCAAAATTATGCATATGCTGTAGAAACTTGCAAAAGTTGGCGAATACTATTCATGTTGATTCACTCAAAATATCCAATTAGAAGTCTACCACGCCGCTTTGGGCAGTCTGGAGGCTCACAGAGTCGGTCATGAGTGGAGTTTACGTGCAGAGGTCAGTGAGGTGTACATGGCAGAAGGCTTAATAAGCCAGTTTGGGAAAACAAAAGGATGAGCAAATGCATGCGAGTCATCGTGAGTGGTTTCATCTTATAGCAGTCAGTCCTAGCCACAGGCGCTTCATACACACACAGGCTTCAAAAGTCCAAATTTGAACTTGAGGGAGCAGCAGCCTCCCCCCACAGCCCTCGCTGCAAAAAATAAATGAAATAATAAAAAAATAAAAGGAAAAAAAAATCAAAACAGCCTCTTTGTCTTGAAAGTTTCCAAAGAGCAGCATTTACATACGCTTTACAAATCCCAACACATCCCCGCCTCTGACCCATCAACTGTTTTAACTAAAGTGACCCGACTTCTGCAGCTTCCCGCCCCTGGGCTCAAATACAATTTAGAAACTTCACAGGCCGACTTGAACGAGCAGACCCGCTGGCCTGCGCCGAATCCTTCGCAAGGTCATTCAGAAATAATTCATATCGCCAGAACAAGTTACTGGGCTGATGGCCAAACGTAGCTTTCTGCACGCAACTCTATGGAGCAATTTGATGTTTGTAATTAGAAAGTCAAGCGTACTTCATCTTACTCGTGTTCCAGTTTCCAGTCTGCCTTTTTCATGCCGTGCCGTCCACTTTGATGCGTCATGCACTCCTCTCATGTCTCAACACGAGAATGGGCCCCCTGCAAAGGTGCATAGTTCTGTGTAAAACACAATCATGGATTCATACAAGTCATTATCATTTTTAATCTTATCATAGGATACTTGCCAAAGTCTTTTTTAACTTACTGTCCCGATATCAATTAAAAATAAAAAATACCAATGCGCATGCTAAGACTATTATTTTTGTTGTTGTCAGTCAACCAGGTCCTTTACTGTGTAAATACAGGCCAAAAAGCTGTGCTGATAAATTTAAAAGAAGATCTGAGATATAAAATCAATCTTTGTTTCCATGTGTCAATTTTGCTGCCACATTAAGAGGCCTGCTTTGACTGTGACGTGCACTTTGACGATTCTTCCAGATGGAAAAACTCCCAGTGAACTTGCGTTTTGACAATGCATCAACACCCTTTTCCTCCCATAAAAAACAAAAACATAATGAGAGCATCTCGTAAAGCCCACCAGACTTGGGATCCGCGGGCAAAACCATCAGAGCTCTGAAAGCCAACTCACATGTGGAAATGAACAAAATATCTGGCGAGGTCGACCTCTCACTGAATCCCGAGCCTCCTATGGTTGTGCTTATGAGAATGTTTCATGTGAGCACACAGCACTGATCCACAAGAGGTCAAACATCCGAACTCGTTTGTACAGATGTGCCTGCGTTCATCTGCTTTTGACAGCCTTCCAGCACCTCAATGCACCGATAGAGTTGTGATCTTACACACAATAAGGGAGATGTGTAAAAATCTCCAGTACTTCATTAAATCGCCCAATGTTCACCTTGTTAACTTGGGCTAGGTAGTAACACATTTTGAATATAACATTATTAAACAGAGCGAAAAGAATGAAACAGTATGGTGTTCCGCAGGGTTCAACTTTAGAGGCCCATGCTGTTGTCATTGTATTTGTTGTCCCTGGGCTACCTGCTGGGTGCCTCAGGTCTGTGAGCCGGATGCTACTGGACGTACCAAGGACTAAGCAGAGGCTCAGAGGGGATCTGGCTTTTTCACTTGCCGGTGCTTCTTTTTGGAATGACGTCCTGCTAGAAGTTGGGCAAAATGATTCAAAAAACACATTTTTATTCGATGGCTTTTGACTCTGCATGAGACTCAGCCTTGTTTTAGTGTTTTCTGATTTTTACTGATTTTGTTATGAATTTCCTGTACCTATTTTTCAATGTCAGATTTTTACTCCAAGTAGAGCTTTGTATACAGCGATGCTTGTTTTTAAAGTGCTTTATGTATAAAGTTGAATTGAGTAAACGACTCAGTATGACGAACGCCGTCTGTTTCTGCACATGTTACCTATATGCATGTTTTGCTTCGCCATTAATGTTCCAACAATGTGGCTTGGAAAACCGTGACTATTGATATGAAGAATTAGCCTGTTGAAAGTTTTAGCATTAAGCAAAGTATGGGTAGCTTCTAAAATTGAAATATGATAGTTGCATGATTAATTGACTGAATACAGTAGTGTCAAGTTGCGTTGAAGTTCTTCCAAAATGCACCGGCCACCGCTGGCTACGCTAACAATATTGCATTTCCTTGGGCTGATGAAAATGCCATTCGAATCATGATTCATTAAACACAGGATACACTGAAATCAGATACATTTGACCCACATCATACTCGTCACAATGCCGTTAAAGGGGAATATCGGTCTGTCATTAAACTTACTGGGTTAGTCATCAGGGAAGTGTTTGTGTTAAAAAAAATGCCGCGTCAACTTATTCAACAGATGTTGACCCCGAAAAGGAGCGAGAGCTTGCTACACCGCAAGAGGTGTCAAAAGTGATGGCCAAGATTCAAAAGCGACACGGAAACGTGACCTCAAAGAATTGCGATGCTCGCACCTGCTGGTTTGCGGCCGCATGCATTTTTAATGACAAATCCTCACTGCTTCTTCCGCTCCACTGTGCTGGCCCCAACTCAGTGGAAGCTGAGTGTTCAGATGATGACAACTGTCCGTGGAGATGATGTAATTTAGGTTGTGTCACAGCAACGCTGACACGTTTTAATTTTAGCACTGCGGGCTGCATGTAGGTCGCCGTCTGCAACTGCCTGACCCACTCAGCTCTCTATTTCAGCGCCATGAAAAAAACACATCCCCACTTGAAGAATCATTTGAGTGAGCTGTGCGATGAGATTGTTGGATAGGCCCCGCACACTATTTTTAGACTCTTTCTTCGGTTTACACAACGGCCGCTTTCTTCGCTCCACTCCTCACAAAACGGCCTCAACACAGTGCCGTGACGGCCTTTTGAGAAATTTGGATCCAAGCCTCCATGCTCTCAGAACTTGTTTGGAGCCTTTCAGGCACACAACACCTACCAGCATGACTCACGGGCGGTTGGAGCGCAGAGCTCAACAATGAGTTGCATCGTGCGCAGTACGCGGTGTGGCATGAGGTCTAAATGACTCCACAAGTCTGAGTGGAGGTGGACTCGTCCGATTTTTTTCATGCACCTAAGAGCCTCCATCTGTGCTCGTTGTGAAGCTCCGAGGCCATTCGCAGCGGTGCATGACTCCACATTCTTGTTTGCATCGGCATCAACGAAGCAGTGATGCACGTTGGAAAGTAATGCGTTACTCCAATAGTTCCTTTTTTTAACATGAACATTTTGTCAGGAGTTACAAAAAGCTTGAAGCGAGCACACTTAACCCCTAGTTTGGAGAACTGTGTGACTGAGGAAGTGAGAACACTAAATAGCAAAAGAAAGTTTTTTTTTCCCCTTCAAATTTCATAGTGTATGCTCACAACCGTGCTTTCAAATCATTAAGTGCCAGTCTGCGGTTCATGGAGCTTTAATGGGGGCACTAGCCTGTTTATCAAGAGCCTGAGGGGGAAAACATGGTCCCGGTCCACTCCCAGACACCATTTAACCTCACCCTAACCGTCCACTATTGGATTGTACTGTCATGCGCCGAGGCCCGGACCAGCCTATCCTAGCAGACATGCCAAGTAAACAAAGTGCTTTGTGCGGAGCCGTTTCAGCAGCTGACAACATCGCTGATCATATCAAACCCCCGAATTCGGAGTCACCACATCAGACGTTTTTGCATCTGGAAATAGGATGTGTTTATGGATTTGTTTTTTTACCACCCTGAGAGGCAAAAGGAGTCGAGACATACAGTATGTTGGGGAGAGGCACTGCTGGCTTCTTTGCACGTGGTTGTATTTATGCATCAGTATCCTATTTGAACTTCTGCACTTATCTCTGTTGTGTGCACCACAATGACATTTTGTGTAAATCTGGCCCACGGCATCAGAAAGCCGTCACAACAGTTTGTGCATTTCTTTCGACGCGTGTGCTTTAGAAGCGACGAATGGCTATAAAGTGCCGAGAAGTGCGGCCGTTGCGGTGACTCCAACTGCATTTGTAGTGTTTAAAGTGCGCCGATGTTGACTTTATGGTATTTTGATGCCCTTGCCCGCCAATATTTTTGTCCCGTAATATCTCCGCGGGGGCTGAGGAATGATTCCCCGCCCCCCACACACTTGATGTTTATCTCATCTGGTATCGGAGGGCACATGCAGGTTATGCCGTTGAGCGTAAGAAGCACTGCACTTACATTGTAAAGCAGCTGTCTTACATAGTAAGATTTTTATCGGTGTCAGGCCGGCTCGTGCTTGCAAACTTGACGGTTGTGTTTTTGAACTCTGCCTCAAAGGGGAAAAGCCTTATTCAGGATCAACCGAAGGCATAATCAGGGCTGCATTGTGACTCGTATCGAGCTCTTTCTGATTAAGTGACTTTTTGGGTTACTTCTATTGCCTGCTATTGTCATCCCAAAAGGTAGTCATTCGTTCTACCAACTTGGCTCTGTCACAAAGCAACACAATTTCCTCTTTGAACAGTCACTAGAATCACACTACTTCATTCGATGCAGTAAAACATTACATAACTAGTCATTTAGTATTTACCAGCATCAGTGGTCACAATATTATCGACACAATCTATTCCAAGCCACATTATAGCAATATGACAAGTGATTCAATGAAATGGTGGGGGGTGGGGGGGGGGGCATTAGACTGTGCAGGTGCACCTCATGCACTGGCCCGTGATGACCCAGCGCATCGTATCTCACTTGCTAATTGCTGTAAAAACTGGATTGGCATCTCTGGCCCGCTGAGCCACAAAAGGAGACAAATCAACAAGAGTAAGCCAGTGAAGGTCAAGCACAGCATCCTCTCCTGAAGTCACTCCTGTCGACACGCATACATTTGGATGAAGAGGACACTCGACATAGCCGCCGACATCACATCGTGTCAAACACGCCTCACGCACGACTTCCCGTCTGACGTCAAGCTTATTGAAGACATCCGGTGGACGATGTCTTTGGTACATTGACCGTGCTGTATCTTTCTCATTAGCTAGCCCAGAGATGTCCCGGCACTCGCGACACACACAGACACACACGTACACACAGGGAGAGTTGGAAATAATTACCATCGTCTCTTGTGGAACAGGGCGTAAATTGATACACACTAAATACTGTACCTTAGGGGTCTCTTTCTCGTCATATGTAGCAGACAAATGAATGCATCCAGAAGGAATTAATTGGATTTGGGAGCAGACTCCGGCACAAGCACCAGGACAGACAAACACCCTCTGCCTTGCCCCCCGCGTCCCCCTCCCCACCCCCGCCTTTCCCTCTGTGCACGCACACGCACACACACACACACACGCTCACATACACACACAGTCACCTCATTCTCCTCCTTTATTCCAGTCATGCCTCGCAGAAATGTCTGCTCCCACCCCCACCAATGGATCAGTCTGCGTCCCTTATTACACACGCACACACACCCACACACACACACACACACACACACAAACGCGCGCACATATGCACAATGGCACGCTCGTCCCAAGAGAGTTGCAGCCTCTCCGGCTCTCTCTTGGATACAGTGTTACCATGGCAGCCACGTTTTCTGCACGTGTAGTACGCGACGGGAGCGGGTGAATGAGACCACACCTATCGATTCGCCGGCTGCCGATTGATTCACAGTCTGATACAGCCGAGCACAGCAAGCACGCACGCACGCATAGTCACTATCACCGAGCGGGCTTTTAAATGAAGGGGCTGTCGTAGAATGTGATGTCGTTTGAAAGGAAGACAAGGTTAGGTGTGTTGCACTTTTCAGTTCCAGCTGATTTTATTTCCTTCTCGGAGGAAAAGAAATACAAATAAAAACAACAATCTGTACAGAGGTCTGAGAGGCAGTGATTGACCCAAAACATTGGCTGCTTTTTTTTTTTTTCCTTGTCATAAACAACAAAACAATATTGGCATGATTGGACACAACATGGTCATACACAGCATATTGCACAAATGAAAAGAAAACAACAAAAGAAAAACAAACCAAAAAAGAAAATGTTGAAACATGTCTTGGAAAAAGAGAAACTCCCGGACCACAATCATCTTCAACGTGTCCAAAGATGGCCGTCCTAGTGCCTGTCATTGATCATCATCGTCGTCATCATCATACATAAAACACACAATCTTTGCTTATAGTACAGTCAGTTTACATAAATATCTTCATGTTATTTTTCTTTTAAAAATCTTAAACACAACAGCTATAGCTACATATACCTGAATCTGAAATACAAATGCTATTTGCCATGCCATAATATAGGAAAAACAATTAGCCTTTTGCTATACTTAGCCAACAGGTACAGAAAGGTTAAATACTATTTTGGATGCGGTTTTGCGCGAGAACAGATGAAAGCACTTCATACACCTTCTTCCCTCCAAAGTCCAGGCAAAGTGGAAACGAGAGTGAAATTCCATCCAGTGGTTCAAATAAAACTTATCATGGAAAGTAAGAGCAGAAGAACGAGAAGAACAAGAACAAGAAGAAAAGCACACAGAGGTGTTAGCTCTATCTAAACAGTGACACTCTGGGATCTTTCAGTCCTGACGAGTCTCGATGATGTGTACTGGAATAAGACGGTCACCGCTCGCGGCTGCATGGGAGCCTCGGTGGTGTTTTTTGTTGACTTGGCTGGTGGAACTGGAGTCACTGTGCCATTAAGAAGCATGTGGCTAAATACTGTAAACACGGTGTGAGGTCAGATTGTGCCAACTGAACTCGCCCCTCGCGCCCCCCCCCCCCCGCCCAACTCCCTCCCAAACACGAAATGTAGATCCAAACAACAATGCAATGGGGTCTACCCACTCACAGCCCCGCCCCTCCGTGGCCACGCCCCCCCCTCGACTTTCGATAGATTTTGTACAAAAATACAAGTAAAAAAATCATGACGCACTCAAAAAGTGAGAGAGGTCAGACACTTTAAATAAGAGACACTTCTAGCCCTTCCGCGCTGGGTACAGACAAGTGTATGTGCAGACACACACATACACGCGCACATGAACGAGACCTGTACGAGAACAATACTTCTATGTATAAAAAAATGGGGGCCGGTATAAATACATCAATATAAAAAAAGTCATCTTGACACAGAGGAACTAGAAACTTGAAGCGCTAGGCAGAAAGGATGCAGACTAGGATGGGGAGGGGGCGTTGGTCCTGAATTGTGCACTGAGTGTTTTAAGAAAGCTGAGAAAGGTTTGCTGAAGTCTGGAGTCATTTTTTTGTTTTGTTTTTTGAAGTCCTGCCGTTGAAAGAGAAGCTGGTGATTGTGAATTGTGTCCATCCGACAGTCTCACACGTTGCGTCGTTACGCTGCAATGAACATTTAACAACAGCTAAATCCTCCTCATTCAGGAGAGCATGCGTGTTGAAACTGGAACTACGTTTTTTTTTTAGGGGGCGGGGGGAGCAAAAACACACTTGAAGTGTCTCTTTCCCCCTCCATCAAAAAGAACACCAATGTTGAGTTTATTGTCACTCGTCATCTCATGAGTTAACGTTCACTTCTTTCTGCTTACATTCACTCCTCCACTGCGTCCAAATGCAAACGAAGCATTTTCTCCCCCCCCCCCCCCCCCCTTAGCCCGCCCGCGCGCTCAAGGCAGAGGCACCGAGTCTGCGAGTAGCGCGCACACGCAGCGTCTCCTCTTTCCACTCTATTCCGTGAAAATGGCTCCGGCGGGGAGGGGAGGAGGACGGGGGTCGAAGAGTTCACAACTCGGGAGGGTTTCGTCGCGGGTCGCCTCGGCTCGGCTGCGGTTTCAGTAGGTGAACACCAGGTTGGAGATGGTGGACTCCAGCCAGTCTCCTGAGATCATCTCGCTCACCTCCCGAGTGCAGTAGTCCGGGAAGTCAAAGTGGGAGCCGGCGCCGCACTCCCCGAAGCTCCAGTCCAAGTCCCGGTCCAGCTCGGCGTCGGAGAAGCCCATGCCGCCCAGAGACATGCTCTCGTAGCCGGGGCTCGGGTTCAAGTCGAGCCGCTCGTCTTCGAACTCCTCATCCGATGAGGATGAGGAGGATGAGGAGGAGACTGACGACGAGTGGGAGGCTGACGGCGTCGGGGAGGAGGCGCGCGAGTACCTGAGGCGCGCGGTGGGGGACGACTCGCTGCCCGCGGGGCTCTGCTCCTCGTACAGGCTCAGCGGGTCGCTGGATTCGGCCGAGCTGCTCAGGGTGGGACTGGCCGGGACCGCGGCGGAGGGAGGTCCGCTCTCTAAGCTCCCCGCCCCCGCGCAGGTCACGCCGCGCCTCGCCTCTCCGGCGCGCTTGTCGGGGATCTGTCTGGCCGCAGACACCGACCTGGATTTGAAGAGGGTCTGGTGGTCGCCGCCGAGCGGCGCGCCGTCCAGACCCGGGGGGCTGGTGGTCTTGCTAGCTACGTGCTTGTGCGCCCGGCTCGCCGCTTTGGCCGCGGGGCTCCTTTTGGCTTTGCCGCTGCGCTCCGAGCTCTTCTCGCCGCGATCCGCCTGCTGCTTGCTCGCCCCGCTGCCGGACTTGACCTTCTTCCTGGGCCGGTACTTGTAGTCTGGGTAGTCGGCCATGTGTTTGAGCCGCAGCCGCTCCGCCTCCCGGATGAAGGGGATCTTGTCGGCGTCTTTGAGCAGCTTCCACCGCTTGCCCAGCCGCTTGGAGATCTCCGCGTTGTGCATATCCGGAGACTGCTCCATGATCTTCCTCCTTTCGATCTGCGACCAGACCATGAATGCGTTCATGGGTCTCTTGATGTGGCCCGTCGGGGTTTTGCACCAGGCCAGGTCGCTCCGCTCCGCCGGGGCGGGAGACGCATCCATCTCCGAGTCCATCTCTCCGCTGTCCGTGGAGTCCCCGGCCGGGGAAAGAGCTCGGGCGCTCGCGTGCTGCTGCTGCCGCTGCTGCTGCACCATCCTTACAGTGCGTAAAAAAAAGTGCGTAAAAACGCCGCCGCTTCTCAACAATACTCCCCACTCGTTCCTGTCACACCGACGAATAAACTTGTGCCTCGCAACAACACCAGAAAAAAAAAAGTTCCCAAGTCTCTCTTCAATCTCGACTCGGAACCTTTTTGGGCTCAATTTACTTGAAGAAAAAAAAACAACAACAACAGTAAAAAAGGACCCGAGAGTCAACTTTTCAACTGCCGGTGCGGCTGAAAACTCGACCCGCTGGACTCAGAACACGTCGCTGTGGACGGCACCAGTGCAAGTCCCTCAAGTGGACGTCAGCGGCGCGGCTCGCGTGTGCGGTTGAGGAACCATGTGGTTGAATGGAGCAGCTGCGCTTTCTCATAGTCTCCCCGTTTGCCCTGCGCGCTCTGTCAACGTTACTGTAAACACAACAAGGACCGCCGCGCGCTTTTATAGCTTCTCGGGCGAAGAACCGCGGCCAATCGGCGCCTGTCTCCATCCCCGGTTATTCACTGGGGCCGCGCCCCTCGCCCTCCGATTGGCCGGGCGAAAAAAGACAGGGGCAATAATAATAATAAGAATAATGTGCAACGAGGATCGGTGTGTCTGACCTCATTCCTGTCAGACTGGAGAAGGGAGACAAACTTAGTGTATTTATTGCATGGAGCTCAGTGAGCTTTATTTTTTTTTTCTTTACTAGTTGCTGCTGTTCAAACAAAACGATGTGCAATCGTGAGGCAATGAAATGTTTGGAGAGGGATGAGGGTGGAAATCAACCCACCAAGAAATTCAGCCAGCCTGTTATTGTGCACCACTGCCCCTCCGCATAGCATTACATCACAACAAGTACCGTAAACAAGGCTTTCGGAACACCAAAAGCGGAAACGCAGTTGAGGTCAATCTAAATCCCAGGGGTCAAACTCTGATCCTCGGCGGGGGAGGGGCGGGGGCACCATCCCGCATGTTTTTCCTTCCTCCGACTCACCCGATTCGAATGATCAGCTCATCGGCAAGCTCTGATAACGATCTGGATCGTTTGAATCAGGTGTGTTGGAGGAAGGAAACATCTCCGACATGCCGGAGAATGACCCCCCCCCCCCCCCCCCCCCCCGCCCCCGAGTGCCGCAGTCTGGCACCTGTGATCTAAACAGTATTTTAAAGCAATAAAAACATTGAGCGTTCACCCATCTCAACTGCCCAGCTTTACTATGGTCACATGTTCATGTCACGTAAGATCGCATTACAGTTGGTGTCGCTAGATGTCAGGCTAGAGCCAAAAGGAGCTGATGGAGCGCGCGCGCCGTGCACGTCGGTGCGCGCGCGCGTGTGCGTATGCACAATATGTCTTGACGGAGCCGTGTCATTAAAGCTGAGGATGATGTTATGCTCTGCGATGGTTGACTGGGATGTGCGGGCCCCTTCAGAGCAAAGTGCGGCAATGTAAATGCATCACAGGAACACGTCCTACAAGTACCTTTAAGCAGTGCAGTATTTTGTTCAGGTCATACCAGTGTTTTTTTGTTTTTTTTTCCGGGGGTGAGGGTGGGTGGGAGGGGGTAATGTTACTGAAGAAGACGTTCCAAGATGAAAGTCACAATGTTATGAAAATAAAGTTGTCATAACAGAGAAGAGTCACGGTGGAAAACGGACGCATGGATTTTCTCACACAAGCACAACTGCAAATTTATTCTTAAATTAGCTCTGCGTTATTCTGGTAACATGTCACCTTTAGCCTTGCATTTCCATTTGCTATAGCACTCGTCGTCATTGAGTAATTCTGGAGTATATGTGGCTGACTGTGAAAAAAAAAAAGCAAGGTACGCCCTAGACTGGTTGCCAGCCAACAAACCGCCATTCGCACCCCTGGACAATTTCGGGTCTTCGCCGAAGCCTCTGAGGCGGACACGCTAACCACCATCGACTTTGGGGCTGCGCTTCTCCTTTATTCTTGTACAACCACAACTATTTTCTACCCTCCCCCCCACCCCACACACAAAGACACATTAAATCATAATTTCATTCTTGTACAGCAAACCCTAAAAAAATACTTTTTGGTGGGGGTGGGGGGGGGGGGACTATCCTGTTTCTCGGTGCAAATCTCACCTAATTGTTTTGTTTGGTGGCATTTTGGAGAGCCACAATGTTTTAGGTGATTTCAGAGGCAATTTTTTGGGGGAGGGTGGGGTATCCATTGGAAATGATAAACCTTTCAGGGGTGGCATCGATTATTTGGATGTCATCTATTCTCGGCCGGGCTCACTCTCTCGCCACCCACAAAATCGGCAATATACAACGATTTATTTGAAAAAACTTCATTCTCATAGCATTTCTATTTCTCAGGCTTATCACCCAAGGTATTTTGGAATTTTTTTGGAAGAAAAAAAAATAATCAACAAGATGACATGGACAGGAAAGAAAAAAAAATACATTTCGCAAGCCCATCTGTATTATTTTTTTAAACCGATATTAGGTGACACTAAGTTAATAATGACTGGCAAATATTTTTTTAGGCTAACAATCTGAATAATAATGAACTCATTGTTCAGTGCAAACAATTTGAGGACGCAGCTGCCACCTTATTTGTCAGCCCATTGTGTACAGTGCTCCTCGGGGCCCCGACGCACACGCTGAGCTCACACGCTCTTATAATGGGCCTCGCGTGTGCGTTTCAACAGGTAAAGCGGGTCTACCTGCCATCTTACCCGTCTGCGTGAGCTGCAGCTGTCGGGTCGTTTCCGCCGTGTCACACTGGCCGGACGTCCGTCCCGCTTTTTGGGCGGAGGGCGGCGCCATGCCAAACGCCCCGTCGTCCGGGCCATCTTCAGAGCTGCGGGATCCCGTGGTGTTTACCCCCAAATACACCGACACTTGGTCTCGGCTCTGTTGACGCCTGCGGGGATAGTGTCATTATGAGAGAGTGCGGCGGCGGGAGGAGGAGGAGGAGAATTCAACAATGACTTCACAAAAAGAGCGTGCGGCGGTGTTTGCGGTGCGTGCTGATGTTACTGCAGCTGTTGTGGATGTTTTGCGTTATTGTTTACACTTCTGGGAATGAGGCATGATGACATTTAAGGGCTTGGGAAATCTGAATGACTTATTGGCTCTTTTGCAAGAGCAATTTCCCTGTTTACTTGTTAGCGACGGTTAGCGCGAAACATCCCTACTTGAGACGCTGGTCAAACCTTTCGAGTTCCGTGTTCGTGGAAAGCCCCCCCCCCCCCCGAGAGCAATGCAGGCTGCTCGTGACGGCGTGTGTGCGTAACCCTGTTCCTTCACAGACAGATTTATGACCCCGAGCCGGTTACCGATTGGCCCGAAAAGACAACGCGGGTGAGGGTAAAGCGCGCCTTTCTCCCGGTGCTGTCAAACGGAGGTATTCATTACAGCGCTCTCGCCGCCCTTTTCAGCTGCCTCGGAATGACGCGCCACTTTGACCTGCCTGCTCGTCATCTGCGGGTCAAACACAATGAGGCCTTTGTGCGCACGCCTCCGAGTGTAAACGTGCGCGCGCGTGTCCGTGCCTGCGTGCGTGCGTGCCTGCGTCCGGCCCGAACTGAATTGGAGCCTTTCCAAGGATTGGAAGTTTTATAAAGCAGCGGGAAGTCCCTTCCACCCTGCAGTCAAATGGAGAAAGTGAAGACTAAGCAGTTGATTCGCATACGTTTTTGCTCTTGGTGACTCGTTCTTGGGTCACTTTTGTCGCTTGAGAGTTTTGTGTGGATGTTTCAGACAGTGCGGGCGGCGAATGTTCCATTGCACCCACATCGTGCTGTTCATGAAACAAAATGTTGTTGTTGAACATTGGCCCATACTATACAGAGAGAGGCCTTGCTTTGTCATTTTTCTGGCAAGATTTTTCATTCGGCCTTGGTTTTATCATCGCGAAGTGCAGATTTTGGAAAGCATCGAGTATTTCTTGTTACAAGATGAACGAGTTCGATCAAACATGATTCAAAGGAATTCTTCAAATTAGAATTCGGAGCAAGGTGCAAATAAGAAAATACAAGAAAGACCGTCTCAGCCAACTGATGTGTGAGTCCGTGGTCTTTACTGGATTGGAATATTGGCAGTGACCGTGCCAAACAGCGCCACGGAGACGGACGGCAAAGTCGGAGCAAGCCAACGCAACCGTCGCAGCTGATATGCGCAACGGCTTAGCTAATTGTCTGAATGATATCCTCATTGCAATTACACATTTCGGAGTCGAGGAGCGCCACGCTTACAAATTGACCGACAGAAGACAGTTTTTTTTGGTTTTGTTTTGGTTTTTTTTGTTTATTGTTGCTCTGCATCAGGTGTGCCCAGCCTGTTTTTGATCAGCAAGCTCTGAGAAGCCCGATCATTTGAAACGAGTGCGTTGGAAGAGGGAGACACCAAAAACAGGCTTGACTCTCTCCTTGTTGTCTTTGGATGAGAGGCCGCCGGGTACATCTCGGATTTATTGACAACAAATCACGGGACAAATACAAATTTTCACTCATATTTCCAACCGTGGAAAATTTGAAATGTTCGGTGAGCCAAACGTGCATGTTTGGGAATGTGGATGGCCAAGCAAGCATGGGGAGAACATGAAAATTCCACGCAGATTGTGAGGCTGACGTGCTCACCCCTCCCTACCACATTTATTTTTTTCAGATGACTCTTTTTTTTTTTTCGGGTAAAAGCAATGAAATAACAGCCTGAAAAAAAAAAACTGTCAATAATGGTGTGCTTGTTCACTTTTGATCTCAAGTTTGGGTCCAAATGCTCAATGAAGTCATTGTCGGTGGCAAATCAGGAGGTTATATTGGAGCCGCTTTCAGATTTCCCCGACTCCTTGATGCAAGTCAAAGTGTCAAATAAGTCAAGCGAGTCGCGTCAGTCGACTGCTATGGTCGCACCCCACAAAAATTGCCCGTATGTGCACATACGCCAAAAGACGTACAAACTCACCCTCAACGCAAGGCAAGGCAGTACCAGTCCGCCGCTGCACAACCCAGACATGAGGCGCAGTCAAATCAGGAGGGCAGGCAGACACACATACACACACACACACACACATGCGCACTCACACTGACAACACAACCATCCACTCCAGCAGTCTCTCAGCACTTTCAGACACTCTGATAATAACGATCTTTTTTTTGCGTTGTGTAGAAAAGCCATAGGACCGGGAAGGAGCATCGAGTGGGAGCACAGACGAAGGAAGGGGGGGGGGGGAGGAAGGAGAGCGATTTCGGTGGAGGCAGAAGTCGTCAACGGCACAGTTTCTTCTTTCGCAAATGTTGACACCACCGCGCTCATCCCCATCAAAACGGACCCTCGACAAGCCGTGGACGGAGACGGAACGGATGCTTTGGATCGCATGGGGAGAAGTACGCCCGCTTGGAGTCGGGTCCGGACGGAACAAAAGATGCCAAGGAGTAGCATTTGGATGGATGTACCGCAACAACGGACGTTATTTTGTTTTGGCTTGTTCAGGACGGATCGCAGAGCAGAATTTGCGGGGTCGCTTTGATTTCGACAGAAGAATCGATGTCTGGGAAAGAGGCCGAAAGAATCAGGAAGAAGTTAGGCACTGAGGAGAGAAAGATGCTGACAGAATGGACAGAGAAGCGGGGGGGGGGGGGGGGGGGGTGACTGCCTGACCCCCCCACCTCCACCCTTACAAAAACAAAAAAATTCTATTGCTCCATATCTGCACGGATTGCATCGCTTATCTCCCTGCAATCTCCCTCTCTGCATTTCTACCGTTTTGTCTCCTTACTTTCAATTCGAGAGCCGCAAGCAAACGACATACGTTGACCAAGCTTTGGAATGTACAGACGTATAACCTCACACAACCCTGTCCCCCCCCCCCCCCCCCTTCCTCCTCCCCTTTAACAAGCATAGCATCCTCCGGGCACGTCAGGTCAGGGGGAACGGCGCGTCTGTCCTCAGCTCGCCCAGGGAGCGAGCGCTGTCCTCAGCTCGCCCGGCCGCCAGCGGGGGGGGGCTCGATGAGGCTCAGCCGCGGAGCTCGGAGACCCCTCCGCGGCTCCAGACAGGCTCTAGACACACTGACCTACATCAGCCTCCGCCAGACGAGCAGAGAGTGGAAGAGGGTGAGGGATGGCGGTGAGAGAGGGAGAGCGCGTGAGAGAGAAGAGAGAGAGAATGAGGAGGGCGCAAAGAAAATGCAAGAAGAGTGATCAAATTAACTGCAAACCAAGAGCAAGCTTTCCAAAATATGTCACCTGAAATCCCCTTTTCCCTCACGAATTCATCCAGATCCGTCCTCACCTTACTTGCCTCCCTCTCTCTCCCTCCCTCCCTCGTCAGCTTCAAACGCACTGCGTCGTACCACCCGAATCGTCTCTTCGTGTCGGAGGATTAGTCGTCTCTGGCATGCCTACTTATCTGCCCGCATTAGAAAAAGGAAGGTTAGCTGAAGGCGGAGGCATCAGCGTCCGCCGCCCTCGCTCGGCAGCTCTCCGCATCTCGGCTTCACGCGATTCACTTTTGCTCTTCCACAGAGCGAGAGAGAGGTTCTGCACGGCGGCAGAAAAGGGAAGCGTTTGCGCTTGGGGCCGTCACGAGAAAAACGGAGTTCATTCCTGCCGCGCGCGTCTCCCTCGCTACGTGGGATCATTACTCCCCAACGACACTAAACGAGGATCAATTCCAATAGCGAGGCGGATAGATCAGACTAACGGGAGCGCGGCTCTCCGGGGACGCCGTGTGGCAGTCGAAGTCTCTCATGCAACGTAGCTCAGGCACACTAACAATGTCTTCTATATCCCCGAGGTGTGAACGTCAGTCAACCTGGAGGCAAAACCTTTTAGAAAGTCTGGTCAAATCTACCCGGGTCAGCGTCCCAGATTGGGACAAAATGGAAGGTGGCTCGGGCCTGACGGGGTTAATTTACTTTTCTCCTCGAAAGCTCTCCTGATTTATAGGTGAGCTGCTCGACCTCACGCTTCATCTGCAGAGGACGGACCCCCGCGTGGAGGCTGTGGACATATTAGACAGAGTGTTCGGCTGAGATTGAACAGATCGCCGGAGATAAAAACAAAAGCCTCTCTCCCCTTACCGGTCGGTCACACTGCAAGTCCTTCAAATTGCACCTGTCACATCAATAACAACTTCCAATAGAGTCAAAGCTTATTTGCTGCCGCCATCTGTCCTCGGGGGTGGGGGGGGGGGGTATATTTATGTCTTGGGGAGTAATCCTTGAAATGGCTGAACGTAACTTTGCGATGAGCTGTTTTTCCCCCGCTCGCCGATTGTAAGCGGAGCACTAGAGTTTGTGTATGGAAGCCGAGCTATACGGCCGCCGCGCCGAAATGCCAAAGAAATGTTCTTTCGAATATCAATTCAGATGAAAATGTCCCACCTTATCCTCGCAAAAGAAACAATGCAAATATGACACCCTCATCGCTGCGACATCACGTCCACATTGCCTTTCATGGTTTTGTTTTCTGATCACTGCGAGTCGTCCGATGACCAATGAGTTGGCAACGGTAAAATCAAGTCGACTCTCGTTTGACGGCATGCTCAATGTAAAGCATCCACAGGAAGCCGGGCTGAACGGTGCCGCTTTTTGAAAAGCGGCACAGTTCAGCCCTGTTGTCTATTTATTTAAGTGTACGGTGGCGTGTTTCCTGCTGCTTGATTAGAGGGGGGGGGGGGGGGGGGACTCTGGACCGGTGCAGCCATATTTTCAAAGCCAGTGCCCGATGGAGACAGATAGAGACGTCAATGTATATGTTGCCTTCGGGGGGGTGGGGGGGGGGGGAGTGATCAGGTCCAGATGCAAAGAAAAGTGGGTCACTGCACTACAAAAATGCGCCAGACCCTTTCCTTCCCTTTATGTACACTGCTTGCAATGTACATACCAAGAGTTGCCAAGTCAGACCATTTCCCTCTCCGTCTCCCAAAATAGCACAGAGCGGACTTTGAGTGCATGTGTCGACTTCTATCTGGCAAATATCTGACATGAGCTCGCATCCCGTGTGCATGCGTCTCCAACAGAAAAATCACTCCAACTTAACAACAGGGTATGTCTCACATCTTTTGTCTTGGAGTCCTTCTATGACGCCCAAAGTAGTAGTTGCCTTAAACCCCCAGACTCTTTCAAGCCATCGCAAACAAAAGTGCGGTTCGCTGCACACGCCTTTGATGAAGCGTTTCAGCACGACTGAGGCCATGAGGGATAGCGTTGGATCGGGACCAGCTTGATCCCCTAGGCGGGACTTTCAGAATAAGTGTTTGTCAGGAGATTTGAGGCTGTTTGCTGAGGTTGTATTTGCATTCTCGGCCGCAGTATATCATCTGGTTTAAGGCCGAGAGTCTGCCAGTGGAGTTTTCCACATAGGGTTCAAAATGTGGGCATGCGACTGAAGGGGCTCGGGTTCAAAGACATTCGTCTGAGTCTGGCCCAAAATGTACTCCAGCATGGTACTAAGGAGCCGTTACATGGGCTGTTTTGTCAGGTTGTTGAGAGAAATGTGTTTGGGAGCCTGAAAAAGTAAACTTAATAAAAGTACACCAAAAAAAAAAAAGTCTCTGTATGGATTTGTGTTGGAATGGAACAAACTTATTACTAAGTCAACGATGACGCTGGTCTTCTGTGAAAACTGAGTATATGGAAAAACGCTCATCTCAAATCATCTTCCCCCAGTGAATTGAATTAAAATGCTATTAATCTGTTCCAGCCTCTTTCCAAAAGTATTATTAAATGAATGAGAATTTTATGTTGTTATGCCTTATGAAAAGACACAGATGAATAGCCACTGATAAATACAACCAAACGAAATGATGCCACATGATTACTTTAATTCGATGGACATTGCGCTGCTCACTCTGGTGTGCGCACCTTGGCCACCTGGGGGCAGTGTAATACAGACATGCCGATATAAAATGGAGAGGTTTCAGCTTCCCAGTAAAGCGCAGTCATTTTCGTCGTTCGTTGCGGAGATACATAGGGGTATGGTTACTGATCTTACGATTGGGATAAGTAAAATGAAAAGCAGCTCGTCTCCAGTGCGCCCGCCACCCTTGTGAGGATAAAGCGGTTCAGGTAAATCGATGAAATAAATGTGCTTTAATCTGAATTCTGCCTATTGTGAGCTCTTGAAAAAAAGGAAAGAAAAACACCACCTGAAAACAGTTGACACACTTTTTCCTCCCTTCCCCTTTGCCTTCAGCTTTTTGTCTTCAGTTAACATGCTACACATAGTGACAAATGTCGTCGCTGTGAGGGTTACAGGAGAACAGCAATATCCAGATGAACTCGGAGCATCTAAACAATTGGGAGCAGACACACACACACACACACACACACACACACACACACACACACGACTGGGCCGGCTAAGGAAGGAGAACATGATTCGACTGGACAGCTGGTGTCAACCCATGGGGCATTTTCAGCAGTGTTATGATGCGTAATCATTCAGTTGTCTAAGGAGGTGTGCGCGTGTGGATGTGACAGTGCCGCCACGCACAGGTCATTCCATAGCAATGCCCAGGGTGCATCGCATTGATTAGTGTCTGAGTGTCGGGCGCATCTTGAGGCTGCAATGTAGCAGCGCCGCCGCCATGACAAGGGCGGAGTGTTTGCGGGGGGGTTGTTCCGTCTGCGTGTATATGATTAAAAATGCCTCTGATAATCATCAAAATATAATCCTTCAATTACAATTATCGAGGCGCGAGCTCTCCCATCTGGCATGCGGAATATGGAATCAAACGGGCAAAGAAAAACACGAGAGCCTGGAAGATGGAATCTAACTTTTCAGAACGCAATTATCCGAAGGGTCTCTTCGGCTTAACGGCAATGATGTGACACTGCAAAGGTTCGCAACGGCTGATTGACTGCCATATTGAAATAAGCGCGCATGAGTACTGGAGCAGCCGAAAGTGGCCTGAACTGACCAGACAAAGGGGAGAAATAAAGAATGATTTCAGAATGTTGCTGAAGTCTCGGGTGGGGGAGATTTTCGAGAAGAGACAGGAAGAGGGTGGATCAGAGGGAAGACAGAAATAAGGGCTGCTTGTATTCGTCAGCCGCACATCGAGTCGAGCCGGTCTGTGTGTTCGTTGCCTCACATTTTCTTTTTCTGCTTTCGTCTCCCCCGGCCGCGCGTTGCTTTCATAGCCCAAGGAGCCTTATCTAAGCAGGCCTCCTGAGGAAACACCGAGACAGGGAGAGTGAAAACTGCGCAGTGTACACGGGGAAGGGGGTCAGCGCTGCCCTTAACACTAATGAGTCACGCATTCTTTGAAAATGCAACCATTTCAACACTTTTAAGACAGATTCATGCAAAACCGCCTGCAGGAAAAAAAAGAGAAATCAATTCTTAAAATGAACTGCTTTGTGCGTGGAGCAAAACACCCTCGAGCAAACAACAATCCGTCCGGTAGCACTTCAGCGAAAGTGACCGGGTCACCTCGGGTAACTCTTCAGATGCGCTGCGGCCAACGTGACAAAACAAGCTGCTTATGTGTTATGTCACCCGGTGTGGAGTCATCGCAGGTGAGAAGGAAATCTGCCGAGTCAGACCACAAATAGATCTGGCAAGAGAATTGCCTGAAAACGATGACTTTGTCCTCGTCATTGTGATAGTGTGACTCCAAACAACAGGCTGCGATTTCTTTAGACACAAGCACAACCAAATACAATCCAATATGAGTTCAAGTTGAGTTTCGAAGTAAGTTGCCTGGAATTATGCTTCTATTAAAAACAACAACGCCCTTTATGATGACCAGGTGTGAGTTAATCATTTACCAGTCAACGTGACCTCAAACGATAAGCAGCAATTTTGTTTTAACCTCGCCACACGAGGAAAGCGCTTTCATTTCCGACGTGCGGCCTCCTCTTCGCGCCAAGATGCACGTTTACATTAACGACACACAACTGTAGCTCGCCGTTGCCTCAGCTTCACATTACTGGAGCGTGATGTTCCCAGCTCCGGGGCCAAACTCTGTGACTCCCTCTGTGTGTGTGTGTGTGTGTGTGTGTGTGTGTGTGTGGTTGTTTGCAAACTGCTGAGCACAAGCCAGAGACTGGGTTCACACCGGATTAGCTGTGAGTTGGCTAAACACCAGATAGCAGCGATAACAATGTTTGTGCCCGTAGGTGTGTTTGTGTGCTGGATGAGAGGTAGTGAGTCGGGTG
Source organism: Hippocampus guttulatus (assembly GCF_054856545.1). Lineage (NCBI taxonomy): Eukaryota > Metazoa > Chordata > Actinopteri > Syngnathiformes > Syngnathidae > Hippocampus > Hippocampus guttulatus. The sequence goes on along the minus strand of NC_141278.1, from coordinate 1,523,948 downwards.
GAGGTGGGGGAGGGTGTGTGTGTGTGTGTGTGTGTGTTTTGGTGGGTGTGTGTGTGGGGGGGGGGGGGGGGGGGGCTGATATCAGCAGGAATAAGCCAAAACACCGATAAGGCTTTTTCAGCATCGGCACTTCTAATGGTCGGTTGCATGCTAGCACATAGCGATGCCGTTTGCTGACCTTTATTTTCAAACGTCAAAGTGAGTGGAGAGGATCTAAAGAAGGAAGGATGGTAGGAGGGGAAGAAAGATAGCGATTTCTTTATCCCCCTCCCACGAGCGAAAGCGAACGCCATCTTCGCTTTCCTTCCCTGCGCTTCCTCTTGTTCACCTTTCCTACATCGTTCCTCCCCAGAAATAAAGCCCGCAAAGATGAGGATTCATCGCGCCTCGCCGTGGGAGGGGAAGGTGAATCTTTTAAAAGGCTCCTCGTGTTCCCCAGCCAATCGATTGATGTTCAAGTGTTTAACGCACAAACGGGCCCCACGTCGACACCTCGCCTGCCTCGCTTTAAACGCGAGAGCGTTGCGAATCTTCCACGGGACCCCATTGATGTTGCTTGTTTTACCTGCGAAAGAAGACGCTAATCCTCCCCGATGCTCGCCAAGGTGATGCGCGCAGGGGGCGAGAGGGGAGGACCGCCTGTCTGTCAACGCCACCTCAACAAAGCCGGCTCTTTTCAACCAACACGCATGCGAGCCAACCTGGAAATAACAGAGGCGCCGGAACAAGGCGAGGCATCTTCTACAAAAAGCCGTATTGTAAACGCGGAGCTGTCGAACATCCTTCTTGACATATGAATCGCGGGAACGGAGCTGCCCCGACGTTAAACAAAAACTAAGAGGATTGGCAGCCTCGACTGGCCTCTGTGCCGCTGCGCAAATGTTGCTGCAATTCAACCGCCATTGCGAGTCATACAAATTGAGGCTCATTTTCAATAAGCGGGAGATTATTTCAGTGGCTTTGACATAAAACGATCTTCCAACAACCATTGTTGGCCATGAAAACCGTACGGGAGACAGGGAATATGTTATCCAAGCAAAGAAAGAAGCTTTGTCATCTATTTAAAGCAGCTGTTTTCATCCGAGCTCTCAAATGGGTGTCAGTCTTGTGGAAGGAAAGAAGAAGAAGGAACCTTTCAGCACATGTGTAATCTGCCATGCCAGGCCTGTATGAAACATTATATATCGGGCCGGATTTACACGCCAGGTCCAAGCGGCCAATTCTTTAAAGCACGCCTGTGATTTATTATTATTACCCCCCGACTACTTCCACGCACTTGAACTCATACTCAAAACGGCAAAATTCACACTGACAGGAACACAAGAAACAAGGCAAATATGACGAAAAGTAACTTTGCAAGCGTTTAATGGAGCAGCGACGACACAGCAGTAAAATAGAGTACATAAATAGTGTACATATTTTGCACACCATTTGGACTGGGCAGACCCGTCTTGATTGAAATGGGGGAAACGTCAGTAGTCGGATTGTTTTCCCACTCCCGCGTGCTCTATAGACACTTAACCGTCTTAAAAACGATGTTTTTTTTTAAAGGTATTCTTGTACGTCTGTTTTCAGCAAGTTGGAATTTACTACAGCTAATGAAACTTTGCTAGCTCAGTGCTAACGGTGAGCAATCCCCTTCCGCCTCGTCAGGTCATGACTTTTGTTGTGCCGCCCAACAAATTTGTGGCAAAACGTAGGACGACAGTGAAGGTCAAGTTGCTCGTAGAGTGTAAAAACTCATGAAAAAAAGCAATCAGTTAAAAACCTGTGATATAGCAAGGACATGAAAATGAATCGCGGCTTAATGTATAAACAAATGGTAAAATAACAAACCAATAATTCATCAAGAAAAAAAAGATGATAGCTTAATATTTTGCGAACACCACTTACTGCTTTGCTCAGATTAGAAGTAAATTAAACACTCCCCATCTTTGTCACCTTCACATTATCACACACACACACACACACACACACACACACACACACACACACACACACACACACACACACACACACACACACACACACACGACTCATCTTCATGTGGGAGTGTGAATAGAGAAAGCTCCAGTCTCCTCTAAATCCCTAAAAGCTGTCATTGACTTCAAACACACACACACACACACACACACACACACACACACACACACACACACACACACACACACAGACGCACACACACGTCTTCACAGTGGAGTGCCTCTGCCAACGTCTGGCTTTATTTTTCTATAGGACGCTTTAGATATGGCCCCTACAGCCCAGACCTGCCACACTACAAAGCAACACTCACTTCAGTTCATCTGAATTTTACGTTCTATGGGCATAAAATAAATCCATGCCCCTAAAGTCACATCATTAACACGTTAGATGTGATTTTTTTTTAAATTTGACCTTAAAATGACAGAAAGCAATTATTTTTATGCCGCTTTAGCGGTTTGTAATTATTCATGGATAGGATTTCAGTGCTAACAGAGTTGTCGTTATATTTTGAAACTATATTCCCCCTATCCCCATGGGAAATGCAGTGGTGCCATGAGACAAAAAAAAAAACAACAACAACAACAACAAAAAAAACATTTCTATCTCAAATCACATTTCCCCATTGAAATGAATAGAAATGCCATTAATCCGTGCTAGTCTTCCTCTGAACGAGCAAAAAAATGTTTTAATATGTATTTTCATGGGGAAATACAGTGCCCCATAATACTGTACTTAATAAAGACACAAAGACGTAATTCAATAGAATTCAAAAGAAAACGTTTTTTTCACACAGCATTGATTGAGTAGTCCTTGTGCTGCTCTTTCTGGTGTGCCCTTTTAGGCCACATGAGGGCAGTATAAGACAGACAGACGGAAACATTGTTCATTGAGATGTCTTAACTACTTTCAGCTCAGCAGTACGGCACAATTTGCTGTTCAATGCAGAGGATAAAGAATACATGAAAAAACACTGTCTGGATGTGTTTCTGCACCATTTTTGTTCAATCATTGCTGGAAGGGTTACAGCACCGCAACACAAATGCTATTTAGCATTCGCATTAAGGTAGCTGAATGAAAGGCTAAGCTATGTGATTGTCTGAAATGAAGTGAATAAGTGTATTTCTCTTTGTTTAGTGTTTAGTATGCTAGCAAATTTCAAAGGAAAAAAAAAGACAAAATCATTATTTTCCCTTTTTTAAACAGTGTGCAACTCTTCCACGAGTGTAATCTTGTGGCGTGGGATTTCTTGTAGATAACGTAACTGTGTCAAAGTGACACAGTGCGTTCATGTGTGTGTGTGTGTGTGTGTGTGTATATACGTGTGGTTGGGGGAGGGGGGGTTGGGTCATGGGTATATAATCTATTCGGTGACCCACATTTATGTGTTGAAAGGCAACAAAACTACACTGCAGCCCTCCCATCCAATTTCACAGCACATCACTGTCAGTGTGTGTGTGTGAGAGAGAGAGAGAGAGAGAGTGATAAAAGGACTGAGTTATCCATCTTATCCAGAGGAGATGTTTTGAAAGAAACTATTAATAAATGTATGAGAGCCAAAAGAAAAGGGATCATTCTGCGGCTTTGCAAAAATAATAGCAACAACAGGGGGGGAAGTTTTACAAAGAAAAAAAAAGGAAAAATAAAATCACAGCTTGGTAGCATTCTAGCAGACACTGCTTGCAACGAGCTATACGACCTCATGGAAAGACGTTATCTCCGGTCAGCTTTCCTATTTATTATTCACAGGATCGGTGAGAAAGAATGGTGGCGAGATCAACAGCAGTCAGTCACAATATGTCCCGCAGCGACGGCACCCTATTCATGTGCAAAATAAAGATTAATAAGCAGCGCAGACGCATCAAAGAGAGGCTGCAAAGTTGGCAAAAGCCGGAAGAAGCTTGGAGCTTTGATTTTGAAGGCTTATATCAAATGCAAGATAGATTATGGGAAAATAACACTGAAGGATTTCTTTTGTGGCGGGAAGACGGGGGGGGGGGGATTCAATGGCAGGTAATGGATGCTAAGCATTCAAAACAGTAGGGACACTGAACATTTTGTCTTATGATGAGGAGTGAGTTGTAGACATTTCCATCATGTTTGTAAAGAGGAGGTCACAGGGTGCTTTGAGGCGGCAAAATGGCGAGTGACAACTGCTGATTTGGAACTACACGGACGGCAACAACGCCACCTCAAGTGGACAGTGTGATGCATGCATGAAGACTACAGATGAAAAGACAAGAATGATGTGGCAAAAGCTGCAGTAATATAAATCGTTTCTTGCATAGGAGAAAGAATATATGCCCGCGAGTAGCGTTGGATTATTTGTTATTTCAGAGTTTAGAGATTTCAAAATGCTTCTACTGGTCTGGAAATCATTGAGTGGTTTGGAGTCCTGAATACAGTAAAGGAATTCTAATTGAATAGAAACTCAGCAAAAGGCTCTTAGATCTGCAGATTTGGGTCAGTTAGCAGAGCCAAGAATTCCAAGCAAACATGGTGAAGCAGCATTTAGTTGTTATGCTGCACGTAAACTGAATAAACTGCCAACCGAAGTGAAATCGAGTCCAGTCCAGGTTAAAAACTTTTTCTCCTCATACCTTTGATTTGATTACCTTTTACTAATAGTACTTTTACTTTTTTTACTTGAAAATGCTTTTAAAGTCATCTGTTCATGTGCCCAAATGTTGTCAGTGTGTACCTAATTGAGTGGCCAGCGAGCGTGTGTTTGTTGATTACGGCCTTGTTCAAGAAAAGCAAATCTTGTGTATCCTAAGGTGGCCGCCTACCACGAATTTACCAGCCGGCCACAACTGCTGCAGCTTATTGCTTTTTTCAAATCGCCCCTCCCTGCAGGACACACACACAAACTGTACATGCATCAGATGTACAGGACGATGTGCGACGTACGCCGGGCTTCAGCGAGTGTCCACAGAACGACGAGTCCTGTCAGAAATGTTAATACATTCAAAGGGAAATTGCTTCGTGTTTATCTGTAATATGGCAAAATGGCTCAACTTTGATCCCCGGCCCATGTCGAAGCTTGCGCAAACACCGCTGGCATTTCAAATACTAATTCCCCACTGTGCGCGGTCTTATTAGACAATATGTGAACGCTAGAACCGCCTTCCATGTGGACAATGAAATGTGACACGAGACGAGAAGAGTGCAGATTATCGAGAACGTAATAGCAACGGCCATCTTTGGGAGACGTATTTATGAGCTGCGCTCATGTTCGATATTGAGCAGATAAACATGTCAATAAACAACGTAGACGCGCCGCTTGTTTGGACACCAATTTTGTGTTTCTGTCTGTTTTCTACGGTAACACGTTTGGATTTTAGAGATGCTCTGGCAGGCAGGGAATATTTAACAAGCCAAATAGCCTTGCTTTTTTTTTTTTTGCTTTTTTGGTACTCAGCAGTTGCTATGCAACAGCATCCTCCAAAGTGTCAGGTTCAGGGCTACATTCCTCTTCAGAAAAGGAACATGAATATAGGTGTGCATTCAGGATTCCTCATTAGAAAGAAATTCCAAAATGTTATGTTTGACATTTCCCCACAATTATCGCAGGCTTGCTTGGATCGTCACGGCCTCGTCTTTGTGCCGAGCACATTGTCTTCATTCAGTAGTCATCCAGTCGCCTCCTTTTCAGCTACGCTCGTCAGAAATCACTTTTCCTCTCACTGTGATCATCTTTGTCTGCTCTGCTAGCAGACACACACACACACATACGCACATGCACACACACACACACACTTTCTAGCCATGTACCTACCGTACTGCGTCTGTGAGGAGGCAGACTGTCTGTATAATTGGGTTATCCTTTTCTTCTCTAGTCTGATGCACAGAGACACACACACACACACACACACACGCAACTAGTTTGATATGTGGAGACATTCACGTACAGATTGTTGCTGAGGTAGGTGATGTGCTCTCATGCGTGTTTTCATTTAAGGGAATAAAAGGGACAGCGTTTTGATGGGACAAGTCTTCATTCTCATATCAATCCAATCAAATAAATCCTCTCAACTGCGGGGCTTTTGTCTTGAGATTGACCTGCATACTGGCAACATATCGTGTCTGTGTATACAGTATGTGTTTTCTCCAGAGCCGGCAAACACAAATGCATATGGACAGATGCACACGGCAATACAGTGGTGACGAAAGGGCACATTTTCCCAAGGTTTAGTGAAGAGCGCACTCGCATGCGAAAGCCTGGACTCCCAACCCCCCCACCCCCCACCCCAGTCCTCCACGCGGGGCGTCCGCCTCCCCTCGATGTGTCGCTTTACCACAAACCTGGACCACAGTGAGGTGACCCTGTTTTAATGTGTTTTGAAAAGGTCTCCGCGGTGCCGTCTACTGATTCCGAAAGGCCCTTCTAGGCTTCTATTCGTGGCTAAGCTTCAGTGTGATATCGTCAGACACGGAGAACGCTCACATATTGGACCGCTGACACACGCGTGCGTTCATTACCAGAGGAAAAAAAACAAAAGCAATATCAAAAGGCAATAGCATGCCTGAGTGGACGTCAAAAATAACAGCTAAGGGGGGCTTTATACCTGTTTGAAACCCCCGTCTGACACAGTCGACGATGCTGGACCAGACTTTTTCAGCAGTTCTTTTCACCTAATGAGGAACAACAGTAAGAAAAAGTGAGCCAAAGCTCCTCAGGCTGCCAACAGAGTCCACACATTCTGTCAGATGTGTGAAAAAAAAGATGAAGAGGAGAAGAAAGCCCCTGCAAGTTGGTGATGGACGGCAACATAGAGCGTTCGCAGGGTGGCCAAGGAATACAAAGGAGAGAAACACTCTCTCATTTCTCGCCGTTAAATGTATCGTGTCTCCGCGCATATTGAAAGCACGCCGTGGCATGAGCCCAACACACAGAGGTCTTCATATAGCAAAGATTTTTTTTCAACTGGAAAAGAAGGACAAAATGGAGTCATGATATGGTTGTATTGTTTGCAGTGGAGAGGCTGAAAACAGTCCGCGAAACATTTGAAAGCCTTGCCACGCGTTCCGTGTCATTGTCAAGCGACGAGACTAAGACGTCAACAACTTGCTTGCCCTCAGAAGCCCAACAAAATGCAGCGGCTGCCTGGTCCTGCGAGGCCAATTTGAAATCTGATTGGTAAAAGAAACAGTCCCATTACGAATGTAGTTTCAGTTACAGGAGAAACCTATAGATGCTTTTATTTGGAGGAGACTCGATGACTGCAGCGGTCTTCTTACGGGACTGAGTGCCAAACAGCTGCAGCTCATTCAGAACACCGCAGCTCGGCTTCTGACCACACCAAAGATCAGAGCATATTACTCCAATCCGGATGGCTTTACACTGGCTTCCATGTAGCGGTGGAATCAATTTTAAAAATTTGCTACTGGTCTTGAAGTCACTGATCCTGAATAAATTCAAGAAACGCTGTTTGAATATAAACCCAGTAGGGCTCCGAGATCCGCCGATGTGGGTCAATTAGTGGAGCCCAGAGTTCAAAGTAAACACGGTGAAGCAGCATTTAGCTGTTATGCTGCACACAAATGGAATGAGCTGGCCAACAGAAGCAAAGCCAGCCACAAGTGTAAATGCTTTCAAGTGACATCCTAAACTATTAAACCCCTTGTTTATGTGGTGATCTTGTATTCACTTTTATTTCTTTCCTTTCCTTTGAATTTTTAAAAAAGTTGTCTGTTAACGTGTTTAAATGGAGTCAATATAGCTTCAGGTCATTTTTGTGAGCCGCTTTTGTTTTCTCTGCTTTGTTTCCGAATGCTGTTAACTGTTTGTCAATGTGTGCCTTTGCTCGTGTGAAGCACATTGAGTTGCCTTGCGCATGAAATCTGCTGGATCAATAAAACTGCCTTGACTTGCCTGGCACTACCGATTCCAAAGACACGTATCAGAAGTAGTACAGATAAAGATAACAGCTACAAAATCAAGACTTGCCACTGGCCAAAATAAGCTTTTAAAAACTTTTGGGTTAGATGACAAGCAATATTTTCTACCATGACATTGCCAACTCATGGCCTGACATGCAGATTACAGCGCTCACGGCTTTTGCGGGTCTATATGAAGCGGGATTGTTATGAAACCGTATGTTGCGATAAATCACATCTCAAACGCATTCAGCACATTTTAATGAGGGTGATAATACTCCAAATATGGCTTCCTTTAGCGGTGTCGCAAAAGATTCGTCGGACGAAAGCAAAACTATCATTTACCTATGGGCTATTTTTTGCAAAAACACCAAATTAGGGCGTAGCCTGCCTTGGTCTCAACACAGTTGAGAGCATTAGTATGTATTAGCTCGCAGATGGACTGCAGCCTTCCCCCGGCACTCCCCGTGATGATAAACCATGTTCCTGTTTATCAGACAGGACACACTCAACACTCGTCCTCATCTGTGTTGGTCTCAATCACACACGAGCATGCCGCCTAGCCGCGGCCGCGTGCCAAACACGCAGTCCCTCTTTCAAAGCGCCCCCCCCCCCGGTGAGCCAAACCAATCAGGAATGCATCCACCTCACTTCAAACATGCTCATCGAGCACACGTGTGCAGACGGGAAACCCACGACGCGGCCCGGCCCGCGCAGCGACGTCGCCGGGCTACGCTAACATGACGGGCTGCGTTAATTATCGCTCGCGCTTGATATCATCCCAACAGCACGTGTCCCTTTAGGAACGTCAAGTTGCAAAGTCTTAACGCAGATGGTTGAATTGCAGTGAGGAATATGTGCGGAACGTATAGCTGTGATCGTGCCGTCGCCTTGGGTGTGATGTTAATTGGTGTCTTTGTTATGAAGCAAGAAGGCGACGGTCAGTGCAATTTCAGAAGGGAGGCTTGCTGGAACTTGCGATTGGCAGGTGGCCACCAATGGTGGTACTCAAGTACATTTGTATTTTACTTGAGTATTAATTTCCTCTGACGACAAGACACTATTTTTAAAAATAGATATCTGTACTTTCTGCACCCTCCTTTTTTTTTTTTTTAAATAGCCTTGACACTTTTTTTGGAAGGCTGGGGGGGTATAAAAAAGAGAGAGGCAAAGTCAATTGCAGTTGAGACCTTGTTTGATTGATTGAGAGTTTGGGGATTTATCATGGGGGAAAAAGAGGGACAGTGGTTACAATGAAGAATGTAAATCAGAAAGCAGTGACAGCGGTGATGCAACAGATTCAGAGAAGAAGATATTCTCCAACCGAAGCCTTATTCAAGAGAACTCTTGGATGTTGTTGGCTCCAGGAATTATTTGGCTCTTGGATTAGTTGAAAAACCACAAGCTTCAACCATTCAAATCCAAATCAATTTAGTGTAATCTTGGGGGAAACAACAAAGATATCTCTGAGTCACAACGACAATTTGATTTAGCATTATGTTGTTGATAAGTTCAAAACGTCAGTCAAGCTATGGTAACCGGGTTTAATAGCAGTGTCTGAGACAACATTAGCTAGATTTGTTTGTTTGTTTTGCACCATGTAAATGAACAAAAGAGGGAAACAATTGAAAGCAGAGATTGATTTAATGCCAAGTCATCCAAACCGGTATGTAACAGACAGTAAAAATACATTTTTACTTTTAAAGTCCATCCATCCATTTTCCGAACCGCTAGATCCTCACTAGGGTCGCGGGGGGTGCTGGAGCCTATCCCAGCCGTCTTCGGGCAGTAGGCGGGGGACACCCTGAATCAGTTGCCAGCCAATCGCAGGGCACACAGAGACGAACAACCATGCGCGCTCACACTCACACTTAGGGACAATTTAGAGTGTCCAATCAGCCTGCCATGCATGTTTTTGGAACGTGGGAGGAAACCGGAGCACCCGGAGAAAACCCACGCAAGCCCGGGGAGAACATGCAAACTCCACACAGGGAGGCCGGAGCTGGAATCGAACCCGGTACCTCTGCACTGTGAAGCCGACGTGCTAACCACTGGACTACCGGGCCGCCTACTTTTAAAGTACCATTCGAAATTAATATTTCTTTTTCTGCTGTTATTGAGGTAGAAAAAAAATCAGTACTTCTTTTGACAGTATATTTGTACTTTTTCAGAACAGTCTGAGTATTTTTGTCACTTCTTGGAAGCTCTCGAGGGTGTGCCCGCGTCTCGCCTAAAGTCAGCCTGGTAAGGCTCCAGCTCTGGCTTCAGACCTGAATTTTAACAGCCAACAATGTCACGAGCTTTTTGTTATTAAAAAAAAAAAAAAAAAAAGACCAAATCAAAGGAATAATGTCTTAACCGGACTTTTTACAGACGAATCCATGTATATGTCTCTCCTTGTTGAAAGAGCCCTGCTCACCGGGCTCTTTCAACAAGCTAAGACAGCTGCAGCACATCGAGAATGCCGCTGCTGCTCTAGTCCGGACTAAAATCAGGAAACACAACCGTGTCACACACTGCTCAGGTCTCTGAACTCACTTCCTGTTGCTCAGTGAACAGACTCCAAAACAAGTCCGCTTGTGTACGAGTCTCGCCATTGTCTGGCACCAAAATACATCACTGACACGTGAGAACCTTTGTAGAGAACCTGAACGGGTGCTCGAGTCAGGACTGAAATGCTGATAAAATTCGAAGCCGCCTTTCCGGAAAGGTGAGCCAGACCTCAACTCCGACAACGTTCACATCCATGCCTGACCGTCTCATCAACGACGTGTCATCACATTCGTCCAACCTGATGCTCCCCACAATGACATCTCATTTGTTGTCCACCTGATTTTTATTTATTTTTTTAATGTCTAGACACTTCCTCACAGATTGGCTTGGAGGCAGTGTAAACAAAGAAACACTGATTTCCACCCTATAACACATATATGTTTTTTCTTCTCACCCCTTCCTCCCATGACCTCCATCAGCTAACTACTCGGCAGGTTGACCACCCTCGCCCCCGTTCTTCTGGTCCAAGCAGCGGGTACAGCCCGGCTTTGAGTGATTATCCCGAGAATATCCTGACACGCTTCCCCGGGCTACGCTTGAGTCAAGCCGTGGAGCTGCTGAACCAGAATACCTTTCCCTGCATTGCGTACACGCCACCCGAGGGCCTCTCACTTCCAACCACCGCAGAAGCCAGGAAAACTGATTTTTCTTTTTTTTAAATACACTATGAGGGGAAAAAAAGCATGGCGTTGTAGGTGGTGGGTAATTCATAGATAGTCAACTATAGTTAGGAGGGGGTGCTAAATTAGCATCATAGTGGGACAGATGGTGGATGTAGCTGCGGGTTGAAACATATGGACATGCAAAAGCACGGCAATTGGCTATCAATTCAAACCTGAACACGCACACACAAAGGCCTGTGTGTGCACGCATGAAAACACACACGCATCCACCGTCTGTTACCTCAGTTCAGCACGCCGCAGGGCTTGAGAAACGTTGCGTGGACAGATGATGCAATAATGTCATATTATGGATCAGAGTACTCAATGTAGGCCAAAAGATGCCAATGTCGCTGCTCTGACTTGAGGAAAATGCGTGTAAAGAGAGTACCGGTAGAAAGAGCCCACATGAAATGAACGTGGCGCGATTCTGAGAATCTACCGACGGTTGTCTTGGCAGCCTGAGGTCTTCCAGTTTCTTTCCCCGCTCTCATTTTCTCACCCTTCTTTGCCAATTTCATTCCTTTCTCTTTATGGCGTCTAATTGAGGGGAAGTTACCCTAATCTATATATGTCTCCGTGATTGACACAAATGCATTTTTCTCGGCAACCCAATCCTACGCACATCCACGCCATTAAACACGGGACCTATATATGTCACAACGATGGAGCAATCACTCCCCACCTTCAGCGTACACAAAGGGGAAAATAGAAAGGAGGTGGCATTTAAAGCGAGGCAGTCATCGCAGGGGGCGTGATGTGTTTGGCATGTATACGTGCTGCCCCCTAAATGGCTATACAGTAGATTGTGATGTGCATTCATGGAAACTTCAGCCAAGATGCCGCCACTTCTTGTCGCGGGAAGCGGAGTTGATGCTTTCGCCTTCGGCTCACACGATGGAGCAGGCCTAATGGGAAAGTTGTTTTCTTCCCACAAGGATGTGGGCGATATATGACATCTCTTCAGGTATGGGAATGCAGCTCAAACATGTTTATGAGTGAGACGCATGAAAGAATGGGAACAGGAGACGTCGGCGGAGATGGGAGTAGAAAAATTTGGCTTTGCAATCTGAAGTAAGGAGGGAGGGCTAACACTTTTGTAAGATCACAACCTGGCAATGTGTGAGGACCCAGAAAAAGCTGCTCCTCCGCATTGAAAAGAGTCAAATGAGGTGGCTCGGGCATCTGGTGAGAACGCCTCCTGGAAGCCTCCCTGGTGAGGCGTTGCAGGCATGTCCCACCGGCAGGGGGCCGCGGGGATGAGCCAGGTCAGACTGGAGAGACCGTCTCCTAGCTGACCAGGGAACGCCTTGGGATGCCCCAGGAAGCACTGGAAGGAGCGGCTCGGGATTTGGAAGTCTGGGCTTCCCTGCTACAAGCTCCGCCCCAGCGACCTGACCCCGGAAAATCGGTTGAGAATGGATGGATGGTATTTATTATTTCTGGCAAAATGTATATCTCTCGATTGTCCTTGACATTTCTTGTTTCCTGAAATCGTTTGTAGATGCATACGCCTCACCATTAATCTATAAAGAAATCTCACGGAAACTAGTTCTGCTGCATTTGACGTTCACCTGAAATGCACCACTCTGTATGGATGAAAGTTTAATGAGAGTGTGTTATCAGTCAGCAGTGCACCGCTCGCACAAACAGCCCCACACAAACGCGCAAGAACACATTGTACATGAATTTGGCAGGCCACCCTGTGCATGTGGGGAAACACAAATAGAGAGACTGAGGAATCGAGACATAAATTAGGGTGGCCTCCCCTTTCCCTCACAATCCATTTCACTTTCAAGAATGGGGACACCGGCAGCTAATAATCTCCCTCCATCTCTGCTCTAGGTACGAATGGAAGAGGACACCTGCAACAATACTCATTTAGCTTCTGTCTATCGTCCACAACCAGAGATGCGGGCCGCCACTGGCCTCCTGGATGAATGCTGAAATGACTCCCGCCTGTGCTGGAGAGAGAGAGAGAGAGAGAGAGAGAGAGAGAGAGAGAGAGAGAGAGAGAGAGAGAGAGAGAGAGAGAGAGAGAGAGAGAGAGAGAGAGAGAGAGAGAGAGAGATAACGGAAGCTCTGCTGAACCCCACGGACAGTTTCAAATTCAGTCTCATCAACACATCCCGGTCGGTTATGGGGAGCACATCTCCAGAGCGAGGAGCGAATGAGAAAGCGTGCGAGTCAACAGGAAACTGTAGGAGAGTCACAGCCTGGCAACGCTCCCCTTTACAGATTAGGGCTTGACATTTGGAGTCAGAGCTGGTGAAATGTCAGATGGGTTATGACAGGAATGGTGATAGGCAGATTATGACTGACCTGTGACCCGCAACATCCGAAAGGTCACAGCTCACTCAACCGCCGGCTAATGTGCACTAAGATCCCGAAACGGAAGAGCCGAGAAAGAATTCTTCGCAGGGAACTTTTCAATGCAGATTGTTGTCACAGCAGATTGGCAGTTCGGTCCACTCAGCCTCGAATCGCTGCCATTGCCTTGTCAAGCAAGCCTCCCTGACTGACAAGAGTAGATTTACCACTTGAGATAGTAAATACAAAACGGACAACGTTGAATGGTGTCTCATTTCTTTGATGTTTTAATCGTCTCAAATGTCACTGTGAAATTGTCTCAATGTCATGTGACTGGTGGATCAGGTAGAAAAGGTGGCGCCTCAGCCATCCAACCACTAGAAAGGCAGACACAGACTGCAGCAATCCTACAATCCCAATGGTCCGTTGGGCCTGACGGAAGGGTTTCTCAGATTTAACTGGAGACCATCTTCCTCAACTCGAGTGAAAACAACCACTGCGCCACGCAGACGTTCCCAAGCCTAGTCAGTAAAAAAAAAAAAAAAAAAAAAAAGCCAAACTGGAGGAAAAGTTCATCTGAGGCTGAATCTAAATTGTCCCGAATGATCATTTTCTTGCCATACTCAGGGCCGAGATGCCCTTTTTGGCATTTCCCATGATGCGACTCAAGTCCTGTTCTGAGGTAACAGACACTGTGATTCATTGCTAAATTAAAAATAAAGGACAAACTAATACAATGGAAATGTTGGCTTTGCTTGCCACAGGATTAATCTGTCACCATATACAGTAATGCCTTTTTGTACACGATATAAGCATTCTTACATAAAAGCAGATTACCATCCTTTGTCATTGCCCGCGTGCCTGCTTGGCTTTGGTCTGCGGCAAACAACTAATTGATTCTGATTTAGTAGCGGCAAAGCATGAAGGACCCAAGAAAGAACCCGGGGAGCCTTTAAGCTTTTTCAGTTCAGCAGAGTTCAATGTCTCCTTGGGTGCTATGACACTAACCAGATTACCCGTCTGCCATTGCGTCAGCCTGCAGCAATCGATACGTACCATTAGCGCTAAACACTCTTTAATTAGTGATGTATGCAGAGCCTCCCGTTTGCCTTCGTTTGGAGCAAACATATGCACAGCGAGAGGCCTTGACGGAGACCCCGACTCTTTACCTGCAACGATCCCTTGCCTTCATCTATGAAACACAGCAACAAATCGTTACACGGAGGAGTCAGATTGTACTCCTTGTCCCTTGATAAGGTACGACAACGATCGACGGGAGGCCGGCTGAGAGCAGAGGAGGAAAAGTGTCAGGCCTCTCTTTGCTCGTTGAGAAAGGCACCGCCTTTTACACATTTGGAATGAGGGACTCACGGGGAGAAGTAACTGAAAATGTATCAACGCCATTGCGTATAGAAAAGTGTCAATGTCAGCACGTTTGTTTTGTTTCGTTTTGGTCACAGGAGACTGATAAGAGAATCGAAAAATAACCGATATCGAACATTGATTAATGAACAGGACGATCCCCTCCGTGCGCAAAGCGAAAACGAGTCCTGCGAGGCATCAGGCGACATAAAAACTCGTGCTGAATTGAAATTTAACAGTCGGGGCGGGTATAAATTGTGGCACCAATTCCATTGCACCCTTTTTGTAAGAATTACAAAACAAAAAAGAAAGCATGGAAATGAAATTCAGCACCCATTGAAATTTGCCAGCGTTCTGTATCCATTCTGTTTCAATGGCGTGTTGCATTTCAATGAGCAAACGGCTCATCTCCCTGAAGAGGCGGTAATGATCTCTGGCTGTCTGATTTTATGTTGCTGCATTTACATAAAAATGTTACACCGGCAGATGAGAAAAATTTGCCCCCTTTTGAGGGACCATTGCGGATGTTGCAACACGACGGCAACATGTCTTGTTGAATGCTGATTTGAGATGCCCTGAAGCGCGTGCAGTACTTGAGACCCATTTTTGCTTCAAAAAACCCCCAAAACAAACAAATATTTTCAAAAAAACAACCATACTAAACCTCTGAAAGAGGGAGAACTATAAAAAGTGACCCCGGCATTCTATTGTTGATCCAATTCAGCCGCTTGTTTTGAATGCGGTTGTAGGAGATTAAAGTGGCTGAAAACCACTTGAAAACACAAGATGATCCGCAATTCATTCCTCTCTTTAATGTCGAGATTAAAATGCGTTCTCGTGAAAGATGACTTTATTTTTTTTCCCTCCAAGCAATATATAGCCACATTATGATAGACACACAACAGTGAGCCAACGTTCTTTCCGAGCCGTCAAAGCCAAATTTGAGGCCAGGCTTGGCTTGGCTGGTCCCAAAAGAAGCCATCGAAATGAAACGCGCTTGGCCAAAAAAATATTGTGACATCGCACCGGCCGTGGTTGTGTTTATTTCTTTATGGTCCGGCACACACCGCGGCTCAAGGTCACCGTCTTTGTGCGTGCGGATGTGCCCGTGCAGGTCGGTCACTCTCTGCTTTCTTTCTCGCAAACACGCACATTCCAAAGCAAAGCGGGACGGACCT
Source organism: Hippocampus guttulatus (assembly GCF_054856545.1). Classification (NCBI taxonomy): domain Eukaryota; kingdom Metazoa; phylum Chordata; class Actinopteri; order Syngnathiformes; family Syngnathidae; genus Hippocampus; species Hippocampus guttulatus. Next base: position 1,508,026 of record NC_141278.1, on the reverse strand, counting down.
CTGTGCGAGTGACAGGCCATGTTGCCGAGCAGAACTGCGCGTGTAAGCCGGAGTTAGGTTCGGGGGGGCTGGGGGGGGGGTGGACGTCAGGGCAAAAACCTATTAATATGTCTGAGCCCGCATCTCCAAATCTTGTTACTCTGAACTGATGCAACAGGAATGCAATAGGGCGCCCACCCCCACCCACCCCACCACGTCCTCCCTTCATCTATCCTCCCTCCCTTTCCCTTTCTCCCTTCTCCAAGGCTTTCTCTGCCTCGCTTGCCCACTTACTCGCCACCTGCACCATCGCGGTGCTTCTTTCCTTGCCTGTGGACACACACGCTATCTCCCTCTATTGTTCCAATTCCCTTCTGAAAATCTCCTCTTTCTCTCGAGCCACGTCCGCTGTTGCTTGGCATCCTCCAAGCTTTTTCATTCGCCGTCTTCCTGAAGTAAAACGCCTCTCCGCTGTGTTTTTACCGTTTTTAGTTTCTTGTCATTTGTTGGAAAGAACCTGAGAGCCTGCCTGTTTTAGTTGTATATGAATATACAACCGCGTTGTCACGAACTGCCAATGCGATTATGAGGTACAAAGGAAGCCGGGAGAGGTGGTGGTGGTGATGGGGGGGGGGGGCAACAGCAATCATAGAGGAATAAATAAAAAAAAGTGAGGAGGCTCCTAAAAATATGATCGCTTTCAGAGCATGTTTTCCTCATAAGATGTTCTTCTCATGCTCTAGACCAATGGTGGGCAAACTACGGCCCGTGGGCCGAATCCGGCCCGTTGGTCTTTTTAATCCGGCCCGCCGAAGGTTGGTCCACAATTAAGGTTCGATGTGAATGATTGCATTCATTTCAATTGGACTTGTAATGACAGGCATTGGCGGCCCGGTAGTCCAGTGGTTAGCACGTCGGCTTCACAGTGCAGAGGTACCGGGTTCGATTCCAGCTCCGGCCTCCCTGTGTGGAGTTTGCATGTTCTCCCCGGGCCTGCGTGGGTTTTCTCCGGGTGCTCCGGTTTCCTCCCACATTCCAAAAACATGCATGGCAGGCTGATTGGATGCTCTAAATTGTCCCTAGGTGTGAGTGTGGGCGTGGATGGTTGTTCGTCTCTGTGTGCCCTGCGATTGGCTGGCAACTGATTCAGGGTGTCCCCCGCCTACTGCCCGGAGACGGCTGGGATAGGCTCCAGCACCCCCCGCGACCCTAGTGAGGATCAAGCGGTTCGGAAAATGGATGGATGGATGGATGACAGGCATTTCACCGCCAGGTGGCGCATTGACTTGAAGTTGCAGAACACGGGGGGCGGAGCAATTTTTTCGACCACCTAGTACCTCTGTATCGCTCTACTTCTACTGGTCTGATCACAACCCATCTGCAGCGATGCACAGGCTAAAATAGGTCATCAACAACACTTTTGTCATTTTAAAAAAGTATATTAATACCGTACTTTCACGCTTTTGTTCTGTTGATGTTTGATATGGACTGTCAACAAATGCATTTTTTTTTTAATGTACCATAGCTCGTGCTGACCTGGCCCTTCTGTCAAATTTTAAATGTCACTCAGGCCCCCGAGCCAAAAAGTTTGCCCACCCCTGCTCTAGACCATCTGTCTCTGCATTCATCATTCTTCAACTTCAAAATAACATTGTGGGAAATAAAAAAAATATGTATTCAACAAGAATGTAGACTTAACTTTATCTATAGAGCGCTTAAAAAAACAAACAAAGAGCTGTACCAAAGTGCGGTACATAGAAAAATATTTATGATAATGCCAATTACGCTGCCCAGAACACCTTACCAGGGAGGCATCATAAACAGATGCCCGAGCCGCTTCATCCGGATTCAGTGTGTATCATCCACAGACATTACTAACAGACAAGGGCGACTGAGGATGTTGAGCAGTTCCCCAGCAATTTCATGGTAGAGCGATTGATGCCGCCCACAAATAAGTTTCTGATTGCCTATAGGTGCCACAAAATGGCAGCAAAGCATTACTTTGGCCTAAATGAAAATCCCCTATTAATTTCAACATAGCTCCATGGCACCAAAAGGCTACAAAATGGCACTAAAAACGTATTTGTTCAGCCCGAACACAAAACGGGTCAACAAATTGAACTTTCAGTGACGAACTAACTATATATATTCTGAAAAAGTAAAATTCTGAGCCACGAATATGCAAGGATTTAATCTGACTGGATCCCAACACGACTGCTCTTGTCCAAAATATGACAGAATTATATTGCAAGCTGCGCCACATTTCTCACCACTCTTCTACTTCTATTTGAACAAATCCTGATAACCGATGGAAAACGCTGATAACACAAAGGTGAAATCACAGGTATACCCACTCCACCCCCCAGCCCCCCACCCTTAACCGCCCAGCCATGTTACGAATACATGTCGACTGATATCTTTTAGCCTTCATATCAAGTCGGAATGGTGCCAAAGACGTACTGTGACATATTTTTCTTCCCAGTGGGAAAACCCAGTCCGTCTTATTCCTCTTGCGCTGACAACAGCCTTTGCCTCTTTGCCTGGAGTCTCGCCACTGTAGGGATCTCGTTAATACTCGGTATTCCCAACATGGATTGCCGGGGTTTTCCTTACGGCACGCAAATCCCCCTGTGGTGAACGTATATGTGCAAGCTACCATCCATTGTCACAACATCCCGAGACTTCTGCTCTCTCTCAGGGGAGTTGGCTAAGTTATGAACAGTGCCATCCAGCCCCTTGTTGTAATAATAATGTATCGGCAGGGTTGGACTATATCATTTTTTATTACGATCAAACATCCGTATGCATTGAAATCCATTGTCCTGGCAAAAATCTGACATTTATTAACCATGAACTACTTCATCATGTTCGCGGAGGCTGTGATTAAATGTGTTGTTTTATGGCGATGGCGTAATAGAAGGAAGGCACGATAAAAGCTGCCTTAGGCTCTCTCTTTCTTGGTTCCCCCCCCCGCCCCCCTTCAAAAGGCAGAATGTATATACGCGCTAAGTAAGAGGTGGGCTGGTGGAAATAAAGCTCCTCTTACAACTCCCTTGGCACTGCTGCAATGCCGCGGCTCTTGAATTTGGAATGTGAGCAGGTATCACACACAACAGCTGTAAATTGTGTCCTGTCTGGGAAATCACTGGAATAACGCAACTCTCCAAGTCATAAATCCGCCTCAAATTGGTCTTATATGCGGTCAAATAAAGCATTCGAGTGCCAGCGCCTGCACATTAGAACGTCCGCTCACTCCTGGTTGGATGGAGGGATGCGAGGGCAAGCGCAATAAAAACATAAATAAATAAAAGCACACACACATGGAACATAATTTGAGACACACATTCAACATGCTCTGCGAGCAGGAAGTCATGTCATTGAACTGCACACACAAGAGCAATGCCAAACAATTACCATGAGGCACATGACTGCATTTTGACTCGCCAAGAGTCAAAATGCAGTCATGCAAAACAAACAAAATCGTTTTTCTTAACCATTAAAGGTGACTCGGTAATCTGCAGTAACATTAGTTGCTTTTGGCAGAGGATAAATAATGCATGCCTTTACGGTGTTTCGTGTGAAGCAAAGAAGCGATGTTTAATTGTCTTTCACTGTTATGAAATAATGCTCCAAACACACGGAGCCAGAAAATGGCCTTGAGGAACGCTGCTTGCCCACGTTTGGTACACGAGATGGAGCGTGTCCCAAAGAAAAGTGAAAACATTTTGAACAATGCCAGAAGTTCAAGAGCGGGATCATATGAATGAAGTTTCAAAGCCGCATAATCTGGAAAAAAAACAAAAAACAAAACCTCAACCTGGATCCGAACCAAAACCCCGACTGTTTCCTTGCACCGCACCCTTCTAAGTGTGAGGAAAGTCTGACGTAGAAAAAACAGAACTATTCCTTGACAGTGTCGAGGCGACTTGCTATGTTCCAGCAGGCATCGCACTGGCAAAGGACTTACAAGCGGGCTATTTGGTTAACTCTGACTTCTGTTCTCTTAGTCAAGTGGAGCTTGGCGGCGGCCGAATGCTGACAAAGAACATATTCATTCCTCATTACGGCAAGATTTTACGCTTCAGCCTCACACACATCGCCACCTCTGCCTTTGACTTTACTGTATGTCTGCGAGTGTGTGCGTGCGTGAGTGATTGTGTCGGGAGCCAAGCCTGTCTTCAATTATTCACCCATGATGGCTTCTCAACTCAAGAGGATCCCCTGGCTCTCGCTTTGCCCACCCCCTTCTCCGCCCCATGCTGTGCTCTCCTTTCTTCAACTTTCTCCCCCCCTTTTTTTCCCCTCCGCTTTGCGCACTCTTTTCCACCTCTTTTCACTCTCGTCTGCCAGCCTTTTATGCCTCAAACCTTCCATCCTCCTCGCGCAAGCCTCCACGCCACATCCCTATTTACATCTCTGGCAATGTTGAGGTATCCCGCTTGACAAGTGATGGGTGCGCGTCTCTCTCTCTCATCTCCCTCCCTCCCTCCCTCCCTCCCTCGACCCCTCCAACCTAACTAGGCGAACTCTCCACCTTGCGCGCACACAATTTCCTCTCATGTCAGGAGGAACCTGTAGGCATCCGTGTGCCACTTTTGATCATTGCCTTTGCCGGGAAGCCTCATCGCCTTGCTCTGCCTCGGAGGCAGGGAGGGAAAGAAGAAAGAAAGGCAGAAGAGAGGAAAGTAATTCCTCGTCTGGGGAGCGCTTGCATGCGGCGCAGAGCAGAGCTGGCACATGCCGCTCTCAGGCAATAAACAAAACAATGGTTGACGGACCTGTACATGTGGCGTGCTTTTGAAACGGCAAACTTTTTTTCTCCTCCCAAGTTGTTCTTAGTAATTAAGGAGAAGGAAGAATTTGTTCCAATTTTCACAAACAGATGAACACGACTGCTACGTAATATTGAAGGAGACATATGGAAAAAGGCCTAATTGGTCTCTGGAGTGTCTGTCCACCCATCAGGTGTGACATTTAGTCAACCTTTCAAGGGGGGCGGGTCGCCTCCTTCTGTCAACGCATGCGAGCGAACTCTTTTGCCCCATTGTGACGCAAGAGCGCGGCCAACTCACCACAGTTCTACACTTACGTCACGACGGGCTTGGGTGTGTGAAGATTCAGAGCCACTTTCAAGCAAGCGCTGCAAGTGCACTACGCTGTCTGAAACACCATCACGCAGAGGCCAAAAGGTCAACTGAGCTGCGTCAACTCTTGCGAAATGTACAGCTTAGCAGCGTTAGCCTCTCAAGTCACCTGATACGTTGTTGCTCGGTGAAGTTTTGGGCATTGTGTCCGGGCGATACATCGGTTTACGAACTGCAAGGAAAGTAGAACAATGTTGTCTTCTTTGGCGCTGCTGCTGCACAACTTTCACTCCAACCAATGACTAATACAACAGAGGACGGCTAACGTGCATTGGGAACAGATGTTTTCAGACGGGTGCTTGGCTTTATTTGCGGACTGGCACCAACACCGTGTGCAGTCGCTCAACATCACATAAACTAAGTACGGGAATGTACAACGCACCAAGTGCAAGGAAATGACCTTGTTAAGCTTGCTAAGAGCGCTAACCTGATATTCACTCGAATTGGTTTGTTTGTTCTTGCTGTAAACTAACACTACTGAAACATGAATAAAGGAACGATGAACACCAAGATGATCATTCCCAGTCAGTACTGGTGTCATGAGATGCATGCAAGGCAGTCTGATTGCGTGGCCAGCAACTGAAAGACGATGCAAACGATGAAGTTGCAGTCAGGCTTAGTCGGACTAGCATTATTGGAACATCACTGCAAAATACAACCGCAGCAATAAACGGATTGTTCAACAAACCGTAAACCCCAAATCATTGAACTAAGTAAAGCGATGGGAATTTTCGGTTTTGTGCAACTGAAAAATGAGCGGCTCATCCGGGATTTCGGACGGGTTGCCATGAGATTATGGTTTCCGGACACACTTAGCCAGTAGACATCATTTGTGTCCGAAACGGCGCCTTGAGGAACACCACATAGCGCGTTTTAAGAGAACTGCCAGAAAGAAAATGAAAAACATTTTTTCGAATGGTGCCAGACGGGCCAACCCCGAATGGGTCATGATGTTCGTCGAGCGCAGCTCAGGAATACAAAAGTTATGCCAATGTGGTTGTCATTTCCCCTCACGATGCCGCTGCGCACACTTTATTTTCTCACCGCCTTCCGAGATTCTATTACGACCCAATTCGCAGCTCAGCAATCACATTATAGACTCTGCGGCTCGTTCACATGCACATTTTGGCAAGGGCTGACCGTTTTCTGGGTGAACGCTCATACAGGCTGAAACGGTTGTCAAGAGCACGAGATCTGCCCATTCCGACCAGAGCTTCATCAGTCACTCTGTCGTTATGTCGCGCGCGCACGCGCGCACACACAAAGTGTTGCGTAGTGTGTTTTGGCAGGTCGCACTGAGCCTCACAGGCCAACCGAAGTTGGCTCAGCGAGGGTTGCTAAACCTCACAGTGCAACCTATGGTCATTTAAACACATCAACGTCCAACTGCGGCGCATTTACACATGCAATTATGCAGACGGAGAGCCAAAGAGGTACGCCGTGCAATGTCGCTGCTGCCGTCGATGCGACAGCGTGTGCCGCACCAGCAATTTGGATACTGAGGTCTTGACTCACAAATTCAAATGCAACTAAAGTCATGGGCCACTTCATGAAGCGCACCCGCACAATTTCGTATAAGAGCTGATTCGCCCCCCCCCCCCTCCCACCGAAAAAAAAAAATGTCAGCGTCATTCTACAGCCAAGTGAGTGTAAACAAGCAAGCTGCTTGGGGTTGGTGCAGACAGCACAGATTGCCTGATTTTTTTTTGGGAAAGTGTTTCAGTCTTAGGAAAAGAAGGACTCTGCGCCTCTCTGTTGGTGCGCCAGGCTCAATGTGGCAGACAGATGAGTCATGAAGTGTCCCAGAGCCGCACGACAGGCTGTGCAGACGACAGCCAGGAGAGGCGCAACGAGAGGTCGGACAAAAGGGGAGGACGCGATGCGTGAGCGAGAGAACACCTGTCTGCTTCTCGCAAAAGAGGACTTTCTTTTTTGGATGTTCTTTTTTTTTTTTTTCTCCAGATGATGTCATCTTATTTTTTGCCACTTTTCTTTACTCGGTCAAAAGCGGGGACAAAAAAAGCTGGTTCAAAGCTTGAGAGCTTAAGCACCGGTCGCCAAGCCTCAGTGGTTTGGACTTAAGTCGATTTTTCAAGTAGGACATCTCTGCCCTGAATATTTTTCTGATGACTTTTTACATCAACCCTACATTTGAAAAATATCTGTACTTTCCGACTTTCATCAAAATAGGCTTTTTTTTTTTCTCGCTCATTTCTTTGATTGACATCTTGGCCAAAAGGCAGACAAACAGGGACGGCATTGGCGTGAACAAACATGAACCAGAAGGCATGTAACACACTGATGTAACCAATTCGGAGAAGCAAGAGGGGTTTTTTTTTTTGTTTTTTGTTTTTTTTAATATTCCAGGAATGACTCATGAATATTGTTGTATCTTGTGCAAGTCTAAAAACCAGAAGCTTCTGGTGTTCCAAAAAAAAAAAATCAATGGAATCCAAAATAAACCCTGAGAAGTAAATGCGTTCTTTCACTAGTCATTTTGCTAATTTAGCATTTCTGTGAATTAGCCCACAACACGAGCAAAGCGTGTCCAGTCAGTTAGTAGAAGTCATTTTTTTTTTTTTTTTTGGTCCAGTTACTTTTTCACAACCAGCCGTGTAGTTTGACTTGAGCGAGTACTTTTGCTCTTTTCGTAAGATTTCCACTGCATACTCTCATTGGATAGCAGCGTTTTGGTCCAACTTTAGAATCAGTTGTTGACATTTTTTCCGTCTTCCGTGCCGTCCGATCTGGACGCAGCGCCAGTCATTGCGTCACCGCCGAAGCTTTGTTTTAGCCTCATTGGATTTCATAACTGTTGTTTGGGAGTTTTACCTCATTATGTCTGCACGGAGGGCGGGGTGACTTTTTCTGCATGAGCGTGTAGATGTGAGGATGTGATCATGTGCGCTCGCGTGTGTCTGCGCTTTCTAATCTTAGGGGAATGTGAATGTGTGTGCTTCTCTCCAGCCTCTGGGCCAACCCCACCGAGGCCTCCCCCCCCCCCCCTCCCCACCCTAGGACCAACGCACCCTGAAACCTCCTGTCACATTTCCCCCTATTGCCCCTCCCCTTTGCCCTCTTTAACCACGACACTTTGAATCAAGCAGAAATTAATGCAGATGATGCATTCACTGTCTCATTGTCTCCTTCATTCTGCAGATGCAAATCGAGATGACAGCGACATGGGGAAAACTCCTGACGTCAAGCTTTTAGGGGCGCCGCGGGCTGTTTGTAGTTCCTGTTAGCGTAAATGCAAATATGTGCCACGAAGTCTTCAATGATGGGCCCCATGTGTTTATCCACACACACGCACGCACACACACACACACACACACACGCACGCACACACACACACAAGAACTCCTATTTTGCACCTTCTTTACCATTTTACTTCACGTGAGGCAGTGTAATCCACCACCTGGAGAGAGCAAAAAGGCGTTACGGGTAACGCAGGAGGTGCTGTTTGATTGATGAGTCAATCAGAGGATCAAAAAGGATTTCATTAACAGACACCCTGGCCCAAATCAGCAATCATCCACACGCACATATCAACGCTGAGCAGTACAAAAACATCAACAAAAACTCATCGGCAGTCACTTTTGCAAGTGTTCACCCGCCAGCGCACATGCATCTGAGGGGGGCTGAGTGTGATCGAGGAACAGCCTTATCACAAAGTCAGCAGTAACACCGTGTTCATTTCATCAGAAGGCGGCCAAGGGCAACCTGAACGCTTGGGGGTCACCGCTTTGCTTTTGGGGAAAAGCGCAGCCCCAGATTCAAACAACATGCATGAATTATTCTCCTTTGCACTTTTGTTGTTGTTTCACGTTTGATGACGACTGAGAGGGAGAAACAGAAAATTACTTTTTACACCCTGTGAGCCCTTTCCTCCATTTTGATCAGCCATTTTTTTTTAAACAGCACTGAAACACACTAGAAGGACAAAACGCAATGCATAGTAATGGGCCATACTTTCTCATTAGCGTGACAGGGATGTTATTTTAGTTTGCGCGTGTGTGCGCGCGCGTCAGGGTGCTGCGTTGTTATTGATTGCACTAATAAGATATGTGGACGTCCAGATTATTTGCATCCCTGAGCAGAGTTATTGTTATTGGAGACGTGAGGGGGGTGGGTGATGTGATTATGACGGTCATATCTACACTGCCCGAGGCGAGATGCTGTCTGCACACGTGTCCCTACGCGGGTAGGGGAGGGAGGGAGCGGGCGTAGAATGCCCAAGCCAAAAAGCGCACACCTGTATCTGTCCTGCCATTTTCATAGCAATGTCTAATTAGCTCGAGCTGGTTTCACCTCCGGAATCTATTTAACACGGTTACCAAGGTGACAGCATCCATCGTCAGCCACGGCCAGACGCCCATTGTCGGCTGACATGCGCGCACGCGCGCAATCATGCACGCATACTCGGTGAAAACAGTGAGAAGCTCCAATCTCTCTTAATTAGCTCCATCTATTAGCAGCAAATCCACTAATTAAAGCCGAGCCAAGACACGACCCAAAGAACGCTATCTGCGTATGCCATATGGGGGCCGATGTGAGGAAGGGACCCAGAAATGACAACATGAACGTACGCACGCAAAGACATTAAATTTTAAGGACTTTTACATTGATTGTGAGGTCAGTCGGAGGACGCCTCGCGAAGAGCTACCACGACGAGGAGCTTTGGGGCGCCGAGAAAAAAAAGTGGCGTCCGCGACGCGGATGTAGAAAATGTTTACCGTGATGAGACTTTTTTTCGACAAGACGGGGTGTTGAGGAAATAGTGGAGAAGCTAGTCCCAATCAATGAGTCATGTGAGACTTACAGTATGGGAGGAGCAAGGTCATTGCAATCAGCGTAGGAAAAAGAAAAAGGGACAGTCGGATTGGCAATTTGTCTCGTCCGCGGAGGCTGAAGCTCAATTTGTTAAACAGCTCACAGTCAGCTTTCCAAATGAACGATGCCGCTAAGTGAAGTTTCATACGTGCTCGTTAAGTGCTAACGTTTGCCAAATACGTCCTCCCTGTCATTGGCGTCGGGGATTTGAAATTGTTTTTTTCCGTCATGGAGTTGGTGGCAAAAGTGCGACCCAAGCGCAGGGAAGGACGGAGGCAAGACACGGAAGCAGGAGAACTCCCCAAAATGATCCTTCAATCATTCACAACAAGGTCAAACAAGGCGCGTGGAAAACTCCAAATACTCAAAGAGCAAACCAACACCGACGACAGTACAACAGGAAACATGACGCGACGAAGCGACAGTGTGAAAGAAAGCAGCAGTCCGAATACAAACAAATTGCCTCAAGACGAGGCACACCGAGACAAGATGAGTGACTGGAGGGAGCCGATTGGTTGCCACAAAGAACGGGGCCCGATGAGAAAATCTGATGCACTGCCACCCGTTTCTTTGGCAACCTGCCGATTAACACGGTTGTACATGTTTCAAGCAGAGGATCGGAAAAAACCCCTCAGTTTATTATGATTTTTTTTTTTTTTTTTAAAGATGTCGGGCTGTGATTGAAAACCTGACATTGAGAAATGGAACGAAAGCCTGCTGGCAAGCGTTTCTCTTAGCCGGAGCTACTCACCCTGCCCGCCTCTATCCCCTTCCTCCTCCCATTTTTTTTTTTTTAAACAAGATGAATGGAAACAAACCAAACAGCGGGAGACAAAGGAGTCATCAAAAGTATGAGGAACAACAATGATGGCAGACGATGTACAAATACAGTATGCACGCCGTTTTCAACCAGCGTCACAGCAGGAGGCCACAAAACAATTTTAAAACACTCACAATTTCCTCCCCCACCCAAGAATCATGACTGGAGTGATCTGCCGTTAAGTTTGTTTTGGTGCCGATTTAGCATTTTGTTTTTGGGCCGCGTTAGCCACGTTTGTGAAATTTGTAACCTTATGGACATCACATGATGATCTGTTGAAAAGACTTGAACGAGAATTATTCAGTTGATCAAATTTGAGGTAAAATGATGACCACAAAGAGAAAAAAACAAATGAGCCTTTTGTCTTTTAAAGCAAGATGGTTCTGATCACAGTCTAACTGGCCAATTTTTCGCGTCCCACGCCAGAGGATGCAACAGGTCTGACATCCTCCTTGGTGACAGCGAATTGAAAATCCTCACAACCTGCCAACGGCGTCTTAAAAATCACCGCAGGACACTTTTGCGAGGCTATTTTCTGTCTTGTCGTATCGCCACTTTAGTTGTCAGTGGGGGGAAGAAGAGATGTAAAGAATGTTGGGGAAGATTATAGGGGAGAGGCGCAGACACCTTTCTGCCGCCACTGCTGCGCGCCTCCTCGAGCCTGATGAATGTTGAGAACCCATTTCAGCGACTTGAGAATTGTTTATCGTGCAGTCTCGCCACTCTGTCTAATGGGCTGTGCATTGGTGGCATTTATATGGCCCGCAACATTCAACACCATTGAACATGACCCGTCGTTCATAAGAGAACTAACCTCAGAGTGGTCACCGGTCCTGAAAGAGGCTTGAGTGAGTAAGAGGAGGAGGGGAAGGGGGGGGGGGGGGCTTAAAGGTATGTGCCGCCCCCCCCCCCCCGCCGAGCCTTTTCAATTCTTTCCACTCCATTGCTCCGGCCCTCCCCTCTCCTTTCAGCAGACGCAGCTGCACTGAGTCGCTCTCCTCAAATCACCGTCTCCATCTATAAGGGGGTAGAGAAAGAAAAAAAAAAAAAATCAATACAACACCAAACAATGGCTTATAGGCCTTAGGGTGCGGCGTGCAAAAAGGTCACCGCAATACATTATGTATGGCGGCCAGCTAATGGTCAGTGTGCTCCCAGACAAATGGACTGTAAGTTTCGCCCCAGTGCCATGAGTACACCGGGGAGAGGTTGAGGTTTATACACGCTCATACAAAGTAGCAAGGGTGCTTATTGGCGGAATTGGATGTAAACAAGCGTGCGTAATTCACACCCGCACACACACACACACACACACACACACGACTCTGTTTAAAGCACTTGATGGGCGCATGTGCATTCACAGGCACGTCCGCAGAGGTGTGCGCACACACAATTTGACACACATTTCATAATTTATCCATCAGTGAACACAGAGAGCAGCGCCGCTATTTATATTTTATACTACTTGCGATGATATACAGCGCCTTTTCTCCTTTGGCGGGTGTGTGTAAGTATTTGGTGTTATTCGAGCACAAATGTATATCTTTTTAATCAATACTACTATTACTAATATATATTTCTGCAAAACTCAAGTGAAATTTCAAAAAAAAAAACATCAGTCAGGTGCGCCTAGCAGCTATGGATACAACTAATGGTCACGGCAACAACAAAACAGGAAACTAATAAAAAAATAAAATTAAATAAAAAACCGAGGTGACTAAATTCGCAATTATTGCCTGGCAGGAAAGCGGAGACGATACATCAGCATGATGTGGTAATTGCCTGGACATGCTAGTGGGGGCAGAGAGCACATTCTTTTTACAAGGGAGGGAAAAACATGACGTGTACGTGCACGCGTGTGTGTGTGTGTGTGTGTGTGTGTGTGTGTGTGTGTTGGAGACAGAATTTGACCTTCATGTAGTAATGCTGCAGTTGACACAAGCACGTCTGCAGTGGGACAAGAGCTCAGGTTGAACAGGCATATTGAAAAGGTCAGAGCTGTCACTCAAACTCCCTCGCACACAAAAGATGCACACTCCACTCAAGAGTGGATGTGCACGTCCGCGCACGGGCCCGAAATACTTGCAAGTACACTACACACAGAGGGGAAAAAAATTGCTCAGCGTGTCAAATGAAAATAAGCCCTCTGCTCATTTTGTTCGAAACACAGGTTGGGCAGCTGCCAAAAGGCGCTCAAACTGGCCGCCCCACCTCCCCTCTTCTATCCTTCCACACCCACACACCAGCTCACAAACAAAAAACCCAGTCAGGGTCACTGGTGAATAAAGTTGTTTTGGTCCATGTCTGCATTTGTGATTGGCTGCTGTGTTGCTAACCGAGAGGGAGGGGGGGGGGGGGGGGGGATAGAGTATTTTTCCTCCACCCTCCCTAAAATTGCTCCACCTCTCCTCCCCCTCCAACCAGCCCTCTAATCTTCCTCCGGATTGGATGATTAAGATCCTCACTTTCCTTCCTCGGCCTATACCTCCCAAGCACTCAGATTAGCTGCAGTTTCCAGTGTGTCGACACATGTCGGCATATCCCCCCTTTAGGTTGTTTTTACGACTTGCGAAGACAGGCTCAATCATCTCCTACCATAATCAAAGAATGAATACAAGTCTATCAATTAAAAAAAATATAGATCTATAGCGAGAAGAGATTCTCGTAATATATGAGAGCGCAAGTGCACACACGTCGTTCTAAACACAGCGCCACTCCCGCAAACACCTTCCACTGTAATAATCCGTTGAAGGTGTTCAATTATTGTGTCTTTTTTTTTTTCCTGCCACACTTCGCCAGCAGGCACCAGCTACCTTGAACTGTGTCAAATAATCTCAGTTTCCATGCCACAGATGAATGGCAACTGGCTCATGAAAAAGCTGGAAGTGGCAATTTACTCTATTTGGAAGGTAAAATAACAGCTTCACAGTCAGTTGGACCTTCTACAGGTTTGTGTCGTCGGTCGGGCAAACCCACTTCGCTGACTTTAATCATTGTTGGGGGGGGGGGGGGCAAGGGGGGGAAATTGGACCAGTCCAAATGTCACCGTTTCAAGGACTGTCGTGTTTGAAGCCAGCCGATGCAACACCGTCCTCCAAAGGGACGCCGTCGTATTTGTGTTGCTTTTTAAAAAGGAATGTTGCACTCAACAGTTAGAGCCGCAATGGATTCATCACCATGCTCAATCTGGTGTCCGCGACTTGGTCACCGGGGGCGGTGGAAAAAACAAAGAGTTTCACAACTTCCGTTTGTGACAAAGCATGCTGTAGGCATTCGTCGCTCTTTGCAGGGGATAAAGAATATATGCCTGTGAGTCTTGACACAGCTGACTCACTTTTATCTTGGCATTCGGCTTCAGTTTCGTTTTGTGTTTTTGTATCCCGGTTGTAAAACACAGACGCGAAGTGGAACCGTTTGAAGTCGGATCTGTGGATGCTTTTTACTAGACCATATAAATAAAAATGAAACGCGGGAGAGACAGACGGCCCGGGCGAGCAGCGGGAATGGAAATGCAATATTCATCGGGTGATACCTACGGTATCAGTCTATTATTTATTAAGTCCGAATCAGCTCTGTCATCATCCGCACTCTAACAGGCACAGCCTCCAGCGCTGCCACGGGGAGGCCGCGTGTCGGAGAGAGAGTTCCGCTTCCCAAATGAACCCGCTTGGACACGACGCAATCCGGTCACAACAGAGCTCATGCGAAAGTAGGCTTCTTGTCAAATCCATTTGGGAGCAAATATTTCGCTTGTCTAGCAAACTCTGCCAGGTGAACAGCCAGGACCGAGTGGATGGCATTCATCAAACCGTGCGTCGCTCCAAGGCACTTCCAGGGTGTTCACACCTATTAATGCGCGAAACCTCATGTCCAAATAGATAACGTGCGCGCGGCTTTAAATAGCTACCAGGCGATTAATGACGGAGCTAATCATTTACAGTAGGCCTAATTCACGGGCCTTCCCCGTGATCAAGGCTGTCGGTCTTGAGGACTGGATGGCGGCGCAGGCCACCGACTCTTTGAGACAGCGGGGATCTTTACCATTGATCTGATGGGATACCTGACCCTGAGAGTTAGCGCTACGGAACAAGTGGGGAGTGATTGGCCAGGTGTCAGGTACACTTTTCGATTTGAATCTGAAGGCGTACGCATGATGTTACAAATGCAAAAGTCAAAGAACACAAATCCTGGTGTTGGCGCTTGACACCCATCTGCCCCTTGGATACCGAACCAAACCCCGCTTCTTGGTTCATGAATGCGTTCGTTTCCTTGCGCTCCGGCTTCGCCGTTTGCACTTAACGATCATTTGAATTAATCTCGGGCCTTTCCAGGGACGCCAAATGGAGAAAATGTGGGATCAAGAGAGACATTGCCACAAATATGGGCACCGATACAGCGATTGAAATTGCGCAGTTATTTGTATCGTATGGAAAGCCAGCAGGACTCAAGTGGTGAAGAAAAGTGCTGAATTTGCTCCCAGATCAAACCGTGCATAATCATACCCTTCCATTGTTGATAATAAGCTCAAATTACTAAGCAAAGACTTCATCCATTAACATCACTTTTCGTCGGTTGAAGGACGCCGCACTTTTCCCGCACACGAGACAAATCATCTCCTTCCAGAAATAGACGCAGATCCGATCGGGAAGCCGCAGCCATCAAAACCTCAGGGACAGGATCGCACTCGCATCCAATGTTTTATTGGCGCACCGAACCAGAAGCCGTCTCTGATCTGGCTGGGGCCAACCGGCTAACTTTTTTGGCCAGCCGTGTTCAGATGAAATCAAACGCTCCGTGGGGGGGGGGCTACGGCAATGAGGCGATAAACGCCGCACTGTTCCACGGCGCACCTGAAGGCCCAGCGAGATGAGCTTACAGACCAATCAAGTGTGGACGTTGGGGCTGCTGTGCGCCCACTCGCTACGCGTGCAGTTCTACGTCGCTGCGCGCACACTTATTCCAAAGCTAATGAGGCCTTGGGAGGTCGGACGCAAGTGAAATGGTTTCACTGTCCGCTCGCCTCCGCGCGTGCTTAACGGCGCGTGAACCTTGCGGGGCGCATCGTATAGATACGCTAGGCGCGGGGCGTATCGCGAGGAGATGCCTCGTCTGCACGTTCGCCGCACTCGTTTAGCCTGTTTGGCTTTTTCACCGCGTGCTATCTTTGCATCTTTCTATCAGCGGACTCAGTGAAGCATGGGCAGCGGTTAACGGCATTCCTGTCTGAGGAAAACACGCCCTACCTCCCGAGCAGTGTTACATGAAAAAAATAAAATAAAATAAAATTCATGTTGATTATCGCAAACGGCACGCGAACCGATGCGCATCCAAGTTAACTGATGAGGGGCGCTTTAATGCGCCATCCGCCCAAAGATGGCGCGCGGCGGTAGAAAGAAAACGCAGGGCTGGTTCTGACGGCAAGCCGCACAAAATGTACGCAGAAAAACACAAACGGCAACAACGTGTCAGAAGCATTCCACATCGTGGGCGAATGCCTGACTCCACTTCAAAGCGCTCTGCCTGACAGCGGCTAATGATAAACACTCACATGGAGAGCAGAGAGACGCCGAACCAGACTCTGCCCCCCCCCCAAAAAAAGCGGCCTCTTCCTGTCTTTCAGAGAAAGATAAAAGATGAGCGCTCGTGTCAGACTGGGGCTAATGTGCATTTAAGCACTCAGACAGTACATACATGCATACATAAAAGAGTACACAAGCAGACATACTTATGCAAACGTGGAATAATTACAGCCTTGACTGTGGAGGTGACGCAGAATTGCTTTTGAGTAAAAGGTTCTTTCAGAGATGGAGAGAGGGGTGCAGGGGGGGGGGGGGGGCAATGGAGAAAAGCCATGACGGGCGTCTGAAGCGGTCACCTCACAAAAACCTTCCCATTCAAGGTCTTTTTGCCAATGTCACCGGGAAGTGGAATCCATTTTAACATTGAACGGAAGGTCACATGTTTCCCTCAAGGCAAATCTTGCTCAAGCCAGTTTGCTTATGATGACTTCAAAAGGCAGAAGAAGAAAGTCACTAATCCCGTTTCAACACAAATGCTTTCAGCGACGGCACAAAGCGAGGTGAATCCACGCAGAAATAAGATCAACTCATTTGTCATCAGTTTTTTTTTTTCCACACGCCGTCCAAAAAAAAATAAAATAATAAGTGGCGTTAATGAATGTGATCAACCAATTAGCAGGCGGGCAGTGCTTACGGCATTGTTGCCAACCCATGGACCAGTTCGGCATTATTTTGACTGACTGGCACAGCAAGGACACTTGCACACATACAAATGACCAGGCACAACTTTAAAAATCAAAACCAGGCATGCAAACCCCCCCCCCCCCCCACACACACACACACACTTCTAGACAAGCACACAAACTAATTGGCCACCCCATTAGTAATTTATTAAGCGTGTCCTTGTAAATTTTATCAGGTATCCGGCAGGGGAATAGATTTATTGATTCTCTTTGCATTCATCAGTCCCAGAAAAGAGTGAAAAGAGCGAGCCAACGAGTGCAAGGGAAGCAGAGGAGGAAAGAGCGATGGAGTACATTTATCAGGACGGACAGCGGTGGGTTCCGAGCAGCTTTGCAGGAGATCAGATGCGAGTATGTTGTGATTCCCCCTGGGTCGCCACTAGATCCTGCTTCATTCACAACGCTGCCTCGCCTCAGCTCATCAATGTGCCCCCCCCCCCCCCCCGCGATCAATGATTCTCATAAAACAGCATCCCGACTTTGCCTTCTACACTCGGCTCCCAAAACAACAACAACAAAAAAAAAATATAGTTTGACTTCATTCAGAGGAGCCACACATTAGCAGCGGGGCAAACATGCCGGGTCAAGGATATACTGTAAGATTTAAAAAAAAAAAAAGAGATATCATACAGCTGCTGGAGAAGAAGCTATGTTCAATATGTATGAGGTTGTGACCTCATTACTGTACCTCCGCAGGCTCGCTAGTTTCCAGGTTTATTTTCCCCCCCTGCTTTTTTTCTTTTTCTTCCTCAGGTATTGGCAAGTATCGACGGGCTCGAGAAGTATATTGTTATTGGGATCTCTGCGGCTCAACCGACAAGCCCATCATTTCTCCAACGGACTTCTGTTTGTGATGCTAGTGTAGTCCAAAGGGAGGGGGGGGGGGGTTGCTGGAAGGGGTTGGGGGGGGGGGGGGGGTCTCATTTGCATTGTTTTCAATCAACCTTCCAGGAAAGAAAAGTGGAGGAAAAAAAACAGGAAGGAGAGCAAGTCAGGAAATACAGTCAAGCAACGAAAGATATTGCTGGAGAGGCAGCACACGATACGAACTGCTTCTATTGGGGAGGTGGGAGGGGGCTGGGGGATGAGGGGGAGAATTTGTGACCGAGCAAGATTCTACCATTTGTCCAACCCGAGTCACCGGGCCTGCATCCGATTTGCCCGATTTTTTGCGACAGTCCCTTGGGACTTGAAATGTTTAAGACGAGCCTTTTGACGAGCAGAATGGCGGCTTGCACCCACACCTCTCAACCATCACATTAAAATGAGCTGTGCGTAAATCCTCGCGCCTTTTGGACCAATCTATTCCCATTTGACAAGGAGTGAGTTCTTCAACATACTTTGGAAAAGGGGCATTGAAATAGTCTTTCCCAAGTATGCATCATGCATGTGATGCGTGTGGGCGCTAAATTGACGTGACAGCAGCAGAACTCCACTGTAAACACTGCTTTCTCAAAAGCAATCCTCTCTGAAATGTCTTTTTCCTCTGAAATCGTCTATTTTCTTTTGTGTGTGTGTGCGTGTGAGAGAGAGAGAACGCCCGGGTGGGGAGCTAAATAGCTCAGCAGCAACATCCCTTTCCCCCGGAGGCAGAGCCTTGACTGGTATTGTTCCAGGATTCCCGAGCAGTGATCACCGGGAGGCTAGCACCGCTCGCCGTGCGATTGGTGGACCGAGCCATCCGTGTCTGGGATTTGGGAATACCATTCTCTAATCCCTGGCACGAGTTCCTCTGTCGGCGGACGTCTCAGGTTGGAACGTGTAGGTGTGGTGCTGTAAACACCCGTGCCCACATGAAGACATATGGACTCAAGCGATAAGGCCCGTGGATGTTTTAAGGAACTTAAGAGTATGGATTCCCAACCGTTTAGCCTCGGGTGTTGAGACCCTTTACTGCCATGTAAGCTCCAAATATGATAGCAGAAAACTTTTTCAAACTACACCCTCAGCCGCATCCGCCGAGGGCTTCTCTTTTGTCATCGTCTCCTCCGTATCGCTACGTGGAAAGAGAACGTGGATCCATTACGCTGTATCGGTTCTTTCCTCAAAGATGACGTTGACGCATTTTTCACTTTTAACGCGCTCAGTCATACGTTTCAAAGTCAGCAAGTGAGTTTCCCCAACGGTGACAATGAATCAAATCTCTTGCAGGCCATCTCCCTGCGCGCGTTTACATTTTGTCCTCGTCGGTGGAATATATGCAGTAAATATTTTTACTACGGATAAAATGTTGAAAGGGCGTGTACGAGAGGCTTCATTATTCTGCCGGTGGCTGTGATGTTAGTGGTGCCATGTGTCCCCCGGAAATGAATTTGCCCCCGCCGCCCCCCCCCCCTCCGAAAAATGTGGTTTCACACACATTTGGAGCAGCTTTAATGAAGCCCTCTTTTCCCCACCTTCAGAGACACTTCCTGGGAGTGGCCATGCGATTTCCGATGTGAGAACACTTGAGACGAGCTAATTGATGTTTCACTATTCATGTATGCAGAGTCGACTCGGGTGTGGGCAGATGGTGTTTGTAAGACGCCATTTAAAACGGCAGGAAATTCGGAGTCTGTAAAAAGGGGGGCGGGGGTGGGGGGGGGGATTAGCTTTTTTACAGGAAACGTCAAGTGCCAGCATCTGATCCGAACTGAGCTGACTTGGGGCGAGAGGTGGAGTACTCCAAGTCCCGGTGGCCAGCCAATGACGGGGCGCCAATCGCAGAGACCAACAACCATCACAGGCTTTGAAGACCTCCCAAAAAACAGCATTGATTCCTTCGTTCCTACTTCGCTCGCTTTCAGTTTGCAGCTATTGGGAGCGGCACACACCTCTCACCGCACCGCCTCCATTGCGAGCGCTCAAACAAGTTGCCGCGTCGCTGCAGATGAGCCCAATCGCAATCAGCTCTTCTGACTACACCTAATCACTGGCATTTTGCTTATCTGGAGGGGAAGATGTGGAGAAAAATAAAATGGCATGCTCGAAGATGGCCGTTGTGGAATCAGCGTGCCAATTTCAGTTTTAATCTGCATCGAAATGTAACTTTTTTTTTTTTTTTGGGGCGCAAATGCAATCTCGCCACATGGTTATTGTTAATATTGAATGCTTGCGCTAATCAAACAGTCCGCTGTGCTCGTCATGCTTGTATGGCAATACCGTTTATTATTGCTTCGGTTTTGAGACGGGGGGGGGGGAAGTTCAGGAAACTGGTCGTTGTAAGATATGCGACAATGTCATCGTCAATTCTCTTTAAAAACGTGTCACTCTCTGAAACCAGCAGCTCTTTGTGACATCATTTTCAACGCCGTTTATCATTTCCCCTCGTTAACCGTCCTGTCGGGGTTTCTGCATGGCTGCCATTCTGCATTTTACTGCTGGCAACAAGGACATTTATTTCCAGTCCTTCCATCCCCGACCGCTTTGATTTGCATCGTGTTCCGCCGCGACGTGTCCCGTTACTACATTCATGTGACATTTTGTCTAATTTAATGTATGAAAGAAAGCTCTCACACCTCCGGACAGAGCGGGGAATGCAAATGAGGCTTTTTCACGGGGGGGGGGGGGGGTGATATTTGTCGGGTAAAAATAGTCACCGAACGGCGCTTTGATAGTCTTCATTAATGCCCCCACTGCTTATTAAGTGCACAGATTCAGCGCTCGGCCTCTCGAATGAATGAATTAAAACGCGGCGTTTGTAAAGGGCATGCCGCGATAACGACGGCGAAACGCAGGCGCGGCTCTCGGAGTTGTGAATGATGGCGTCAAGCTCAAGCGGCTGTACGGAAACGACCAAGGCACCTCCAAGTCACACGTTTTCCGTTTCCAATAGGGAAGCTATCGCCATGGTAACACAGCTTTTTGGCTTTCCGGGGTGATAACGTGGTGGAGATGTGCTTTCGGTTGGGCGAAGGGGAAGCGCGCAGGGAGGGAGGGAGACAACTCAAAATGCTTTCACGCAAGCGTTCCAAACCCCAGAAAGCATTTTCTCTGGAAAGATGTCAAAGAGTGCACATACTTTTATTTGAATACATTGCGGGCTAATGTTTGTCTTTGAATCACTTGTAAGGGCCACTTGGCACGTGACCTGAAGCGGCTCTAGAATTCCCGAATCGTTGATTAAGCCCCCGCCCCCAACGCACACCTCATACTCTTCCAGACGCTCTGACTCGCAGTCACACCTCCACACTCGCACGCACCTCTCAACCCCCCCTTGAGTGATACGATCTCAGTCTTGTCATAATAGTCAAGTTTTCACCGGCGACCCAACAAACTGACGCTTTCTCCAAAACTTGCACACCGACATCGAAGCCAATCAAGAAACGGAGGGAGTGGGGGGGGGGGGAGGGGGGGCAGCGGGCGAAACGATGCATCCCTCGACAATCGAGGGGGACGGGACTTTTGTTGAGAAAATATGTTAATGTATTCCGACTTTCTGTCAGATTTTTAGTCAAAGGACTGTCTAGTTTAGATCATATTGCGCGGCTCGCGGCGTTTGACGTTGTTCATGGCGCCGATTGTTTGTGCGTTGATGCCTGAGGGGTGACTCATGAACGAATATGCCTCGGTACTTTTTTGGCCAGAAAAGAACAACACTTCCCAACTCATTTGCCCACCGCTCATTTACAGTCAATATGAAAAGTGTCCACAGAGTCCCGTTCAAATATGTGATTTCAACAAATAAAATGAGACCAACACAAATCATATCAAAGCTTTCTCCCAATTAATGTACCATATAGCCTGTCCACCACAAAGGAATGTACAGAATTTTTCAAACTTTGAGAGGGTCGGCAAAAAAAAAAAAGAAAAAAAAAGAAATGTTTTGTTTCCCCTTCCTAGCAGATGCATGACTGCCCTTTCAAACTGTTCATAATTCCTCCCACCTTGTCTCGGGCCCTGGGTCCATCTGAAGAAAAAAAAAAAGTCAGAAAATATCTGACTCTATCACTCTAGCTATGTTGTTGTTTTGGTGATGAGGGGGTAGTGTTTGTGGCAAAAGCTCCTCGCCAATCACAATGTCCCATCACTGGTGAGCTATTTTCATTTCACATTGTCCAGATCCAGGTCACAGCGCCGCATTTGTGACCCCTGCGTTGGACAAAGTATGTGAGAGGACAAGCGCCCCCTCGCCCCTGCCCGCGTATAATTAGCACGGAGTTCTGTGGCTGTTGGCTAATGAAGACAGCTCGTTTTATGGCTGCGGAGACACTTAAGAGGCGCGAGGGCTCTCATTGTTCTCGGGTCGAAGTGATTGTCAGCCATGCTGGCAGCTGTTCGTCGCTACTCAGGAGGCTCAAGTCGACGGTGCGAACCCGCGGGCTCGTGCGTGTGCGTGCGGCACCTCAATGCGAAAAGGACACAAATATCACGGATTTGGAATCCTTCATGTTTTTTTTCTTCCCCCCCCCCCCCTCATATCAAATTTATCGGACAACAGGGTGGATGTTTTGCTCCAATCACTTCCAAAATAGTCAAGCCATCATGATTATTTTGGGGCAAAAGTAGTGAGAAAGTCCCCTGTATTTGGTCGAAAAGTCACAGATTGTGGTTTTGAAACTACAACTCACTGTTGGGAAAAGTGAAAGTCGTGTTTGGAAATGGGAAACAGACATTGCCACTAAGTATTGAAATCCGTGCGACTGCTGTCAGGTTTTCTCAAGGATCTTCTATTGGCAGTGTTCCCTTAATCCGGTACAGTGATGTCATGCTACCCGACGACATTTAATGTGGTTCGGGTTGTTTCTTGCGTCTACATAAGACTGGGCTTGATTTATTAATGTACTCAAGTATGCTTTAAAGCCCCAAAAACTAACTGACTAATCTTGACACGCATGAGTACATGAACCAGTATATCAAGTAAGTTAAAATGAGCAATTTCAAGTCACATGAACATCATGCATGAAGCCAACATTTAATCCAATAATCCATGACAGACTGCGAGGCAACCGGTTTCACTCAGCCACCTACTCGCTGTCAGACGGCATGTCAATTTACCTACAATTGCAATTTGGAGTCATCGCGAGCCAAATGTCTCCCCTCCTGTCCTGGTTGCTCTTGTCTTTTCCCAGACTGTTCAATTAATTCAGTTTTCACGGCCCTCTGAAGAGGGATCATCGGTCAGCATGGAAGGATTACTCGTTCTGTACTTTTTGATCATTTATTGGAGCACTTTGCAGCAGAAGCAGGAGTAGAAGTAGCAGCATCAGTATTCAGAAGCAGTAGCAGTAACTCATTCAGTACCAGCCGATTCTGGACCAAGTCTGAAAAGACGTTTAAAAACGTCTTTGGGAGTGAATGAGTTAATAACGGACACGATGCAAAGCAGACAAACAAAGCAACCGATCATGATCGAATCTAAAAGGTAACTTTGCATATCTGGTAAAGAAAAGCGGACGCACACGTAGTTTACCATTGGGCCATGCCGACGACGAAGTGTTTTCACTAACGAAACAAACTGCGATGCTGCTTTTTATACGTCGCGCGAACGGTCACCTGTCAGTGGCGGCCCCATCCCTCTTAAAGCGCCAGGTGAATCCAACACAGACTCACCTCTTGTGATCTACGCCGCAGTTGGCCGGTCAAAGGACGAATACGATTTCTGCGTGTAGAAAGGTGGCGGTGGGGTGCGAGGGTGGGTTGGCGAGTTGACGCCAGCGCTTCACCCCGGTTTGAGCATGTTCTCTTTTTTTTTTTTTTCGTTTGATGTTTTCATTTGCCCAAAACTCATTCTACATAATACATTTTGGGGTTTTTTTTTGGCCATGATATTTTCCTAATATGGAGCACGGGGAGTTCAAATCGAGGTCTAACCCAGAATACAAAACCCACAGCGACAAGGCCTGGACAGGCAACATCGGAGTGAGGTCTCTCTACTTTGTTAGTGACAACAGATGGCTGTAAAAGATGTTCAAAAGTAAGCAATGACAACGTGGAGGGAAAAATGGTGATGACCCAAGAACCAAAACCTACAGCACATTAATGAAGTGCACATGTCCTTGCTGCTCAGTACGACGGCGACGGTTTTGAGAGGGCAAACTAGTTGGCGACAGCAAAACAAACACGCAAGTGAGAGACTCTTTTCTCAACACATACATAAATATAGGAACTTTGCAGATAACGGTTCAAACGTTTGTATTAGCCGGAAAATAGACACGGACCACTGCTCACACTCTGCCTGTAATTACTTTTGGAAATGTCTCAATACATTCGTAATCTTTGGTTATTTCGCTTCGAACGTGGAATGGAGACTTTCCAACTAATGACAGCCATGAAGCTATTGTTTAGAAATGTTCAAAAAGTCATCAAAAAAAATCATTCCGTTCCATTTCGGTTATCAAGTAAGCAGACAAAGAACGTACGGGGTGGGGGTGTGGGGGGGGGGGGGGTCCTCATTCTAAAAAGGTGCCAATTATAAAGATTATTCCTCACCTATGGAAGATTTCTTTCATCACCGTTTCTGTGTGTAGCAGCCTTTCCATGTGAAAACACGTTGATATGACTTACGTTATTGAAGCAGGTCATAAGGGAGACTGTTTTGTTTGTTTTTGGGGTAGCTATTGTACGTAGAAGTGCCAGACGAGTTCTCAAAATCCACATATGAAAACAATGTAAATATAACTTGGAGACGCAAGAAAAATGTACGCAGAATGGACAACATGCATAATGGAGAAGCTTTACAAAAGACGTATTGCTCACGCCAGAATACATCCATAATGCAATATAAATCCACGGCGCACGTTGCTGGAAATGTGCTGAGTGTGCAGAGTCACCTTGACCGAGTATCTCTGACTCATAATGACTTCAAACGCCGGTCGGTGCAAGGAGGGTGCGCTCACAAATACAACACACTGAGACACAAACACACAAAAGAGAGTTAATGCGGTGCTGTGATAAGCAAGGGCCGCACAGTTTCAACAGCCACTTAATCCCTATCAAGTATGAAATGAGGAAACGCGCATAAAAAAATAAAAAAACTAGCAACAGAGAGTCTAGTGATGATTCCAGCTGCAGCTTTATCTCACTGGTGTTGTTTTGGACACAAACACTTTATCAGCGCTAAACATTCAGAGGCAGACAGAGAGAGAGGGGGGGAAAAAAAGCCTTGCTCATCCCCATGGGAGCATCTTTGCTTCAGCAGTGGAAACTATTGCCGAGGCTCCCCCACTTTCTTCTCGTCCTTTAGTTCATTCAGGCTCTCTGACCTCATTCGCCCTTTTCTTTTTCTCTTCTTCCACCTGACTTTCTGCACCCCAACCCCTCCCCCCCCCCCCCTCGGCCCACCCGCCTCGTCTCACTCCTTCGATTTCACCTCATGTCACCCCGTCCTTACCCAAAGTCAACTCGGATATTCGAGGGAGCGGCGGGGGCCGAGAAAGAAGAGAGGGAGGGATGTCGGGAACGACGACAAGTGAGGAAAAGTGGAGGAAAGGATGTGAAAAGGGTGCGGGTGAGGAGGAAAACAGAGGACGGGGTGGCAAGAAGGGAGGGGGGGGGGGTGTTGTGAAGCAAAAGACGGGTAGGGAGGGAGTGAGAGAAGGGGAAATGGGGACAGTGGAGTTTACATCAGTGCAGAGCGAATGGAAATAAAACAAGATGCATGCATGCTGACTTGGTGTGGCTGAACAAGATGGATTTAATGGCGCACGGAGGGAAGCAGAACGCAGGCACGTTTTTTGCTATTTATATTGCCTTTTGATGCTCTCCAGGCACCGACCTTTTTCGAAGAAAACAACAACAACAACAAACAAACCTATCAACTAAGCAAAGGGAAGAAAAATTGGATTAAAGAGGAAGAATTGACAGTGTCTTCTGACAGCCTCGCACTCGAAAGAGCATTTGCGTCGCGCGTGGTTCTGCGGGGATTCATCTGAGGTGACTCGGTTGGAGTTGAACCAAGGACACGTTCTATAGCCACATGACTCCCTCGGCAACCACTCGTGCAGCAGGAGCGGGCTGTTCTATAAGCGGCACGCCGCTATGAGTCACTGCAGTCGGGATGAGGATCGATGCGCGCATGCCGCATTCACCTCATATGCTCCTTCGGCACCGACATGTGACGGGGACGACACGCTTTTCAAGCCCCTCGTTGAGCAGAAAGCTGCGTTTGCGGCGTGTCGTTAGCCTAGCCTGGCAGAAAGAAACGGACAGGGAGGAGAGGCCCCTTTGTTTCGCTCTCCGATCAAGCGGTGATACGACGCGGGAAAAGACTCGAGGCATCCCTTTAATTCATCAATCAATCAGTGGTTGAATCAGACTGATTCATCAGGCAATGGGATGCAAAAAATGAATTTTGCATGTTAGGTGCAGGGATCATTATTATCCACCATCCTCACCTTTCAGAATGTATGAAGTGCCTTTAAAAGGCAAGACCTGGCTTGGTGAGTGACTTGGGGGTCAGCGAATGAGAGTGCAGCGTTGGCTGTCGTGAGCTCATGTTGGCTAAAACCTGCCTCACTGTCAGCTAGTTTCAGTTCTGCCGAGTGCCTGCGCATCATTCGTAGCCGTGGCAACTCGCGTATGTCCCGCTCACGTATTTACACGAGAGCCTAGCAGCACACATTTCAGCGTCCAGCCCCTGGAATAGCTCAGGTTCTCCAGACGGATAGAATACAATGTGTGTCAATGTCGTTTGGCCTGACAGGTCAACTCAAGTCCGCTCTAAGTGATTCCGACCATCAGCGGCTCAAATTGCGCGTACATGTGTCATGGGTGTGGCCGCTGCCATCCCGCACCTCATTCAAATTCACACACACTCAGCAGTGAAGCCTTTTTGCCCACCCTCCAGTTTGTCGAGGCGGGGATCCTGTCTCCACGACAACCGGTTTCCATGACAACAGCCACCCTACGCTCATCTCGTCTTTCCGCCTCTCCCTCAATCATGCGCTCCACCCCAAAATGGCAGCAACGCCGCCATCTCTATCCAAAATCAAGACCAAAACAGGCAGGCATCATTCACGACATGAAACATTCATTGCCCCCCCCCCCCCCACCCCCCTACCCTCCCCTCAAAGCATTGGAACTTGCTGGAAGCGGAGATGGAGAGCTGGGTGGGGGAAATTGGTTTGATAAAAAGATGGATGGAGGCTGTAATCCTCTGCACACCCAGGCAACCGTGACCCCGATTTCTAATCCTTTGAGCAGGCCGGAAAGGTGGGCCCTTTTGCCAGAAACACACACACAAATGCACAGTGTGAGATGGCAGTGCGACTCTGGCTGGAGGGCATACATCTGGTGGAAGGGTTCGCCAATGGACAAGTGTTGGCCAATGGAAGATGAATCAGGTCGCTCGCCGCGCCCTCACGACATCTAAGGGAATACCTATCCTTCATGTCAGCGCCATTCAACCTTTGGGATTGGTGGGATGTAGTATCACGCGGGTGTGTCTGGAGGCGTTTACCGCCGCTAATCACCAGGCTCAGGTGCGACACCCCATTCCGCGCGCTCACAGGGAACCGGGGGATTTCCACCACCCCCCCCCCCCTCCTCTGCCAGATGATGAGAGCCGATAGAGGGGAAAGTAGGCCAAACAAACAGCCATGGCTGCTGAATGCCGTGACATCACTGAAGATTAAAAACAACAACAACAGAGGCACATGCGGGGCCCAACACCGGGACAGGATGGGATATCCTGTTTTTGTTGTACACGGCTTGCAAACTCAAGTGAGACAACTGGCGTTCAAGTGCAACTTTTGGTCAAAGGGAAGTTTTGTTTGGTTTCTTTGGAAAAATAAAATAAAATAAAACGTCATCGCCAGCCGGCTCCCTCGCCGTGTTCCAAAAGCGGCACAATTTCCAAGAAACAACCGAATGTGTGAGAAACAGATGGGGAACGGTGGAAAGAATAATAGAGGAGTTGAAATACAAACCTTTGAGAGTGGCCTGTGTGTGTATTGACTGGATCATGTCAGCATGGCGAGTGGTACTAACTGTATGTTAGGAGGCCATATGACCGATTAAGTTCCAGCACGGTTGCGCACCCTATTCGAACCACTAGAACTTTTATTCATCTTTGTATTCATGTTCCCAGTGATGACCGAAAATCAGTCCGCCACTGAATGTTCTGAACTCCTGTTCACGTGCCTGCCCTGCATTGTGCTGAAAAACGCTGCCTGGAGGATTTTTTCCCCCATCGCCGAACATGCTGCGCTTCTTCAGACAGCAAACCAGCGGGGAATGACTCAACAGCGCCCCTGCTGGATTCATTAATTAATAACTCAGATTCGAGGGCCGCTGTGTTTGTCCGTGTTTACAGCAAATGTCCGTTGGAGTATTTGTATGTGCGCTTCCTTGTTATTTAGAAGGTGCTTGAGTTCGTGTACTCTCAAGCGGGTCATCTGAGGTAGCAGACATTGCAGTCTGTTCATGGACATAATGTGAATCATCCTCAGGGCCTGTTCGCTGTCATTTCTTCAGCTCACGTCCACGGCAGCGGCGCCGGTTGCATAATTGCTTCCCTGAACACATTCATTCCAGCCTCCTGTGCTCATTCTGTGCAGTCATCGATACTATCTCTCACCTCACGCTACCTGCAGAGTGTACTAATGATAGACTGAACCCGAGTGTGGGCAGGTATAGAATCTGAGCGAAAAAAATGCTTTGTCGACAATCCAGCCCCTTTCAAAAATAATCTGCAATTTATATTTCTCCCCCCCCCTCCCCACACACACACACACTTCACATTGTTCACAAACACACAGTGGGCCCGGCATAGTCCCGTCCTTATTTTGCAATGACACATCGTGTTTCAGACTTCCTGTTTCTGAGATTCGTCAAAGCGCAGCGCCAGCATCCTGGAATTCCTACACGCATGCACACAAAGTGAGTGACAGGTGTAAACAGTTTAACAGGCACGCCAACAGCTGGTCTTTAAGCCCACAGTGACTCTGCAGCTATAAAACCTTCCAATGAGCTCATATTCTCGGCATAAGGATGGTTCTGCACCAGTGGCTCTGTAGTTAAAAGTCCTTAAAGGCTTGCCAATTAAAGTAAACGGCAGTTTTTTTTTTGGGGGGGGGGGGGGGGGCGGTGTTGGGCGCAATGCTTTCCCGATGAACAAGTAGCAGCAAGCAGTGCCAGAGTGCCGAGAAGCAGAGTGTGCTGGGAAGGAAATGAAAGCATCTTATTGGTATGGATGTTTTGGTTGAGGCAGGGTGGAAAAGTTCCTGGACCGCCATGACTCCCACATTCCCCGCATGGTGAGACCCGTTCGGCGTGACAGCCGATGGTGTCGGTCGGGGTGAGGGCAGAGGAAACAGCTGGGATGAGCGAGGTGTAGGACTGAGCTCAAACTTCCCGTAAAAGTACCAACACAAACGAACAAGTTGCAAACAGCTCGAAAGGGACGAGCGACATGCTAACACTCGATTGCCCGATCATTCTTCAATGAAGTTGAAGTTATGACGGAGGTCAAATGAAGATCCGTTTCACAAAGAGGGGAAACGGGCATGAAGAAAAGACAGGGTCAGGATTTTCAGATGCCTTTGGCAATCAATGATCCATCGCTCCCGTTCAATATCTTCGCTCATGCGTTTCGTTGGCAGGGACTTTCCACGCTTTGCTTTCTGGCCTAAGGTACAGTACATATGACATGATGCCTATCGTTAAGTATCACTCGACAGTACATAAAGTACGCTGTATCGCATGATACCCGTTAAGGACACAAGTGAGCCGGCGGTTTTGGTTTTGGTCGCCACCCGATCGCAGTGGACGTGGGCAACCTTTCAGACTCTCGTTCACGCACCTTTGGACTATTGTCAATTAACCTGACCTGTTTCTCTCTCAAGTCATACTCATCTTCGAATGTCAAATCCAAATGTTTGAAGTCCGCAGCATAAAGGATGCAATCGACCTCACTGTGGCAATACTTTTGAAGTGGATTCGGAAGGGTAGGAACTCTCTCAGGTAGCCTTTTATTTTTTTCCTGAACACTACTCTTGCATGAAACAAATCCATTTTTTTTGCCCTCACCGACTCCTCGCTAAGATTCTTTCACGGCGATTCCTTTTGGTCATTACAACTTGGATTATTTCTCTTTTTCAGCCCCACTGGCTTCAGTTTAAAATGTTTCAACATACAGTAGCTTTGCAGCGGTAGCGACGGCGTGTCGACGCTTCATCTTACCTACGGTGTTCACCATGACCGTGCCCACGGTGCAGTTTATTTGCGGGTGAACGCTTGTTTTCGTGATGCCTCCTAATTCTCTTTGCCCCGCATCCTCACTAACGAGGCTGCATTTTACTTGATTAACCCCCCCCCCCCCAGTTGATTCGCACGCGTGGACCGTTTCCCTTCTGACGATTCGAGCGGCATCGTGTCAACAGCGCTCGCCCGTTGTACTTATACGTCCATTTACGCCACTAGCCACTGGCTGAATAACAATGAGTCATCCTCACTTTGCCCCCCCCCCCCATCACCCTCCTCCTTCCAACCCAGACTGATCATGCTAAATCCAAGACTCATCAATTGGATGCCCTGGATTCATCCCGCAGGATAAACATATACAATGTGTTGAACAGATTAAACTGGTCTCTGCCTCTGCAAGCGCTCACACTTTGTACACCAAGTAAATTTGGCAGCGTCTGCAAAAAGGGGCAGAAACGAGGCCGAGGTAATATGCTGAACTCCTTGTGCCTTGGATTTCTATAATTCATGTCTGGCTTTCAAAAATCAACAATTAAGACAAGAAATAAAAGTCCACAGGCCCTTCCGAAAGTATCTGGTCTGGTCAATGTCTTTGTTTTTGTCGTACACTGTTTTCCTATCAAAGGCTGAATCTTTTATTTTATGATTATTGACGATGTAACTCTTGATGGTCGCAGTCAAATAAATTCTGAAGTCTGTCATGCAATTTTCTTCTGGGCAATTTACAGGAAAACGCAGCCGAACAAATTGGGAAAAGCAAGATAATGGTCCCCCTAAACGCACTGCCAACACAACAAAGCACTTCATTAGGGGGGGAATAGCCAAAGGTCTTGGACTGGCCAAGTCAATCACCAGACCTGAACCCAATATGGCACGCATTTCACCTCCTGAAGAGGAGACTAAAGAGACAACCCCCACCCCCCAACCTCCGTCACATACGAGAATTGAAAGAGGCTGCAGTAAAAAGGCCTGGAAAAAAAAACATTTTAAATGAAGCGAGCAAGGGGTCGCGGGCTCGATGCAGTTATTGCAAGTCACGCTTATGCCGCCAAATGCTAAATGCGACTCCCTTCAAATCAGTTCAATAATATCCGTCCCGCTTCAAACAAAAGTTACTCTGCCCGGAGCTGTTCGATATACTTCGTGAAATAAACACTGCAACTCTGAACTCTTTGCCCTCCTATTCCGCTTTTGATCTGAATCCCAAATGTCTTCAAAGGATACCGACCTTGCCATTTCAATACTTTTGGAGGTGACGGTATCGTCACATGAACTCCGGTAGTTAATAGCTTCATTTTTAGTTCATAATTTCTTGGAATTGGATTGATGGCGTGCAGAGAAATCCTATCGATTCCAACGTGTCCTGCGTTCTTGATGGCGACGCAGGTCCCACTCGATTGCCGATTGCCCTTGATAATAATAAGGACGTTTGTTGACCTACGGGGAAAGCGGGAGAGCCCGTTTAAAGAGCCGGCTCCCTTCTAAACGCACATCGACAGTGGCGAGCGACCGTAAGCGGCGTTGGGCAACGACTGGCCTTGAGGGCCGACTTGGTCAAGGCCGAAACCGAAAGGAAGAAGTTGAATTTGACGGGAGGGAAGAGCAGCAAATATGGCCATGCTAATACACGCGTCCGTATCGTTGGCGGATGTGTGCGCGACTATGTCGTGCCTACTCCCGTCTCCCAAACCTCAACGTGCCTCTAATTCATAGTGACCGCTTCATTGTTGCAGAGCAGATGAGCCGGGTGCAGCACCATACCCATCGAATGGAGTACTCGGTCTTTCCTTCACCATTCCCCCGGCTGTCTCCCCTCATTCTCATCCCCGGCGTACTCTTAGAACCGAGACGCCCGGGCGTCACATACACACACATTTAGCGAGATAGCCGGGGGCAAAGCAAAAGGGCGAGGGAGAGGGGCCCCGCTTTATTGCTCTGATCAAAACATTCATCCATCCTATCCATCCTTCTCTCCCTCCGTCTATTCCAGCCTCCTTGATTAAAGCATTCCGCTCCTATTTCTCCATGGATATTACCCTTGCCCCCGACTCGGTGGGCGCCCAGCGCACCAGCTCGCATGCAATCATACGCGCAAGCGGCAAACGCGACGCCATTGGCGCAATTTTCCCTCAAAATAAATGAGATGGAAGCGGAACCCGGAGAGAAGAGGTCGCCCTTAATGTTCATAGTGCGGTCAAATGAAACATGTGTTTTCACGTTTCTTTTTACTTCCGTAGGTCACTGAAAGCAGATTAACAGAACCCGGCAGAGCGTTGGTTGGGGGAGGAAGGATTTCTCGCGTTTTATTTTCCTGTGGAAATGGGTCAGAGAACTGGAATTACGTGCATCTCCTTGTCAGCGCTACCTTGCAAAAATCGACCGCCTCTATCGAGAATGTCTTGGGGAAAGTTAGAATTAGAGCAAAAGGATAAAGCGCGAAGCAGCGAGGATGCTGAGGCGGCATAAAATAGCACTCCGAGGGGAGTCGGGGTGTGGGGGGATGCGGCCCGGTCGTCGCGTTTGAGGAATTCAGTAATCCAATTACCAATTTGAGAACATATAGTACTTAAGGGTGCAAGCGCCGCACAGATGTTTGTGAACGTGCACGCGCGCCAAACACTTCAAAGCCACTCGTTCCCAATGAAATGGAGGCATTATCTAATACTCAAACAGGAAAGAACCACTCGCGTTTGATCAACTCTTGTTTTTCGACACACAGGACCAAATGGCTCCGTTTCTACTTTCCCCACGGAGATAAAAGAGCGCAATTAAGTGCACAACGCAAAGGTGCTCGCTAATCGAGTTGTATGGCCAGCCATGTTTGACTTGAATAATCCACGTTCGGCGGAGCGGGAGAGGCGCGCGAGACCGCTCGACGTGAGGGAAATCGGGCAGGTCCGTGGCCCGATTTGTGGCTCGCGCCGCCAGAGTCAAGATTCAAGCAGCTGATAAATTCGAAAAAAAAAATATATATATATATATATATATATAAATAAATAAACTTGTATCAAGCATGAGTTGGCCCTGGATTTGATGAGGCACTGCCGGCCGCATGTACGGAGGCCGGTATCACGGTCCCGGGGGAAAGGGGGAAGAAAAAAAAAAGAGACAATGGCAGAACATGTTGGGGCACATCATGGGTGCCGCGATTGTCATTATTTCAGACCGAATCATCATTATCGACTGCCGCTAATTTGAGGTCAGCGGCCTGTTAGCTAAGCGCAACGGCCAACCTGACCAGATGCTCCATAGGCTAAAGCACAGCTGCTCGCTGGGATTATCTTCCCGTACACACACACACACACACACACACTTCTTCACCAACACTGCACTCAAGCACAAGCAGAATTAAGAGAGGTGTCCAGTGTGACTAATCTCATCACCCCAGGGCAGATTGTTATGTTGTAGACGCATCTGTCACACCTAAATAAATCACTCCCACACAATTTCCCTGAGTCATACACAGATAGAAATTGACAATGTGTACGTGTGTGTGTGTGTGTGTGTGTGTGTACACGGCCATCCACAGGAATGAAGAGTCTCAATAGAAAATGTCACCGATTGATCTTTTCACCATTTGGCCCTGATTTACCGAATGCTAAACATATGTGGGCACGCGCAGTACACAAGCGCCTCCAGATTTAGGACTCAATTGCTTTTGGCCATATGATGCAATCAAACCTTTTATACTAATCCATGCCCGGTCACATCACATTACTGCTGATTAGAACCTTGTTGTCCCCATACATCCGCTAAACCCGAAAGTACGCGGCCGAATTATCCAAGCGCTAGGCGACATCGTCGCCACATGCAGCTGTGTATACAAAAATAAGGATTGGGGGGCGGGGGGGGGGGGGATCCGACTGTGACGCAACGCAATCCTTTACAATTCCCAGCTGTGTTCATCTGGATGCACAGCCCCTGCAATTTGTATTAACCGCAGCGTCCCCGTATAGGAGGAGTGGGGATTGGAGGAAATGGAAAGGATTTGGAAGACGGTGGTCCTGAGCGCAGCCGGAAAACCAATAATGAAAATGTGAAAAGGTTAAATAGAAGCAGTGTGTTATTCAAGGGAACATTCATACTTTGATTGAACATTCGTGATTTACAAACAAAAAAACAAAACAAAAAAAAAATGGAGGAGCGCTATAAATGAGCAAGCGGATCATTTCTCTGTGATTTATGAAGTGGGACGCGGCCCACTGGCTGGGGAGAACTCATTGGACAAAGGCGCTGGGAATGGGGTCATGGGAGCCACCTCGGATGGCGCAGATGTGGTGGTTACCCCCCCCCCCCCCAACCCTGCTCCTCTGATAGGCCACGGCCAACGTGTCGTGACTCCCGACCCCCCTGATGCAGCCATCACGCTGAAAAATGAAACCTTAATGGGAGGCATCATGGGATATCGATCCACACGCTCGAACCATTTCATCAAAAGTGTCACGTGTTAAAACACGTATTTAGGGGGGCGTAAACACCTAATTAGCCCAACGTCGAAGGGCATTGAAGGGCGCAAGTGAGCAACTGCAGCATTTTGAAACGAAAGGCATCGAGGTTTTGGTCAAAGCACCAAAACGTAGTAGTTGCAGTGTCAATTTCTTTTGTTTTTTTTTGTTTTTTGCGGTTACATTCTTCACTGCCATACAAGAGAAGCAATACATAGGAGCAGCTTTCAGACTGCAATTCGCGCACCGTTGTTTGCAGCACACTTCCGGGTAACGAGTCTCGACGACGACTGCGCTTCGGCGTGGGCGGGGCCACGAATCACTTACTTTTGCAAAGCAGTGCGCACTGAGAGTCAAAAATGTCACTGTGTATTTGACGTTGGTTTTTTTAGATCAAAACGACACGCA
This sequence comes from Hippocampus guttulatus, assembly GCF_054856545.1. NCBI lineage: Eukaryota > Metazoa > Chordata > Actinopteri > Syngnathiformes > Syngnathidae > Hippocampus > Hippocampus guttulatus. The sequence continues at coordinate 1,473,013 of NC_141278.1, read as the reverse complement.
ACGCATCGCATGGCTTGTGTGCGGATTGATTGCCAGATTGTGCGCTGATCTATCGGACTCAAACGTTCATCTGGACTCAAATTCGCCAACAAGACGATAAATAAATTAAAAAATAAACAAACAGTCCTACTTAAGGGAAATTTGGCTGAGTTTCCCCTGAATGTAATCAAACAGCCTCATATCAAATGTTTGGACATGCTGATAAATATTTTATTTGTAAAAGTAACACCACCCGGGTGTCATGCTGTCGCACCAGATTTAATCCCTCCACGACTGTTCCTACCTTCAAAAGAAAGTCTGACAGTTCATCTTTCTTTTTTTTCCGTCATCCCATTCTATGGTCTGACAAAGTTGAAACCCTTTCCTGCCCCTCATCATCATCACCACCACCGTGGCAAGCATCACCCTCCTCTTCATCGTCCGCTCACGGGGAACGCTGATCTGATTAAGGCATTAGTGCCCGCTCCAAACCAACAAGTACAGCGGGAGGTTGTACTCACTGGTATTTGTATGTTTTCATCAAGTAAAGTGCTCTTCAAACGAGCCTGCCGAATGAATGACAGTGGGGACGGTGCTCGCTTATTGTAAAGCGTAAGAACCTTAACCAGAAAAACTGACCTCTGACATCAAGACTCCGGGGACTTGATGATGATGATAAATCACTAATCCGGCGTGTTTAGGTATGCGACTTCAATAAAGTTAGCAATCTGTGTGTGTGTATACGTACGTGTTTGTGTGTGCGCGCGCAAGTACGCGGTAGGACTCGGCATCAGCCAGTGCTCGAGTCATGGCGCCAGAGTATTTATTTATGTGAGAAATATTTACAGGAAAACGCACACAAGCATTGCACTGAGCACTTGCGTGTGAAATCCAATCGGGGGGGGGGGGGGGTAAGAAAAACAAAAAAAGCAGGGAAGCAGAATTTTAAGATCAACTCCAAAACAACAAACGGCTGATGCCGATTCCGTTATAGTTTGGATTGGGGACAGATTAGTGGAATATTAGGATGGGATTGACTGGCCAGGTTAAGCTATTTGATCGCCAACTAAATATGGTTTAGGAGCTGCAGACGAGCTGATGCCACACAGAATTAATCCAGCCATGATTTCGGTTTAGAAACTCTGCGCTAATCCACTCATGATTTTAGCATACTGTCACACTCGACGGGGCTGAGGAGGAGAGGCTGTTTGTTTGGATTGATCACGGGCATTCATCAAAACTCCATTTGGCAACCCAACGTCATTTCAATTGGAGTGGTTTTCCAAAATGTAGCTTTTTCCACCCGATATGTCAACGAGCCACAAATAGTCATGACGATTATGCGGAGGCACGGATCGACTTTGCTCGGCGGCCAGACTCTGTACGATATTATTGAATTGTCACAATGATTACATTTTCAGCAATTAAATGCCAATTACTTTCATAATTTGAGCAGGATTACACATGTGCCTTTGGTGCAAGGGATTAACAGTACAGATTTGCGATTTTGCCAGGATGGCTGAAAGCATTAATGCCGAGCCATAATTTCTTACTCACCTTTGTGGTGTTTGTTTGTTTGGTTGGTTGTTGTTAATGAGGTATTAAAAACAACATCGAAACAATTATTTGTAATTTGTTGTTGTCGTTTTATTCTAAAAAGGCACACCGCTCATCGCCAGAGCAACACCATACCGACAGAGAAGCCGGATGGTGGCAGCATCACGCTTTGGGGCTGTAAAAAGGGGCCTGAGCCAAAGTGGAGGGAATTATGAACAGTTCAAAACAGCATTTCATGTTAGCACGAAAGCTTCAGGCTTCAAAGCAAAAACAACAAAAAAAAAAAATTAAAATTTAAAAAGCAAAGCCTACCACAAACATCTGAAATTGATTTGGGGTTGAACAGAGGCCCTTGAAATGGGGGCAAGTGTGTGCTGACTCCCGTTGAACAAGACTAGCTAATTCTGAACACTGCCATATCCCCAAGTTTTGAAATGATTTGACTTGGTCTACAAAAACCTGCCATTTGGGCAGAATTTATTGACACTATATGAATTAAAAAATAATAATAAATACCGCTACATGTTTCATATTCACAACACGGCTACAAGAAGGAAATGGGAAAAAAATGTATACAAATGGGTATGCGAACAACATCCAGACTTCATCACCGTATGACGGATTCATCCAAATGGTCAATTCAGTTGGAATATGTCTATGAACAAATAAATAAATGACTGAAGGTTTACTGCACTGATATGTGGCGACGGTGTTGAAGGGGCGTTCCCTGTATTTGTTTTCCTACATTCAATCACATCTGTGTCAAAGCCCCCCCCTGGACTCCCCTTCATACAAATAAAACGCATACTCTCAGACTCCAGCTCCAAAATCCCTTTAAAGCTTTTGATCCGGCATGAATATGGTACTACCGCCACCCCTTCCCCCCCAGTCCCCCCCCCCTCCCTCAAAGGTGGGATTAAAACTTGCTCACATCAACACCGCCGCTGATTTGGGGGAATCTCTTCCCTTAAAAGAGTGTGACAGCATGTGAGGATGCTGCGCGGCGCTTCGAGGTACGCGCGCGTGTGCTTGTGACAGCTGTCTCATACAAGTGCAGCACTGCCGCCTTCAAACGGCAGCCGGCGAGAAGCGTGTGCGGGAACGTGCCGCAAGATCACCGCCATCATCCCCCCCCCCACACACACACACACACACAACCCCAAGGGTAATCCTCCCCGCGTCCCACCGTCTTCACCTTGTGCGAAGCGGCGCTGCGAGATGCGCGTACAGTGTGTGGCGCCGTCAAGATGATGAAAGTGAGCGAGGGGTGACCTAAAAATGTCACCGCGGGAGAAAAGAAAGAGGGCAAAACTGTAATGAGAACAAGACGAAGAGATTTAAGGAAAGGAGTCAGGGCCAAAAAAAAAAAAAGATTTCATTGACTTTTTTTTTTTTTTTTTTTTTGGTGCAAATTATCTTCCTGGTGTGCACATGGGACAGACGTTCCGGGAGAGGAGCAGAATTTCTTCTCGCGCACGTCGGCACACAGAACACTTTTGTCACTTTTTCTTCTGCTGACTTTGCATATAAATGAGAGTGAAGATTATCCAAATGTCTGATGCTGAAGGCACGCGCCATCCTGCGCATGGGATGGCTCATTACGTTGCCCTGGCAACAGACAGCCAGAGAGAAAGCGCAGCAGGGCGAGGGCGAGCTAGATTTCCAGTCAAAACATTTTATGCGTGCTGAAAGCAGGTAAAGCAGGTGAAAGTTGTTTTTTGGGGGGGGGGGGACTCAAAAATCATCCCAACCTTATCTCCCCCCCCCCCCCCACCCATCTTTCCCGTGTATTTCTTTCTCTTCCTCTCCTGGGCAGAGAGCAGGAGCAGAAAGTGGCGTGTAATTACATCCTAATCTTCGCTTGGTATCTGCTCCGCTACGGGCTGTGTCGTTACAGAGAGCTGTCAGGGACACACTGACGCGCACACACCCACGGGTCCACCGAGATTTTTATTTATTTTTTGGTCCACAGTTCTACACATTTAATCGGTTTATAGCGCCAGACATTGCCGCTTGGATGATGGACCAAGACGTTCCCAGAGACAGATGGGCAAACGGATTTCACTTCAGTATACACTTTCTATCTATCTTTGCATTTGGTTATATAATCAATCGCGCTTGGAACAGAGAGCGGCAGTGTTCGGGTTTCATCAAGACCGATAAAGTCTGGCACGGTTAGCGCATAAAAGCCGACCGTCTTGAATGCGAACGGGCATGTTATCCGTCTTCTTTATAAGCCATCGAATGTCTCGCTGCCTCTTATCCGCGCCAAGTTCTAAGTCTCCCTGAGTGATGGAGATCTCGGAGCCAAACGGGGTCACGCCGCACGACCGTACATCATCTACGGAACATACAAGAACAAAATATAAACCGTCGCTCACGCTCGCATAAAGAGAGCGGCCACCTCTGTGGGAACGCGCAGCTCAAGATAACCGACTTCCCCCCCCCTCCCTCCAAGCATGACCCGATATGGATCCATAGCCGAGGAGTTCTGCATTATACATGCAAAGCTAATTTGCGCTACGTACGCATGTCGCGGACAGGCCCTCGCGCATACATGCGCGAGGGCCTGTCCGCGCATGTTTGCGCGAGGGCCTGTCCGCGACGTGCGTACGTAGCGCAAATTAGCTTTGCATGTATAATGCAGAACTGAAAGTGCAAGGGAGTCTGAAAGTAGGCCAGGACTTGCTGGGCCTGGAAAATGTAAACAGGTTATGATCGGGTTGCTTCCCGTCCGGTGTAAAAAAAAAAAAAAAACATGAATTATGAATTGGGCCCGGGCATGGACCCGAGGCTGCGTTCAATCAATCCGGCTGCAATTTGAAATCAAAGGTTTGCTTAGAATATACCGTCCTGCCCGTTATAGTTTTCGGTAATTTAATCTTCAGTGAGAGCTGGGGCTGCGAGGGATCAACATCTAAGTTTGTAATTAGTATTCCGATGGTGCACCGGCAGGCTGTGTGGCGGGAGGTAACGATCACTAGGGATGTAACACGAGAATTACAGGTGGCTCTTTTGATGAATCATTCATCAAGGCGGGTCAATGATTGCAAGCAAATGTAGCGTGCCGCTCACTTCCAAGAACAAAATCAATGCAGTTAAAGACAAAACATGAGGAACATGAACTTCAATGGGGGCGGGGGGACCAACAATAGCGCAACCGTTTACATCAGACCAAGTGAGGCCAAGCGCGTTCAACCAAAGTAAAAAAAAAAAAAAAAAGTCTTACATAAACAGATCACAAGAGCAGCGCAATTTACGCTATGCAGCACAAACAACATATTTCCCCTCTGGGCGATAGAATACTGGAAGTCAACGTGAGGTCACCTGGGGACTTTTCGAGGTGTGGATATCCTGAGTAGACATTGGCTCAAACCCGACACGTTGGTTCTGCATGCCATGGGCTTAGACATATTTTGCCGCAATAGGAGCAGCTATTTTGGAGCGTTATGCATTTGCTGTTTGACCTCCAGACCTCCGAGGGAGACATTGTTCTGCACTAAAAGTGCCGCATACCTCATGCTTTTATCCGACGTGAAAAGAGGTGAGAAAGTGCCGGTTTTAAAACTGCATTAGTGACAGACAAGAGGGTGAGAAAAGTCTGTTTTCTGACAGCGTAGAGCTCCACTGCAAAGAGGGTCAAAGCGTTGATTAAACACACCGGCAATAAAGAGGAATGAGTCAGAACAGATGAGAGCCTTCCAAATATATCGCACGGACGAGACTTTTTCAGCACGGCGGCACACCGCTTTCCCTGCCGTGATGAAAAACGAGTCGTTTGGCTTGTAAAATCATTTTCCCTTCATATACGCGGATTTGTAATTGACATGTTCATACTGTGTTACATGTTGATTGTTTTCACATCTGTAAATGTTGACACTGTATTACACGATGCAGTCGGCGGCCATTTTATTGGAAATTACCGTTTCAACGTATAGAATCGTTATGTTAGAGGGTGACACTCCTCTGCAGGGGAAAAAAAAGGTTTTCCCCAAACCGTTTCAGCAACGGCCTCCAAGTTTGGAACATAACATTGACAAAAAATGTCCTGATAAGATGAAATAGTAAGTTTCTTGGACAATTGGGATTGATGATCTATGGATATTTTAACCCAAAATGCCGAGTGATCAGCACACTAGAATTGACAGCTACGGGACAAGTTCAACAAGAACCCCACTATCGTTTTTTTTTTTTTTTTTTTGTACTTTAACCTCTGACGAGCTCCAAAAACAAACACACTCACACGAGCCGGAAAGAGATTACAAACCGTCCAAACACGGCGAATGCAAACCAGACACTGCCCGTTAATCCCGGCAACACGGTGAGATGAAAAACAGCGCAGAGACAAATAAAAGATTAATCTAATAAATCGGACTCACTCAGGCCACGACATACAGAAGAACACTGCTGTATAAACAGACGTGGCTGCGGTTAGGTGTGTGTGTGTGTGTGTGTGTGCGTGCGCACGCAGACAGAGGAGCTGTGCAACACCAAAGCTGCCCTCACCATCTGGCCTTGGCAAAATGAACACAGTGTTCTTCCAGTGTCTCTCTCTCTCTCGCTCTCTCTCGCCCAATGTTTCGCTGGCGGATTTGATAGTCATCCACCCGCAGAGATTAAGGGGGTCCACATATTTCAGTCATACTCCCCGTGTTGTTTTTGCCTTCTAAAAACAGTGAGAGTGTGTGTGTTTGTGCGCGTGCGTGCGCCAACATGTTAATGGGACGGCTGGGAAGCCTTGTAGCTAGGCAGAAAGACGGCACTAGGAAAAAAAACAAAAAACAAAAGGGAGGAATGGGAAAAGGGTGTGAGGCGGAAATGTGTTTTCAAATCAAGGTGTGGCGGTCTCAATAGTTGCATCAAAGCGCGATCGGGGAAACAGAGCAGCGCATGAAATTTGATGTTATTTTTGGGGGTTTTGTCGTTCCTTAATGATGAGAGGTTGATTATTGGTATTTAACTGAGGCTTTGTTTTTTTTATTTTGGCCATTGGTCTGTATTTTTGGTACTATACACTGCTACTCCCCCCCCCCCCACACACACACACACTTTGAATCATGCAGCTCTTAATGTGACGCGCTTCATGAATTTTTCTGTACTGACAAGCCATCAATCGATTTAGCCAAAGTCTCGTCACATCTGAGCAATGAAATGACCAAACGCGTCACAGTGGGCCAATCAAACTGTCCCAGGTCTGCCCTCAGACCAAATATTCATCAGTTATTTACAGTTGGAGTGCGCACCCGACTACCGTAGAGTGAAAATGAGCATCATGACTTGAGTTTAATGGACAGAGGGAACCAGTGCCATAAGCACAGCTCTCTCTCTGCAGCGCAACCCACTTCTCTCCGTTATTTGCTTCGCAACCGACTCACGCCATCGCTGCCGATGGACAACAGGCCCCAGCGGCCAGCCACGAAGGACATTTCTGGCCATAGAGCGACATGTCCTGCGCCTCCCGAGCTTTTAACAAACGGCTTACCAAAGGTTGCGCTGGTTTCACGGCCCTCTGAGGGAAGCCGTAACTCAAAAGTGGCCCGCGACAAAAATGAGTTTAGTACCCCTTATAGTATAAGACTATTGCTATGAGGGCCTCCTTTTACTGATGCGATCCATGAAAAATTCTGAAAAATAACATGAAATCCTTCAACTCAAAATCCAAAGCATAACTCTCAACAAACGGAAAAACATGACGAGAAACAGATCATCTGCGTCTACTTTTGAGGTCATTAAGAGGAAAAGGAAAAACAAGCGTCCACACAAAACCCTAAATCACTTGACAGAGGGTGTAAACCCACAGCGTTGTAAGAGGCTTTCACTGAAAAGATCACACAAGCCCAGCAGTGGCCAAATCAGCTTTTGGACAATTGCACTCCAGTCTTTTGAATGATCCGCTGTCACTTTTGTACATGTATGATCCACCTAGACTGCAGACAACACCCCCCCCCCCCCGCCCCCCAACACATGAGCACATCTCTTCATCCGAACAGTATGCCTCTGGTTCGAGGTCTTCCTCCGAAAGCAGGGGTAAGCATTGGCGCTCGCACTAAATAATTCAGGGAGGACAACCAGATTCAGCCCATCGCGAGTCTTAACCCCCTGCCGTGTCTTATCGGGCCCTCTCACACAAACACAGCCGCATTCACTCTTTCCAGGAGACCGTACCCATTCAAGGACACACAACACTGCTCAATATTCCATTATGCGGAGTCGCATGTTTTCCTGGGGCTCATTACTGAAAAGTATAATGATGATGAAAAACAGATTGCCAGGCATATGGAGGGGGGGGGGGGGGACAATTGCATCCAAATTTCTCTCATATTAACTTTTTGTTTTGTTTGTTTGTTTTTTTTTTTTAACAAGTGCATATTTCATTTGCAACCTAGCAGCAGCGTGTTTCAATTTTCACTTATTGTGGTTTTACCGACTCAACCAGGGGTGTCCAAACGTTTTCATTTGAGGGCCGCCTGCAGAAAAAGGCAAGGGCGAAAGGGCCGTTTTAAAATTCTTCAACTTCGCGAAACGCACTCAAGTCATTCAAGAAAGCAGTTGTGCATTGTTTGTATTGTCCAGTTAATTTCATCAGCTTTCTGTGAAAGGCAAATAGTTGAGGATTTTTTGGGGGGCCCTCGATCTCACAGAATAAATCCAGCTCTGCACTTAACAGCAGCTGACTCCAAAACCAAAGAAACAACTAACTCGAGTAAGGTGACCACCTAAAGAGAAATTGTGCTCTTCTTTTCGTCATGAATGGTTCATTTGTATCTTTGAATATAGAGAAAAGTTCTCCAGTAGCCCCTCCCTCCTCACTCTGCCGCCCTTCACCATTTTTAACTATCCTTTCAGCCCATGTCAAATGTCATACTTATTTTTTATTTTTGGTGATGTAGTGGGCCACTGAAAAATGGATGGCGGGCCACAAATGTCCCCTGGGCCATAGTTGGGACACCCCTGAACTATACACATTTAAAGTAACGTGCACCACCCTGAACTATTGTTTAGGAAAACCTGTTGAAGGCATTATTCATGTTTTGGCCACAAAAAAAAAAAAAAAAGTAATCCAGCGCATTTTAAATTCAACAACTGTCTTATTACTTTAGAACATTTTGTACTCCAGGGGGTAAAAAATGCTGGGCAGTGTCTCACTTGAAGGTCCTCGCATGTCTCTCACTCTCACGGTCACACACACAACGTTGAACAGCCCGGCCGCGATATCTCGATGCACGCCAGATGACCAACTGTTTTGGCCGGTGTGTGGTTTTGACATCACGACACGACTTCAAGACATGAACATGACTCACGCTTTGCTTCAGTCACGAGCATCCGGAGTACACACACACACACACACACACACACACGCACACACACACGCGTGTACACACTATTGGTCATCACATTTTGGCAGCCAAGTTGAACCTTTTCTACGTGCGACCAGTTTCGTGGTCAGAGCGTTCTGAAAATTTAAAGACTGATGGTGATTGGAATAGCCGAAGCTAGCGAGACTAACCATTGTTCTCATTCACAACTCGGACCCTCGCGGTTGTACGATGACTGTATCGGCATGTCGGCCGGACGTTCGCCACGCTCTGATGAGAGTGGCAGAGGCCGAGATGATCCACCGGCGAGTTCCTTCAAGACAGAGCTCGCACTGAATTTCACACCGTAGCCAAAACGGCTTTCGAGGATGGGACTGAAAAACGTTCTTGAAAACGCGCTTGCTTAAATTGCCGGCCTTCTCGCCGCGCATTTTACTGAGCATATTTGAAGGATGCAAGATGGATGATTGAGACGGATGGCAAAAAAAAAAGAAAAAACACTCGCGGCTCTCTGTCAAACACACACGCGCTCAAGAACTTTCAGTTGAACGTTGAATCGAGGCTGATTGAATGCTCCGCCTTTAGTCTCGGCTTTGTCCTTCCGAGCCCTGCCTAAATATCGAAGCCGGTCGCAGTGAAAGGAGTCGGCTATCCAGAGGATTCCACCCAATCTGCATATTCATACAATTAATTAGGATTCCTCTCTCTGCTCTGTGATTTTTTTTTTCTATCTTTCCTGCTTTATTTCTCGAGAGGCAGCTGTGAGACAATGGCGGGGCGGTGATCGAAATCAGTCATTAGTGGGGGTGGGGGGGGGAGGGGGGCGGAGGTATAGACGAAGGAGCCGCGCGCCCACACACCTTTCTTGCCAGTTGACTGTCTGCATCAGATACGATGAAGATGACGAGGAGCGCTTTGCGGGCGCTCTGCCTCCGCAACTCGCTCTGTTGATGCAAACTTCTGCGTCTTTGTCTCGCTTTTGTGTTTTGCCTCCAATTGTCTGGTGCTAAAGTGACTGAGATTGTGCGGCGGCGGAGACGGACCAAATGACGCTCAGCAGGCTTCTCGCAGGCCGAGCTAACTCTTTTAGTAGCGAAGAGGAAAGAGATGAGATATTGAGAAGAAGAAAGCATGACTTAAAAAAAAGAAAAAAAAAGGAAAGTTTGAAATGTGTCGTCCGGTATCACGGAATCAAATTTTGGAGTCCGCCTCTCAACTGGCGCTGACGGAGCCAAATCTCAACCAATTTTCTTCTCGGCACACTAACAAGCCGTTTCAATGATGGCACTTGAGGAATGAAGCGATCGGCCCCGAAAAGATGAAAAAGATCTGCGTTTCAAATTATGGGCAGCAACAGTGCATTTTAGACATCTTTTCATGTTGTTTAAGCATTCCAAGATTTTAAAAAAACAACAACAACAACAACAACAAAACAAACAACCCTGATCTTACTCAGTAGTCGTATTCTAAAAGTAAAAGTCGAGTCATCAAAAAAGGCCAAGGGCCAAGTCGCCACTGCGCATGCATTTTATTGACATCAATGGTGTATTTATACAACTGACAAACTTGAAGGTAGTCAGAATGACATCCCGATGAGAGGGGTCGCTCATTTTTCTTTGCCCTCTCGATTGGAAAAATAAAAAGGCAACCAAAGCCACTTAGGAGCTGCATTATGTTTGCAAAAGCAGAAACGTACGCAAAAAGTCTGCCATTACTTACCAACATAATGACTGCACCGACGTCAGCCTATCCACTTATGTCATTTAAAAAACTTTTTTTTAGGACCACCTGGCTGGATAATCTCGATAAACAGCACCAAAAAATCAGAGCCTTTTAAATGACCATTAAAATATCCCAAGTTATACCTCTCTCAAGCAGATTAAACCCACATTATCATTCTCAGAAGATTTAGAAAATCACTGTCGAATTAATTCTTCAGCCTAAGCCTGTCAGTGGTTGTACAGTTGTGTCTAAACGCTCTGTAATCTTGTGAATTTCATGGGGAGAGGAGTGTTACAATTTTTTTTTTAAACCACACACACACACAGAAACTCAGTAATAAAAGGGGGCTCAAGCGTGTGACAGATGACAGCAGTTGTCCATTAAGCGGGCACAACAGTCCTGGCGTGAATATTGCATTTCCATGTTTACTACAATTAAAGGCCTGTTCATCGGTTCACTTCCTCTAACAGCCTCAAACTAGGAAGGGGGTGGGGAGTGGGGGGTGTGGAAAAACATCCTTTGGGAGAAATGCATGCTGTAGCCCGCAGGTGTCAAAGTCAAGGCCCGGGGGCCAGGTCTGGCCCACCACTTCATTTTATGTGGCCCGCAAAAGCAAATCAAGCATGTCAAGTTCCATGATGCTTGCTAAAGTCTGAACCCAAATTTCAAAATGTCATACGTAATCCACAATAACAGTCATTATTCTTGACTTCCGATTTTAAAGCTAGTTATTCATCCATTTGTTGTGCGCTGTGTATGTAATACGTGGAGGGAATTAAACATTTATATGGTTTCCCAAAATTCATAACGGCACTCCAAGGGAAACCGGGACTACAATGTGGCCCGCGACAAAAATTAGTATCACACCCCTGCTCTACCCGGTCATTTTACACAACCGCTTTTTTGGGGTGGTGACGAATATGACAAAAGACAAAGGCTGCCGTGCGAGGCCGATTCCTTCACAGACCTTGCATGCCGAGGAATCTCCGAGACCCCATAATAGGCCTTTTTGTTGCCATGGGAAAGAGCAGGAAGGCTTTGCAGATCTACACGCAAGGTCCAACTTAATAAGTCTCGCCGAAGATGCAGGTCAGGGTCAAAGGCCAGTAAGATGACAACTTTGAACCCAAGGCAAAAATACCGTCGACCGCCCCCCATGCTGTTCCTCTCATCTAATGATGTCCTTGTGGGCTGACATCCTTCCCGCCAACTTCATTGTCCGACCGTGCGCTGTGTTCTTGCGCTGTTGCGGCAGAATGTCTCATTTGCATGATCACATCTTTCCGCAGGAGCTTCATTTCTCACGTATATCTTCGCAAAGTTTTTCAATAACTAAGGGAGCAGCTCCACTATATGATCGATACTTTGCAACTTACTCATCTTGGGTCACGATTAATGAATAAATAAATAAAATAAATAAAGGCCGTTTGTCCGTCTCGACTTTGGATCAAATCATTGGAAGTGCTGACGATGTTTAAACGCGTTCCAACTTTTGAGATGAGCTCCCCATTTCTTGAGAAGATGCTGTCTGGCACGTAATTATCTTTTGAATTATCTTTGACCTTGCGCTCGACCCCTGGAGTCCTTCTCTTGGGAAGATCGCAAATATTCTGTTCTATCGACGGAATCTAATGAGTGCATCGTCTTTTTCCAGTCACAGCACTGCGAACCTTGGATGATAATAATTGAGGGAAGCTTATACTCAAATTCTTGCATTCGAATTTTTAGGTTCCTTATGTGCCGTAAGAAGCACTTTCAATTTTGTTGTTTTATTACGACAACAATAAAGACTTTCGACTCAATTCTATTTTTACAGCGTCCACTATCCCGTCGCAATTGTAGAAACGATCAATGGTGTACAAAAACAACGCAACAGCATGCCACGTACATCACCTGGAAACTTTCGGACTCAATATTTATCTCATAACACGACAGGATCGGAAACCATTTAAATCAAACGCGTCATACTCGCCCGCGATTCTGATCATTAAATCGAGGAGAGGGACAGACAGACACATAACTCATCGTCCCGCGAGGGAAACGAGATTGTCACGGCAGCAATCTTCACTTCACACCCGTACGCCGCTATCAATAATACAGGGGGCAACCAACAACGTGGAAAAGCGAATACAAGCGCAACATTTGGGAAGAATTAAAGATAATTAATTCTAATCCAAGCAGGCGGGAAAAAAATAAATCGAAAAAAAATTAACAAAGATGAATATGCTGCCTGTCATTCTCTGGTAATTAATATCATCCTAAAGCTGTGTTTATCCAATAAATGCCAAAAGGGAGTCCAAAATTGGCAGCGATCATGACACCTTGATGAACTAAGAACCGCCTCGTTTGTGGAGCATAAACGGCTGCTAATGTGCAAAGTAGGCATGCATCATATATCGCACATTAAATGTCATATTTGGAAAACCAGTAACACATTGAGGTGCCTGAAGATGGATAGCGCGTCGAGCGTGGGCGCTAATATTGATTGTGCGTAGCGTCTTTCGGGTGTTCAACATGATTGCAGTAGCCAGGCGTACTGGTGGCACACCCAGCGGATAACTGCCATCTCCAGGTGATCGAGAGGAAAAGGTAGAAACGATCGTCGAACGTATTTTTGTTTTCTAGCGGCAAAGTTGAATACGTCGGTTTGAGAAAGAACGCGAGCGGATGATTACACTCGCGTTTTGCTTGTTGGGATGAGCGAGTAATGACGTTACTGTGGGCCAGCTAGCTGGCCGCTGGAGGTGATTTTTTTTTTCTTTGAAATGACACGAGTCTGCATCGTCCACTGATACATTTCCATATCAAGAATGTACTTGATATGGAATGTGTGAAGAATCAGTGCCGATGCTCTTTCCTCCTTTGTATACTTATATTTAAAAAAAAAAAACACGAACAGCTCCAAATTCACAGCATGCTTCTGGTCAAAAGGACCAGCTGCTTTCTAGTACACGCGCGCCACAAACGCGCACGCGCGCGCACACTCCCGCTGCCAGGAAGAGGTCATATTAATGGCTGACTTTGCAGCTCTCGGGCAGACGTTCAAACACACAAACGCCCATTTGTGCACGCACGCACACACACTCCCAACACGTGCCTACAATCATTTCCATTTCACTTCTCGCTCCTCTCCACCCTTCTGCTCACTGCCACCGTCAGCCGCAAACCCTCTTTTTCCTCATTTGCATAATATACTTTCTCCGTCTTAAACTCAGTGTGCACAAACATACACACACACGCTCGCGCGCGCACACACACACACACACACACGCACACACACAGATCTGACAGATGGCACCACTGGCTCCAGAAACAGCAGAGAGAGGGAATATGAGGGGAGTGAAAGGAAGAGGGGAATGTTCTGGTAAACACACACACACACACACACACACACACACACACACACACACACACACACAGAGTAATTATCCTGGGCACTGGCCTTGGCACTAACCTGGGGAAAACCCTGATGTGCCAACTCACTGTACCCGATGACCTACTAAACCCAGCAGGAGAGGAAACACACACACACACACACACGCACACACACACACGTACACTAATATGGAAGCAAAGACATGCATATGCAAAGTCAGTCAAGGAGGAAGGAAGCATGTATATAAGAGGGGGACATAAACGGATCGGTTTCACCCTCGCTGCCCCCCCCCTCCCCCCATCAATCTCTTTCCCTTTCCTCTGCACCCACTTTCTCTCGATTGCTTTTTAAAATTCTTTCGAAGGGATGGCGATGGTCGTTAGAGCGTGGCCGTGCTGTCAGGCTGAGTTATCCTTGTACAGCTCCGGGCCTGATTATCCCGTGATGACTCATCCAGGGAGAAGGAGAGGTGAACTCGGTGCACGAGAACCCAACAACCAGGCCACTGATTACATAGCAGAGGGAGAAGGGACTAAGAGAACGGGGGCTGTGACGGGCGAGCCCTGGCCGTCGCATTCGACAGCTCAACAAGAACCACCGTCACTTTTTTTTTTTTTTTTTTGGGTCCCATCACGGAGACCGTCATCATTTTGCCAATTTCTTGTTTGACTAGTTTATCGCCGCTCTCTGGCTATCAAGTGGCAGCCTCCTCCCCCCCCCCCCCCGCCCCTCCAGCCCCCCTGAGTGGTTTCTCACCAGGCGGTCCATGTCATGTCCTATCATATCATTAACTTGATAATGTCGTCCAAGATTCACAGCACCGGAGAGGAAGATGACAAAAACAACAGGCCCATCTGCAGCCTTTGTTGACACGCTTGATGTCTTTGGTAGTCGGGGAGGAAGAAAAAAAAAAAAGTTGCATAACATCTACTGCGCTATTCATAGAGAAGAGCGCGAGTGGGTGGGGTGGGGTGACATTTGGGATCGGCCCATTGGGAGGTGGGGGTCCTCACTGGTGACAAATGCACTCTGATGTGAGCATACATAAACGTCTCCTGATTCATTATTAAATTGCATAGACTTCATATACTTTGCAGGATGAACGCATCAAATTTAGCGGGGGGGGGGGGCAGAGGGGGTCTTAGTGACATGGCAGTCATCGGTTCACGATATCGCACGCGTGTCCACTTAAAGTTTTCGCTGTTGAGTTTTGCCGCTTTTCTTGAAATTGGAGATGATTTACATCGCGAGCCCCTTCGGGTCAACTTATGGTTTATCGCGGCGGAATATGCTCGATTTGACCAACCTTCCACTATTGCGCGCAAACAAACACACACACACACCACTCTTGAGTCTGATCGAATGGGATTGGGCGGTGTTCTCGCAGCACCAACTGTCACCGCAGTGAGAGGTCAAGCAGAGACAGTAACACAGCTTATATAAGTCACAATAACGGGGGCTGGAGTGGGGGCGGGGGGGGGGGAGGCCTTTGTGTGCAGGACGTTATTTTATTTTATTTTATTTATTGATGTAATTTTTTTATGAAGCCGGTTACATATGAAAGTTTGTTTTCTTAATTTTGTCTCCACATTAGATGGCTCACACAGACGCTCCGAATGGCACTGGGTGGATTGATTCAAACGATGCCCCATGCTGCGTCTTCTAGAATACGAAAAGTCGACGCCACTTTATACTTTGAACCCAGGCCTAAAAAGGAGATAGCTTTCAGAACCAGCTGAGGCACATACCCCTTCCCTCCATGATTATAAAACGAACCCTCCAAAATTCATCCTACAATGGTTCACTTCTGAGGTCATCCTGAAAACATGCGAGTCAATCATGATTACGCGAGGATGACCATTTCAACCTGGAATTCATCTAATTGAGTGACACACTTTGGCCCGCCGCACACGTGGCCCGACGTGACTGAAGTGGACCGTCCTGAAAAATGTGTATATTTCATTTGGCGACTTTTGGCGCCAGACCAAGCCACTGAGTGCTGCATATCAACTGGCGCACTGAAACAGAAAGAACTGTGAACCTCTATCAGGTTCAAAGGATCCACATAGACTATTGTTCCGTTTTCTTTTTATTGAACCACAAAAACATGGCGCGATTGTCAAGGAAGCGGCAGACTGCCAAAAAGAGAAATAAGTGACAGAGTGGATATCCTGATTGCACCCGTGAAGTTTGGTGACAGAGACTCTCCACGCTTTGCTTTCTGTCAAATTCTAAATAGAGTTGAAGATTTGTTGTTAATCTATACGCCGTCTTGGTACAGCTCGACAGCAGCCAGAGCTAGCCTACCATTAAAAGCCACTTTTTTTTTTTGCATTGTAATGCCAGTCAAAATTTGAATCACTGATCAGGAAAGTTTCTGCATTTGTTTCTTGAAACCGTGTTTTTGTTTCAGTGTTGAATCGCGATTCGGGAGGTTTTGTGACAACAACATTTGCACAGAGACTGAAGTTAAACACGACAGTGTCTTAGCAACGTGAGCATAACACTGCCTTGACTGTGCTGGAGTTCCTCATAAATTTAGAGCGATAAGCAAGGGAATAATATATGACAAGCGTTTTCGAAAATATGATGAAATATTTTTCAAATCCCTCTCTGTACTACTCATGCTCGCGGTGGGTGCTCCCTTTGAAACATTTGAAGCGGAATATTTGTGACCCTTTGGCTTTTAGTTGTACAGTATTTCACCAGCAGCCAAATCTCAAAGGCCTGCCCAAAAAAATGATCAAAGACAGATGGTTTGGTTTCTAAGAACACTGCGGATGAACAAAATTAATTCCACAGATCATCGCTCAGGATGTTGGACAACAGAGAAGAGGAAATCAAGACAAGACATAAAATCTAACAACATGACCTAACAAAGTTATCTCTGGTTTGCAGGAATAGGGGCGGGGGGCCGTGGGGGGGGGGGGCTGTATCGAAACAAAGTCGAACAGTTTGTCAGTGGATTGGAAGGGGCATGCAACGTCACATGGAGAGGACATAAGGACAAACAGAGGGAGAGCAGGCGAGAGAAACGAGAGGGAAGGAGCTTTTCTATAAGCAGAAGCTAAAGAGGTCAGACTGCTCGCTTTCCGGGTCAGGGCGCATTAAACAGGCGACCGCGCTGAACTGTCGTCCTCGTCCCCGTGGCGACACAGCAATGTGGACAGGCCTCCTCCAACCGTGACCGCACATTAGGCACTTACTGGAAGCCACGCAAACACCGCTCTGGGCGTCAACACATAACGTTGCCCTTTACTGGAATCCACAGCATATAGGGACGCACGCAGAGCGACACCGGGGAGAGGCCCGCAGCTGGCGCCAGCACAAAGCGTCCCGAGAAAATAGCCATGGGTGGAAACGTTGATCAAGGTGGCGGTAACGGCGACAGTGCGCGGCGCAAATGTTCTCCGCGGTGCAAACGGCGCAATCACGCGAGCGCGTCATGAGCCCGACAATGAGAAGCATGCTGGCAAAAGGCCAGCCGCTCCACGCCGGTAATATTTAGCCCAACTGCAACTTATGTTCAGTGGATACGTGGTTAGCATGAAGCCTGAAGGGAGACTCCTCGCCTTGACTTCTGAACAAGGTCGTGAGATCGTATGTGTGGCGTAAGACAGTTCAACGGATCGGATCCGCTCCAAACATGTTTCGGTTCAATTGGATGCAACTGAGTCACACACACACACACACAGTACAAGCCCAATGCCATGAGACAATCTTGACCTTTCCCCTCAAAATCAAACACATTTCGGGAGCTTCAGACCGGACGAACTGGAATATCCACAAAATGCTTGGTAGCTTCATATTTATGTTCCATTAAAGCGATAAGATCACATTCTTGATGCCTAGCCTCTTACTCTGTTGCTCCCGTTTATTTCCTTTCAGTCGGTAGCGGATGTTTGAAAGGCACAACGAGAAGTCCATCAACGGAGCACTAGCAAAGAGCCAAATTATGATTGGGGAAACAGGAAAATAATCTTTCACGGGCAAGTAATAGTTCCAACTGAAGCGAATGCAGCCATTAGACAAAGGACACGAGAGAAAGCAATCGAAAATGGGCACTATCTTTCCAATTATCAGCATGGCGCATGTTCTTTAGCGCAAGCTGAAAAGGACAGGTTATTAAGCTTTAATGCTTCAAAACATGAGGACCATTCAAGGCCTTCCTTCTCATTAGACCGACCCCGCGTGTGCGCGAGTGTGTGCGCGCGCCCCAGCCAATGCGTAAGTACACGTGTGCCGGTACACCTCCATGGTTAAGCGCCTCACAACACAAAAAACACACGGCGTGAGTGCCGGTCGGTCTGCGTGGAGATTCAGTCAACATAGCGTATACCGACCGGCATTAATGCATCAACAGCGAGAGAAGCCGAGCGTTCCTCATCAGACACTCGATAGAAAGAAATTGCACAAAGGATTCTCGGAATCCTTGAGCAAAAGAGGAAAGCCTTTGATTTGATCGATGTGCAATGCTTTGAAAAACCATGGCACAAAAAGCAACGGTGCAGCCAGCCCTGGTGCAAAAATGAACTTTCTTGGTGGTACATCTTGCAGCGTATGCGCTATATCTGAGCGCTGGTGTCGCCAAATTCAGAAATCCAAGCTACGTGAGCGAATCCATCCGTTTATGAAGCGTTCTAGAAATTAAAAACGATAAGAAACGAGGATTGCGGAAGACGGGGGGGGGGGGGGGGCACTGCGGTCGCTCCGGAAAAACGGCCCTGGCTAAACGATTTGGTCCACGCGCGAGACTATTAAGTCAGGTGCCGCCGTGCGAACGCATTAGCGGGACACAGAACAGCGTCGAACGGCCAGCTCAAGTTCCTCGGATCAATGAAGAAGTATTGGCGGCGGCGCTTGTGCTCAGTCGGCCACTAACTTCCCTTCTGTCCATTTCTGCGGCGACGCGAGCTCGCACGCGAGCGCACGCGTGCCGGCCCCAACGGTGCGATGAAGACAATTTCCCATAGATGCGATGATTAATGCGCCTGCCCGAAGATGCTGATGGAGATTGATGCCGCCCGCTCGGCTCCCCATGCCTAATCTTTCATCCTTACAATAAACATGGCACAATGTCCGCACGCACGCAAAAAGTGCCTGATTACAAACAGCTTGCAAGCCATCGTCCCTTTTAACGATCACATCCAAAGGCACTCTCTCTGTCAAACGGCCGTTTGCCGTCATGAAATTAGCCCGTCTGCGGGCTCGGCGCGCGACAGGCAAGGAGTTTGCGCCAGGGTCAGCCGTCCGAGTCGCCCTCACTCGGTGGCGCGCGTGAATGCAAATGAGATGCAAATCGGGCTAAAATTGAACACCGCTTCATTTGCCCTCCTGACATTGCAAACAGTCACATGGGAGGGGGGGCGGGGGGAATGCAAATGACATGCAAATGACAACCGACGGCCCTTTTTACCACTGGCTAAAGGTCAGCGGTTTTTGGGTCGGGGGTTCGGGCCCGGTTCGCTTCGTGCAAATGTTTGATGCATCCAAAGTGGAAGCGAAGAAAGAAAATGCCCACTCCGAGAGGAGGAGGGGGGGGGGGAGGGGAGCAAACTCGCAAACGAGGAACAAGAAGGAAGTGGACGTCGCATTCCAAGCGCCGCGCATTTACCAGAAGCCGGGGCCCAGCTGTGCACGATCCGGCCGAGTCCACAGCATCAGCTGGCGTCGCACGTTCACTTCTCCAGAGAGCCTTTCAAGCCCGTACAAACGTGTCAAGTTGACACAGGGCGCATCTTAAGCCAAATACTCCTGTGAGGAGGTCAAACCTTTGTACGGACAAATGTCTAATGACCACGTGACAGGCGGGGTGGGGGGGTTACTTCCTCGAATGATCAGCCCATACACCTCCAGTATGGATTTGTGCACTTCATTGATCGCCCCTTACAAGCGTCCACTGGGGTGAAAAGTAAATGAAGCGCAGCTTCTGCCAAGTACATCACGTTTCTAATAGGACGCGTCTTCTATTCCATCGACAGTTTGTTGCAAAACTTTGCTTTCATCTGCTTTGAGATGGAAACAAGGCAATGCGGTCGGGCCTCGCCAGCAGTTGTTCGGTAGCCCACGCGCGGCTGCACATCAGCGATCTCCGACTGCAACTTAACAAAACCCGCCAGACGTCTCCCGGAGAACCAGAGAAAGAACATCCGCGGCCTTCATTCTCCGGATTTTTCCGCTCTCGCTTGCTCTTATAAGATCAAGCGTATAGAATGAGTCATCTGGACCCGACCTGGGATAACTTCTCTGCTGTGCTTTTTTTTTTTTATACCGAGGAAGCACCCACTTGCAGAATTCTTCGATAAATCTCTCCATTGGTGAATGAGAGTGCGAAAAAGAGAAAAGATATTTCTCCTTTCTGAAGCATCTCGGGTTGTTTTCATTCGGCTGGCTACGACTTGGCCTTGCATGCAAGTTGAAATGCACCCGTTCAACAAATTGGACACAGCGGCCCGTGCACGTGCCGTGAAATCGATGGTATTGAAAAAGGGCTGGAAAAAGACGACGTCTCTTTCAAGGACCAAATCTGCTCGGCTCTACGCAAGAAGCCAATTCCAGCCCGAAGTGGGCGAAGCTGGCCGCATCATCTCTTTCGGGTCGAGAAGTTTCAAATGTTGTCGGAGAACACTTCGGGCACTACTTGTCCCCGCTCAAGACACTCTTTGACAACCCACACGCTCTCCGCCACTGCAGACACACACACACACACACACACCTCAAGTGTTAACTTTCTATCCAAGCCAGATGAAAATCGTAAAAACTAGACGGTACTGATGACCCCGTACAGGCAGAACAAAAAAGAAAGAAAAAGGAGGCGGCGGGTTTGTTTTGAAGCATCGTGTGGCCGATCCGGGCGGGCATCGACAGTACTCGGCCCTCCGCAGGGTCTTCACTGAGCGCAGATTTCTTTGGTGTACTCGGGCTTGATGAATCAAACTACAGTCGTCCTGCTCTCTCACTTTTCGCTTCATTCATAAACCCAAAATATTTGGGAGGCAGCCGATTGGTCAGTGTCAAGCGACGCAAAAATACGACGCGCTCTTGCGAGCCAATGCAAGGCGAGCCGCAGGTTCTCTCCCACCCCCCCCCTCTCTCTCTCTCCCTCGCTGGCTCTCTTACTTTCGGGCTCCCCCTTTAACATGCACTCATTTTTTTGCTGTTGTTTCACTCACTGCCCGCGTGCATTGCAGAAGTCGAAACCACCGGCCCAGCTTGGAGCAGAAGTCAGCATCCACCCCACTGCGACAGTATGCTTTGGACAACAGGGACAAGCTAGGTGAACTGCATTTCGAACCCCCCCCCCCCCCCCCCCGCCCCCCAGGAGTGGTCTTAAGTTGTGACTTGGTCCCATTTTCCTTTTTAGCCCCCCCCCCCCACCCCCGTCTGTGTATTTTCTTTCCCCTCCCTGGCGTTTGTCGGTCAGCGACAAGCAGATGCACTCTAAAAATGAAACTCCATCGACAAATTGATTGAGTGATTGACGGCTTTAATGAGTGATCTTTAACCGTGTCCTCTGGTGTCAGTGGGCGAGGCTGACGTCAGGCATAATTCAATGCGACCGGGTTCAATATTCACAGTTGTTTTTTTATCCCCCCCCCCCCGCCCCCCAAACACCACCACCCCCATGCGCAAGATCTTTACGGCACACACAGAGGGAAAAAAAAACAAAACTGAAACACGCGTAAATCAATCACTGGAGTGATCCGGTGACTGTGTGAACTCTGTGTGTTTATGGGGAACTGGGTTGATTGGGTTTATGGGCGTTTGGAGGAGCAATACTTCCATCTATGGACCAGAGTGGGTACTCGAGCCTCCCACTGGATTACATCATCAGGTTGAGGTTGCTTTTATTATGTTGACGTTCTCGTTCAGACAAAGAGAAGCACTAACTCTGAACTGAACCGCAATGAAAGAATTTTATTTTCAAACATTGATACCTGTTTTAGTGTCAGGTATTCCAAATTCACGTGAGCACAAAACAATTCCGTCAAAAAAGGTTGAGCGGTCTGGTTTTCTCACTTTTGAATTGAATTCCGAAATGACCATCGCAATGTGAAACGTCCAATATTACAATACAATACTTTCTGACTTATATAGCGCTTTTGATAGTATTCCATTTCGCCAAGCACTTTTGTGTGATTTTTTTTTAAACAGTGATTTCTAAATCCAAGTGGTAATTACAGTGTGATTTCTCACAAACAAAAACTCACCCTCTGTTCACTGTGGCAGCAAAATCACATCATCTCAAAGGGGCGCCGAGAACTTCTGCAGCTTGGACCAGGTACTGCAGGAGGGAGGGAGAGATTGGTTCTTGATGTTTCAAAACACCACAACCATGAGATTATGCTTTGGGTCAGGAAGTGTGCGGCACTACACTGCTATCTAGTGTCCACAGAGGCATGTGCAGGCCATAAATGCATTTTTTTTTTTTTTAAACGTGGTTCAGCACAGATACCAACAAAGTGTGTTCACCCCCACCCCCATAAAATATTCGAGCAATACATTTCCAAGAACATGCTTTTCTGTGACTCGTTTAGTGTCTCTGTTGCAACCTACTCTTGACACTTTATGACACCCCTGCGGCCTGGTGCACACTTTTGGGTAGTACTGTATTGTGATTGTGTCCGGCCTGCGTCGAGAATCTCCTCCGAGACAGAAATCTCGCGTGATTATTCGAGATCTCCCCAGAGCGAACAACAACAACAGACGCTCCGATGGATGCTGATGTTATCCGATTGTGTCCTGAAAGGAGCGCAGCCGAGAGTGTTGAAAAACAGCAATGTCAAGAAAAGAAATTGGTTGGAAAAAAAAACATCTTGCAATCTGGGAAACCACTTTTATGTTCAAAAAAATGAAATCGGCAGGACATATTTGGTTTACAGCCGCAGCAATAAACACACCCTGACCTTTCAGAGCTTTTATTTCGGTACTTCTGGTTTTCGGGGATTTGAATTTATATTCAGGATGAATATCTGTTTTCACCCGATACATTTTGAAGTTCGGGAGTCTGTGTCACATTCGATATGAATTGTTTATCTCCAAGTGGACAAATGTGCAGTGAGCCAGAAATGCACTCGTTTATGAAACATTGTTTGCTCTAAACTTTACAAAATGCAACTGTTATTTTCAACGTGAGCCGCTTCACAAAACGCTTTGTTCCTAATCCAGTCGTCGCAGGTGTGGAACGTAACGTAAATTATTCACCAACCACTGACCTGTTTTGTAGCGTAATCATTTGGATGAAGAAATGTATTAAATGTGTACAGTATGGCACTACTGCACTATACTTCATCTTGGTAGTACTTCTGTAGGCGTCGTCGTCGTATGCAAAAGTTACGTCACGTCAAGTCAGTGCAGTGTCACAGGTGAGCTCGGACCGGTGATGATGCCTGAAAAACACACGTGCTCAGAACCAACGAGGTGAAGTGCAACATTATTTTTGTGCTCGAGGGACACATTCGATTTAAAGAGAGGACACGTTTTGGAGATGTGAAATTAAACTTGCAAACGGCCAATATGTACTTTGCCCCCCCTTGGTGTAGGTAAAGTGGTTCATTTTATTACGAGTATCTGTCACTTGTAAAATTGGTTCAGTGACTAAACCGTTCCATGTATCAAGCCAGAAAACAATTATTTCAAGGCACTTTTTTTTTTATTTTCAAGCAGGTGCCCCTCCTCCCACACTCTTTACAGACGCAATATTACCGTTGTAAAATGAATATCTGAGAACAGAACAGAAAGTTCTCTCGAACAAGTGAAAATCAGCCTGAAAAAAAGTTGAAAGTGTGTTTCAATCTTTCCACGTTCAAACGTCACGTGCGCATAGAGAATTGATTCCGTTTACGTGACTAAATGATTTGAATGCGTGGTGCCGTTTACGGTCAGGATTGAAGTCAATGTTATCGATTTCATGAGTGTATGCGGACATTGACAGCAGATTGAAGCTAAAATCCCGAAAATGTCATTTCACGGAGACAAGGCTACAAATATGCATAATGTGACTTTGGAACAACAATTCAGACAAGTACATACAGCATGTGATGCAACTAACTCTATACATACAGTATGCCATTCAGACCAGTGAGTCCATTTTAGGTACATTCAGGTAAATAAATGGCATGCAAACTTGTACAGTTTGCATGACAATGGCCGATGCAAAGGGGAGTACCGAAAGGGAAAAGGCGCGTTATCAGCAGAGGGGGACAAAAAGCCCATCGGTGATGAAGTCATTTTCAGTGATGAAGCCGGCCAAGTTCTGCGGGTCTTGGATGGAGTTTTTCTTTAAATGTAACCGAGTTGTTGTGCGTGTTTGGTAAACAGGCTTGTTGTTTTTTTTTTTTTTGGAAAGCGGCATCTTTAAAAACAGGGTTCACTTTTCAGCGGCATCTGAACAAATGAGCTGTACAATGAGTCAGCGGCAGCGTCTCTATTGGCGTCGCTGTCCACATCCCCATCTGTGACTTCCATTGGTAGAGGCTCGTCTGAGCAGATCAACACGTCAATTGGGCCTCGAGTGCTCTTGAGGTGGACTTGCAAGCTCTGAGGGCAGAAAGAGGCAGGCAAGAGTTTTGACACACCGCTTGATAAATTCATCGTTCAGGGTTTGGCCCGCACATCTATCACGACATTATGGTTCAAGTGTCAAAAACGGGATGCCTTCTCCCTTGTGACTTGCATACAAATGCATCCAACTCGGGGTTGGCAAAACATACTTCTTTTGGGTGCGTCACGTCCAGCGTTGTGTCTTCGGGGCCTTTGATCACAAGCACAGTTTGCTCCCTCATGAAGGGAATGCTTTGAATATCCTCATAAGTCACATATGCAAACGTGCAGAATATCGTCAAGGAATACGGGATTCCACAATCCTGACAATGCAGTCCAGCACCAAATAAGCATGCACGCTCGCTGATCAATGTGTGAAGTACAATCTGGATTGTAGAAAAAGGATATCTGCTGGTCTGCTCGTCCACACATATCCCATGAATTGCTCTCGTGCAGCTTTCGATCAGCTCATCCAGCTTCTTCTCTTTTTCAGAAAGGTCATTCATCATTTTAATTGTGTCTTTGTTGAGCCAATCGCCCCTGCGGTCACACGGCAAAAAAACAAAACAAAAGAGCATTTGCACAATACACGCATACATAAGCAATTTGGAAACCGCTTGATGCCGGTACCAACTACTTTAGTCATTTGGCATCACCAAAACGGTGTGTATATTTAAAAAAAAAAAAATCTACACAATCCTTTTCAAACGCCAGCTTTTTGTAACGTACAGAATTTAATTCAAAACTTCTTTTTCCACCAATAATGTGGCCTATAACCTGGACAAATAAATGTTGACATTTCATCTGGGGAGTGAGGGAGTGAAAATGAACTGAGATGACATGCTTGCACAAGTGTGCACACCCTCTGATAACTAAGTGATGAGGGTATCGGTATTCGAACAGAGCCACGGTGACTTTTTTTTTTTTTTTGGAATATCCACCATATATTCAAACCCACACACTTTGTATACTTACAACCACTGCACATGATTCTTATATATCTTTTTGATGAGGTTGATCCCCTCCAGGACGTTTGTGACATCATAGACACGTCTTTTGGAGGAGTTGAGTTCTTGGGTCACCGAGTTCAGGTCCAAAACGCCATCTTTCGACTGCTGCAGCATGTTCAAAAACTTCCTCGTCAACAAAACGAGCGACGTGTCGTTCCGCGACCTTTTCAAATTGTGTGGATTCATATGACAGGGAGTAGCTGGGAAGGAAATAAAGAATGAGCAACTCCAATTGAAACAGCATTTTTTTTCCTAACAAATAAAAATCAAATGCAAGGATTTATTTCTATCGATTATTTTGTTGTGGTAAAGAAGCGTGACAAACAAAAAATGTTACCTTCTTCTCCTGTCGGTGGATTTAATGTGCTGGGCTCGTAGACAATTGACACCAAGGCATAATTCTGCCATCCTGGGTCCCTTCGCTATGAAAAAAATCCACACAAACATCAGAATGCGAACAAAATATTCAAACAATCAAACTCATTCATCAAAACATACCAAAAAAGGGGTTATCATGACGATTGAAGATGTAGAGGAATAAAAAAAGATATCAGCGTTTGCTGATTGCATGTCCCTGACTGTTATACACTACATACTGTGCAAGTACTGTATGTATAATCGATGATATTCTAAATTTCCTAGCAGATGCTAACAATGCATTATTATTAGTAGTAGTAGTAGTATGATTATTAATAGCACAGGCTTCTTGGGGAAATGACGACGTAATCAGTGAGCCTTAGACGCTTTACGATGACGCAATGACATAGTTCCGACTTGGCTCTTTGCCCGTTGAAAACCAACCATGTCCTTCGTAAAAAGTTGTTCAACCCCAACGAAGCACTGGCCATGGCGCCGAACGAAGTACTTTTTTTGTGGGGGTGTAAAGGGATACGAGCGAGCTTTTGAAAATACACTGTAGGCTATGCTCACTCACACTACACACTCGAACAGAACTACACAAAGGAGATTTCGTTATATAATGCACCATATTGTGAATAATGACAAGAATGGAGCCCATTTTTGGTTTGGTTGATTGATTACCTTTGCTGGCTCATCAGAACTTTGATCCGACCAGGTTAATGACTGCGGTTCGGCCTGCGACGCCTGCTGCGACTCATCAAACGCCTTCGATAGCTCTTGCTTTCTACGGGAGGAATCATCGGATGTCCGATCTTTCAAATTTCCAGTTGTTTCTTCCGATTCCTCAGTTGTAATCATTGCGTCGCCCAGCATGTCCAGAAACGTTCCAGCGGTTATTCAGCTAGCAATTAACGTGCCGCACGAGCTCACGCGTAGAACCTACCTGGACCATTCTAATACAATTATCGACGCGCGCACGGAGATCTATGTTTGCACTGCCTTGCTTCTTGCACAAAGCGTAATTTATGTCGTTAATAGTTGTGAGTATTGACTTAATACTCACAATTTTTGGGGAAAAATTCTAACCTGATATTCGCACCCGCAAGAACCAAAGCAGCTAGCTGATGTTAAATCGTGACGTGAATCTGCCGACCAATGAGCAGTGAGAGTTGGAGACACGTGACTTTTGTTTTCAAGTATCCAACGTTGACCCGGTTCCATATTTCACGAATCAAAGATTTAACAAATAAAGCTTCGCTTTGTGATTTTTTTTAGAGGCGGCTAAAGTATGCATTCTATGTACATTGCATGAAAAGTAAAACGAGTCCTTCTGAGTTCACGTAACATAAATGTCTTATTAAAAAAACAAAAAACGAATTGTAGTCTTTGATTTCATATTTAAAGGCTACTTGTTTTGACTTTGAAATAAGTCTTCTAAACGTCAAATGCAACTTTTTTCTAACCTAAGTAATCTGTTAATACAATCGGATCATAACTATTACGTTTTTATGAACACTGAACCACTTATTCACAGCAGTAGAGCAGATTGACAAATGTTTGTATTTTTTTTTTTTTGTCCAGCATTTGTTTGAATGATAAGGTAGTGTCTGCATTAAACACAGCTCTGAGCTTCACACAAGCTGGTCTAACTTTGCCAATGTTATACCAAGCTGCGACCGTAAATGTTTCTTCATATTTAACATAGTTTTTGAAACAAAATAACTAACCAGCCAGCATTTATTTTACTCCCGTTACAAAAAGGGACCAAAATAGTCAAACTCAGTGACTTGGATCAGTAACTTTAACCTGATTTAATGACCAGTCTGAAAATAGTAGCACAGTAGTGCTTGTTACCAAAAAAAAAACAGCATGGGGAAATGCACATCACTGTGTGAGACTGGATAAGTTTAATCAGCATTTTCCAATAACCTCTGAATGAGCTATGGAGCCTGGTACTGCTTAGTGGGTGCATCTGTAAATACTTGACACATACAAAAAATAGATTTTACGAGACTGCAAATTGATTCAAAACCTTTTGCTTGCCCTTTCACTGAGCTTTGTTATAAACATGTTAGTCTCTGCTTTTCATACAATCAACTCAACTGTATTTCTCGAGCACTTTCAAACAGCCATCGCTGCATACAAAGTGCGGTACATGGAGCAATTAACATACAACAAACAGGAAAGCAAATCGGTAACAAACAACGGCAGAAAGAAGAAGAAAAAACAAGGAGACAATGAATATACGAGCTTTGCAAATCCTCCCGATGTCTTTCCCGACACTACTGGTTTGCATTATACTGAATCATGGAATCACATTTTTGAATCCTAAAATTTGAATTTTGTCCTTTTTTTTTGGTCAAAATAAAAACCACCAAATAAGCAGGAAGCGGCTCGCAATTAGTGCCCAAAAAAGGCATTTAAAAAAATGATTGATTACAAAATAAAGAATTAATACATATCAGTCATCATCAAACTTGATCTTCTTCCCTTGGAAAGGCAGAATTTGCCCTTGCTGCTCTTTTCTTTTCTTACTGGCTTCCCACGACGGATGCAGGGCCTGTTGCGGGGCCTGATGGGGAAGACCGTGGCGATCCCGCTGCCTCACCGCATTGCCTCGGCCGCGCCCTCTGAACTTTGTTCCCTCTGAATCGGAACGCCTGGCGTCAGGCCCGTTGACCTTGCCGTTCGTTGGTCCTTGCTCCTCTTTTCGGAACTTTTTATCAAAGTCTCCACGGCCCCCGCCCGGCGGTTTCCCTCGCCCCCTAAACGCCTTCCCCCTCCCACCCCGATTCGGTTTCGTTTGAGACAAAGAGCAGAAGACGGTCTGAAGTTTGGGTGCTTTGGTCTTCAACCGTGACTCAAGCTCATCGAGTTGACATTGAAGCTCGTCGGCTGGCTTGGCTTTTTCCGCGGAATCCTTTTTCGCCTTGTAGCCTTCTGCCTTTTTACTCTTCTTTTTCTTGAATTTGCTCACTTTGCCCACAAAAAAGTCATTCTCACTATCGCTCTCTTCCTGGGACGACCGCTTGCGGAATCGTTCCTCAGTGCTGTCATCAAAGTACAGTTTGTCCTCCTTGTCAGAGAGCTCTAAATCGCTTTCTTCTTCTTTTTCTTCTTCTTCGGTGGGCTTGGACACCACTTTTGGTTTATTCTCCTGAGCCTTTTCTTGCACTACTTTCGGTTGATTTTCCTTTGCTTGCACCACTTTCGGTTGATTTTCCTGAGCCTTAGCTTGCCTTTTTTCCTGGGCCTTAGCTTGCCTTTTTTCCTGAGCCTTAGCTTGCGGTTTCTTCCTTGGCTGTTCCGTTGGCTCACACGTTTTGACAATTTCAGCCTCCACGGTTACTTTCTTGTCAGCGGCCGGAGTGGCTTGAGTAGATTCCATTTTGCCCTCGTCAGGTTCAGAAATAGTAGGCTCATCTTTTGTTTCTTGATCATCGTCGTTAGTGATTTGCCCCACTTGTTCTGGACTTTTTTCCTCCTTCGCTCCCTTCTTCTTTTCTATCTTTTTCGCTTCAGCATCCGGTGAGTACGGAGCTAACGTCCCATCATCCTTGCTCTTCTTCTTTCGTTCTGCCTGCTTCCCTCCCTTCCTCCTCTCGTCACTGAAAGCCTTCACAGCGGCCTGGATGTCCTCGATCTTTTTCTTGAACTGAGGGTGGGAGGCTATGCGAGCTATGGCTCTGTCGCTCATGGAGGACTTTGGGTTCTTGCACACTTCGTTAAAGTTGAGATTCTTCTGCAAGGCGGTCTTGGTGACCTACGGATGGATCAAAAATAAGTACCTATGGTTAAAACAGGCTTTACATTTCGTTATAACCCCTGAACGTAGATACATACAAGGTCCGGTCGGAGCACTTTCATTGCGTGGATCTCCTCCACCAATCTGGCGACCCTCCGCTGGTTCTTCTCAATGGCCGCCTCCGTGCCCTTCTTGTTCTTCAGCCCGGCGATTTGACGAATGAGCTTCCCGCTGAGCAATGCCCTCACTCTCTTCACCTCTTTTCTCATGTTCACCACCTCATTGTTCAAGTTCAGGACCTCAGGCTGCTTTTTGACTTGAACTTGATCAGACTTGATCTCCGTGTCAACTTTGGGCTGTTCGGCCTCCTCCTCGTCTTCATCACTGCAGTCCTCTTCTTTAAATTCTTCTATATCTCCTCCGACTTCTTTCTCTCCGATTTCCCCTGCTATTTCTCCTCCCACCATCTGCTTCTCTTTATGGTCTCCCTCCACATCTCCATTATGGGACTCTTCTCCCACATCTTCCTTTTCCTTCTCCCCAACGTATGATGCCATGTTCTCTACGTTGTCCTGAGAAGCAGTCATCTGTTAAAACATGTCAAAACACATTAGATGAGGGAGGAAAAGTAACAAATAGGTATACTTAACCCGTGTATTAAGCATAATGGTCACGTACCCTGCAAAGGTTGAATCTCATGCTTGTTGGTAATTATGATGCAAATATGCACACAGGAAAGACTCTTATTAAAATAATTCGGACATTAAACTAAGATAATGACAAATTATCCAATGTCACTTTATCGACGACACAAATAGTAAATTTCTTGATTTATCTATTCCAGCAATCGTTTTGGTGACAAACAGAACAATTACATGTCTTTCAATTAAACGGTATACGGTACAACGAAATGCGCTATCGAATATTTTGATAGAATGTACTATTGCTAACACTGGTGGTATGCCGTGATATTATTCGAACGTAAAGGTGGACGGTAACGAAGTTGCAAATAGGGTGTTTAAAATGCTTCAAACTTTAACGAAACATGTTGCAACGTAGCTTTCAGTCCGATTGCATTCTAGACAGGAAGCACCGATGGAAGCTCCGTGATAATGCAGCGAGCGCACAAGCGTGGCGGGGCGAGCATGCACACGTTTTGCCGGGCCGAGTTGAACAAAGTAGCTCGAAGAAGCGTCTGCACGACGGACAACCAGCGGAAGCCAAAAATTAATACAAAGCGATCAAAGCACGTCTCACTACGGCGCGGCTTACCGTAGTTAACAGGCAACACGCTTTCGACGTGAGGCGAAAACTGCAAACTCGTCGGGGGCGGCCATGTTTGACGTCGCCCCTGCCTCTGATGTCGTCATCACGTCAGACGTCGCGTAAGGGAACGCGGCGCGTCGTGTAAAGGGGAGGGGCCTCGGGTGCACTGTTATTATTTATTTCTTTGTTTCATGTGTATTAAACAAAAACAACGGTGGCTAATTCACGGCCCGTGCATATTCCGCGAGAGCGAATGACAGTCGCGTGCTCCCGCTACCGCACCGACACATCGGGAAAATCATCAGGGGGAGGATGAAGCGGCGCAATGCGGACTGCAGCAAACTCAGACGGCCGTTAAAACGGAACCGAATCACCGAGGGTATATATAGCAGGTACAGGGAAAAACGGGTTGGGGGGACGTTATTGTGTAACGATGGCGCCGATCTCGATGTCGACATTGGTCTTGCACGCTGCGCCTCATTCATATTGAACGGAGATGTGCATTGCGAGCTCTTCGAGCAGCAAGATTAACATTCTGGTTGGGGGCTGGCGAATGTCTGTTATTTTGTTCCTGGCGAGCTAACGTTCCTTCATTCAAATCTGGCTCCGCATTTAAATAGCGTTTGCTAGAAATCGCCCAGTGGTTCGCGTGAGTCATCCAAGAGACACCCCCCCCCCCCCCCCGAACCCCCAAGCATCATTCCAAACGAATTTAGTTTGACTGAATAACGTCAAAAGATGAATTATTTGAGATGCGCAGTCGAAGGTCTGAAAGAATAATTTGCGATGCTCAGTCGAACGTCTGAATATTATCTCCTGCTGAAATGTTGTGTAACAAAGGAATGTATATAAAACAGTACTTTTTTTTTAATCCCAAAATGCATGTCGCGTCTGTAATGATTCGAAACGTTTTAAGTCGTTTTGCAGCATTTTGAGCGCACACAATTTCAGCCGATTACATACCGTGTTGTAAACATGCTATTATACATCACAGTTCGCACAATTATCAGTGTGGCATAATTAGCCTTTAATTGACGCACACGCCAAAACGCAACCTCCTAACCTTCGAATTAAGTATCTCTCTAATGATTTTCTCAAATAACGCTGATCGCTCCAAAACTACCATGTCATACAAATCTGCACTCAACGGTTGTAAGCAGCTGGCTTTTGTCCCGAACGTCATTTATCTCCAGTGCGTCTTTTGTCTTCCTCTCCTCGCAGTACATTCCTGTATCTGAAGTTCCTGGTGGTGTGGGTGTTAGTTTTGCTTGCCGACTTTGTGCTGGAGTTCAGGTTTGAGTACCTGTGGCCCTTCTGGCTTTTCCTTCGCAGTGTCTACGATTCCTACAGATATCAGGGGCTGGTAAGAGGACGATAACAATTCAGTGCATCCCCAAAGTACGCCCGTCTCATGAGATACTCAATTTGTTGAAGTTTCTCTCTTTTCCCCACCTCTCTGTTTCAGGCGTTCTCCTTCTTCTTTGTGTTTGTGGCACTCACGTCAGACATCATCTGCCTCCTGTTCATCCCCGTCCAGTGGCTGTTCTTTGCTGCCAGCACCTACGTATGGGTGCAATATGTATGGCACACAGGTCAGTTCGCGGTGTATTGCATTCCCGCCTTTTGTTTTTTTGTGCAGACGACAGTTTAATCGGGCATAAACGTCTGGCCTCGATGCGTGAAAAGGATCCAATCTGTCATTTGCCTCCTGACCCACTTGCTGGTCGAAAAGCACCGTAAGAGTGGTCGTCCTTTGTGCAAAAGAGAAACCTTGACTTTTGTTTTGTTACGCCCAGAGAGAGGAGTGTGTCTACCCACTGTGTCGTTGTGGATCCTGTTTGTATACATCGAAGCTGCCATCCGCTTCAAAGACCTGAAGAACTTTCATGTCGACTTGTGTCGACCTTTTGCCGCTCACTGGTAAATCTTCCCTAAAGTATCCTGAAACCACATTGCAGGGGCTCTTCTAAACCGTTTAGCTTTTTCCCCTTGTAGGTCAGTGGCGTAACAATCTGAATATGAGCTCTCGAGTGTATTTTCCCAACGTCTCCTGCAAATGCTGCGTCCAGCTTTCGCCACCGTGGCGACGGAGCTGCGGCTTAATCTCAATCTTTGTCTTCTCGACAGCATTGGCTACCCGGTGGTGACTCTGGGCTTTGGCTTCAAGAGCTACGTGAGCTACAAGATGCGGCTAAGGAAACAGAAGGAGGTGCAAAAGGAGAACGAGTTCTACATGGAGCTGCTCCAACAGGCTCTACCCCCTGAGCAGCAGATGCTGCAGCGACAAGAGAGGGAAGCAGAGGAGGGTGAGTAAACAAGAACCAAACTGACACCCCGTGCAGCGTACATGAAAGTTTCAAGTTGAAGAAGATTTTTTTTTTTCCCATGTCTTCTAATAACCGCTTGTCTCTGTTCTTCCGTCTGCTTCAGCCAAGGGGATTTCGGAGACGGAACCTTCCATCGGGTCGCAAAACGGAGGACCCCCCAGTAAGAAGAGCGCCTCCGTCCCCTTACCAGAACTGGAGTACAGGGAAAAGGGGAAGGACAACACTGGAAAAGAGCGCGAAGGCAAAAAAACAAACGCAATTGGAATCAATAACAACAACATTCTACACTCACTGGACTCCAAACTCCAGGAGACGGAATATATTGAGAACTACATCAGGGCAAAGAAACTGAGCAACGACGTGGCGGGAGAGAACGCGCACGGCGACTCCAATGCCGTCACTGCTTCCAAAGAAGAAGTGGCGGCGAGTGGGAAGAACTACAAAAACGCCTCCGCGGGTGGCGCCTGCAACTCATCGCCGCGGAATCACAGTTTCAGCAACGGCAGCCTGCCCACGGCGGCCTCGTCGTCCACTAAGAATGACAAAAAGCAGAAGGGGGGTGGCAAAAGTCCAAAGGATCCGCTGGAAAACTGCATCCCCAACAACCAGCTGGCCAAGCTGGATGCTCTAGTACGGTAAGAGAAGACATTTCGTCGGTAGGATTTAGCCACCTTTGGTTCAAGGTGTTCGTTCCAACGTGCTTCTCCTTTGAAAGTACCTTTTGTGCGGGCGTAGAAGGTCCAAATGGTTGGCCTAGAAGTCCAATGAGTCGTAATTAAAAGACACAAACTCCTGTTACCCCCCCCCCCCCCCCCCCCACCACCACCGTTGATGACCTTGTGTCCCCCCTCCCTGGTATGAAAAGGATGGAGCAGGACGTGAAACGGCTCAAGGCAGACCTGCAGGCCAACAGGCAGGTGGAGTCGGACTTGCGGAGTCAGCTGTCCACCCTGAGCAGCCAAGACCGCAGCCTTCGCTCTGAACTGGGCCAGCTCCAGCAGGACAACGAACTGCTTCAGAACAAGTGGGTGAACGTCCAAGCTGTCCCCAACTTGGACTTGTGTTTAAAAACCCTTGCAAACAAAAAGGGACCCAAGAATACCCCCCCCCCCCTCCCCCCAGTGACTCTCCAAAAATCAACACGTGCATGATTCAAATGTGTCAATGTGCTGGTAAATTGTAAGCCTCGGCACACACACACACACACACGCTTTGTTCCGCTTGCTTGTGCAAAGCAATTCTAATTGTTTTCGTTTCTGCTTGGGGACAATTTAGGAAAAGGAATCACATTGTAGGGTGATAGTGTAGTCATTAACTCATTCAGTACCACCCAATTCCAGACCAAGTCTGAAAAGACGTTTAAAAACGTCTTTGGGAGTGAATGAGTTAAAGTTCTTTTGAATGGCTGTCAAATGTCAAAATTCGTTAAATTTGACCCGACGAAAGGTTTCATGTGAGAACCCGCTGCCACAGGCTCCACAGTTCCGTCCAGGCCAAGCAGAAGGATAAGCAGACCATCTCGCAGCTGGAGAAGAGGCTGAAAGTTGAGCAGGAGGCGCGGGTCCTGGCTGAAAAACAGCTGGCCGACGAGAGGAAGAGGAAGAAGATGGAGGAGGCCACGGCCGCCAGAGCGGTGGCGTTAGCCGCGGCCACCAGGTACTCCTTACCCAAACGTTCAATAAGGCGGACGGTTAGCGCTCACATTTTTGTTTTCCCTTCCAGAGTGGAGTCGACCGATTCCCTGCGCGGTCGTATCAGAGATCTGGAGACCGAGTGCAAGAAGCTCAGCATGGACGTGAAAGTCAAAGAGGAGCAGATCCGAGATCTGGAGGGCAAGTGCCAGGTAGGACCGAGGAGTCTGCACGAACTTGCCGTTTCCGATTGAATGTTAGCGCCGCCGTTGCAACCGGCGAATCTCGCCTGCAGGAGTTGCGCAAATACAAGGAGAACGAGAAGGACACTGAGGTCTTGATGTCGGCGCTGTCAGCCATGCAGGAGAAGACGCAGCACCTGGAGAACAGCCTGAGCGCCGAGACCCGGATCAAGCTGGACCTGTTCTCCGCTCTGGGCGATGCCAAAAGGCAGCTGGAGATCGCGCAAGGTCGAGAGGGAGGGTTCGAAACGGCGCGCGGCGCGCACAGCTTAGGTCGCTCACACTTGGGTGTCTTCCTACATATGCAGGCCAGATCCACCAGAGGGAGCAAGAGATAGCAGAGCTCAAGCAGAAGATCGCCGAGGTGATGGCGGTGATGCCCAGCCTCTCTTATTCGGCTGACAGCAGCAACCTGAGCCCGGTGACCCCGCACTACTCCTCCAAGTTCATGGACAATAGTCCCTCCTCCCTGGACCCCAACGCCTCAGTCTACCAGCCCCTCAAAAAATGACCGGGCTGACTTTTTTCTTTTTTTTTTCTTTTCTTTGAAGCTATTTGTTTCACTTCGGGTCATCCTGAGTTTACAAGCCCTCCGACAGATTTTGCACTGAGAGACGCAACTCCTGCCGACATATCAACATTTGAAAGGAGTGTTTTGAGTCGGGTTGGGAGGTTTCAGGCAGATTGATTTCAATAAACGGGGGAATTCTTTGTCGGCCGAGAAAGAGACGACGTCGCGCGTGGCTTTTCGTCACCGTATTCCTCAACAGGCTTTTGTTTCGTATGAGTCAATTTGGGCTTAATTTCAAGGCACCTAAGCAATCGAGTTGAGAGATACATGAATGTAAGCCTATTCATGCTTTGGGATCCCTGTTAACGTAAAGCGATGATTGTTTGCTATCTAGAGTATAAGAATTTCCCCCGCTCGATTAAACGCTGTAGTTGAGACCTTGAGGATTAATCACGGCACTGCCAAAACACGACAGAGTACATCACCTTGTTTCCGCAAACGTGTTCTTTTCGATGTGGACCAAATTCCAACCTGTTCGGCCATATCCTTTGATGAATTTAATAATGATGTCTCGGTAACTGCTCTTATTTTGCAGATTATTCAGTGCCTTTCAATTCTGCAATTTTTTTTCAAAAAGCTGCAGCCGGATGCTTTCTGGTGGGGGCTTTTTCCTATCATTTACGTGTCACCAGCTCAACTAAGAACTTGTTTTGCAATTTCCCAACTTAAATATGACAGCCTGAATTTTGTCTTAAAAGGGAAACAATGTTTTCATTGAGACAGTCTTGGTGTGACAAATATCAACCAAAACGGCTTGTCTCCTGAAGCCTAAAAGATGGCATCCCTTTGTTTACAGCAATGTACATTGACCTCCGGAGGAATGTTGCTTTGTTTAGTTAAGTGCCAAGTGTTGTGTTCTCCATTCTTACTTCAATTGGTGTAATTAGCTTTTTTTTTTTTTTAAAGGTGTTCAATTGTTTTTGTGTCACTAGAACGTATCTAGATGGTGTAGAGCAGGAGTGTCAAACTCATTTTTGTCGCGGGCCACATTGTAGTTACGGTTTCCCCTGGAGGGCCGTTATGAATTTTGGGAAACCATACAAATGTTTAATCCCCTCCACATCTTGCATACACAGCACACAACAAATTGATGAATAACTAGTTTTAAAATCTGAAGTCAAGAATAATGACTCTTATTGGGGATTACAAATGACAGTTTGAAATTTTGGTTCCGACTTTAGCATGCGTCATGGAATTTGACATGCTTGATTTGCTTTCGCGGGCCGCATAAAATGATGTGGCGGGCCAGACCTGGCCCCCGGGCCTTGACTTTGACACCTGTGGTGTAGAGTTTACAAGGCCGATTGCAATGAAGCAGCGGGTTGTGACTCCGATTGTGTTATTCATACATGTATTTACTTGTGGATTTAATTTGGGGACAGTATTTTTGTACTTCTCATGATGTTGACTGCTCTAATTTTCCAACCAGGTCGGGATTTTGTGAATGTGAACCATTTTGATCATGTTTGTGCTATCATGTGACCTTAACCTGGAACACTGTTGTTGCGGATCACTCACTTTCAGTACTGTACATTCAGTTTGTATTGTGAGAAAGGAAGAATGAAGAGAGGCAAAGAAAAGTGATTTGTGTTCCCCCCCTCTGTTTTCCACATCTCACTTTACGCAAAGTAACGGTCTTCAGTTTGCCCATCACTATTAAAGTCTTGCTGGAGGCAGTGCAAGCTATTCAGACTGCGTGATGTTTATCCCCGGCATATATTAAATCGTGTTTCAATAATCTAAAGCCTTTGAGACCATACTGTTCGATACGGAACGGTCCTTCCAGAACTGGAGGACATTTTCTGTCCCCTGCGAAATGTCATTCATTGCAACAAGGCAACTGACTGTCGAGCTATAATAAGTTACTTCTGATATCCAAATTCACATAAAATCCAACGTTTTATTTTCCAAGACGGCTTTTCGAGCTTTGTGTCGTTTCACGCGGGTAGCAAGATTTCTGACGGTCCCTGAAGGCACCGCGAGGACGCGCTGCCCCCAGCGGTTCGCCGGTCAGCACTCGTGAAACTTCCCCGGATTGTCCGCGTCTTGTAACGCCGAGATGGATGCCCTGAAGTCGGCCGGGAAAGCCATTATCCGAAGACCCAGTGTGGCTAAACAATCCTGGACTGCCAGAAGACACAAAAGTAAGTTTTTTTTCCCCCTTTAATCTGAATAAAAATAAAGTGTCACGATCGTTTGCTCATCGTTACATTTGCATCACATGAAAGTATTTTGGTTCTCTTGTGAATTAGTCAAATCCCTAAATGTGTAGCTGAGGTTTTCTACTTTAATGCGCAGACGGTAACCCCCTTCAAGAGTGCTCCTTTAAATAGTAAATAGATTGTCCTGATGTAGTCACTTGCTATTTATTGCCTAGTTGTTGAGTATACTTTTTTTCAATTGCAAACACACGCGCGCGCACGCGCACACGCACGCTTCCGTTTGACTGATGTAAACGTTTCGGTCTACCGCTTTTCGGTCATTTTGTTTCGGTCTATAACATACAAACAAATACAGAGACTTTCCATCTTGGGGTGACATAATGCGGCAAGGCTCGCACAAATTCAGGCAGAGCCCGGAGGTACATGACACTTCTCAGACAGGGAAAGAGGGGAAAAAAATGCCCTCAACCTCTTGTCAACACTTCAATAGTCAATATTGTTTTTGATCATTGGATGTTTTTGATCATGCGTAAACATTTATTTGAAGACTGATTCAACTTTAGTCTTACTCTATGTCGCGGAACACTGTTGCAAATCAAGACTCTTTTTGTAATCCAGATTTTCTCCATGGAAGGAATTTCACGCTAATCGTGTTGTTCAAAGTGATGATTAGCGGAATTAAGGCTTCCTGGTAAATGCGGCAAGTGACCCACTTGTTGTCGAAATAACATAACACATTGTCGTATAGATTACAGTACAGGATTGGGCTCCTGGGAACACATTCTTCACCAGCGCTGACCCGTATCGACCGTCCCAGACCCTCCCGAGTTGCCTCACGTTACAAGGAACTACAATGGGTGACTTTATTTATGGCGGGGGGGGAGGGGGGGGGGGGGGGTCATGAGCACATACAAAACAATACCGGCTGTTTATCAAGTTCAGCATTTATATCTAAGAACCATCAAGTAGTTTTGCTGCAGCGGCCCTCATCCGCCACCTCAACTTGGATTGTGGCTCGGTTGCATACATTTACTTTGACTTATGGTATGTTTGAATGTCTGTTTAAATAAACAAACAAACAAAGAAAAGAAGGAAACATTTGGCGCCAGGGGTGTATGGACACAGTTGACGGTTTCCATGGAGATTGCGTGTTTAGCCAACTGCCTACCATTTTGGAGGAGCGTGGAAATAGATGGGCCAGAGTCTAAATTGATGGAAAAATAATATTGGCTTGCTTCTATGCCACTCTTTGTACTGTTTATTTCGGGGGGGGGGGGGTTCTTTACTCCTGTGTGAATTTATTTTAGTTGCTAGCACATGTATGCTTTGTTTGCATTGGTTTGTTTTGTGTCTCAGTGCATGCGGTGCTGTTGCTGCCTTTCCTGTATGATGATGTTACTGAAGTACTCGTGCCACTCTTGTTAAGAGAAAAAGCGGCACAACCTCCAGCCATCCGTGTACTAGAGCGCTTGTCCTCATTAAGTCGCGAGTCGGCCGACTTTGGCGAGAGTACATCCTGGTTGATAATGCACAACAATTTTTGCATTCTGTCCATTAGTTTCTTCCCTAGTTTGTAGTTATCTCCGAGATTATAAATGAAATGACTCAAGTCCAATTTCGCAAAACAAAAACATGAGCAAGATCAAAGAGAAAATAACATAAATACAAGGCGGGAGACTGGAGAGCAAAGACGACAAAGATGAGGTCGAGAGAAAACAAGACTTACGCAAGAGCAGCAACAAGGTCAATCATCGGACAGAGACACGGGCCCTTGGCAGTCTTTAAAAACTTGGCTAACCTGATGACGGAATTGGCAGCAAGTGTGCACGCTGGATGGAAGGCTCTCCTCTGCCACCTGCTGGAGACACACAAGAACAGGCTCTTGACATTCCAGATGATAGATTGACAGAACACAGACAGCACCTCCGACCGAGATATGTCCCCGCTCCCTTTCCCTTTTAGGAGCAGTGAGCAGATGAATCGGCTCAACTCAAGCTGCATTTCTTTTCCTTTTTTCCAATGTTCAGACTTAAGTTGCCAATTTTAGGACTTGAAGCTTGCTTGACAAGAACTTAACTTTGACTTTAATTCTATCACTTAAAAAGTTTCAGTTGAAAATCGGCATTTAATTTTATTTTTTACCTTATAAGAAGTGCAGAGGCCGCCACTTAATTGATGAGGTATAACAACGATGACATCTGACCTAATCTGCAGCTACAAAAAAAAACAAAGTTTTGCATCAGTTATGTGTTCCAGTGACAAAGTCATAAATAATGTTAAAACCGAAATGAGACTTAGTCCCACTTGTAACCGTTATTGGAAAACAGCATCATTCGTTGATTTGGTTACATTTGATTTGACATTGGGAAGAGCTTCCAGAAAACTGGACGGACACGAGAGAGACCATCTTGGAGGGGATGACCTTTAGCCTCCGTCACCTCGGAATGACCTTAGTGGACCAGCCCAAAGGCGAGGAACTGGCAGCCGCCGCGGTGAAGAGGATCGTTGCCACAGTAAGAGCAAAATATTTGCTCCATTGCTTTGCCTTGCTCAAATGATACGTCGGGGTTTGTTCATTCGGAGAAAGTTCTTTCCGTTGCCACCCAGAAGGACGGTGATTTAATTTGACATTCATTTAGTATTTTTTTTTTGTGCGTGGCAGGGAAAATTCTGTGGGAAGAAAGCGCAGAAAGTCTACCTCAAAGTGACTCCACAAGGCATCACCCTCTATGACGGTTGCACCAACAACTTCATGGAAAACATCTCCATATACAGGCGCGTGTGCAGAGCTGCCTGCTTTTGTCATCCGGCGCTATGTATGCCCTAACTTCTCACCGCCGCACTGCAGAATATCCTACTGTGCGGTGGACAAAGTGCACGACAGAGTGTTTGCATTTATCGCCCAAAACACCCTCAACGGGACGTTGGAGTGCCACGCCTACCTGTGCTCCAAGAGGAAAGAGGTGCGAACGGTGCTCTCCTTATGATCTCACTCAGTCTTTACAATTGCTTGACATGAACTGGTTGTTCTTCAAATGTTTGGATGGTTTCTTCCGCAGGCGCAGGCTGTAGCCCTGACAGTAGCGCAGGCCTTTGGAGTAGCTTTTGAACTGTGGCAAGTCACCCGAGAAAGTAAGCCTTCGACTCCTTGCGGTAGACCCGTCCAACAGAGACTTGACGACATTAGAGTCCTTAAATAGTCGGCTGATTCGCATTGGTAGCAGGTGTGCGAGCTGGAGGGACGGCCCTCTTCTGCCACCTGCTGGTGAAAGAACAGGAGCGTTACAATTCCGATCATAAAAGACCTCGAATATCCTTTCTTGTCTGTGTTTTAGAGAAAGGAAGGCGAGTCCAGTCAGGTTCAAGCGACGGGCTCAGCGGCGGCTCCGGTTCCGAGAGATCCCCCGGCCCCGAAGGTAAAACCGCTGCCACCCAGAACCAAACCATAAAGACGCATTGGGCTCTATTTTCGCGACCGGTCAAAGTCACTCACTGCTCCTGAATGATTTGATTTCGACAATGATTCAAAGGCTTTGATGCCCGCTGTTGTCATATTTCTGAGTGAGATACATCTGACATTCACGTCACATGCCAGCGGAGCTCAGACTCCGTCTGCCCGTCGCCCCATCAAATTCCTCCAAAACCAATCCCGCACGTGCCGTCAATGAAAAAAAAAAAAAAGCCGGTTATGTTCAAGGAATGCCATCTCTGACACTCTCACATTAAAATGGAGAATTGTTGTCTGACCTGCAAGACGTTGCCGCGGTCGACCT
This sequence comes from Hippocampus guttulatus, assembly GCF_054856545.1. Lineage (NCBI taxonomy): Eukaryota > Metazoa > Chordata > Actinopteri > Syngnathiformes > Syngnathidae > Hippocampus > Hippocampus guttulatus. Next base: position 1,431,434 of record NC_141278.1, on the reverse strand, counting down.
GTTGGACGCTGAGACGAATGAGAGCGTCGATCAAATGGACAACCACGGGACATCTGAGAGGAACGATAATCCAGCCTGGGTAAAATATAGTGACACCCACCTATACACAGTTACTTCGTGATGTCTGAGAAGATAAAGCCTTTTTAAATATATATATATATATATATATTTTTTTTTTTAAATGTAGGCACTAGAAGATGACTTGGACGAGGCCTTCTCCAGGTGAGTTTGGTGTGTTAAGTGGTGTCAGTATTTAGCTAAACTAATTCATGGTAATCCCCATTCACCCACCCCCCCAATAATAAAACCTGCTTCAAAATATTCTCATATTGTAGTTGACACTTATTTTGCTTGGCCCCTTGCTGTTGATTTTTCTGTGTACTACGACACAATGAAAACGTAGGCAGTAGTTGAATCAACTACAAATAATGGCTGGAATAGAACAACTGAATACAGCATTCCAGAGCTGTCTTGGATATAAAATGTGTACACAGCCCTGTTCTAATGTCAATGTTTTGGTGACATGTCCCCAAAAAATTTTCTTTCCTGCTTTGCAAAACTCAACTTCATTGAGCACTTTAAAAGCCACCATAGGACGCACAATACAAACCAAGAGATGATAAGGTTTCTTAAATACTTCATATACAGCAATGTACAAAACCACCACATAAAGTATATATATATATATATTTATATTTTTGTCTTGTTAGTTTAACATTTCTAACAAGCTCAACTTTGGTATGTTTGTGTCTCCAGCTGTGCTGCGGACAGCTCGGGTTCACTTCCAGGTGACGTTGAGTATTGCTGTCAACAGTTTTGTATCCTAATTTCGATAATCATCGCAAATCACTTTGCACCTCCGAAACACCGTCGCGTGTGCTCTTAGCTCACTTTCATGCTGTGACTCGATTCAGTTTGCTTAAAATTCCTCCAAAATGAGAAAAAAAAATGGATTCATTCTCACGTCGGGCAATAATAACTAATCTGATTTGAATTCCTTTTCAAGGGAACTGAACCTGTTGCCATCGATGTTGTCTTTACATGTAATTTTTGAATCGTCCCCCTAGACTGGCCGAGTCACGTACTCACTCCCAGATCTTGGACGTTGGGCTGATGCCCCAACGCTGACTGTTTGAACCTGCCTGGGACGGCGTCAAATGGCAGCCCCCCCCCCCCTCCCCCAAATCCCCCAAAATGCCCTCTTTGGGAATGACTTCCTCAGCATTTCGACAAGGTGCCGCTTCACATGGATGCACAGTGACTTCACGAGCTAATGGGAATTTTGCTGTATTTATGTGTGCATGGGATGATGACAAAAACAAATCAATCAATCAATCAATCAATCAATCAACAAAGTCATAAGAACTAACTAACTGCAGCGTCCCAACACACACACACACACACACACACACACACACACACACACTTCACGATAGTTCCTTGGCCTGAAGATGTCAAAAGAAGCAATAGTTTATGTTAGAGATGTATTTGGGCCGAAGCGGCGGCTAGGTGAGTTTTTTCAGCAAATATTGAAGGATAGGTTCCCAAATGCCAGGCTGCAAATATATGAGGCTCCCTGGGGTTTTTTTTGTATTTTTTATGTGATTATGACTAAATTATACCCACTGATTTGAAATAATAAAAGTAGTTCTGAAAAAAAAGTGTCATTTGAGTAATTCTGTCAATAATCTGACCCTGTGCAAGTGCATACATTTTAAATGTTTTTTATTATGAACTGCAAGTGGATGGGTGTCTATTTTTTCCCCCTCGGTCTTCTTCTATCTACAACTAGTTGTTTTTATTCGATAGTTTTTGTGACGTGCTTTAGGCTCAACAAATTTTTTAAAAAATCATTGAAATAAATAATTGCGATCTGATTTGCTTTGGGAGAGTAAGCAAAGAACAGTTCTCTTGCTAACTTGCAGGTGGCGATGTTGTACCACAGGCAAGGGGATCCAAGTGTGAAGTAATGTATTTATTTTTTTTAAATCTTTCATTGACAAGACCTTGCTTTCACCACCTGGAGATGTTGTCTTTTGTCTTCAAATGTCCACTGTTGTGACTTTTTACTATTGTTATTTACTATTGTTATGACTTTTTCTGTCATTGCTATTATCACTCGTATGACTAGTGAATCGCTGTTGGAATTGTATGTCACATGAACTCGTCGGCACTCGTGTCAAATAACAGTGTTGTGATGCAGCGCTGTAGTTTACTCGCTTCCTCAAAGGCCAAAAATGGCACGAGCGGTCAGTTGAAAGGCATCCCTTGGAAGACCGTCCTTTTAACTGTTGCACTCGAGTCGTTGCGCTTAGCGTGCCGAATGCCTGTAGCAACAAAGAGCACACTAATACGCTTAGTACACGTACACTTAGCACACGTACACGTACACACACGTCGTCTTGGCACATTCTGTACTCGATTGTGGGAGGCCGAAAGTCACGTGATCGGCCTCACACTCGCTCGCTCTCTGCGAATCGGTGTGGCAGGGACATTGCGTCCCACTCTGCGTACTTAACCACCTGCATTATTAAACAGGCTTCCCTCACGCTTGGTTTCATGGAAGCATGCAGAGAAGACCAGAGAGGGACTAGGAAGACCAAAAGAGCACTTTTACTCTCAAGAGTATGGAAAAATGCTTCGAGCTGGAACTGCGTGGTGCATTTATGTCAATAAGGTGCCGAGGACTCAAAGGTCAAGTGAGAAACGAGTTTCCAAAATGGCCCCAAGGCAGTTTTGTGTCTCTCGGTGGTTTTGTTTGTTTCGGTTTGTCTTTATTATTTTTTGCCAGAGTGACGCTGTATAGCAGGGGTCCCCAACCTTTTTTGTGTCACGGACTAGTTGAGACAAGTACACGCTGTTTGCGGATCGGCAACCTTTTTTTTTTTTTTAATCGCTTTTGAAGCACTGGTTCTGACAACAAAGAGAATTCAACATTTTAAAAACTCCTTTTTTTCATTCCTATCAGACAGGTTTTCTGACAGTAAAACAAATATTATAAAAATAACACCGCCAACTACTAAGAAATGGACCAATCAGAAATCATGAATACGCCTTATCATGTCAACGCCGTCATTTTTAAGTGATGAGCCCACATATGCCGTAAGCATCATTGCTACTTGCAAACGTGGATGATCAAAAGATAACACAATTCACTTTCATCTGGTGATTGCCGGCTAGTTATAAGCAATCATAATAATTAGCAAAACGATTGTATAACAAGGCGGCCCGGTAGTCCAGTGGTTAGCACGTCGGCTTCACAGTGCGGAGGTACCGGGTTCGATTCCAGTTCCGGCCTCCCTGTGTGGAGTTTGCATGTTCTCCCCGGGCCTGCGTGGGTTTTCTCCGGGTGCTCCGGTTTCCTCCCACATTCCAAAAACATGCATGGCAGGCTGATTGGACGCTCTAAATTGTCCCTGGGTGTGAGTGTGGGTGTGGATGGTTGTTCGTCTCTGTGTGCCCTGTGATTGGCTGGCAACTGATTCAGGGTGTCCCCCGCCTACTGCCCGGAGACGGCTGGGATAGGCTCCAGCACCCCCCGCGACCCTAGTGAGGATCAAGCGGTTCGGAAAATGGATGGATGGATGGATTGTATAACAAGGCGTGGTTGGGGACCCCTGCTGTACAGGACAAAAAACATCTGCACGCGCGAGGAATTCACGCACCCAAAAAGTCTTATAAATATGCAAAAATGGTACATTAAAAATATTTATTTCTTGATCATGTCGTACAGTACATACTTGGACATTCACATTTTCTTGGAAAATAGGATGGGCGTTTTACTTAATTTCCTCACATGACAATGGAGAAAATTAACTAAAAAAAAATGATTGAAGTTGATGTCGATATGTTTATTTCACGAGCGCGTTTTGCAATCGTGTCAACAATTGAACATTATGTGCTCAAAAAAAAAAGTGTTGTTGACACAACCACAGGAGTGCCCTCCATTTTGCAAGACAAAGTCGAGCGGGAGGTGATGGCAAGCCATTTCAGCATTGGGGATATCCTACTAGTGCTTGTCCAGGTACTAGTTGAATAATTGGGGCAAAATAGTAGGATGACTCTCGGAACCACGAATTGAATAGGTAGCGTGCACCGGTGACAACTATGCGCACCAGTCGAACAAATATGGAGGTAATGACAAAATGATGCACACTAGTGAATGACTACGTTATACTAGTGACTCTTTTGTCCATTACTGTGTGACAGTTATGCATGCCGGTATAACCGAGGTGGCCAAGTTGAACGACTAGGGCGCACTAGTGGCACAAATGTCTCATGAGTGACTTTTTTTTCTCCCCATTAGCGCATGATGTACAGTAGTATCACGACAAGTCCACCTTAATGGAACTATTATCTTACTTGCGCCGTTTTCCACTTCTGTATGACAATGATGCACGCTAGTGGAATGACTCCGGCGCACTAGTCGAATGGCTGCCATGCCCTAGTGTGCTGAATGGTCCGTGCACTAATAGACCAACGATGTCTTTCGCTGACAGTTTTCCGGATCTTTCTAACAATTGTGCGTGCCGATGGAACGACGAAGCTGCACTAGTAGAACAACAATCTTACTGGTGCACCACTGCGGTGCCCACGAATGCTGAAAAGGGTGCACCAATAGAAAGGTGAACATTTTTCCATGTTGTATTTTGCTTTGTAAATAACATGTCAACATGACTGTGAATGTTGTTCCTTTTTTTTTTTTTCCCTCTTACAGAATATGTGCATATTATTTGATATATAGTCACAGCACGATTCTCCACCGGCTTTTGGAAATACATTTGGTTTCACTGAAGACCGAGAAGTCATACACAAATATATACCGCGGATAGCATCGTATTTGATCACATCAATGCCGCGGTGCAAAACAAAAAACAACTCAAGGTCCCAATCTTGTGCCTATGCATGTATTATTCTCAAGGATGTCCCGACAGTACACTCAACCTGTCGCCATTCTGCATTCCAGCCATTTAAATGTTTCCAAGTAACCTCCGGACATCCAAGTGCATGGAAGCTTGTTGAAAAAGTAGTGAGACGTCACTTATAAAATCATCGCAATCTGCGTGTGTCACGGCCGCTGTTGGCTGGTGGAAGGGAAAGACGGTGTGCTGTTAAAAAAACAAACAAACAAAAAAAAAAAAACTTGTCATATTGTCTTCCCCCAAATGTCAAGAACCAACAGATGAGACAATCAGGAAGTGTAAGCACAGCAAAGGGTGCTTTTGATCACAACCAAACGCCCTTTATCCTCCATTGTTCCCTTGTTGGAAGCCTTTTGATTGCACTCGATCAGAAGTTTTTCCAACAGTTCTTCATTATGCCAAGAGCAGTTGAACGTTGCATCTGTAGTCCAGCATGTTTTGGCTGCAGAACGCCTCTCAGGCTCTAAAGGAGAAGAAAATGCACTGGAAGCAATTCTATAATCATAGTTTTGATGGCTTATCGTCTCCCCGCGCCCCCTCCCCCCGCCCTTTAAACCTATTCAATAGTTCACCATTAATCCTGCTTACGAAGATAACTCTGGAATGTTTATGAAGTCAACAGTGAAAGATTGCATTACCGCAGCCGAGGAGATTGTTTTCCTCCCCACTCGCTTGTTAGCGGAATTACGACTCAAAATGGATTTACGCAAAACGGGAGCATAAAATTCAGCACATTATGCTGCAGATCCAAACAAATGTGCAGGTGTTTTTTTTTTTGTTTTTTTTTAATCCAACTATGTTCATGCAATGACTTTGAATATTTTCTCATGGATGAATGCATCTGAACGATTATAAAGTGTTATGAATACGTCAGCAGGATTCCGACTGTATAATGCTTCCATCTGTGTGCACGGTATATACGTATTTCTTTACATGTACCATCCATTTCCTGATTCGCTTATTTTCACGAGGGTGGAGGTCATGCTGGAGCCGATCCCAACTGTCATCGGGCAGGGCTACACCCTGAACCGGTTTCCAGATAATCGCAGGGCACCCATAAACGAACAAGCATTCACGCTCACAATCACACCGAGGGACAATTTCGAGTGTTCCATTAGCCTGCCATGCATGTGCCACAAAATGTGGGAAGAATCTGGAGTACCCGGAGAAAACCCACACAGGCACAGGGAAAACGTGCAAACTCCACACAGGAAGGCCGGAGGCGGAATCGAACCCTGCACTTCTGCACTGTGAGGCCGACATGCTAACCCGTCGACTACCGTGTCGCCACATTTAGATTCAGCTTTAAAAAAAACAACATTAAATACGGTAAGGGCATTAGTCATCACCCGTCCTGAGGTTTGAAGTTATTGCAGGGTGGGCAGACGGCGAGCGGCTGTTAAACGTTGCTGCGCAGGAGACCTCCCTGCGGATGCTCGGGAGTGCTGCACTCCGACGAGTTCTTGGCCTTGTCTTTGTTGTTATTGGGCTCGTTGTCTTTGATGATGTCGTACTGACGGCAGAACAGGGCAATCACGCCTGCGACACAAAGGCGGGGTTGAAAGTGTCGGAAGCCACCCGTGCAGACAGACGGGTGAGATTAAAAACGTAGCAGCGGAGGGAAGACAGAACGTGCATGCGTGTGTGTGTGTGAGGAGATTGACACAGGCGGCGCGGAAGAAGAATAATTCATGATGGGGGAGTTACGTGGGCGGTGGAGACAGGAGGCCAAGTTCGGCCTGATGCATCCGTCCACCTCTGCCATACCTTGAGGTCCAATTAAACATGGGAAAAAACAATCTGCCCTGTCAGCCTTGACGTACGAATACAGTATTATCCTTTGCCAGTCTTCCCACCCCAAAAAATATGCATCATTCCATAATGGTGTTGCTTTACAATAATCATAATACTACAAAAATCTGTGTTGACAAATGGCAAGTCAAGAACGAAGCATTTTTTGCCACATTTTGTTGGCTTCGTTTCAATGGACATTGTGCGTGCGGCTCCTTCTGGAGTCGACACTTTGGCAGAAGACGGTCGCCCTTGCTCAGTAAGTCGCAGCAATATGAGTCATTTCCCATTGCGCCACTGTGTCTGTTGCTATTTATTAGCCCGTTTATGGTGAGATGCATTATTTGTTAGCATTAAGCTAAACTGACTTTACTGAGGCAAAGCTGTGAGCTTTTTGAATTGTCTCCGTTTCACATTTGGTTTGACGGTAAACCGGAAGCGGCAATAAACAGCTTGAGGCATACTTTTTTTTTCTGAAGAATCGTTCGCCCTCGAACAAACTGCTACTTTGTTGTGACGTAAGTTGAGTTCACCACTTCCATAAAAGCGTTCGGACCTGCTTACCTGCCCACATGACAAGAACCACTGCGATGATGATGACCTCGCCCGCTCGGAGCTGAGCGGCCTGGCCCATTTCTTCCAGTGTGAGCTCGTCTGGGAAGAGAACATAAGGAAATGACTCCAAAGTCGTACTTGCTACCCTTCCTAACGAGTCTCGCATGAACAAAATATTGGCACAATGGATCATAACCACAAGTGAAAAAAAAAAGGACTTGCTGTCTTGCTCTTCCTGTACTTATGCAAAGCTTTTAAAGTATATTTGAGACCGTTCTCCTCTCTTGGGGATGTTTCTTTGAGATACGCTGCCACCCCCCCCCCCCCCCCCCCTCACGACTTGCCTCTCTTATCGCCCCGCCGCCGATGAGCGTTTAATATTTGCAAGGTCCCCTCTGAAGCAGTCGCTCTTGACGTTCGAACTGGGTCGGCCCTGATAAAATTGGAAGCAGTGCATGCGGTGGCTGCAGACAAACCGTTTCTTTCCTCCGCATTTGCGAGGGAGGACTGTAGCCCGTACGTGAGGGTGGGGCTTACGTTTTTTTTGTGGTCAAATGTCAAATAGGCCTCCTTTTGAAATGAATTGGCCGGGAGGGGGGGGGGGGGGGATAGGCGTTTTTATGTTCCTTTTATCATGCTATTTTCTGTCCCTCACCCGGACTCATGGACGCCAGCTTCTCGGATTCTTTGGGGGTTCGGAAGAAAACGGGCTCACTGGGGGGACTGCTTCCTCCCATGCTTATGCTCTGCACGTGAACGATGTACTCGGTGTCCTCGTCCAGTCCCCACAAGGCACACGAGCGTGTGGTGGTGTTCACCTCCTGGATGAAGCGCAGCATGCGCACGTCCTTTTTCTGCGGAGCGGCGGCAAAGGCGAGCGTGAGGTTTCGAAAACGCTGTCACGTAAAGCGAAAGGCTATTCAACTTGATGACCAAATAAGCTCCAAAAGTAAACATATGTGGACAAAACTCATCTCCGGTCCCTCGGCTCGAAAACGTTACGATGCATAGAGAAGCGTGGCTGGGCGCACCTGTTGTGTGACGGCAAATCCGATGACGGGGTCTCCCTCTGGAGTCTCCCATGTGACCACGGCCGAGTTGACCTCGATCTCCTTGATGGTCACATTGAGCGGAGCTGACAGTAGGCTTTCTGAGACGGCAAAAAGAAAAGACGATTTCATCAGATGACATGTAATATTCATGCCCAATATGACCACACGGTCACTCACTGTGTCAGATCATCGCCTCCCTGCCCACCGGGCGATCTTTCATTTCCGTTAATACTGAGCGTAATGAAGCACACCGAGACCTTTTGGCGAGTGCCGGCTTGCTCATTAGTCTTCTCATCTTCCTGCTTCCGCCGCACGTTTCCGTACGGCTGTTAAATGCTGTGCCTTACAGCCAGCGCGGTTCCCTAAAAGCGATAATAATATGCAAGCCATATTGTCAACAATAATAGCCTGAAGTCCTCAAGCAGGCTTATGAGAACTCTTTATAGTCAGTGCCGTTCTGATACGTTGGCAATGCATGAAGGAGAAATCTTTTGAGGACGTCGTAAAAAAAAAAAAAAAAAAACGACGGAAACAAATGACAAATTGTGAATTTGTCGGCCATCAAGTGCACATCTGCCCTGCGATTGGCTGCCAGCCGGTTCAGGGTGTCCCCCGCCTACTGCCCAAAGACTGCTGGGATAGGCTGAGGATAGAAGCAGATCGGAAAATGAATGAATATGAATGAAAGTGCACATCATTTCATGACCTTGATCAATTTTTTTTCAATACATTTTTTGACTGACATTCTCTTTGTTCGCACCAACCAATCAACAGTCTAAATAAATAATTACAAGTTGAAATCAAATAATTACTCCCGCTGCTGTTTGGTCACCTTTCAAGTCCTCAAAAGAGGGACCGATAGTCACTTTAGAGGCCAGGCGTGTCGTGCATGTTGTCCTTAATGTCAGTGGAAGGATGACTAGAATCTCCGCTGAACAAACCAACACGATCATGGGACCTTGCTCGAGAGGTCATTCGGAATCACCAAAAAAAAAAAAAGGGGGGGGGGTGGATCACTTGTCTTTGACAACTATTCATTCAAAGTTTGAATAAATTGTTTTATTTCGCTCCGCTTTGATGACTTTGCCCTGCCCGAAGCGCATCTGCCACCTGTCTTTCTCACATGGGGTCGCCATGGCGACCGCATCATCTCGGGACACTGCACACCCAATGATGATCATGCTGTTCTCCAAAGAAAAATGTACTGTCTCCCACTTTCTTTTCTCCGTTCAATACTAACGCCATCAACACAGCGCAAGAGGAAAACTCGATGACATAACACACGAGGAACATCATCACCCCCCCCCCCCCCCCGCCCCCCTCCCGGGGGTGACAAAACGCCGCGTGGCCCCCAGAAGCCTTCCAGTGTGCGGATGCAGTGTTCAAGCATGCATGCGAAACGCTGACAGTGCTGACTTTAGCACACAATTAGAAGCAACGGATTTCCATCACTGACAATCATCACTAAGAGGCTGACATTTTTTCTTTTCCTCCCAAGTCTTCTGAAATCACCCTATGTGACGAACTGTGGAAAACTGTCCGCTTTCAGGAATGAAAGCTGAGAGTCAACAATTCCTAATTGCTAATGTGCATGAAAAATTGCATTCGCAAAACACATTCGGAGCGACAGAACAAAATGTGCGGCGCATTCTGGATGAGTCACCAGTTTACATCTTACGCCTTTGTAGCTTCGATTGTGATGTACGGAGGTCAGAAAAATGAAGGGGTGTTCGTACCCTATTGAAAAGTGAAAGGAAATCTAGTATATGAATTGCAACTGGACTGTAACAGAAGTGTCGGATACCCACAGCTTCACAGGTAAAAGTGTAGCACTCGTTTGGCTAATATTTGATTTTTTAACATTTTTCTTTCACTAAAACGGACATTTTTCCTTTTGTGGGATTTCCTCCCCAGCATGGACCACCTACGCATCCCATCGAGGCACACGCCACTCATTCGAGTTTTATGACACCTGCTCTGTTTACAACCTGTAGGGGGCATATTTGCACGATATCTGGAGATTGCTGTAATATGCTGCTATGTATCGACTTTTCTTTGTCCTTTACACACTCAGTTTAGCTGAAAGGGGAATTGCACTACACCCCCCCCCCCCCGCCCCACAAACAAGGTGATGTTGAATGAGACATTTGAAAACGAGCACTTTAATACACCCACATCGTCAGTCACTTTGGCTTCGCAAGCAAACTGAATGCACAAGACATGCACTGTAGACACGCACACACACGGACACACACACGCACACGCACGCCTCACTCAAATCCGTTTCCAGCCGTGAGCATGTGTTCTCTTGAGCAACACGTGTTGGAGTCATGCACGACCGTCTGCGGGTAAGGAGCTTCTTTTTACTCACCGGCTCGAACGGGGGACGTGCACAGGAAGCCGAGAAGGATCACAGACCGCCACAAAGACCCAAACATCCCTCCTGCCTCCCGGCTTGGTCTTCCTCCTCTTCTAACGTGTCTTTCCACACGGCGTGGCCCATTTAGAGCATCCCCCGAGGGACGCACGCATCATCCCGAAGCTCCTTGCGTTTGCGTCGGCAACGTCGACCGAGGCTCGCCGCAGCAGGAGGAGGCTGAGGATGATGAGGTTGATCATGAGGAAGAGGAGTGTCCAGCTGTTGGAATGTACGTGGTGCAGTCTCGCTCTCGCACTCTCTCTCTCTCTCTCTCACGCTCTGTCTCACTCTCTCTCTCGTTCTCTCTCTCTCATAGATGGTGTCCATCTGTTTGGCCAACGCGCTTTTCAAAAATAAGATTTAATGTCCCAGGTCGCAGGTTTGAAGTCCATCAGATGAAATCTCTAGTACAAGGGTGCAAAAGTATGACCCCGTAACTGTGCCAAAACGAGCCAAAAATGTAAATTCAAATACCCATAACTCATTTATGGCATATGGCTACCTTAAAGATGTATTTTGTGGGGGTCCTACACTTGCCTTCCAATTTTCGTAGACCTAGGTCAAACTGGGGTAGGTTTTTATTCATGTTTAGGCCCTCCAGAGTGATCTGGGAAATGGGGAGCATGAATTAAATGAGAAATATTTGAGTCTCGTAGGTAGAACTGAACAAGCTCCTCTTTCATTTGGAGATCATAAAAAATAGGTTAGATTTGATGTATTTCTGGATTTATTTTGTGCGTCATGACGGAGGGGCTCGGGTTCTTTTACTTTTTAAAAGAATTCGACACAGCATGAATGGCTAAAGCGTCGGCAACAAAAGTGAGCCCACCCATTGGTGAGAATGTGCAACTAAAGCCATTTCACCTCCCTGTTCCGTGTGACCTGTTAGTGTTACAAGGTTTTAACGAGAAAGGGCAGCAAGTGTGTTGAATTTGACACTCGCTCATTCTGGTCGCTGAAAGTTCAAGATGATATGGCCATTGGGTTCGGACTTTAAAAGGACCTGGGATTCAAAAGGAAGGTACAGCGTCCTGCTGTCATGTCAACGAATGACCGTCGTTGCTCACACGTAGCGATCCAGGGAAACCATTTCCGCGGATCGATATCTGATTAACATTCCCAACAGAGGCTTCTGAAAGTCTCTTGGACGGCCTCGAGGAGAGGAAAGCAAGCAGAGGCTCTCTTTCCCACCTCCGCTCTGCCCTTAAGGTTGGAAGAGCGATTCCAGAGGAGCGCCGCGATACGGCTTCACTTTGCCGCTGACAGTTTGACGAGTCCGTTTGAACTCGAATGTGTAAAACCTTCCCGGATGACCACCGCCCATGACACCCCACCCCCACCCCCACTCGGAGCCCAGCCAGCACGCAAATACGACTTTGATGCTTCGACTCATTAGCTGTGATAATGGCGGATGTTTACAAATGTGAGTTGACAGGCATATTTTCTATTTGGAAATAACCAGCCCCTGCAGGACTAAATCAAGAAATCGCATCAAGAGAGAGTTGAAAGCTGATTCCTTGGGGCAGTGACAAAGAACCAAAACAACCCAAATATGACTAAATGGTCTTGCAAGGGGGGAAGGGGGGGGGGGCTTCAAAACACCATAAAAAGGAAGTCAGATTCAAGTTATGGCCTGTAGCCAAAGGAGCTATCGCCATCATTGCCCGTGCAAAGAGAAACAAACACGCATCATTTAAAGACACAAACGTATCTTAAGCCATTTCATAAACATTCAAAACTCGAGTGCAATGAGATGAATTCACATCAAGAATTCAGACTGTTAATATGCTGCACCCAAAAAGCGTTTCTCGATGAACCCTGATCGATTGACGATTCGATTGTTGATTGATGAAGCTCGCCATCCATTCTCCGAAAGCTGCACTGTTGCATTATGGGATGGCAAAAAGAAGTGAGAAGGTGGCAAGGGCATATTTCCCCTAAGTGGTTGGCATCACTTGGAGCGCGTGTCCTCGCCACGAGTAGAGGACACTCGCCCCGCATGCGGATGTATGAGCAGAATAGAGGAGAGTCATGTTTGTGTTGCTGTTTTTAGAGCATCACCTTACAAAGTCACGCATAGGTGCATGGCTTGGTTGTTTTCTAACAGGCTGGCACTGATTGAACAACTTTTAGGATTCCTCTCAAATCTCCAATCGCATCTCCCATTCTTTTCACAGAGCCAGCACTGTCTATGTGAACGGTGACACTGCGGCAGATCACACGCCAAGAAATGATATATTAAAAAAAAAAAAGATGGAGGAGCTTCTGTGGCATGGTGCTAAACGGCGCCCGTCAGATACGATCAGGTGCAGTGTGACGTAATGAGGCTTGATTGCAGTGCAGCTGATGCTCCGGAATGAATTGGGTGGCTCCTGCTTTTACTGTGCAAGCAGGAAAAGTGGCGTGAAATGAGATCCTGACGGGGCGATAGAGAGAAGGTTTCATCTGTGAGCTTTTTAATCCCCCCACACCTTCTAAAACGCATTTAACACAAAGGACCACCTCCAAAAAATTAAAAGGCAGTAGCATAGTAGGCCTAAGTGTTCATAAAACAAAACAAAACACGAAGTTTTAGTCGAAGAAGTCGATTTCATATTAATTGACGCCACTTTAACATTATGCACGCAAACAGTCAAGCAGCGTCCTTCAACGTTTTGGCTATGAATTTGCTTTGTGGTTTTGACTGCGGGCTCTCTTTCCTGTCGTTTCTACTTTTACTTTTTCCTCCCATGCAGCCGGAGCCCGAGTGCGATTTAGCAGCGGCCGTATTCAATGGAACTCTTAACGCCTGCAGCTCTTCCGCATAAAGACCTGCCATCATTCAGTGGGGACCGGGTCAACTCACGGAGGGTGTCACCAGAGATGGGCTCGCAGATGAATCACAACAGCTGAAGCTCAACTTTCATCCCTCTGCCGCCAAAAGACGGTACAGCGGCAGGTGGAGCAAGATGCCATTTTGGATCTTGTGACGGCGGATAGCTGCGCGGCGCCATAAAACACAAACGCATGCTCGCCGAGCTGAGAAAGACAAGAATGAACCTTCTCCCGCGCTCTTATGAAGCCGTCGAGGCTGATTGGCAAACGAAGGGCGCCGCTCATGGTGGGCTTCCCTCAGTGGGAGGCAGGCTCGCCCGTGCCAACCTGATGTCCCGTTTGACAGGTGAACCATGTGACGCACGCCCTTTCTGTCCCTTCCATCTCTTTTCGCTAATTACAACAGCAGGGATTGTGAGTGCTGGCTGCCAACGTCTTTCCAATGTCACGCCAAAGGACAGAACTTTGTGGGCCTGATCACATTCGACGCACATCACCGCAATCCGTTTTCATTCTCCCATTTGAAATGTCGATAGCCGGACTTGACTGTACAAAAAAAGGGGCGCAGAGCGGTCACCCGATTTGTACTTCAGTCACATGATCATATGATTTCATGGCGTTTTGAAGGACTACCTGTGAGTTTCAGAATGCGGCCATTGCTGTGAACTTTCAACCCTGCATGGCCAGTCTGCCTTTTGACACAGCCCTCGCACATTGATGAAGAGAGCACGAAACGGCTGGAGTGGGACAGGTCACAGTTGGGACTGATGTACGAAGCGAGGTCTCCCTCTATCGACCAGAGATTGATATTGCACATAGCTCACGGCCGTGTAAATTTGAAAGCTGTGGAAAAAAAAAATGGCCCATTTTCAATAACAGCGACAGTCAGCTTTCGTCTTTAATTTTTTTTCTTTTTTTTTTGCACCTGCTCCTCCCTGAAATTGTTCATGGACTCATTTCAATTCACAATATTCATGTTAGGGAGTGAGAAGTGCTCGCAAGCAACAAATGTGACGCATATGTGACTAATATTTGAGCGAAATAAGCCTTTTTTTTGTGCATAGAGCACGCAAAATGCAACAGTGTTGCAGTTTTATTTGCGAAAATCCAATATGAATATGGACACCAGAGAGCAGTGTAGCCTTTAAAATGCATCCCTATTCCCCAGCCGTGCCCCCTCCTCATCCTCATCCTCATCCTCCTCTTCCAGCTCAGTGGGTCCGGCGCGACAGTCAGAATCTTCTCGCCATGCTGGTCACGCCCCACACAGATATCAGCCTGTTTCTCCACAAAAAAAAAAAAAAAAAAACACCCTGGCATGAACAAGATGCACATGCCATTATGTTAGCAGGCGCAGATAATTGTAGTGTCAATCACACACGCACTCAACTCCACCTATCGGTCTCCAACAAGCCGCAGCCTTTTACATATTGTGCACCCCCACCCGCCTCCCCACCCGAGTCCCACCGCACTCCCATCCCCCTTCAATGAAATTGCTGTGTTTCCAAGCCCAACGGAGAGAGACGAGCCTACATAAAAATAAAAAGAAAACTATTTTTAACCATTCTGTCATCAGTGAGTGAGATCGTAATGGACGGTATCACGGTGCTCAAGTGCTGAACACACTTGTTTCTCACAGGTGATATCAAACCAAATGGAAACTTGTCACGACGGGGCAAGCGTGCTCATTTGTGGATGAAATTCAGAGAAGGGTAACTTGATGTGTCTGCTGTGAAATGTGAATTTGCAGATGTCGTGACAGGACCAAGCCTTGAAATGTTTCTGCATGCCGAGAACCCCACCCAGACCTCCCTCTCGCCCAGACCAAAAAAAAAAAAAGCGTGATGGAAACTACACCACCAACGCCTGTCAGAATACAACTCCCGGATCAATCGCAACAGCCCTTATTTACTGCCGGGCCGGGGGCGGGGGGGCTCCCGTTATTTATTGACAAAAATGCCATAACACAAACATGAACGCAAATGTGCTCGCGCATTTTTAAGCACCATCTCCGTACGTGCTGGAGACAGAGAGAGCATCACCATGGAAACAAACGTCACGTAGCCTCGTCTCCTAAACCCCCCCACCCCCCGCCGCCGCCGACATCCCCCTCCTCCCCAATATGAACTCGCCCCTTCGTCTTCCTCTGTGTTGCTGCTGCCTGTGTTTCTTATTCCCCCCATCTATCCATCATCCGTCAATGGGTTATCGAACCAGCGGCCTGGTTGGGGCGATAATTGCACTGCTACTTGCCATTAGAGAGCAACAGATGGACCCCATTTGCCTTCTGCCAGTCCACAGAGGTCATCGCGGTTAAAAGGATCTATCACGCCACAGCGGTGGTCCTCAAACTGGGGTTCACGAGCTGTAAATCGCGTGCTGTAATTTGCAATAAACGATGTCGTATCATCTTAAAAAGTGCATTTAGAGCAACGCAGAGTAGCATGAGCAGGTTGTGCCGGCAATAGAGCAAAACTGGAAGTACCACAGAAAGGCAACGAAGTGGTCGCTCTTCGAAATGAATGAATTTTGCCATTCAGGTCTTTGCTGTAGAACAGCCAGTTGTGCAAGAAGTATTGAAACGCTGTGGACATGCCAATAGTAGCATTTTAGGTTGTGATACTTTTTGGGAGGAAAGTTATGCACGTGTATTGTGGCCTACGACGAGCCAGCATACGATGACTCACTCCTAGTAAACTTTAACAGCAGCGCGCTTCTCCGTTGAGAAAACATCATAATCCACAGCTGTTGCTCACTCTCTCTCTCAACCAGCGAAATGGAATGTAACCATCAATTTTATGAACAACTCATGCTTTTTTTTTCTCACATCGCATGCATCACACTGAGCTGCAGTCACGGTGATTAAGGTTCAACATCCCGTTGTTTTATGATGCCCAGCCTGACGCTCGCTGTGGGATTTATTTGCGTTGGAGCTCATATTGTTTGACTCCGATAAACACGCCGTATGTCTGGAAACTGAAAGTCACAGGTGCTTTATTTTTTAGTTTCCAAAGTGCTCGTTAGGCAAACATTATTTGAGGTTCCATAGATCATATTTAATGATCGGACTCTCCACATAGACCTCATTGAGTGCCAATTAAGATCATGCTAGCTTAGCACCATACAGTATGTGAGCACCAATTGAACTTGATCAAATTTGGCAAGAAAATGGAAGAAAGCTCGGAGCGATAATAATGAAACCATTTTTTGACACTCCGACCTGCATTTTTTTTTTTGGGAGGGGGCAGGGGGGGGGCCTCAAGTCATTTTCCCCCTGAGCATCTCCCGTCTCTTCACTCTGACAGGTTCATCTCATAGGCCCTGATCCATCACCGGCCGTTTCAAAGGCCATCAATATCCTGTGGCAGTGTTCGCTCATACTTCATTTTGATGTCATTTCTCTGAGCAGAAGAAACCCCCGAGGGTTTGGGGGGGATATCAGGCAGACGCAGGTAGATGAAACTCGAAAATACCTTTTGTATCATGAACAGCTTTGGAGCAGTCATCAATGCTTGATCGCGTATCGGGCGGGATTGATTAGTAATAGTTACAGTATGCCGGCAAATCCAATCTGAGAGTCTTAACATTATCGGCAAGAATATCAATCATTTCTATTTTGAAGGTGTTCCTAATGCCTAAATGGCAACGTTGAGCGCATATAGCGCAGCGCGGTTCACAGGGCAACGCTGCCTCATTCACATTTATGCTCCCATTTCATTTATTTTGTGGAATGTTTCTCATTCAAACATGTAATCTAAAGTTTGCGGCAGATGCTGCTGCTGCTGCTGCTGCTGCTGCTGTGCGTGTGTGTGTGTGTCCCATCTGTCCTGACAAGATTACTGGAGTCAGACAAGAAGACAGACTGGACCAGATTAGTGTATGAAAATAGGGCAGGAGAAGTGAGAGGAATGTGAGAGAGCGAAACAGAAAGACAGCGTGAAAATGGAGACAATACCAAGCGAGAGTGCACATCAAAAACAAGATGACGCAGTCACATATGGTGTGTGTGTGTGTGTGTGTGTGTGCGCGCGCAGGTATGTTTGTTGTCATGCAGTGGAGACCAAACGTTGACAGTGCCCAGGCGGAGACGGGCTTGGGTGGAAAGCAGATTTCTGATTGCGTCACCATGGCAACTGGGTCCCGTTTTCTCTTCGCCTCATCCCCTTTTCCGTTGGCATGAATGGCGGACGCTTTGATACGCATCACAATCACAATCGTCTCGCATCTCCGCCACACATACCAGCACATGGATGTATGCTTCTTCTTCCTCCCACACGCACAAACACCAAAATAGCCACCGTATGTCAACATGTTTGCACCGCGGCTCAAATCTCCATCAGGCATCGTAGATCTCAACACCACCTCCACTAATCATGCACATATGCGTTTCGTCTCTCTCTCTCACACACACGAACACACACAAAACATTCATCACCGGCTCTCTGCTGTCCTCAGACTAGTCGGTGGCAGGCTGGCGAAGCGTTCCCCAAGCTGTTACCTTGGCAACCCTCAAGAATATTCCCTGGTGGCCATGACAACCGATGATGCACATCCGGTATGGTTGGCGGATTTTTATTTAGATGTCTGCCAGGGGCTCGGAGCATGTGCGTTGTCATTTATGTGTACGGAGTGCATGGCATGATGGGAAACGGCCAACATGCGCGCAGTTAATTCTCAAACACGTGGTTTATTTAAATATGTTTCCAGATAAAAAACTGTTAGCCCCTGACGAATATTAAATGATTGACTTTGTTAGCATTTGATCATATTTTTCAAAATGTACCCTTTTAACTATTTACCTCACTAGCTAGCTAGATAGTATGTGCACTATTATAAATATAGTGCAGAAATGAAAATAATTTGAAAGCCTAGTTAAATAATAGTAAACCGGATGAAAACAAAATGCAATATTTTACAGAATAGCTTTGGAGCATGTTGATGCTGCAGTTGCTTAGTCGCGTCTCTGTCGTTACCATGGCAACCTGCCCATCACTGACCAGGGTCGTCGTCGATAATATTGGCCAAGTCTCTTGAACTTTTTCTGTACCACAAACCTTAACTCCCAGTCCTGCGTCTCCCCTTTATGGGTCCCACTATGTCGTGAAAGTGAATCCAGTCCATCACACAGACACACGTGACCACACTTCAAAACTTTATCAACTCTAAGAAAGAGGAAGTGTTTGATGAAGCAAAAGGCTCCAGGCTTGATGGAATATTAAGTGACAGGGAAAGTCGACCTTTCCGGCAACACCTGAGTGTGTGTGTGTGTGTGTGTGTCCGCATCAGTGTAAGCGTTGCATCCACAGGGCTTGTCAGTGCACACCTAATGACGCGTTGACAAGTTACAAGCTAAGCGGCGTTATCAACCAGTTTGAGCTTTGAGCTTCAAAACGTGCGACCTGCCCGGCCGCTTTTAACCCGCCCGCGCCGCACTTACGCGTGCGCACGCCCAGCCACTGCGTGTGACGCTGAGAGTCCTTGACAGCCACATAAATAATCTATAAATTCAGTCTCCCACTGGTGTGAGCTTTTTGCCCGGCACCCCCTCTGAGCGACCTCCCATCGACTGTCACGCTCTGCGGTCGACATGGCAACATGCGTCAGGCGTACACACGTCGCACCTCATCCGACCACCGGTGACGGACGCATGCTACAACTCTGGAAGCCGCCGCACGTTGACTGGAGCTTTAAAGCATTCGCATTTGCACCGCCAAAGCTCAGCGAGTGAATGAAAGAGCGCCACACTGACTCACGCCGCTTTTGGAGGGGGGCATCAAGTGTTTCCCAGGCGCGCTCCAATTGAGGCGGCAAAATTCGAGGGCCTCACAACTAACAATTAGGTATCGAGTGAAAATTCGGATTTGGATGAAGATCTCGACCTGAAGCAGTAAATAAGCAGTAATAAAAAATAATAATAATACGGGCTAAGATTCAAATCTTCATGGAGTTAATTTCCCCAGAAATAGCACAAAGTGGCCTGTAATCACTGGCTTCTAGAAATGATTCTTGCTCAACTTTCTGTGATTGCCATTTCTTGGCACAGAGGTGAAAAGCTCCGAAATGGATTTTCTGCGGCATTTACTGCCGCGATCTATTGAGAGGGTAATTGAGGCCGGTCCATTCGATCCAAATGTTTTCCTCTTTTAGACGCGTGAGAGGCGACACATTGAGTCAGTGCCCGGCCCGTGCGAGCGCTTCAATTGCAGCGCTTTTGACTGCCGGCAGCCCTCTAATTATACGATGGGGCATCAACAGCAAAATGCAAATGACAACAAAAAGAGCTAATTGTGAAAATACGTGTTGATAAAAGAGGGCGAAGGCCCGAAAATGACGGCCGAGCGGATCGGGGGGGGGACGTGATGAGCACGGCAGAAAGACACAGATCTACGCTTGAGCAAGCCATGCTGTGTTGCTATGGCAGCGATGTCTCTCTGGTCTCCGTGGCAACGGCTGAATCCTATCGCAGCTCGACTTTGCCCCCGGGCGAGAGTGTTAGAGCGGAGGGAGAGAGGGAAACGGGGAGTGGGGGGGGGGGGGATGAAGGGAGAAGAAAAACAGTAACAGACTGGCCGTGAGTTGAGCCCAGGGCATTTGGGCTGACCTGGAAAATGTTGGGCGTGAGCTCATTCTCTCTCTCGCTTTCTTTGTCTCCCCCCCCCCCCCACTTCGCCTTCCTTTAATCGCTGCCTCTCACCGTTCCTTGTCAATCGTTTGTCCTCACAAGACAAGTCGAAAGCAGAGTTGGGCGCAAGGCATCACAGAAGCATCATGGTAGAATTGCAGCTCTGCTTCCGAGTCTTCCTCTACGCGCCCGATTGCATCACGGCTCCCCGGTTTGGCTCCCGACCTTAATCATGCCGCACGCGGCCGTCGCAATTTGAAACGAAAGCTTCCGTGACAATAGGTGATATCAGCCGTCACCATCGCTTCGGCGCACGATTTATGGAAGCCCTGCCGGCAGCGGCGCCTAAAGTTTTACGCTCTCGTGTTTGGGTTTGGGGGATAAAAATGCAGAGCAGTGTTAGGAAAAGCCGTAATCCGTGTTCTCTTTCCGCAGATAAGTGTGACAACGTCCTACCAACCATCATCCAAAAAAAAAAAACCCTCGCCCCCGACTGATTAAGCACCCCCCCCTCCCCTCCCCTGCTCCTCCAGCACACACGCACTAGCCGATATGTTTGTGTGTATTTGTTTGGGACCCGGCTGCAGCCCATTTACAGAGCATAAGTAGCTCTATTAGTGGGCCAACTAGCCAAGAAAACAGATGAGCCGCTCCGACAGAGCTCCTATTGTTACGGCCGCCGCCACACAATGCCGGCCTTTCTCCGCGCCACAGTGCTCGATTCAGCGCCGCCTTCAGCTGCAGCTCGCTACTCCATAAGCCGCAACGAAAGGGGTTAGGAGGCCATTCGCGGCTCGAGATTGTAGGCACAAGTTTGATTTACGTTTCGCCATTTTTCGCCTTTGATGGCTTGGATTCGCTCTCAGTGTTCACATGTCGTGCTGATAACGGCTGCTGTTTAAAGATGACGGCGACTGTTCTTGGAGTTGATGTGGATTTTTGCATGTACAGCGGTGTTGAGCCACATGATGTCTTTTTTTTTTTTGCATGGCCAAATATCAAAGCTAATGTTTATCCAGTGATTCAACGTCTAACACCTGTAAGAGATTAAAATCCTCAAGGCTCGTCTTAATTCCCAGTAATCTGACACGATTGCGGCCCGCGTGTGACGTCGGGATTTGAACGCCGCGCCGATGAACGCCACCGAGCGGCTAATAGATTACCCGATTCCCCACAAATCTTCACACATCCAACAAATGCCAAATATTTGGCCGAGCTTCCCTTTTCAAGCGCTTGTTACTCGAGCAGGACAAAGCGACGACCTTCGAGGTTGTTGGGAATAATAAACCACAGCCCATTTCTGTAAATGATGCCTACTTTCAATGTCAGCTAGACGATAACTTTGAATCGTTCGCTGGAGCCAAGCACATGATGGCTGCTTGGTTACATTTGTTGTCGAAACTACGACGGGATGACTAAACACGAAAAAAAAATAGCCCGATGT
Organism: Hippocampus guttulatus; assembly: GCF_054856545.1. NCBI lineage: Eukaryota > Metazoa > Chordata > Actinopteri > Syngnathiformes > Syngnathidae > Hippocampus > Hippocampus guttulatus. The sequence continues at coordinate 1,409,815 of NC_141278.1, read as the reverse complement.
GGCATTTTCAGTTGCTTGCTGTTGTGAAGTCAACCCGACACAAAGTATGTGACGACCGTCTGCTGTTTTTAGATCTACGGACTTACTGTCAACAAATCGTCTTTTTCGGAGTGTGTGTCTTTCTCCGTTTTACTAAAACTCCAAAGAGGAAGCAGTAACAAACAGGCAGTGTGTGACTTGCACAAGAGCGAACGCCGCAGCGGTCGGCGCCTTCCCTTCAAGAGAGATTTGCCGCTTTGTTGTGTGTGGAAGCGGCTCCAATAAAATTACAGAGGCCTTGTCCGTGGTAATGAAAGTGGCTTTTGAGACCAGCTCAGTTCGACGGCAATAACACTGTCATTTTGTCTTCGGATGACAGAGAACGCACAACTAAACTCATTGTAGCTTTTGGCCTTTTGGGTTTTCGTACCTTTTTGTTGTCTCCAAACAAATGTTGGGAGAGGAGTTTTGGCCGGGTTACTCATTTAACCTCCGCCACTTTTCAAATGATGTTGTGTAAGAAGGGAAACTCCCGCAGAATGCTGGCATTCTTTTATTCAGCTGCAGACAGCGTGAGTCATCAAAGGAGATGTCATTCGTACCCAACAAATACTCCATGTATGAAACAAAAAGAAAAACTAAAACTAATTCTAAAGCAGTTTTAAAAAAAATTATGCATTTTTGAAAAATAACAAACCTGCTCTAGAAACTTATTAAATCAAAGAGATTTTAAAACGCAAACGTCAAAACTAAATAAAATTGAACTATATTGAAACCCCCCAAATTATTATAACCCGACGATGAACACAGCCCCATCTGTGTTATAAGCGGGTGTGTACACTTGTGCAACCCCAAGAGCTCAGGTGTTTGTTTTTTTTTAATTAATTACCTCTTCAAAGTGAATTGTGTTCTATAGGTTATAGGACACATGAAGGGTGGGAAAGGTTTTGAAATGATTTATATGTTGTCACGGAAAATATCGGACATTTGAACAGGGGTGTGCGGACTTTTTACAGCCACTCTATTTCTTTCATGTTTGCACCTGCTGCAAAGGTTGAAAGACCCTGCTGTGTATTTTGTATCTTTTATTAATCGTGGGATTTGTTATTTTTCCAACCCAGTTCTCATGAGTTGTTTAGTCTCAAAAATAAACGCCTCCACTCAACCAAGGTACGACCAAAAAAAAAAAAAAAAAACTGTCAGAACAGAGCTGTCAATATTTTCAAGCCCTTGAAAATATTCTCGCAAATATTTAACAGCATGCACGTTGGGGAACGGTTAGTGAGTGTCGGTGTTCTAAACGGTGGTTGCGCTGAATAAATAAATGAAAAAAAAAATCATCATCAATAAAGCATCAAATTGCTGGGAATGTTCGATGCCGGTGGAAATACATTTGGCGTTAGCCCTCGCTCTCCGCAAGCGTGCGGTGGAGAGCGAGGGCCGGCACAATTTCAGCTTCCATTTTCAAACGTGGAATCTGAATGTTTAATCATGCCAAGCTCTTTGCTGGGAACTTGCATGAATTTTTCACCGTGTGGAGGAGGGAGGGCAGAAAAGCGGGCAAGCAAGAAGCCTGCTAGCCCGGGGCACTTGTTGGGATCTTTCTTTTCTCTTTTTTTATGGTGTATGCCAATATCCATTTTTCAGAATGTCGACTTTCTCTGACTAAAAAAAAAAAACAAAAAAAAAACACACAAAAAGCAAAACAAACAAAACCATGACTTTGCCAGATTGACATTTTGCTTCTAGGTGCAGCGAAGGCATTTTGTGTCGCATAAGGAGAAGAAAGGATCAAAGACTGCCAGCTGCATCTGCGACGACTTGAATTGTGCATCACAGTCATGTGGTTTTGCCTTCTAATTTCCAAGTGAATTAAGTCAACATACGTGTGCACAATGGCGCATGCAGACAGACGCGCGCGGGCAAACCGATGATCACGTCTGCAGGGACTTGTACTCGTCAACCCGCGGTGAACTGCAAGCGTCCCGATCCAAACGGCAAAACTTGAATTCGGATATTTTCACACGCATGTGATGCAATCTCTTCAAAGATTAATTGGGGAGAGGAAGTGTGTGTGTGTGTGGGGGGGGGGGGGGGGGGTGCAGTGCAGCCTGTGACCACAAGTGAATTAAAATCCGTTTTGTTTGAACAGACTCGCGCACAGGTTGGGTATTTATGACCTTTGGTGCAATTTACCGGCACCTGGTGTGAGTTTTACATCTGCGAGATTTAGCGGGCTGTCAAAAACTGTAATGCGAATATGAGAGAGGGAGTCTGAAAACTGCTGAGGTGGCTAAACAATTTGGAACACACACGCACGCACACACACACACACATAGATGGTAAAAGGTTTTCTGTCGCCGAGAGTAGTTCAGTGCCAGTTTGACAGATTTTATGACCGTCGCACTGCTCCAAAGCGTGAAAATATCAAACTCCTGTCGCAGGCATTCGAGCAAATTCAGGAAAAGTTTATCTAAAAGGCTGCCATGGAACGTCGCATCTGTAAAAGTCTCATTGAGCGGATGCTTCAAAAAGCAAGAACAAATTTCAGCAATAGCGACTTTGGGTTGTTCAAAGGTCTCAGGCCGACGATCGCGACGCTCGGTGACCTGCGGTTGGTTCGCAAAGGCGGTTTTGCGATGCTGCTCGTCAACCGGCGAGATGCGGCCGAGGGAATTATACGTTGACAAAAACTGGGAAGTCAAAGTTGTCAAGTGCTGACAGCGGTCTAAATAAGAACTGAAACCAAATGGATCAAATTAACCGCACCTTTTGGGACACCCTGTACAAGATGGCTCCCGATTTATTGTTGTGGTCTATTCTATGACGTGATATCGCGACCATGTTTTGCAAACGCGTCCTTCGCAATTATCATTTTGACAGCGGGTGTGGAATCTCTTGGAGGGTGCTGTTGCCATGGAAACCATCGTTTCCATTTTCTCGGCCCAGTGATTCAAGGTGAGAAACGCTGCGGGGTTGGGGGCGGCGGCTCGTGTTTACCGACACCTCCCAGGCCCAGCTCACGATTGGAAATGAATCCAAACAGAGATGTCTATTGACACTTCTCGCCTGATCCGAAAGGCAAGCCCTCATCTGACGGCTCAAAACGGAGCGACGTAGGCTTCGAAAAGACCGATGCACCGAACGATGGCCCAAAGATTGTCCGGCAAGACTTCACGTTGTGGTGACGCCGTCCTTGGTTTCACTTCAGGACTCGGCGTCGACCTTCCTCTCCTGGCAACTCGTCCGTTCTGCGCTCAACTTTCCGCTTCTCCCTTTTCTGTCTCGCTAGCCTTTGGCCCTTTCTTCCCCCTCCTGCTCTCTCCTCGCTAATCTCAGTGGGAGGCTCTGAAATTAACCGCCGGTTTCAATCAAGTTCAGCAAGACTCTGCCCTCTTGTGCGACCCCACACACACGCACACACACACGCCTACACTGTACGGCAATCCCGCCCTTGCCGAGCGTTAAGATGTTCATGTCACACACCACACTGGCACTAATGAAGGGCAAATCTAGATTTTTTTTCTCCCTTTTTTTTTTTTTTAATCAGGAATGTAAGCACTATCACGCTCTTGGTGTTCAGTGATGCTTTTCAATCAGCTCAGAGTGATGTCGAGCGTGCAGAGAGAAGCGTACGCGACAGTTTGGCATCATGCATGGATGATACTACCATGACCGAATGTATTATGAGATCATTTGAATGCCTCGTCTGTTCAATTAAATCGCCATTTGGATTTGATGCAATACACGTGAAAACACCATTTATTCAATGTATGAATCTATGTCTAATCGATGTATTTTGTAATTATAAGCCACCTATTTTATGCATCAGAAAATTGCAAAGTCCGCTGCTTTCGCGGAACGCATGAAATGGCCGATTGAGTCATATTGATGGATGAGAGCGGAGTCCCTTTAACGATTCGGCTCCGCAAAACGTGAAGCCAAAAGTCAATAGCTGCGTCATATTCAAACGGCATGACGGGGAATTTGCCTGGATGAGGAGGCGGTCGCTGTGTCAACACACCGCCGTTGCCGTGGAGACAACACTGGCTTTTCCCAGTGACCCAATTTTCTGCTTGTTGTTGTGGCACCAAAGTCCTCCAAAAGCTCTCGGGCCTCCACTGCCGCATCACCATTGAATGCTGCCGATTGATCAAGATACCGAATCAACAAGATTCTCTTCTCACAAAAGCTACGAATATTTTGTTCTTCCAAACCCTCCAGCTCACATCTGGGAAACGGTGAAAAGGGCTACTCCAGGGGGAAAGAGATGCCCCAGTATACCCATACCAGAAAAATACTTCTGAGGACACAAAGGAGGAGGACGCCGGCAACCGTGACCAAGCTCGTTGGGACCGCGAGCATTTGTCTCAGCTTTTGGTTCGGCAAAATTTTACGGAATCCTTTGTGCAAGTCCAAAGGGCCAGATTGTGGCCTTGCTGTCGCTGACCTGCAGCCAAAGTGAGTGTCAGCGCCGCTTCAAACGTCGACGAAAGGTGCCTCCCCGATGTCTTGTGACACCATCGCCACAAGACTTGGCCTTCCTGAGCACAACGCTCAACACGTGCTTGTCAAGAAATTCTTTTTACAAATGTTTCCAGAACTTACCCGTCTTAAGATCGATTGAGAGGCACGAGTGTCTTCACCAGACAGCCCCCCCACCCCCACCCCCTCCCGACCCAACCGCTTCCATACCCAGAGATGTTTTTAAGTTGCAATAATCAGCTGACAGATTTATAGCAACTTTGCCGTCAGGGTTTTCCCGGAAAAAAATGGATTCAGCGGTTGCCCTTAAAGACCCCCTGCCAAAAAAAAAAAAACACACACAAATTGTATCCTGTGATGTTACTAAAGCCAAATTCACCTTAGGAACTGGGTTACGTGCTACGGTTATAAAACTAACGGGGCCGTTACTACTACTTTATTGCTCTGATTTCAAATGAAACACCGTCCGGGTACTTTTGAACTTGAATGGCAAGTTTGAGTTGCACATGAGAATTTAGCTGGCTCTCATTTAGAACAAATGAACACACGTTCAACGCATCCAAACCTTTCAAGCCAATGGATCGTTCATCAAAACCGCATCACATTTCTAACACGACTATGGCAAATGGTTTTGGCGAAAGAAAAACATGTGCATGAACAAATGATTCTGGATCTTACAATGAGATAAGAAAGAGTGCGATCGGAAACTCAAGTTAAGGTCCACTTTTGGAAAAGCAAATTAAAGCACCCGCTTGAATTAAATTTGAAATCGCTGACGATTTAAGTCCGTTGGCTCTTTTGAAAGACAAAATACACAAGCCCGAAAAGAAAGGGAGTCACTCCTCGGGCACATTTCCTCTCGCAGATGGCTCAAAAGACCTCTGGCTAGCTTTTGCTCAAGGGCTCCTTTCTGCTTTTCATCCAACAATCCCATCTCCACTTCGATTAAGACACTCGGTCACAAGTTGCGGCGTAACGCATCTGTGTGATGACCTGAAAATGTCTTGTGTTTTCTGGCCAGTCAGCTTTGAAATGTCACTTTTATAATGAATCAGGAAGTCATCGTCAAGCAGCGAACGGGAAAATGAAGGTTCAACTTGGACTGATCACATGACTGAAACAAGATCTCAACATCGATAACAAAGACGGGCACTAAAAGGTCATCTGGTGGAACGCCCCCCAACAAAAAAAAATAAAAAATCCGCTAATCAATTCCCCAATGTGTTAAAGCTTGAACACTGAACTTTTTTTAATTTTTTTTTTTCCTCAGCGCATGACCCAGATAAATTAGCCGGGATCGCAACATTCAAGAAATCTTAAGCGTGTTTATCCCGCCTTTGGCAAAGTTACAGGTGGCCAATCCCCCTGTGTGTGCGCGCTGATCCCTACCACTGAAAGCGCCCGCTTCCTTTGGAGCAAGAATGAGCGGGAGCAAAATGACCTTTTCGTGTTCAACAGCACGAGCGCGACACAAAGAAATATGCAACAAGAGACTTGGTGGATGGTTTTGCACCTTTTGTTTTTGTTTTTGTTTTTTTCCCAAAGTCCAGTCAAGGGAGCATGAGCAGCATGTTACACAAATCACGTTAAAATTCCGAAATCTGCGAGCACATATCACAAATCGAACCCATGTGCCTTTCTTTAAGGTAATTTAATCAAGTCAGTCTGATTCATAGGTGGAATTCTTTCTCCTCTAGTCTTAAGATGTCTCAGCTCTTATTCAAAAATGTTTTTTTTGTTTTGTTTTTATTTTTGCTCTCAAGTCGTGTTTTTGTTTTTAGCTCGTGCCTCTCGACAGGATATTTTATGTATTTGTCTTGGTTTAGGGTGAGGTTTAGGTTGCAACCCTCACCCTTGGTGAGACAAAACGTGCATTTTAAACTTCCACAGACGCGGAATATGGCAAGCGGAGAAGCCGAATGAAAAATGCGCCTCAGTTTGCTTTGTGAGCTGTGAAATACAAGGGCAAAATTCCAGCTCCTACACAGTCGAATATGTGTTTTTAGTGGGTGGGTGGGTACAATTCTCCTCTGTAACAAGTTGCCGAGGTCTTTTGCTCTTCAAAAAAAATAAATAAAGGGATCGCTTTTGCTTTTAACATCGTCTTGCATGTCGGGGACCACTGACCAATGACGGCGTGTTTTTTTACATTCCAGTTTGACTGAGCGTGAAGTACAGACAGAGCTATCCTTTTTATTTTAGCACATCGTTGGAGGACAAATAACGGCCTTAGAATAACAACAACCATTGTGTGAAAGATTTGGAGCTAACTTTGAAAAATAAGCATGCTTAATGGGTTCTTTTCATCTCTGACGAAGAGATAAAAATGGTCCGGAACGTTGGCGCGGCTCGGCATTTGGTCATTTGACACCGTTGCAAAATAAAAAGGGAACATTAAGCGACCGAAATAGATTCGGAGCCAACGACGTCCCCATTCAAAACGGCGATGGCACATTTGGCGAAGGCTGTTACAGTACGTTACAGTTCAAAGATAAGAGCGTTCAATGACTTGGGCGCGGCACTGTGAAGAAATACAAAGTTAAGGGGGAAACGTCTCAGAATTGACACGTGTACGATTGTACCATTTGCTTCGTGAATGTTGAAATCCTCTCGCATGAAAAACCATCAAACATTGATCCAAACACTGTTTTTTGGAGAGTCTGACACCATTACCCCGGTTTAATTAATTAAGGTTGGTTTTCATCTATTTTTAAGCGCATGGGACATGAGAAGGCGGAACAAAAATCGCTTTTTGCCAGAAATAGCTTTCAGTCAACATTTTATTACTTTTCAAAAAACCCTCGCAGAACATCATGTGTGTGTGTGTGTGTGTGTGTGTGTGTGTTTATGCGAAGTTGCTGCAGGACCATCCTTGGGGAAAAAAAAAAAAAAAAAGCTAATTTGTCCAGAAAGATCTGTGATAACAAACAACATGATAAAAAATTTGTCCGCCAAGCATCCATCCACTGCATCAATGTGAACTTTGTGCAGGGTGAAGAAAAAAAAAAAAAAAAAACAATATGCTGGGCGAATTAATTCTTTTTATTTTTTTTTAAGATCCTAAAGTCTAGGCAGGGACATTTTAGTTGAAGAATGAAGAAGACTTACGCACTCGAAGACCTCCAGCTGCACCCACGACAATTTGGGAGACTGCGGCTTGTTGTTGAGTGAGATAGTATCGCATAATTGGATTGGTCTGTCGTGTTTGAGTCTTTTCGCATTTGCTAGCTGCATGTGCTAACGTGGGTGCAGGGCGGGGCAATCTCATGACGATTGCATGGGGACTTATTTTTTCCAAATGTTTAATGACAATATTTCGACTTTTGAATCCGCGGGAATAAAATGCGAGATAGGCTGACTTTCCCCCACTGCGAGCTTCCACACAGAGACCCACGAAAACTCATGCAGGGATGTACGTTGAATAAATCAAAAGAGGAGGACCCGACTGAATGTACACCAAACCCCGGGAGAGGTTTCATCCTCGGGATACGTGAGCGCCATTTGAAATGCTGCATCCGCACACAAACCCCACATCCGCCTGGATACGTGAGCGCCATGCCGAATTCAGGACGGTTGTCATGGTGCCCACATAGCAACTGGCTATACATGTAGCGGCCGCTGCCGCCGGTCGACGAGATGATGCAGAGCTGGAGGTGGGGGTTGAGGCGGGGTAAGATTGACGAGAGGCTGGAAAATAATAGATAGGAGATGGTTGGGAAAGTGTTTGCATGTTGGGTACGAAAGGGAGGGAGCCATCTAAGGCCAGGGGAAAGGAAAGATGAAGGCGGGGCGCGGGGGGGGAGGGGATCAGCTGGTCTGCAAATCTCTGCGGAGGAAGACACGAAGAGAAGATAGACGAGAAAAGAGGGAACGCACTCTCTCCGGCTTCACAAATTGAAGATGGAAGAGCGAAAGACAATAAATGACCAAACACTTTGGTCAACTGTTTGTTTGGTCAATATTTTGGGGATTTTTGTAATAGCTCTTCATGTTTTTTGTGTTGTGCGATTTTACTCCAATCTTGTTTTGTTTTTTTTAATTGCATGCTTTACTTGAAATGGACAGCGTGTGCCAACGTTGCATGCGCTGCGGTAAGCACAACTGCTCTTTTGGATCCCCCGATTGATGACGGATAAAATATAGGCCACGAGCTCGAGAAGAAAAAAAGGCCTCAAGCTGTTGACCGTCAAACTAAACATCAAATTAAGAGAATTACACCTTGCCTTCGGTATGCCCCGGCTAGCTTGATGCTAACGCATAACGGAAAACACCATTGAGGAGCTAACTTTTTGCATCGGTAGTTGTGGTTTTATAATGCTTTAAGCAAAGGATATTTGAACACAAACGTTGGAGCAACACGTAGACAGTCAACATCGCAATGCTCACAAGCATACGGTATATTCTTTAATTCTGTAAAAATAAGTATCATCTTACAGCAGATCACCGAGTCACAGTTGCGAAGCAGTTTTTCTTTGTGTCTGCAAGGCAGGCCGACCACAAGCTGCACATTGAATCGAAGCATTAAAAACGGTTTGTTTGGTTGTTTTTATCAAGTATAGTATGATCGAGTTCTATTTTCTGTCTTTTGGAACGGATTAATGGCATTTCCATTCATTTCAAAGGGGGGAAGATGACTTGAGATGGGATGCTATAAAAAAAAAAAAGGGTGAGTTCATAAACTGAGTTCAAAAATGAGTGAAACCATTCAGTTAATAATAATTTGATGATGAAAACAATATTCATAATGGATACAGTCCACCCCCCCCCCCCAATATATACTGTATCTATATATTTTTGCAGCAAAATCAAAAACCAAACACACCACATTTTAAATGATAGTTGGGACAGTCACTGACACTTGAGTGCCATTTTTAAATTCAGTTATTTGTCCGAATTACAGGAAATACATTTCAAAGGTGAAGCTCAATTAAATTGACAACATGTATTGCTATGGTGACGGATGGCTAACACGTTTCTTAAAAATTCCACCTCCTCGGTTGGTCGTGTGAGTGCCTGCAGAATAGTTCATGGGTAATAGATGCGGCAAGTCTTATTTTGGGAGCCGAATCAAAAGACCGGGCTTTACGCATCACCTGGCACGGATAGAGCGGGAACAAAAAGCGAGAGCATCGAGTACAGAAGTACACAACGATGCCGAGCTGGCTACCCGCGGCTCTACTTCATCGTACAAAATCATGAAAAGGCACACATCTCGACAGAGCTGAAGGAGGGCGGGGGCGGGGGGGGGGGGGGGGGTTGCGTACACGTGAAGTCGCTCTCACACAGAGACGCGGGCTCTTATGAATATGAATATTTCAGTTTGCTTGAAAACGTGAAACGCAGACAACCCCACCCCCAGCCCCGAAACTAAACCCTCAGCACCGAGCCCGGGTAGCAGTGAGGAACGGTCTATAAATGATGGAGCGAGAGTAGGGAACCGATGGGGGTGAGAAAGGGTGGGCGAGTGCAAATAGAGAGCGGAGATACAGCGTCTGACAGCCTGGAAACTCATCAGGAGGAATCAAAGTGGAGGGTGGGAGAGGAGACGGAGGCAAATAGAGTCATCGGGGTGGAGTGACAGCTCAGCTGGGGGAGTCGTCGGTAAAAACCACCGATTCTGATTCTGCTGCCTCATCTTGCGGTGGGAAAAAAAAAAAACCAAAAGATTTCTCCGATGGTCTGCATTTGTAACAAGCGAGGGTTTATTTTTGGCACAATCCCAAGTGAGCAACCGTGCGGCGGCCGCCGCACTGCGATGGACTCGTTTTGCGATCAACAAGAAGCTCGCGTCCGTCGCCTTGGAGACGAATGTCATTTCGGGGCATCATTCAGTGATGACACCCACCAAACGGGAGTGGAACTGACTCGTCGACGAGTCGACTTTACCGCTCCGCAGTCACATTCAGTTGAGCTCGTCGCAAAATATCCAAAGCACATCGAAAGCACCTTTGTGTTGAGATTCTAGCTTCGGTATGTCTTCACCGATTCGAGCCGCACCGCTTTGATAAAAAGTATAAATCAGTCCTGTACAAGAATTCCTCCCAGCAAATTGCCTTTTTTCGATATTACAGTAACCTTTTCCAGATTGACACGAGGTAACCAGTCGAAGCGGACATATTGGCTGAAAAAGCTTCACGTCTGTGGCGGGAGTCCTTTCATCTTTATATTTCAAACGCTTTTGTCTTGTGTCAGATCAACGGTTCATCAACAAGCGCGTCGCTGCGCAAGCACGCCGCTCACCGCAAACGTTTTTGCGACAACGGATTTTTTGTGGCGCTCAGACAAAAAATGGCGACGGTCACGTCAACTGCGGTTGGAGGCCAGAATGAACGAATCCGTCCCGACTTCACTTATTCATCTTCAAACACACCTGGCACCCTCAGCGACCGACTTCCTAAAACCACAAGGCGTTCATCTCATCTGCGTTGCCGTGCTTTTGGAGTGAAGTAACCGTGCGGGGCCCACACGTGTAGGAGTCGATGATGCAAGCTTGTGAAACATGCAAGCATGCGCAGCTTGCGGTGCCGATGAAATGACGCATCGCTGAGCGGGCCGCACGTCATACCGCAACTCCGCTGGATTCCCCGTGCAGAATACAACTCGAGATCCGCCTCCTCCGTCGACGTGGACCCGACACAGTCGAAGACCACAGTGACATGCTTCGATACAGCGCGGAAACCGTTTGGATTTCAACCTAATCTTAAATTTCAATTATTTCAATCTTAAAACGGCCCGGAGCTTGCGAGCAAAATGGAAATCAACACAGAATGGAAAACAGACATGCGTGTGACTTCCAAGAATGCGTTTTGCATCGTCTCCATCACTCTCCGCAGCTCGCCATCCGGTCCTGCCGACACATGTTCACGCGCAGGCTCAAATGTGACAGGACGAACCTACGCCTTCCGCCCCGTTGCATCTCTCGCTCCATTTGCACTCATCAGGAGATAATGACATCATTAGCGCACATTAGCGTGTCTCTGTTATCTTCCGTTCGCGGCCCCAGAGTACAGTTGTGCGCCTGCGTCGAAGGTGAGATGTGAATGGGGACGAGGTGCGAACGCAAAGCTTTTCAGCAAGTGGAGTTGACGGCCGTCTGTCGAGTTGACGAGTTTTGTCAAGGACGCTCCGCAGCCTCTCGTGGTTGTTAATGACGCTCGTTCTGTGGATGTTTGTGTGTTAAAAAGCACTTGGCTCATATTTCAATTGAAATAGGGTGGAGCCGCGAAAGCCTAATATTTACTGCTGCAGCAATGGAATTGATTATGCGATTGATTAAAACATTAGATTCCAGGAGTCAGAATAGTCATGATCATTTTGAACTCTTATTTTTTTATTTTTTTTGGAATAGTTTTAATTATTTTTCAGAGGAAGTTTGTTAGTTTTTAATTATTTTTATTTTGGAAGGAAAATGGGTCATCCTAGTTCATTTTTGAATTGGTTTCAGTCTTAGTTTGAGGGGATTTTTTTTAATATGGAGTATTTGTTGAGTACATGATAAACGCAAAAAGGTCACTAATTATTGTCATAAAAATAAGGTCAAGTTCTCAGACGACTGTTTGACCGTCCTTCTGTATATCATTTAAAACGAACCCCAAAAGCTCATCTATGACGTTTTTGATTAAAAAAAAGAGGAGATTGTCACCTAATCATATTAGTATTATAAAATTGAATGTAGTTCCCATTAATTCTCTTTTTTATGCATTTTGGTTTTTATTTAATTCACGAAAACAATCGTTAGTTTTCGATAACGTCATCAAACAAAAAAATAAATCGAAATCATATTGCCTGCCTAAAAATATGAAGCGATCCTCTTAGTTTTATCTTATTAGGCCACGCCCAGTTGGCAAACACTGCACGGAAGCACGACAGGCCAGTTAGCCATCCGTTGCGATTTTCACTTTGAGCGTCGGCGCTAAGCAGGCCGAGGGTGACGGTCTGCCTCGGTGACGGCCGCCCGCCACCTCTCTCTTCCCCTTCCCTCTTATAAGGTTCCTCAAAAACCTCTTGGTGCGCGTCCCATCTCGGCAGCCGTATGTGTCCGAGCTAAAGCGGCTTCTCGCTGCGTGACCTCGCCGCGCCTGCCTTCCCGGGCCTTAATCCTAATCAAGCATGTCTAGACCTCTCATTACGAGCACATAATCAGGGGTAGAGCAAGGATGGGGCTGGGGGGCCAAAGGGAGCGTTGGATGGATTTTGCCAGGAGACAGAAGGACGCGGGGGAAAAAGTGGCCCGGAAAGTGACCCAGACATGAAATGCACCTGTTTTCTCCCAAAGCGGAGGTCACTCCGAGGGTGCGGAGGGTGGGGCAACAGATGCAGACACTGGATTAGACTGGGAATTTGCATCCAAACTCATTTGAAAGTCTCACAAATGGGGGGGGGGGGGGGGGGTTGAAATGATGCATATTTTTCACAGCTTGCAATTGTTTTCTCCATTTTTCTTCACTTCGCAATTTCTTGGGGAATACATGAATCTTCATGACAAATTTCAAGAAGCGGGTGTCTCCGCGAAGGTGTGCAATCTGGTGCAAACTGGAGATTGTTGTCTTGGTCCTGTTCTCTTCAAAGTCATCAGATGTCCTCATGATTTAAATTCAGGATCACACCAGGGGAAACAATTGCCGCGCCGAGTGGCTCCTCACGGTATCATTTGGAAAATTCAACCAGGCTCAGCAATATTAAAACGGGCTGTCTGACGCTCGTTTGACAGACAGGTCACAGCTTTCCCAACAACCACCCAATTGCTGGAATGCTTTACAGATGAAACGGCCGTGTTTAAGATTAAACAAAATCATTTGACCAAATGGGAGGAGGGAGAGCGAGAATAAGAATGTACGATAACATGTAAAAATAAAAAGTATCACATCGAAGGCACCTTCAACGGGGCTCATCATAGTCTGTTAGGTTTTGTGGATGATTGTAAATGCGGTGTACACAGTGCACAAAAAAGTTAGTGTTCGAGGCGAGAAATTAAAACGGTGGAAGACAAATCAGGTTATCGCAGCGTCCGGTTGCAGATCGTCTCAGCTTGAAGCAATTGAGTTTGGAAATAATTCCGATTGGTTTCAAAGCATCGTGTCGTCCGAGACGAGGAAGGCAGTGACGATGGACGACACATCAAGCGCCGCTGATGTGAGTGGCTTGAAACATGATGAGCTCGATCCCATTACCGTACGCGCACACGCACACACACGCACACACACACATGCACGCAGCTAAAGCCAACGTGACAGATTATGGCACACGAGTACATGAGTGGCAGAAATCACAATCGAATGACATGACAGCTGATGAGAGGAGACGCTTTACGTAACCATCGTGAACGCTATCGCAAGGATAAAACATAGAAACCGTAAAATACTCTCTTAACTTTGAAGAGCGATGAGAGGGGCTGGTAAAGGTGGATTTGCAGAGGCATATCGAGCATCCGTTTTGTTGCAACGATAATTGTCACACTAACGTATTCTAATTACGAATGAGCCACGAAACCAGGAATTTCCAAGCGATTTATTTGCAGGGCCGCGTACAGAAAACCGGAAAGGATGAACGGGCCACTTTAAAATCCTTCAACCTTTTGAAACGCGCTAATGTCAAGTCAAGGATGCGATGATATATTTCTTGGTATCGTCTGCTTCATTTCATCATCTTCCTGTTAAAGGTTTTTCCGAGTTTTTGGGGTGGCCAACTGCCCTCTATTTCAGAGTAGATCCAGCTCTGCATTTACCTTTGGTTACCTTTCGGTTCTTTTTGCCGTTTTCTAGGAAGGCCTCAATTCAACTTAGTTTTGTTTTGTAATGTGTTGACAGGTCCTCTCGCATGTCTTTCTGTGACCCCTCACGTCTCTGTGCATTTCTGTTGCAAGCAAACCGATTAAATAGCAATTCGATTTGAAGGAGGGCAAGATGGATCCGTTGGATGAAAGCGCAACAGTTCTATTTGTTTGTGAGTAATATCGTTTTTGGCATGAACAGTCAAGTGTGTCTTTGTGCTCCCACACAAACATTCACTCAAATGCTGATCTTGTCCTCCCACTGACATGCGCGAGCACCGTCTCCACAGTGCCGTGTACAACAAACGGGAACGTACACCTGCAAACATACAATCCGAGACGGCGGCCCATCCCATCGCATACAGTAAACGGTAAACGCGCAGGCCGACTGGAAGCCCGTCCCGCGAAAACTTTCGCTGCGCCGCTGCCTTTGCTTTTGTCACAATTTCGCTCGCTTGTTTCCAAGCCGCACTCCCACATGCGGCTTGCTTCCCACTCTTACATTTTGGTTGCTGCTCTTTGAAATGTTGTTTCTCGCCTTTTTTTTTTTTGTCATTTTGAAAATGGATTAATTTATTTGCCATCACCTGTGAGCACCCAAGTGCACACTATATCAAAAAGTTTTGATTTTGAGACGCATTCATTTCACCTTTTAGCTTTGCAATGTGGTTGCATCATTTTTACCACACATTTCAATCGCATGCTCAGTTCATAAAAGGCGGCGCCAAATTGCTCATAGGTGCGAGTGTCACAGTGATTGGCTGGTGACCAGTCCAGGGTGGATCTCACCCTTTGCCCAAATCAGCTTGGGCAGGATAATGAAGTCAAACGCTATTTAAAATGGATGTACGGAGGGACGGTTAACTTATTTAGCTGTACAAGGAGGATTATTAGCTCTGTATTGGCAAAGCGTTTGATAAGACGATGTTGGATTCCATTAGACTCAACGGGTATGCCAAATTAAATAGCACATACATTTTATATACACGCACACATACATACACACACACACACACATTCCAGTAGACAACCATGTGCTTTATAACTGAGGCAGTGTGTCCTGCCAAATTAAGAGGCCCTGAGATTCCAGGAATGTTTATCACTGTCTGCATTGTGTAGCAGCTGCGTGATAATGCGGCAGAACAAATGCCAACAGGCATCCAGACCGCTCGAGTTGTTTACCTTGCTGCACCCCCGCAAAAAAAAAAGATTCATTAACATTCTCTTCATTGTTGCGCGCCTGAGCCGCATCACAGTGGAGTTTTCATTGAGACCGTCAGGGAGTCCATTAGGTTATCAGATCCTAATAGCCATACCTTCCCCTGATGTTGCTGCGCCCGCCCCCACCCCCGGTGGGGTCGGAGCATCTGCAAGAGCTCGCTGCCGCTGGCCGCACATGAGGTAGAGAAGCGCGGAGGCAGCAGAGATAACGCCAGATAAACAAGACCCATTGACTGAGTGTCAGTTCAAGCAGCGGGTGCCATCATGACATTAAGCGACAGGTGCCGTTTGTGCCGGTGTGCCGTGTTCGTGATTGATGTGTCATGATATGAGTGGTGCAGGGGGAATTTGGAGCTGATTGGGCAGTTGAGGCAAGAAGATAGCGTCAGAAAGTGTGCGTTTGGATTTTAAACGAGGCGTGAAAACGGACACACTCAAATCGTCTCTCGTGCATGCGCTTCCACGAGCCATCAGAAGAGAAATCA
This sequence comes from Hippocampus guttulatus, assembly GCF_054856545.1. Lineage (NCBI taxonomy): Eukaryota > Metazoa > Chordata > Actinopteri > Syngnathiformes > Syngnathidae > Hippocampus > Hippocampus guttulatus. The sequence goes on along the minus strand of NC_141278.1, from coordinate 1,393,876 downwards.
AGTTCTACTCGCTGGTGGTGGCGGTGGTGGTGGTGGGGAGGGGGGGGGGGGGCGAGGGGGCGGATTGCGTGGCCAGATAGAGCCATGCGCTGAATTCCGATCATTCCTAAATTTGACGAAAGATTTCCGAAATGCTAATCGGGCCTCTGTTGATCACGGGCAGCCTATAAATGCCGTCTCTTCACGCTGCACATGCACGTTGGGGGAGAAAATGACAAGCGTTGGTCGTCCGAGTCAATTTAATACGGAAGCCAGGACATTCCGGTGAAGCTTTTTTTACCATCTCAAAAGGGCTGGCATGCATCCAAAAAACTTGCACACAGTCAAACAAACAAACAACGAAATTCGTAGAATCCAACAAGTTAAACTAAGCTGCAGGAACACGGGGGGGGTCTTCATTTGCCCAAAGCACACGGACGCACGCGCACACGCACTCAACGCGCGCATGCCCAGATGATGAACAAAACTAAAAAATAAAGTCGACACAAAAGTTTGCGAAGAAGCAAATCACTGCTTACCTTCGTTGAGACCTGACGAGGAAGCATGGGACGGACTTTTGCAGCGCGTTAACGATCGTAGCTCACGTGTTGCGTTTTCAAGTGCTTCTCCGAGCACTCCGGATTCCCGCGAGTTGCCCGTGCGCTCGGTGAATTGGACATCAAATAAACTCCGAATGAGAAGAAGAAGAGCGATAAGAGATATACTGCAACAGCTCTGATTGCAACTTGCAGTTCCAGACAGCTGAGCGCTAACAACTTCCGGTGATGCAGGTCACGCGGCATCGGAGGTTAAAGGTGACCCGCTTCCTTATTTTATTTTATTTTATTTTTTGGAATTTTTTTGGGGGAAAGTGAGACTGATAGGATGCTAAGGGTGCAGTGTGCACTAACACAAACATATATTATATTATTAAAACGCACATAGACACAAATGTTTTTTTTGGGGGGGGGGGGGGTTGCCTCAACAAGCCCCCCGCCCCAACCCACCCCACCTCCCCCATCACAGTTAACTCCAAGTCATGTGTCCTTTCCTTTGGTTGTGCTCCACTTTCCATCATCAATACGCATTGTCACTAAAAGACATGAAGGCAGAGTGTTTTTAGACTTTTTTGACCGTTAAGAAAGTTCAAAAATGCAACGGAATCAAAGTAACAGTGCTTCACACAGGAATGCTGCATGGAAGCAAAACCTTTGCTGAATGAATTAAATCACTGCACAAAGAAACAAGGAAGATGCCAAAAAACAAAACAAAACAACAACAACAAACTCAAAAGTAAAGCCAACAGGGTAAACATGACTCCACGTGACAGCAACAAGAACAACAATGAGCTGACACACTGAGGGAACTCAATACAAACAAACTGACGAGCCAACGAAGCATCACCTGGACAAGACACAAGTGGCCGGAGGGAGCTGATTGATTGACAATGAGGAACGGGGGGGGCTGACGAGAACAGGAGGAAGCGTCAACCGCACGAGTTGACAGGAACAAGGAACACCGAATAATATGACAATTGGCCCTTTTTCCACCGTGACTGTTCGAGTGCAACGTCAACTTTTTTTTTTTTTTTCTTTGTGGGGCTCACTGTCGTCATGGAAGAAGAGCACTCTCAATTTTGGTGGCCAGCCCTGACATGAGGCGTGGATCCATTTTGAGATCATCCTTCATTAAAGTGAATAATGCATGAATCTTAATGAGCGAATTCCTGGCCACCGAGTCACTGAGTATCTTTGAAGGTGTACAATTGGACACGGATCCAAATTTGGGACTGCTCTGCTTTTTTTTTTTGGCAACCTGCGCTCGACTTGTCATGGTCGCGTTTTCTTGAGCTCGAACTCAAAGTGAGGGCTGCAATTTTTTCATTTGTCTCGACGAATCTGCCCTCGCCCCCTGTTAACGGGGTCCATACATTTTCAACAAATCATACACTATACTCGTGTTCCCAGACTCCAGCATTACAACGTACAGTGGAGCGTCAACGTTTTGTGTCTGCCACTCGAGCCGTCATTTGCATGGAATTAGGTCAACACACACACACACATACACACTGCACCCCCCCTCCCCCTTTTCTCTTTGCTGACTCCCAACACATCTCGCTGTGTGCCTATCAATCCCGTTTACTGTAATTTGTATAATAACACGCCTGTAGCGATACCCCCGCTTCCCTTCTCAAAAAGAGACAAAAAAAAAATCATTTTGAGAATTTGCCACCATCTGTGTTTGAAAGGTGCTTATTTTCCGCAGCGGAATTATTCCGTGTGGTCCATTTAGGTGTTGTTTGGAGCCAAATAGATTCCATTTTAAAAGCAATGCTCAACGGCAGGCAGAGCCGTGCGGCCATCTTGCCATTGCCACATTCTGCTCTCTTTTCAGCCTCATCCTTGGGCATACACACACCCCCCCCCCACCCCCCCCCCCACCCCCCCCCATCCCCGCTCCGTGTGCCAGCCCAGAGGGTGTGCTGGGAGGACACAACCAATGTTTACGTGCGTGCGTGTTTATTGCTGATGATGCCAACGCTAGCCCAGCCACAGCGGCTTTCCGGGCTGAGCAAGGCAGTATTTGAGCAAGGTCCATTTAGTGCCCTTTCTCTCCTTGTCCCCTCAATGCTCTGCGCCGCCATGCAGAACGCACGCAACACAAAATGGCGATGCCAATTCAACAGCGTTCCTCGAAAATCACCTGCCCGCGGCCTGTGCGACTCTGATTTGGGTGACGATGAGCGTGATGCGCTTGGATGTTGGGCTTTCACATATTCTGGGCAGGGATCCCTCTCAAGCTACTTCAGCTTTCATCATCATTCAGATCTATTTTTGCACATACGTTATTTGGAATTTGTTGAGAATAGATGCATTTGTAGGTTTTTGTAACGTTATGTAACGTATCCAAATAACTCTGGATACGTTCACTTTTTAGCATAGCGCTGCGCATCATGTTGAGTACGTACGGCATAACTATATCGCAGTTTGCCATCTCCGCTGTGTGTGTTTGTTTTCCTTTTGCTTTGTTTTATTTTGTGTTGCGTGCATTCTCAGCATGACTTACATTTGTTCTTGGTTTTACTGTTCGGTGCTTTCTGCCGTCTTTATGACCCATTTGTTTTGCTGTTTATTGTACATGTTAAATCGCTCCATGTACAGCACTTTGTATGCGGCGATGGCTGTTGGAAAGCGCTCGAGAAATACAGTTGACTTGACTCGTTTTGTTTTGGTTGGCATTGTGAGCGAGACGTTCTCAGTTGCCTGAGCTGCATAAATAAAGATTGAATTAAAATCAAACTCTACCAGGCGCGAAGGCCAAATGTGTTGTTTTAATTCCTGTTTGAGGGGTTTGTTTTCTCCGTTTCCACATTAGAATGACATCATAGAGACAGACGACATGTTTCATTTTAAACTTGAGTTCAATTCGAAACCTTGGCTGAGGTTCGTGCTCCGCTGAGTGCTGTTCAATTAATCAAACTTTTCGATACATCGGTCATGAACTCAACGGTCGCGGGCTTACGCAATATCGTGGCCTACAAATGTAAAGCCTTTGTGAAACGTAACCCTCACCAAAGTACAATGACGTTGCGGTTTGAAAAAAGATCGAGGAACTTGCGATGATCTCTGAGCGTTTCGTTTTCAATATGGAAAGCCGTTTCTCAATCGTGTCAAAGGATTCTCCCGAAATACATTTCCCAGATTTAGAAACTCGGCGCGGACAAAAAGTTGCAGCGAAAGTAGTTTCAAGCTTCCTATACAGACGCTTCCTCCGTTTCATGACCTGTACTAACGCCGGCCTCCGATTAGCAGAAATGTGCAGCAGCGCGCGCGGTTTCCCGTGCTTAAATCATCGAGTGGCAGCGGCCGAGGAGAAATACAATGGTGAATGAGTAACCGCGGCTTCAAGTCCCTCCGATAAGCGGATATTAAAAGCCCTTTCGCTTGTTTTTAATTTGGCTGCGTAAGTACGAAGCTGCGTCTGTTTCGCGAGGCCACGCGGCCGCAGACACCAGTGGGTCAGTGGGCCATCGAGCCATTCATCAGCGTTTCTCCCCTCCGACTCACCCGCGTCCGTCCGTCTATGCCTCATACTGCAAATTTTGTCAAGCGGGCACCGCGTCGAGCCGCTCGCGAGCGCCGAATGAGCCGCGACATGCGACGGAGGTGAGGGAAGCAAACTCTTCAGGTGGAGTTCGGGCCACCCGCTCAAACGGGACGTGGTTTTCCATTGAAACAATCCCGCCGGTGGATTTTGGATTTTGGAAAAGGACACTTGGATGAAAATAGGCAGGAGAGCTGCGAGATGCCGTAATTCACTAAGCTTCTTTCCTTCTTTCCAGTATTTAACGATGAAGCATTTCCAAATAAACACGGCAAGTCTCTTAAGATACATAATACACGGGGAATTAGCATTTTCGGCTACGGGGGGGGGGGGGCGGGGGGGGACACTGTGCAAAAAAGATTTAGCTGTGTTTTTCAGCTCACCTGAAAGAATTGAGCACACTTAGCTAACACGCTTATAGTCAATCATAAATTTGTAGAGCCGCAACGAAAAAAAATTTAATTCGTCAGTGATGGGAAAGAAACGCGAATCACAGTCCAGCTCACGGTCATGTCAGGAGACGCCGTTCCTGATTGGAGTTTGCTCGGCAAATACCAAAAAACGGGGCGAAAACTGCGTCGCATTAAGTGTGTGGTGTTCATGTTGATGGCCGTGAACACTAACTACAGTCAATAAAAATCCCCCCGCAAAAGCACTTATTTCTTTCAATTCCCTTTTGCACTTCCCCTTCCCTTCCTCCGCTCAAATAATCGATTCCGTATTCATTGTCTTTAGTTTCCATTTCTCCGAATTTGCCATCCATCGCCGTCCCTTTGACATTTTCCAAAGTGGAGGGGAGATGAGGGGGAGGTAGAAGAGGAAGAGGAGGGGGTGGATGTGTTGTTCGGCACTGCTGAATGTGCTCACATGTATGAAAGGAGAAGCATTTATTTTAGGATTCTTGCGGGGGTGTACACAGATTTGAAACACACGCACACGCAAAGCGCGTGCGCACATGCTCAGCGATGAGCCCTGACCTACCTTTTTATCAATCTTGTTTTGAAAGCAACGGCAAAAAAAATGCTTTTCCTCTCTCTTGCTCCAAGACCTTGCTTCCATCTCGCTAAATTCTCTTACACGCGTTACTCAAACGCACAAACACGGGACGCATACACACACAAATTCAGGTCACATGAAGGAAAGAGGGGTGTGGGGGGGGGCGGGGGGGGGGGGTAAAGGGGGAAAAAAAAGCACCTGAAGCACAACAGGCAGGAGGAGAACGAAAGAAATTGAAAACCCGAGCGGCATTCCACACAATGAGCGTCTGCGATGTTGTGTCATAGCCTGTCAACGTTGCCACAATGTTATTATGCTGTAGACACTGTTGTCATGGCAATAAGGTCAAAGGCATGCTCATAAGTCAAAAGGGATTTATACTGGACTGACACCATTTCTCGTAGTGAATGTGCCTGGGGTATGTGTGTGTGTGTGTGTGGGGAGGGGGGGGGGGGTATGTGTGTTTACAGTAGCCATAGACTGTAATTAGTCTTTTTTTTTTTTGCGTGGCCCCCTTCGTTGATGGGTGTCAAAGCTAAGGTTGCGTTGCGCTGGCGTTCCCCAAACCGCTTCGCTTTTGCGGACGCTTTAGTTCTTTGACCTGTTGTTGGTTTGCCAATCAAGCATATTTTCTGGCGACAGGAACGTTATTTGCCTTGTATTTAATATCCGTTGCGCTCGTTTATCATGTGGCACTGTTCCGGCAGCGCACGGTCAACTGGAGACATTTCCTGGAGAGGAACGGCAAATTGTCATCTTGGTGTTAAAATGAAACATTCAGGAAAGCCCGCCATCGTGCTATAAAAGTGCGCTCCCCTCCCCGCCCGCTGTGATAAAGAAAGAGGAAGTGGACGAAAGAGCAGAATCAGACGATACCACAATTACCGCCACTGGCGCTCATCACGAAACCATTTTGACGGTTCAAGAACCGGTCGTCGCCAAATGCCAGCTATTTATCTATCTGGTGACTATTTATCGGTAATCCCTCAAAGTCGAATGAAAGGTGAACAACTCCAAGCGATTGTTCCCTCATTTGCAATGAAAAAGATTTTCAGTGTCTTCCTCAAACAAGACCTTCATGTGGCCCAGTTACCTTGGATTTGCGAGGGCAACCAAAACAGAGCACTTTTGCGCTTCCTGCTTTTGTTGTTGACCACAATCTCGCTGACCCCTTGACCCCAGGCCGCCGCGGCAGATCAGAGCGCCGTCGTCGTGATTATTTTTCCCACATCTGTCCGCCGCCGACATCCGTCAAGTCCGCCGTGAAACCATATGGCATCTATTGTCGAGATTGACCACAGCCTGTGTGGCTTTGGTTAAAAAATTCTGTTTAGAACCTGGGCCAGGAACTGTCCCCCCCCCCCTCCTCCCACTAAAATAATGAACTTCATCCTCTGATCATGACATTCCTGTTTTCTTGAGGATGACGGCGTCTACAGGCCCCCTTCTCGTTGAATACCCATAATCCTTTGTCTCCTCGGTGGCTCTTCGTCTTCGCTTCCCTTTCTTGGCCCAGCCGCCCCCCCCCCACCCCCACCCCCACCCGCTTGCCCGCCCCATTCGTGATGCTCATCCATAGCGAGATGAGGCGCAGAACAATGGGCCCCTTTGGGAGATTGAGTTCACCCGTAGTACGCAATCCAGACATCCGTGAATATGCACACAAAGGCTCATTGACGGCTCGGCTCCCCCGGCAAGGAGAGGCTAAGAACCTCAAAAGTATGACATTGTCTTGATGTGAAAATGAATTACGGAGGTCACGGCATCAAACGCGGGGCACAGGTAGAGACAGGCTCCAGCATTTCTGGACCAAAACGAAGGCATTCCTGGCTGCGGGACAAGCCCCGGGCTGAAAACATCCAGCTTGCGATCAAAGCAAAGTGGGGGAAGACTGGGTTAAAGGTCACGGACAATTCGGAGGAGAACCCGAGGTGGAACACGGTGTAACGAGGTGTCAACAAGCGATGGAGAAAGTAACAGACCGATTGATGAGTTTCTACTTGCTCCGTCTGCACGTTGCAGGTGAGAACGCTGTCGACCAATCAAACGCTGGGCGGCACTGTCTCATGGCACACTGCACCGGTTCAAAGTAAAGTTGGTGAACACCAAAAACGGCAGGAGGAGGATGTTGTGGAAGGATAAAAAAAAAAAAAAAAAAAACTTCCTGTCATTGTCGCACCACTTGTTTTTTTTTGAGCATAGCAACACTTTTAGTAAGTGTGAGTTTGCGGTTAACTGATAGCATCTCTTTGCACCATTCGCTCGTTGCCACTCGGGAGTCAGCATGAAGCGTCATAAGTGTTTTCTTTTTTTCTTCTCCAGCACCTCATTCTTTCCACCTACGGTCTTGTGGGCTCCATCACCCAACCCCCCCCCCCCCCCGACTCCGTATTTCTTCCGCCCTTCAGTCCGACTCTCTGAACTCTGTCACAGCTGATGCCCTCCTTGCTTTGTATGCATGCGTGTGTGCATTATGCGTGATCCATGTGTGAAGGATTGCTCTTTGTGCCATCCGCCCCCCCCTCCCCCTTCTCCTCTCCCGACGATCCGTGGTCGTCCCATGACAATGCTTCCCTTATATGCCCATAGCACACAGACGCACATGTGCAAATGCACACGCGAGCGCACGGCAAGAGGACGGCCGGCCGTCGTCACGACGTAGTCGTCATCACCACCGCGAAGCGCGTGTCTTTATGTTTTCGTTTTTTTTCAAAGAAGGAGAAGAAAGGAGCGCTTGACGTTTCCCACCCTGCCAAAGTGAAGCGTGATGTTACCTCAGGCGAGCTGAAGAAGCCCATTCACGGGAGAAGACGGCTCGAGGAGACCCGAGCGCCTGCGTGCTGGGCATTCCACAGCGCACAGTGGAGACATTATTATTACATTGGCAAGGCCAAGTAGACCGATACAGCGTGACGTGTGCTTGAGAAAAGGTCGTCCCCTGGGTGTGACCGCGATGCCGGAAACAGAGTAGCACGTCAAGGAGCCCGCGGTGGTCTGGAAAAGGACAGCGAGGGTTGACATAAAACTCTCCGATAGGACTCCAGATTGGCCTGACCGCAACGCAGGAATAAGTTATTCTTCCTGAAGATCTGGTTCCTTGTGTTGTCATGGCGACACCACTTGGTCAAGGTTGTGGGGGCAGCCGTGGATTTAGTTCATCTTGACTCACAGCAACACTTACGAAACATGCAAAAGGGGTGAGGAAGATGCATCATGCGTCCATCCATCCTGGCCGAAGACATCCTCTCCCCTCCGGACTCTTGATTTCACGATCCTCTGGGGTGAATTCACAGATTTGCTTCTAGTAGTCCAGAAAGAAGACGGCGCACCCCCGGCTATAGGAGAGCTTGGGCTCGTTCTTAAGAATCAGCACTTGATGGGGTGTGGTGTGCATTAGGCATGCTAGCTCTCTATGCATCCACCCCAAAAAATGCATTTTTCCTTCCGATAATCCGTTGGCAAGGCCACTTTAGAGTGCCTCATTGATGACCACGAGTGCGTGAACGCCTCTGATGAACGGCTCCGATGTGACGGCCCGCGTGTGGACACGAGCTTGGAAATGGCTTTAGAGTGCCTCGTTGTTATGGCGTGGAATAGCCGTGCAATGATTTCTGGATGTAGGAGGCGTCACGGGGTCACATTAACTGCACTTTGTTTTCCAAACACCATTGAATTGCACTGTAAAAGTGTTTAAATCCAATATGGACAACCAATTGAGGGCTTGGTCACTTTGTGGGTGTTATGAGCCCATTCAACGACTGTTAACCACATGCAACAAAACAAGTTGCCGAAGCTGCTCGTATTTTTTCTTACTTCATTCGTGCTCCGCCTTAACGGGGCAGGTCCTCAATTGGTCGTTTTTTCCATTTCAGAAGTTCTCCTTCCTCTGCCACTTCCCGCAATATCATTTGATTCCTTCTCCTCATTCCAATGTCATCCTTGGCATTTTTGTCCAATGACGCAGATTGGCCCATTGCCATCCAAATTCTCAATTCTGTCTAGAATGCTCCATCTGCTTGCTCCATCCACAAAGTGCTGAATTTTTTTTCCAGGCATCTCATTTCCTAATGTGATGTTCAACGGCTATCTGCTTGTGTTTTCGAAAGCATTTTATTTCTATTCCCATTTCGCTTCATCTTCCTCATCGCTTGTTTTGTGTTGTCCATTACGGCCCTATCGTCGGCACATCTCACACATTTCCCAAGATCTACCCTCTTCTTTTTCATGCCAGTATCGAGAGATTCTGGGGAGTTCCTTCCCGATGAACATTTCTGCAGACAAATGGAACAGTAAAGGGCAGAAAGATGGGCGTCCTCCATTAATCTGATGCACACCGTTTGGTTGCGGTTAGAGGTTCTTGTTCGACTTCTGTCTTTCCATTACGCTCCTCAATTTCATCTTTATTGTCCTTAAAATGATCGGCACAAAGCACATCAACATGTCGGGCCTTAACCCACAAGTCATTCGGGAAATTCGGGCAGCCAGCATGTGTTCCCAAGTCTTGCGAAATCAATTTGACTGATTGGACGCAGCGAAGATCAATTTGTCACGTCGAACACTGAGACTCTTTTCTTCCCTTAATTGAGATTTGCAGCTTTAACAGCTGTTGCGAGAAATGTGCATGGGAGAAAACGATCAGGTGGAATGTGCATGATCATCCCATTTACTTTTTTTTTTGTGCTCCTGGTATGTTGTTGACCAGCGGAAATGAACAACGAATCGAGTCACGCAGCCATGAGGACGCAACGTGATAAGCCGAGCGTCCGAATGCTCATCTTGTTCTCGAACCGCAAAAATATAGGTCGGCGTTGAACAAGAGAATACAATCGATTCATTTGCCATTCACCATTGTGAGATAGGACGAATCGCTGTTGCGATGCCTCGACTGCACAAATCCCCCCAAAACCCCCCACCTCATTCATTGCAAGTAAATCATGCATCTGACTTCCGGCTACGTGTCGTGTTATTTATTACAATAATCATGCACGCCATCAGAAATGACTTTGAAATTGCAGTTGGACGTTTCAACACAGCAGACAAAATGAAGAGGAAAGCATCTGATACGCGCGCAACAGTCGGCAGATTGGCGGACAGCCCATTTGGATTTGGCCGCTTGTGTGTGTATATTAGTCTGTCGATGTGGAGGAAAAAGAAGGTGTGCCAAATGTTGTGACAAGTGTGTAAACGTGTGCGCATCAGCATCGTCGTCAACGTTTGACAAAAGTAAAAACGAAAGTGGCGCAACAGAAAGAATCCCCTTCTTCTTTGAGGATTAGTCAGAGTGAAACTGCAAACGGTGGTGAAACGTGTGCGCGCGCATGTGTGTGTAATTAAATAAGAAAAGTCCTGAGTGACTCACCAAAGTCATGCGTCTAAGTCATAGGTGTCAAAGTCAGGTCCCGGAGGGCCGTTGCCCTGCATGTTTTCCAAGTCTCCCTGCTGCAACACACCTGATTCAAATGAACAGCTTCAACGTCAGGCTTGCGCAGAGCTTGCTGACGATCTGATCTGAAATTGGCTTTTAAAAAAGAAAAAAAGATTTCGCAGAACACTTGTCCCTTGTGTTGTCCTCCAACTTCAAGATATGAGTAAAAACAACTCAGCTTGCTTTGTTGTGCCGAGTGTGAAAGTTGTTTCAACTTGACTGATTATTTTAGCCTAAAATGAAATTACAAGAACCTGTATCTTTGCGTGTACTTTTTTCCACTCTGGGTTTATTACAAACCCCCCTACGAACAGATTTGAGGGTAAATAAAATGTAATTGTAGCTGTAAGATAGAATAACTTTTCTGCATGGATTTTCTGCCATTAACTTGAATATAGAACTATAGAGAAATGAGTTGAGTTGATTTAATTCATCGCTGGGGTTCCAATGGCAGGCAGCGGGCGGTGATTGGCCAAAGCACTTGTCGATTTCCCTCCAGACAGGGCGTCGATTGGTTGAAGTTGCCACAAACCCCGCCCACCGGGTGTCGCCCCGAACCTGTTGTATGTTGAAGCGTTGCGTTCAAGCGCCGATGAGTTTAGAGGCTCTCTCTGCGCCGGAGTGACGAGTACGAACGAGACGGACTTGGAATCGTCAGAAAATCATCACCATTCTCCCCCAAATTACACTTTTCGCCGCTTCACCGCTGGATACGCCACTCGACCTGGGGTTGGATTAACTTCGGGCCACTCTTTTTTAGTTTTTCTTTTTCATTTGCTTTGGAAAGAGGCAGACAAAGAAGACAATGGGATCTCAGTCATCCAAGGGAGAGGTGGCCGTGGAGGCGAACGCCGCCGCCGCTGATGCTGCGGCTGTCAAAACCAACGGCCAGGTAATTCAAAGCTCCACATTTGTTTTTACACATGTGAACTTGCTTCAAAGTTGACCTACAGGCGTGAAACCGAATAGCATTTCGATTTGATTTGATTTCTGAGGGGGAGTCAGGTGTGGTTTTTCAGCATCCTCGCTCATCGACAACGAATCTCAAGATGGAGTCGTAAAAAGTGCATTTGGGGCACGTTTAATTTAAAAGGTGCAAAAGCGAAAGAGGGGGAGGGGGCGTCTTGAGCGCACGTCGGCACCCCTTGTTTTAAGTAAGACCGCTATCTCTATTGTACCAATTGCACCTTTCACATTCGGTATTAATCGACCGGTTACTTAGGGCATTTAACAGCTCATTTGGATTGAATCTTTCGCTGTGCCATCACTAGTAATAAAAAATGGATGTTCATTTGTGGGGCTTTCTTTCGCGATATAGTCACCCAGAAGTGAAGGCTTGTCTCTCCGGTTGCGTCTTTGTTGGGGCTGTCTGGTACCCCGAGCCGTCAGCGTGGCTCCAGCGCCGCCTATCAGCTCACCGAGGAGCTGCAAGGCGTCGCCTCAGCCAGGCGACGCTAATTGATGAGCACGACGATGCCCTGCCAAATAATGAGAAATTATGATCAAAAGGGATTGGAATGTGACCACCTATGGCGTTTTGTTTTTGGTTTTTGTTTTTGTTTTTACCCGGGATTGTCAATTTTGGATTAGTGATTTATTTTTCACAAAGAGATGATGAATGAAATATTTTTCTTTTGCAGGAGAACGGACACGTTAAGACCAATGGCGATGTCTCCACAAAGCCCGACGGGGACGCTGCCGCGACCAACGGCTCGGCCGAGGCCGCCAAGGAGCCCGAAGCCAGCGCGGAGGGCGACGCCATCGAGCCCGCCCCCGCCGCCACCGACGGCGAGGCGGCCAAACCCGACGGCGAGGCCGCAGCGGCTGCCGCCACCGATGCTGCAACCAAGGAGACCCCAAAGAAGAAGAAGAAGAAGTTCTCCCTGAAAAAGTCCTTCAACTTCAAGCTGAACCTGAAGAAGAGCAAGAAGAACGAGGCGGTCAAGGAGGAGCCGGCGGCGGCCGCCGCCGCCGCCGCCTCCTCCTCTGAGGAGAAACCCGCCGAAAACGGAGCGACCGCCGCCGCCGCGGAGGAGAAGAAGGAGGAGGTGAAGGAGGAGGCCCAGGCTGAGGCCCCGAAAGCCGAGGAGGGGGCTGCCAAAGAGGACGCCCCCAAGGAGGAGGCCAAGGAGGCAGCTGCTCCAGCCCCTGAGGCCTCGAAACCCACAGAGGAGAGCAGCTCGACCCCCGCCCCCTCTGAAAAGAAGGAGTGATTGTATGTGCAACTCACAATGAACTGGCTGAACTGTTTTTCCAAGAAAGAGAGAGAAAGAATTTAAGAATAAATATATATATATATTTATATATATATGTGTATATGTATACATATGTATATGGATATATGTATATGTAAATATATACACATGTATGTGAAAGACTCCTTTGACGTGCCACTTTTCGTCAAGACGACAGACGAGATTCACTTGGTCACTTCTTGCTCGACATCTGGACCTTGACTGACTTTTTAGGCTTTCGGCGCGGCGGCGAGACGACATCACCAAGCGGATGAAAGGTTGATGGAGGACACATCTTTTCCCTAACTTGAAAAAAAAAAAAAAAAAAAAAAAACAGCGGCTCAAGATGCCTCCTTTGTGAAGATAAAGAAGCTAGAAAAGGAACAACTAGGACAACACCACTTCAAATGACTGTTAAATAGCTAAAAGAAAAACAACAAAAAAAATAGAAAACAAGATAAATCAGAAAAGAGACTCGGCAACTTTTTACATTCCTATATTTTAACCCAAATTTGAAGTATTTTGTGGTGTATTATAGAGAACCATCTTAAAAGAAGCTATGTCTTGTTTGTTAAAAAAAATTACAAAAAAAAACTATAGACAAGTTTTGATTTTTACATGACTATGAAAAAAAAAAAGAACACTTCAGCTTGCTATGTTCACTGTTGCGGTTTGATATGAAGCAGGGTTGTTTATCTGTCGTGTGTGAGCCTGAATCTGCTTTTGTCTCTGTAAATACAATTGGATTGATTTCTGTTCTTTATTTTGCTGATGTTACTGGTTTTATTGTAAAGTTGATCATGGTAAATAAATGTTGGTCACCTGCCCCTGGATGTGACTTTTATGATTCCTCGCACCGGACACGAGTTCCCCGATCAGAAAGAACAACGGGATATTGGATACGGATGGTTTTCCTATGAAAGAGATTAAGAGGTAAACTATTACTCGGGTGTTCCTGTCCCATTTTCCTTCTCAGTGTGACCTAAATTCCAACTTTAATAGGCCACAACCGAGTCCCCCCTCCCCCCTGAAAAAAATGGTGACACTACTAAATCATTAGTGTGAGGCGAGAAATTAGCACTCGAATGAAATATGCATAATCTCTTTTTTTTACACAAAAGTGTAAGTGACAGTAAAATCCATTTACAGGCCCGTTCTCATAAGGTAACCCAACATTTATCAGATCATACGGTAGATCAAAAGAAAGGTCTACACACCCCTCCTCAAACGCCAAAATAGATGACTTCTTAATTTTGCCACTACTGGTGTGACCTCTCACCTGTCAAACTCCATTGAAAAGAAAAAAACAAACAAACAAATGTAAATCTAAAGAAACGTGTGCACAGCCTCTTCAAACTGGGGGACGTTGCCGTGTTCGTAATTAACCAATCACATTCACTCCAATATCAAACTGGAGTAGGAACACATGCGCTCCCATTTAAAGTATTTTACTCATCCCAGATGATGTTCAGATGGTATTGTAGGCTTTTCTTGTCATTTTCGTGGCCTCCCACGGCATCAGAGGGGTGTCAATGTCAATCAGGAGAAGGGCTCAAAAGAATTTCCGAGGCATTAAATATACCAAGGGACACAGTGAAAGACAGTCATCGTCGATTTGGTGGAAATATGGCTCAATAGTGATGTTATCAAGAACTGAATGTCCCTAAAAAAAAATGTATGAAAAGACGAGCAGGGAGACTGCCAAGAGGCCGAAAGCAACGAGGAGCTGCCGAACATTCTGGCAACTATCTCCCTGCAGTGATGCATGTTTGTGGCAGCACGATAATTCGGTGCCTTTGTCAAAGTGTAGGGAGTTAGGAACTGTTCTAAATATCAGTCAGCGTTAACACAAACCCTTCATGCTTCTGCTGGAAAGAACAAAAACATTCGAGAATATCCGCTGGAACAGAAGCACTTTAAATGGTGCCAACTGGAAATTGACCTCGGGTGTGCAGGCTTTTTGTGTCCACACCATCGTGTCAACTCCAATGACCTTCAATTTTCTGTTGATGCTTTGCAGACGGGCAGTACGTGCGCTTTCAGCGGTATTGTCTGTACAAGCATCCACTTCAACATGTTCACAGGGAAATATGATCCGTCACACGCGCAAAGTTATAAGGAGCGAGAGCAGATGCCTCGGTACGGTCATCATTTTTAAAATGTCTTTTACGTGGACCACAACGATAATCACAACTCACAAGGCAGATCAGGCTGCCAACAACAGCAGTTACATAACACACACACACACACACACACGATGCACGTGGATCCAGAGATGTTGTTAGCATGAGGATGTTCTCTTTTGTGATATTTATTTTGTGAGCATATCATAAAAACGCTTGGCTGCATTTCTCTTTCAGGTCTGTGAGTGTTCGAAAAGCTGATACAGGTGAGCTTAGAGCAGCAATCGGGTGCCGATGGGCATCTGCACCACCTAAGTAGCCCTTGGCTCTTTTCGAAACACACCTCACTGGTGAAGGGGCATTGTGATTTCCCCGTAATGTTGAAGAGGGGATCATTTGAAAATGTAAACGCTCGCAGAGATTGACAGAAATAAAGCGTTGCATATTGACGGAAATTATCAGGAGAAATCACTCACACCTTCAATGTCCCCACATAGATAAATAGCTTTCATTACAAATAATAAGCAAAATTACAGGTCATTTTGGCAAATGTCTTTTCTTGTCAAGTGTGTGTCTTAAACTGGGGGCGCTTTGCATGAATCCGTGACCAAGAAGTGGCTCAGTTCGCAAAACGTTGATGACCCCTGGTTTAGACTGCCACCCGGTGGCTGCTGTTATGTAATCCAATACCAGTTTACACTATTCGGACACTTAAGAAAGATTAATTTAGATATACCGTATATAGATATATTTTTTTAAAGAAAATCAGAAGAAAAATAAACCCTAAACTGTTTGTGGTATAACCCCAAACACTGTCACTTATTATTATTATTTTTGGGCACCCGGTATCCTGGTGCCTGTGAACAAATATTAAGAGGGGCTCTTGCCAAAGTCAGTTTAAACATTTTGCAATGTACTTAATTAAATAGCGTGCGTGGTAAAGTTGCACTCTGCGCTTATTGCACCGAAGATTCGCCTTCATGACTCGATACCAGCGATACTCCGTCTTGTTCAACCGACTCGCTGCCTGAAGCGCACATAGATAAACCTACACAACGCATACATAGGCACAATGGCAGTAGGAACCCCCGCTAACAGAAAAATCACCCCATTGATCCACGCGGGATATGCTTCCGATGACAATGACGGGAAGGCTTCCTGTTGAGGCAGAAAATACAATCATGAGGCTTTTTGTCCAACGTTGAACCCGCCCATGTGTAACAATCCGTGAAGTGCTTACAGAAGCGGGATCCCAGACTAAATAGGTGAGCTCTTCTCGGGCTTGGGTTATCAGGTAGAAAATCAAAATGACCAGGACGATGAGAGGACTGATGAACCTCCACGTGACCTGCCAGAAGATGGAAGGCTTGCGTCCCGTCATGAACTCCACGTCCTCGTTGAACCTGAGACACGGAAGCGTTTGGATATACCGTAGTTCTCAAACGCTCGCCGCAAGCGCGCGCACCTGATCACCGGTGTCGCGTTTACCTGTCGATGCCGTAGATATAAACAACAGAAATGAGTTCAAAGAATCCAATAGTCAGAAGCGGAATGGAGCCGGCAAACTTGTCAAAAAGCGTCAGCCAATAAATCCCAGAATGCAAAGCGAAGAGGAGGGTGATGACAAAGGCACCGAGACAGGTTATCACTGAAACACAAAAACGCATCACGGCGTCGCAACGTTACATCCTAATGAAGATGCAAAAGTGTCCCCTTAGAGCGTAGGTGTCCAACTCGGGTCCCGGAGGGCCGGCGCCCTGCATGTTTTCCAAGTCTCCCTGTTGCAACACACCTGATTCAAATGAACACGTTCAATGTCAGGCTTGCGCAGAGCTTGCTGATGATCTGATCATTTGAATCAGGTGTGTTGCAACAGGGAGACTTGGAAAACATGCAGGGCGGCGGCCCTCCGGGACCTGACTTTGACACCTATGGCTTAGAGCCTAGAATCTCCCCAGTGCCATTCTTGTCTTTGTTGCTTCGCTTTGTTGCTCAAGGAGATTTCGACAGTGAACCCTCGTTACGATCAAAAACGAACCCGAGATAAGCGAAATCCGTGAAGCGTTCCGTTTAACAGCTCATTATTCTGAGAGGCATACCAGTCAGGGCTTCATGGGGCCATTTTTGGGGGAAAAAACCCAAGTCTCTCAAGGGGACCACCACTCCCTCAATGTTGCCAAAGAGGGTGGAAAGCCCCAAGCAGACGAGCATGATGAAGAAGAGAACAGACCAGACTGGCGAAGCGGGCATCTTGGTGATGGCCTCTGTGAAAACAATAAATGCCAGACCTGTTCCCTCCACTCCCTGGATACATGATGCACGTTAGTCACATGACACAGCATGTCGAAAACAACGCTCCACAACAAATGCGACGCCTTTACCTCACTGAGGAGTTTTTGAAAGTCGCAGGTTTTAAGGTCCAACGCCAGAACAGCCTCGGGATCGGAGCTGTTGAGATGCTCTAAGGCCGAGTCGAAAGTGCTCGGAGTGATGCTGTCCTCCGGAAGATTGAATCCATTTATTAATGACATGATGTTACTGGGGAAGAAATATCGAGCGAGAATTAAAACGGGGGGGGGGATGCTCGATGCTCCGCAACCTACCAGCGCCATCGGTGGTGGCTTTCTGGCATTGGTTTTCTAGTGGTGCTTGACATGGAACTTTGTGACAAGGGAATTGCGCAACCTTTCGATATATTTGAAAGATGAACAGGAAAAAAAAAAACTGTCATGTAATATATAATAATAATTAGGAAGTGTACTCACTCATTAAAACACAGGTCATATTTCTCAGTGGCCCTGAAGCCAATGATGGAATACGTAACCGTGGCAGCGTACACTGAAGTCAGGCCCGTCACGACGGTCAGGATGACGGCATCTTGCACGCAGTCGTTACTGAGGGAAGATAAAACAAGCACCGGTGTCATTTCCACCGCCGTTGCCCTCATAGGTGGGGATGCTACAGATGACCCTCACTGAACGGGATTGTAGCTGGAGAAAGAGATGAGGCCACCCCACGCCAGACCAAACGAGTAGAAGACCTGAGCCCCGGCATCCAGCCAAGTCGAGGGGTTAATCAATTCCTCCACCTGAAACAAAAACCATGACATCGCCACGCCGTGTTGAGATCCACTTGGAATACACTTCAATTGAAACATTTGATTCTGAACACTGTGCAAATATTTGAATGGCCTTTGTTGTTTGTGACATTTTACAATACCTTTGGGGTGAAGAGAAACTGAATACCGCTAAAGGAGCCTTTGACGGTGAGTCCTCGCACCAGGAATATGGCCAACACGATGTACGGCAGGATGGCTGTGATGTACACGGCCTGCGCTCAAAGCAACGACAGCAACGCGTTCAAACAGCTCGTCCATATTTGACACGCTAAAGGTGATTGGAGAACGCCGTCCCGTCACCTTGCCTGAGCTGCTTATCCCCTTGATGCAGCAAATGCAGACAACGGTCCATGCAGCGCAAAGGCACACCACGATGGGCCAGTGGAGCCCCCCGGAGTCCGAAATGGAGCTTGAGCTGTTGAGGGTCACCCGGTAGAAAAAATAGTCCACGGTGGAGCTCTCTTGGCATTCGGCGACAAAACCTGAGCAAGTATACAGCCTGTAATCATCGGCGGCGGGCCGCGCATTGTGTTGCGAACGGTTTCAACATTTATAATGAAACACACAGAAGTTGTCGAAAGGTTTAAAACGAGTCCAATAACAGTGTTATTTTCGTTACCTTGTCAATTGTCTTTCCTATTATTTGTTCGCATTAAGCTAGCGGGTCTTGTCAATGTCGCTCGGTGAAAGAGGCAGCGGGTAGTTTCTTTTTGGTTTTTTTTGTTTCGTTTGACAGTAACAGTAACAACTGAGCGTGGCGATGCACAACTTGAAGCAAGCGCTTGGCCTCTTGTTTAGAAATTGCTCACGAGCGGCCGGTGCGCTGCTTGCTGCGAAGTTCAGCGCCGCCGTCGAAAACAAGCAACTCAAAAGACTTTGGCTGAGCGGCTTGGATCTCGAAAAAGTCGTAAATTGGGTCATTTGTCAGTCGAGGGGCCGCTGTCCGTTGCGGTCCCTGCCCACAACCGATAAGCACGAATGCAATGTTGTGATTGTAAAACTCTTCTGAAGTACCTGTCGCATTCTCGTTGAGAGGACACTGGGTCCAAGGCAGCGGGCTCTGGAAGGAATTGAAAAGGTACCACATGACCCAGGCTATCAAAGCGTTGTAATATAGAGCAACTAAAAAGGACACCAGCATGGAGGCAATCCCTGGAAAAAAAAACCCATCATTAAAGAATTGCGTGGTCTTTTTTTCTTTGTTTTCTACATTCAATGTACCCAGGCCAGTCAGGTAAGGACTGATGGCGCGCCACACTCCCACGCTGCCTTTGCGGAGACGCTGGCCAATGGCAAACTCCAGCAACAGGAGGGGCATTCCTTCCAACACCAGCAGGAGCAGGTATGGGATCAAAAAAGCTCCTGGAAAATGACACGTTGGATGTGGGTAAAATGATCGTGGTACCTTGAGATACAAAGGTAACGATCTCAGAGACCACACTCGCATGTCAAATCATAATTCTCTATCGAAATGAATGGAAATGCAATTAATCTGTTCCAGCCCTCCCCAAAAAATAGACACAAATATGGGGGGGGGGGGGGGTTCCGAAAAAAGATTGCACACAACTGTACTGTACAAAAACACTCAATAATTACATTTGCGCTTCTCATAACCTGCAAACGCAGAAAATACAAGCTCAAAATGCGGCTGTATCTAATATCTTGCCCTTCCTTGGATTTTTGGGGGAGTTGTGGGGGAGATTTATTTATTCAGGTTGACGTGTCACTTTCTTGGTAGTGCCTTGCAGTATCGCTTAATCTTTCGAAGACAAGGTTACGTTATAGTGTCAAGAAGTCGCGGAATTGGGGCAGGTCGGTGTCCTGAGTGTGCACATTAAAAGTTATGACTTGTGAAATAGGACAGGAAGATCGTTGTGAAAGAGGCCGCCGTTTGTAGGACATGCTTTTTATGTGTTTTGGCTCCAAAATGCCATTAAACTGGGCAAGATAAACACTCGCATCATCTCTTATGTAATCTTCATTCTATACGGCCTATACGATGTACCGCCCGAGGATTCTTCAGGGGGGAGCTTCCACTCCCACAATGATTAACGAAACTCGACAACTTTACACTCCAGCTGTCGTGCCCGGGTTATGTATTCAACTCGCCGTTTGACCTCTGGCACAAAGGACAGCGAGTGGCTTTTCATGAAAATGACGAGACACTTTTTGAGTCAAAGTTGGAGACTTTGGCCCTCCTTAAGATGTCCAATCCTTCACCATTGAAGCTAACATGGATCTCCTTTCAAAGGACTGTCCTCATCTTACCTCCTCCATGGCTTTGACACAAGTAGGGGAATCGCCAGACGTTGCCGAGGCCGATGCAAAAGCCCACGCAGGTCAGGATGTACTGAGCTTTGTTGTCCCATTTCGGCCTGCTATCCGCTTCTTCTTTCTCCATCCTGTCGAGATCTTCATGGCAGGAGATCCGCAGATCCAGTCCCGGGTTTGGAAGAGTCAGTCTCATGGCGTCCACCGACCGAAGCGGAGGAGTCGTCTGCAGCCGGCGGATGAAGTGCTGAAATGGGCGTTTATTAGCACGCATGTACCAATATGTTCAAAGCCCAAATCAGCAATGTCGAAATCGCTTTATGATCTTTTGTGGAGAAAGATTAGCTAATGCACTCTGCACTTTTACCCTTTTATACCCATAATTGAATGCTCTAATACTATTTGAAGAGCACCTTTTCCACAATGGTATCAATCAATTTGGATTATTTCGAAAGGGCGAGAAAAAAAAAAAGACATTGAAATCCCGAGGCCTATAAACGTTTGTATCGTGTTAGAAATATTCACTGGCTCAGTCTCAACATGTTCAACAAGAGATCACGATGGAAGGAAGAGGAAGCGGGACCGTTTCTAAATTTAGCACGTGCGGACACCAGCCAAGGCAAGGCTGATTTATTGATATCGCGCATTTCATACACAAGCTAACTTAATTTGCTTCACATACGAAACGATACAACAATTATAAGCATCTACAAACAGGGGTGCCCAAGTCCGGTCCTCGAAATGCCCGATCCATCCTGTTTCAGATGTCTCTCTCCTCCAACACACGTGATTCAAATGATCAGGACCGTTATCAGGCTCCTGCGGATTAATCATCGCTATCGGCAAAACCAGTTTTAAACCTAAATCTAAAACAGATTTGACTTCTGTTGGCAGCTCGACACACACGTCAGACGCACACATAAAATGCCAAATAATATGATACAAATATTTTATTGATCTTCCAGTGTTAAAATTGCTATTATTTACACATTTATTAAAATAACAACTTGACATAACACAGGCATAGAAGGTAATATACACGGGATATTAAATAATATAATCATGCAGCAGCACTATTAACAACACAAATGCGGGTTGAAATGACAATTTACATGATGGCTAAAACAAACAAACAAAAAAAAACTCCCTATAAAGAGTATTGAGAGATTTGGTTTTGTAAAAAAAAAAAAAATAATAATAATAATAAAGAACCCCCCTGAACTAACACTTAATGTTATCATATATCTGAAGTTGGGCAGAAATGGTCTTGACTGTGTCGCCACTGTCATCCTTCCGCTTGCAGCACCTCATCCGCAAGAATTTGAAAAGGGCCACGGCCGGGATGATTAAACTGGGAACGCCCGCCAGGAGGAAAACGAGAAAGGAGATCCAGTTTGGGTACGGACGCACTTCGAGGATGGGAAAGCTCTCCTGTGAAGCCAGACGGAGCAGGGAAACGCCGTGATCAGACACATTGTGCAAAACCGACTCCGACAACGGTCTGCCGCGAGTGACGCTTACCGACTCTGGGTTCCAGGCCAAATACGTGAGAGACTTTGTGACCTGCGTGACCAAGTAAAAGACCAGGATGATAACCATGATGAGCGGGCTGACCACCCTCCAGGTCACCTGCCAGAAGATGTTGGGCTTGTGGCCGATCATGAACTCGATATCTTTGTTGAACCTACGAGGAAGCAATCGGAAGATGTCCTGATGTCATTTAAGTACAGCGCCCATGATAAGCGGTTGTATAACATGGTTCCCGGATGAGATAAAGACAACGTTGAGGATGAGGGCTGTAAACATGAGAAAGAACAGCAAAGGATCTAACCTGAGTCATACCCTGGCCAAATTGTGTTTTTCAAGCCAATGTTGGTTTTTAAATGGACATTTTGACAATATTTTCTCAAGCCGTTGTTGTAAACGGACTCATTTTATGTTCAAAGTTACCGGGGTCTTATACAATGGTGGAAAAATACTTTTGATTTGGAGAGATATTTTGAATCCCCCCCCCCCCTCCCTCCAAAAAAAAAAGAATTGAGAAAGCATTTCATTCACATAACGGCTACAAAAAAAAAAAGTCTACCCTACATTGGTTGGCAACCAGTCCAGGGTGCACCCCGACTACTACTACCAGAAGACAGCCGGGCGAGGAACGGAAACGGCTCCGAAAACGGATGCAAGACAACTGGCATTTGAATAGGCGTGTGCAGACCCCTGCATTTTCATACGACAGATGAGGAAAGCATACGGAGCGATATCTTCCCGTCGGGACGTACCTATCGATGCCATAAATGTAGACAACAGCGACCATCTCACAGAGCCCGATGACCAGAAGAGGAATGGAACCAGCAAAGTTGTCAAAAAGAGCCAACCAGTAGTTGCCGGAGCGCATGGCGAAAATGAGGCCGCAGGCAAAAGGGATTGCGCATGACAAACCTGAAAGCAACGACAAAGACTCGATCAAGTATTCCCTACATGCAGATAACTTGTTTGTCAATTCGTGTATATTTGTTCATCAATCGATGCCGGTCGTGCAGAGTGACCGGCAGAATCATCATTTCGGTGTCCTGCGATAGTCTAGAATGAAGAAAGAGAGAAAATTACCACAGACGAGCTCTTTGGGCCAGTTTTTGGGCAACACGTTCAGATCCTGCAGTGGTACCACAACTCCCTCCACGTTTCCAAACATAGTCGACAGACCGAGGCAGAAGAGCATGATGAAGAAGAGCACGGCCCAGATTGGAGAAACGGGCATCTTGATGATGGCCTCTGTGAAGACGATGAAAGCCAAACCCGTTCCCTCCACCCCCTGTGGGAAAATGGCGCCAAACGTTACTACACACGCACGAACGAACGCACGCGCGGCGCGTCACCTCGGAATGTCCGCAAAGGTTTTTGGCAGACCTGACTGAGGAAGAACTGCATGTCACACCGCTGTATTTGCAAATCTTCCACAACTTGTGGACTGGTTTGGTTGAGGTACAGAAGCATGTCATCGTAGTTGCTTTCTGTGATGTTGCTCTCGGGTAACTCGAAGGCGTTCATCAGCTTCAGGATGTTGCTGCGTAAAGACAAAGAAGACCTCCAACTAGCATGCCACATCCAAAGCCACAAATGGAAGCACTCAAGTGGATCTTATATTATCTTTATCATATATTGAAGTGTTGGACGTGAGAATGAATCACGATTTTTTTTTGGTGGGAACTTTATTTGAGAAAATGTTGAATTTTTGGTCCATCAGAATTTTGGGCACGTGAATGGGCTGAACATTAGCAAGGCCGCCCATGTTGCGCAATGCCAAAAACTGCCACTCGTGACATCCATACGCACCCTCCGATGCAGTCGTCAAATTTTTCGGTGGCTCTGAAGCCAATGATGGAGTAGATGACGGTGGCCGAGTACACCGACGTGCAGCCGTTGATGATGGAGATGAGGACGGCGTCCTGCTCGCAGTTGTTGCTGTCGTCACGAAAGAGGAGGTCAACAATGTCGTCCAAAGTGCGGACGGTGTTCAGGTCTACCGGGCGGTTTACTCACTGGACAGAGTTGTAACTCGAGAAGGAGATGAGACCTCCGAAAGCCAAGCTGAAGGAGTAGAAAACCTGCGCGCCGGCGTCTAACCACGTCGAAGGATTCATCAACTCATTCACCTTTGATCAGAACACCTTCAATGAATCGAGTGGAAAAACGGACCCCTTCGCGTGATCTAAAAGGATCAACGCTCCCTCCCCGTGCGCCAAAACGTGCTCGTCTTCATGACATGGATAGAACGCACGGCGAGTCGTTACTCTTTGATATGTGAGAATCATAAAAGATAATCGCTCAATAAAAATGTGTTTCTCGCAAAACATAACAACAGAAGCACGTTTATATCTGGCCGCTATTCATTTTATGACGAGGATTATTAATCCGGCCTCGTGACAATGTGCTGACGCTCGCAGCAAGAGCGGAAATAGCGGAGTGCTATTGTTGTGTTATATGGCACCGTATCGTATCATTTTGTTTTTGCTCTTCACTGGGGGGGCAGTGACTTGACACTGTGCTCAACGGTTCATTACCCAAAGGAGCCAACGGATCGCACTGTTCTTTGCACAGTGTGCGTTTGACAATTAATACAGAGTAGCTCAAAATCAATAGCTATCAATCAACTTGTCACACATTAGGAGAACTATAAGCATTAAAAAAAATATATATATATATATATATATATATATATATATATATTAAAAGGGGGCGGGGCAGGGGGGATGCTTACATCTGGTGTGAAAAGGAACTTTATTCCTTCCAGGGAACCCTTCAGAGTGAGTCCTCTGATCAGGAAGATAGTCAGAACCGCGTAAGGCAGAGTGGAGGTGATGTACACAGCCTGGAGAAGAAAATTCCCAACGCTTCCCTCAAAAACTGGATGGCATCCAAATGAGAAGCGATCGGCTTCGGATGGCGGTGCTGCTCAGACCTTGCCGCTGGTTTCGATGCCGCGGATGCAGCAGACGTAAAGCACGGTCCAGGCGGCCACCAGGGAGAGGACCATCCACCACTGCAGACCTCCAGACTCGCCGATGGACGTGGACGTGTTCAGGGTCTCTCTGTACCAGAAATAATCTACAGTGCTGCTGCGCTCACACTCCTCCACCGGACCTGCGTATAAGTGTGGGCGGGGGGGATACAGACCCTGAAGTTCAACTATTCACTCAACAATTCTTCTTTTGACAATGACGACTGACTATAAATCTGACCTGTTGAGACAATAATATGACAGGAAAGTATTTCAGACTGGTTCCTCAAGGAGGTGATAATATATTTTTTTAAAAAAAGTGCAATGGCCCATTGTTTTTATGTTTATTGACTGAAGGTTCCATGAGTCACTCCGGTGAAGGACAGGACCAAAATATTTATAGCAAAATGAGGTGGGGCACAACTTCATTATTCATAATTAGAAGAAGATAAGATAAGAAAACCTTTATTTGTCTCACAATGGAGAAATTCCCAATTAACAGCATATTACATATAAGATACTGTATATTATACATATATAATATATAACTCTCTCTCTCCCTCCCTCTTTTTCTCTCTCTTTCTCTCTGCGAAAGGATAAATACCTGACGTGTTTTGTAATTGCATTCAATGAATTCATATCACTACCCAGCTACTGGGCCGATATGCCCTCCAGTGGTCGTTAGTGTGCATGTTGCAAGTGCTCTGATCCTCCATCTTTGCTCCGACATCATTCACTATCCAGCCATCTCATCGGATTTGATATCATCGGATTCAAGTCCAAACATTTTAAACTGTGATGCATTGCTGACATGCGCTCATTTGATTTGACATCAAAATTGCTCAATCGTGAGCAACGTTAACATCGGTCGCTGAACTTTTGGAGCTTATCGTTGGTCATACCTGTGCGGTTGGCATTGAGGGGGCACTGGCTCCACGGCAGAGGGTCCTGGAAGGAGTTGAAGAGGTACCACATGATCCAAGCCATGATGGTGTTGTAGTACATGCCCACCAAAAAAGACACCAGCAAAGAGGATACACCTGCAACCGCACGACACCGTGAACCTGACAGCCATTGGATCATTTTTCAAAGGAAGCCACTGCAGTGATTCCCTGAATATTTGCGGTTTGGTCCTGCAAAAGTCACACATTCCAAATGATTACTTTTGGCGCTGTATCTTAGAGTCGAGGAACTACGCTGAACTAAATTGAGGAAGGTCATGGAGAAAAGAAAAGAACAAAAAAAAAAAAAGCTTTGCTCCCATCTTGTGGAATCATGGCGTCAAGGAATTATGTTGTAAGTCAGTAACCCGAATCCTAAACATTTTCCACACTCCAACGCTAATCCTTTTTAGTGGGGGTGTCAATTGCCCGCGGCATTCCCGATCCCTCGCAAATAAGCAGGGTTCACTTGAAGCAGCCGAGCAGTCGTTTTTACCCACCGACTCCAGCCAAGTAAGGATTAATTGACCTCCACACGCCCACGCTGCCTTTCCTCAGGCGCTGTCCGATGGCAAATTCGAGGTGCAGCAACGGGATTCCCTCCAGAACCACCAGGATTAGGAAGGGGATCATGAATGCGCCTGGGAGGACATTCACAGGGAAGCCATCGACTCGCACAAAGCTCGCGAAAACCCATTTTGAAAGCAACGAATCAGTGAGATAGCTTGTAAAATGTCCATTTCCATGTCATGGGCACCGCAAGCAGCCTACCTCCTCCGTGGCTTTGGCACAAGTAAGGAAACCTCCAGACATTGCCCAGCCCCACACAAAAGCCCACACAGGTGAGCAGGTACTGGGCTTTGTTATCCCATTTGGGCCTGTCTCCCGCCTCCTCCATCTCCAACTTCTCCAGTTCCCCATGAGAGGGGATCCGAGCATCCAACCCCGGGTTTGGCAGCTTCAGCGGCATGGTGAATGTGTCACGGTCGAAACGTCCCTCAGTCGCTACGGCGAGCTTATCTCCTCTCGTCTGTGTCCTCCCCTCTCGAGTCCTTAAAGAGCAACTGAGCGCTCCCGCTAGGGGGACTGTGGTATTTACCGTGACCCGCGGCACCTGAACTCCGGTTATCAGTGGCTCATTGTCCAAATGCCTTTTTTTAATGTCATGTCAGCAAACCTGAGCGGAAAAAGGTGTCACCTCCTTGACAATGGTTAATGCATTACACCATCGGTCGTCACCGAAACTTTGCTCTGACAATGTGATGCGCATCATTTTGCGAGGCAAAGGGTCGATGTGATGATAAGATATTGGACAAACACAATAGCAACAAAAATAAACCTCAATGTATTGTTTCCCTTTCCAAAAGAAAAAGGACGGAAATTCACTTGCACGTGATGTCACTGCATTTTAATCAATCATTTTCCAGCAGAAACTGCTTTGATATCCTCGTGCGAGTCGAAACAACAATCCGCATTCAGATCAGAACTCAATCACTATCATACCGTGGACGACTTTTATCTAATCTCACCGTGATAGTATTATATTGCTGAGTGATATGCAAATATCACTCAGCAATCTCATATTTCATTTCTTTCAGTGCTAAGACTTTCTTGTCACTTTTCCGAGTCAAACCGTGCTCCAGTCTTCAACGCGTTTGACTTTGTGTTTTGTTTTGTTTTTCCTTGGAAGGTGGGGGTGGATATCTAATCAGTTTTCCTTTCTTATGCAATTATTAACCAAAGTTAGAAGCCTTTCATAAAATTGTGCGTGGGGTTTGGACTGATAATGCGGCTCACGCTTTGTTTTCAATCACGTTTTGCAGTGTGGCGGGTGTTGCTAAACATTATTTTATTTTACTTAGTGCCAAGGTGTCCAAACGCATTTTTGTCATTGTTATGATTTCACTCCGTTCTGCATAAACTCTGAAGCGCAGTTAAAACCGCCGTCTTGAGCATGGCACACATAAATACTGTGCATTGTGGAAATTTGTGTCAGTGCATTTGGATAACTGCCACTGAAACGTAAGAGGTCCCATTTTAAAAAAAAAAAAAAAAAGAAAGAAAAAGGAAGCCAAACGGGAAAACAATGTCTGGGGTTGAGGGTTAAACATTGACGCATATTCTCATGCGTAAATGGCGTTGTAAAAACACAGGCATGTCCTGTGTGAAATGGCGCGGCTAACACTTAGCCTGTGCGCTGCTCTCGCTCGGAGAGATATTTCAAGTCACAAAGGATGCTTGATGGTTGCGCCTTAAATTTCGCTTCGTACAGTCAATTGGAAGAACCTCTTATGGTCTTTTGCCTTACGATCCACTTCCTGTTTTCTATTTTTTGAAGATCACTTTTGGGGTTTAGTGCTAAAGCGGCGACAGTCATTTCCACATGGCAATTTTGCAACGCCGCTCTGATGAAAATTGTCTGAGCAATACCTGAATGGAAAATGAAGAAAGTGTATCATGACTTTTGGGCCACCATGTGCATGAGGTTGCTTTGAAGAGAAATGGCACGGCCCATCAATGGATTTAAGTCTTGCTAAGTTAACCAAGTCTATTTAGTCTATCAGAGTGTCTGTGATGAGCCAACGGGCGGGAATCCGTGCTTTTTGTTACCTAATTGGAGTCAATAAACACATCCACTATACAAGGGCTCATCATATAAACATGGCGAGTTGTGTAGCATTTACACGCACTGATAAGATGACATGTTACAGCCCTTGACATTTTTTTCCTCCATTGAGGTCATTTACTGAACTGGATTTGTAGTAGACTGACTTGAACTTGGTCGTCGCAAGTAAAGGAAAAGTACCGGAACTTCATACTTCACTCCGTTTAGCTTTGCAAGCAGGGGTAACATTAAAAAAACAAAACAAAAAAAAAAACACATTTGCCAAAATGAATATGAAAGTACATCGTTGGTAAAACATTTTGAGAAAGAGTAAATCAGTGCTCAAGAAAGCAGACTTACTTTGCCCAAATGACCGTTTATTTGGCCGGCCGAATGGCCAAGGACGCAGTTGCCTGACAAGTTTGGATAATAAAAGAAATTGTGGACACACCGAAGTAAACTTGAGAAGATAACTTGGCTGATTGGAAGTGTATGTGCACACCCCGTTGACTGGAATCACTTGAAAAAGATGTGCATTCACAGTGTATAAAAAAATAAAAGAATTAAAATCTCATGTACACTGATGATTTTAATCTTGATTATAAATCAGCCCAAAAAAATGGCTTTTATTGTCTTTTATCATCATGGATGACGATGCATGCAACGTGAACACAGGGCTGAAAGTTCAGGACTGGTTTTTGTGTGTGTGTGTGTGTTGTAGATAGCAGAGATGTAAATCAGCTGATATGACACAACTGTCACATTCGAATGGCAATCTATTGAAGTAATTGTTCTATTGGAGTCATGTCACGTTGCTGTTTACTTCACTGGGTTGACTTTACAAGTAATCATGCACACTCCCTTGCCTATCAAACGATTCCTCTTGTGATGAGTCACCAAGCTGTCAAAACGTCTCTAGAGGCACTTCTTTTCAGGGAGTAAAACAATCTAACGAAAAAGGGGAAAAAAACACCATCTTGCTTAATTTACCAAACACCACACAGTTAAAGGTGGTATGATACAGTACCTTATATTGCCTTATATACGATATACCGTTGTGTTCCAACATCAACACAACACCACCACAAAACCAATCTCTATTATATCTATCCATCTATCTATCTATATCTATATAGATATATCTATAGCTCTGTATAGATATAGATAGATCTCTCTCTCTCTCTCTCTATTTTACATGAGTCTCCTGCGTAGAATCAGTGGATGAGGTATTCCAGGTGGATTACCATGCACAGATGGTGTTTACACTTTTCACACGCAAGAAGTCCCCGCGATGCAGGCAATTGTCAACGGACTGCACTTTTTATTGGGCTTTTATCCAAAATGCTTTCAAACGCTTTTACTGTCTGCAATTGAGGGCACTGGCCTCACCCCGCTGGGAGCAAATGAGATTCATTTGCCTGCGTCCCGAGGCTGCAATCTCTCATATACTGTCTATAAAAGCAGGTATTTCCATCCTTTTTTTGTTTTGTTTTGGAAGTTACTCTTCTGTAAAGAGGGAGAAGGTCGACCGGTCAATTTTTGGCCTTCTGAGTAAAAAAAAAACAAACAAACATCTGAGCCGGAACGGTTCCTGGGTCGAGGTGAAAGTTCCCACCTGACTCATTTCTACCACTTGCCACTGTTTGACAAATCATTTCCACACGTCACCAAAAGCTGGCGCAGATGACATTTAAGTATGGGGAGGAGGGCACACCACCATGGGAAAGCACCCAATGGTGGTGTTAGGGTTTGGATGTGACCCCAATAGGGGGAAGCACGAGGAGTCCACAAGGAAATGTCCACACAAGGAACAAGAAGCTGCAGGAGGTGGTCCACTGGCGTGGTGACGGCACTGAGGAATGCTCTGTGAGTCCATTTGTACCAGTCCAATCGAGCCGATAGACAACAGGTGGGTGATGAGCTGACATGTCTCAGGTGTGAGGTGCAGAGCACCCTGGCTGAGGAGGCCGCCTGGCTGGGCCCCTCCCTAACAGGTGGCAGTATCGAAAACATGAGCTTACAACAACTTGCCGCAATTCACCTGCATATTGCATATTTGAAAGTGTAACATATTACAGGGAAGTGCACATTAGTTGGTTTATGATTCAGCTCACCACTGACCCTGAACCGGGGTTAAGTGTTCGAAAATAGATGCGTGGATGGATGATTAACAGCGCCGTGCTCGCGTTTTGAAGGTACGGCCTCAAGAAGGCGCCATTGTTCAACACTGCACTTTCAATCACACGAGTTCTCGTTGTTGAATTTAGAATTTGAGCAGATGAAGTACATCATTGAAAAGCATGGTTCAGTATTCATACTTTTTGTGACATTTTGATCGAGCTTGCTCATCTGAAATAATATTTCTGTTTTAAGATCAGTATTTTGAATGATTGAACAGTCCTTCTCGAACTGCTTGTTTGGGGTGATGTCGGGGTACGTGTGTAATCTGGGTAACATCCATATATATATAGATATATATCTATCTATATATATATAGATAGATATATATGTATATACAGGTATATATATATTTTTTTTGCCATACAATAATAAAGTGTCATCGCACAACCACTATGCTAGGTGGCAGTGGCAATCCCGTTTATTTATTTATTCAGGTAAATTGATACACTTCAAATCTTTTCTGTGTCTGACTAAAAAAATTGATTTCTGGGAGGTGGAGAAGGCAAATAATTGAGAAGCACATGGTTGCAAGTATTTTTGATCGTCCAGCAGGGGTACTTAAATCCAAATCCTAAAGGAGTCCCAAACATTTTTCCATGACTCATAGGTTCATTTCTTGATGTTAACGATGTCACTATTTCCAAAATGACCTTTTCATTTGAAACGACAACAGTACGAGCTGATGTAAAATGTGCATGCTGACATTAATTATTAAAAGCACTTGTACAAAACAAAACATGGTTGCTGTCATGAATAAAAAAAAAAGAGGGAGGTGTAACAACTTGTTTCTTTTGAAATATAAACACAAAGAAACACAGGAGAGAAGGGCAATTGCTGCGTCACACTTGAGGAGGGCCAGTGTGTGTGTGTGTGTGTTGTGTGTGTGTGTGCGCGTTTGTGTGTGTTCACATGAGAGAGGGAGGGGGGAGGATTTAGTGGGACTCTCATGCAGACAGTGGAGCGGCTGTCAGTGTCAGGCAGATACTCTCCGGCACCAGGCTGCTGGAGTCCGCCTACGCTCCCTTCGCTGGCCACCTGCCTTTCCCAGAATAAAACAGGGCAGTAAAAAAAAAAAAAAAAACAGCTCTAGCAGAACTAAAGGAATACGAGTGAGTGACTGCAGTCCATCGCTTGGGGATCAAGCCTTAACCCCCCCCCCCCCCCCCCGTCTCGGTCCCGGTTACCCACTTGACGACGCTTGTTTGTTTGGGTTAGTTACCAGCAAATTGAGCAGCTCTCAGCGGCCCCGGCAAACCCGGCTGCCACTTGCATGGATGCACCATGGCCACGTTTGTGTGCAGGGTTCAGTTTTTAGACGACACCGATCCGTTCAACAGCACCAACTTCCCGGAACCGACCCGACCGCCGCTGTACACCTTCAGGGAGGACATCCCGCTCATCAATCAACTCGCAGGCATCCACCGGCTCCTCAAGGCTCCGCACAAGGTAGGACATACTTTTATTTAATAAAAGTCTTCGCAATTTATACTGTATATATACATTATTTAAATAACCGTGCAAATGTGCGTTATTTTATTGCCCGCAAAAGAATCCATTATATATACTTTATATACTGTATATATATATATATATATATTTGTGAAGGATTATTTTGATCGTGTATATTGTGTTTTCCTGATCATTTTTGAACGTTTTGCATGTGTGCGTGAAATTGCTGTCCACCCCATCATTCTGTTGTCACTGGCCCCTTTCAGAACACTGCCAATGGTTTCGCTGACATTAAGACCAGCGTTTTGTCTTTCTTCAATGCGGGCAAAAACAGCGGCTAGATGAAGAGGAAATATTTACAGCCGTGTTTTGTCATTTTCAGGCGTTTGCCTGGAAATAAGCCGATGCATATGTAAAGATCTGTAAGTCGCTGTTGACAGGTGCCGGGGCGGTCGTTATGAGTGCAACCACTTCAGATCCCCCAGCTGCCTCATTTAGACTCAACAAGACATGAGCCCAACAAATAGCCTGACACACTGGTGTATAGCGGTCACTGTCAATTTATGATGGGCATGTGAAAAAGCAAAGATGCCAAGTTCAAGGTCCAAAAGGAGCCCGAGGGAAAACTCCCAAAACAGCACCGCATTCCTTCCAGGCACTCATACACTCGGCTATGGCCAGATATGTGACATTGTTTTTACTGTAAGACAAAAAGTTGAAGGTGTATATTTAAAAAAAAAAAGTGAGCCACGAAGAGAGTCAACGTGCCTCCACACAACTCTGACGGCAAACCGACTTTCGACAGCAAAGTGGTTTTCCAGACCAGTCGATCTTGAGCTCCCCCCGTATTTAAAAGCCGCAAAACAAATGAAAAATGGCCCACAGCGCAGAAAAGCTTATGATTACAACCTTTACATGGACAGATGGCAACGGCTTGTGTTCGTGTTTGCAATTTTGTGCGCGATGGCAACTGGATACCGCCTTTAGATTATAGGGATGAAACTGAAAAGTTGCACTTTTTCCCCGTCAGATTGCAAAACTCAAGCTTAAGAGTCTTTATTGGGATTAAGTTATTGAAAAAATGAAACAGTCGCCAGTGGGTTTAACACCGAATGAATGTTGATTTTATTTCTTTTTTTTTTTTTATTGATATTTCATCGTGTCCCTTTGTCAATGCAAAATAACCTCCCGCGCCCTTCCTCTCAGAAAAGCCTCCTGTGTTATTATGTTGTGACGATGCGCATGGTCAGCTGGGTTGCACATAAAGTATAGGTCACTCGTCCCGGAATTCCTGCGGCCCGGGCCCGGATGCCTGAAACACTTTGTTCTTCTCACTTTGGGTGACATGGTTTTCATGACCTCTTCCACCCCCCCCCCCCCCCACACCACCCCCACCCCCCAGTCTCCTTTCACCTCTCTGACCATGCGCCGCTTCACACACTCTCGCTTAAGCGCACGCGAGGACTGGCTGGCATGGAATAAGGGTGGTACGTCGGCACGTCATGTTTTTTTCTTACGTGACGTCGAAACAATTCAACAATCACAAAAAAAAAAAAAACAACCTAAAATAATTTTGTCGAAACAATTTAAAAATGCCGGGCCAGTAGTTGGCGATGTGGGTTTTTAGCGTGCATTGGTGTCTAGAGGATATAAGAAAGTCTCCACACCCCTGTTCAAATGTCATTATTTTGTGATATTAAAAACAAAAAAAGCTCACGATCAATACTTTCAAAACATTTCCATTGTTAATGTGCCCTTTGAACGGTATAACGCAATTTCAAAAAAAGTACAACAAACAAGTCATCTGGTTGCAAATGTGCACACTCTATTCAAATTGGGATACAAACATGTTTTCCATGGTGCCTCTGATTAAACCCAAATGAAGTTCAGATGTTCTACTAGGCTTTCTAAGACTTTTTTTTTTGCTTTCCAGGAAAATGCTGAACATTTTGTACTAACACTGACTGTTATTTTCAACCATTTTATAATTCCCTCCACCTTGTTTAAGGCCTCAGGAGGTGGGTATACTTTTTCTGTGTACCGTATTAGGCATTTAAATTGGATTTTAGACTATAAGTAATTCAAACTCCACTGGTAGCCTTGGAGTGAATATCATGCTGGGTAGTTAGGTATTAGGTCATCTTATATTCAATGTTGAAATGGTTAAAAATCCAATCCTCCACTTGTATTTGTGCTGCGCACCATTGAAATCGTGAAGAAAAAAAAAAATCAGGAGAGAGCATAGAAAGAATGGTCGGATGCACCTTTCGAAGGAGACTTCACAACCGCGCATTTAAGCACCGTTTCATGAAAGTTCTTAAAGAGTCGTCCTCCAAGTTATATAAGGAGGTCGTTTCCAGTGCAACACAAGCACGCTTTGCGTTATTCTAACATGGAAATAATTACTCGTCTTTTTCTCCGGGCTTTTTATCCACTTCGGGAGAGTTTGATTAAATGAGTGTAAATAATACTCGCTCCCAAGTGTTTCTGGGCACGGCCTGGGGCCTTCCAGTTGCTACTGGAACTGAATTCGGTCCACCCACTGGAGAGTTTTCCGAACGCGAGACCCTTTGGATGGGGTTCAGTGATGAGTTTCACTCGCCCAAGCGGTATATGTGATTGCGGGTGTGCGAGATGAGGAGAGCGCAACGAAAGAATCGCAGTTGATGGGGCTCCGCGAGTGAGATAAAGAAAGCTCCGCTCGACTCGATTTCGGGGACGAAAAGTGGCTGCGAGGTATTTGTGGAATGACAGCGGCGCTAAACGTGCTGAATAATGTGGACAGATTGGGCACAAGAAACGCTTTTGTCTTATTTCAACTTCAAATTGGGGCAGTGGGGCAGGACGTGATTAACACGCCCTCTGTTCTCACCCCTCCCCCCCCCCCCACCCCCACACCTCCCTTTCCTTGGCTTGGTCAAACAATCCTCCATTTTAGCACACCTCACAAGGCACGAACAATAACAGCTCAAAGTTATGCAGTTTCAAAGTTATGCTGCAAACAATCGTTCTTATGTCACCTATGCGCAGATCGCTCAAGATTTTGACTATGACCGAGCATCGGGTACACACACCGCGAAGAGCAAATTGGCTTTGGTTTGAATACGATGGCGTCAAACACGGAATCGCCGCGTGCATTTTAATCTGCTTGACCGACTGCGTTTTTAATCGGGGTTGTGTCCGATTATTTACTGTCCCACGTTTTGCCTTTCCCCTGTTGTTGGATTAGGATTTGGCTCAGATTAAAATGAGAGAGGAACTAGAACAGGGCCCGAAGACGGCGCCTTTTGCTCGTGGCCTGCTCTCAGTTGGGGAGTACAGTCATCTACGCTTGCTCAATGTGACAATCTCCAGATAGAACTGGTCTCGGTGGCCCCCCTCCGTTCAACTCCCGGGCTTCACGGACACACCTACCCTTGAGCTCCTGAGTGGACGCAACCTCGAGTAAATATAGCCGGGTTATATTTGTGCTGTGAGGCCGACCGACGGTGCGAGGGAGGGAAAAGACAAGAGGGTGCCCCGGAGTGGTCTTGTGATCAGCGCCCGCCGGTCCCAGTTGTGTCGTCACGCTCCTCGGCTGCGCGGTCGGGGCTGGTGCGCTTGGCATCGCGCTTTGGGACCACTCCAGGTCAAAGCAATACTGTACTGATAGCGCACAGGCGCTAAATGCTCATCCAACACTTTTGACTCTGATCTCATTCATCGGCAACTCGAGGCAACCACTAGCTGGGTTCATTGAAAAACGGAGATTTTGCTCCGGATTTTTAATGTTTACCTCGATGTTACTCCCGCTTGAAATGATGTGAAATGATAT
This sequence comes from Hippocampus guttulatus, assembly GCF_054856545.1. Lineage (NCBI taxonomy): Eukaryota > Metazoa > Chordata > Actinopteri > Syngnathiformes > Syngnathidae > Hippocampus > Hippocampus guttulatus. The sequence continues at coordinate 1,358,138 of NC_141278.1, read as the reverse complement.
AAGTGTAGGAGAGGACATATGCGTCGTCGCCGGGGTACACTTAGCACCTGCTGCCAACTCGTCATGAACATCAATGCAACATTCTTGCGCACCTGGTCTCAAACACGGCGGGGTTTCCAGTTACACAATCTCATGGAGCGACGCTGACGCACAAAGTACTGCAGTGGTACCTCAGATCAAGTAATAGCAGATGTCATTCATTGGATTTTTGCAGCGGGGCACCGATTTCCGTACACACGTCGACACCGGAGGCTCCTTGACATTAGCAACACAGCGCGCATCTAATTCAACATAAACCATCCCGCCTTTGTTTATTCCTGGTTTGAGTTTTATGGTCTACTGCCTGTAGTTGTACCCCCAACAAGTTCATTCCCCAGGACATGAAAACGGAGCCACATGAATAAAGGGCCCTCCCGCTGCTCAAACCCCATCCGAAAACCTCTTTGAAAAACACGCAACAACGGAGCGGAGAGCAGTTTATTGTGGTCCGACATGAAAGCATTCTCTCTGCTGCGGCGCGGGGGAATTGGGGGAGAATCATCCAAGACCCCGACCCTAACTGTTCAACACGTTGCCTCATTCCCAAATTGAATTTGAACGTCACACTTCATTTCCCGAAGCCACCTACGCTATTCAAACCCCGTCTGATCCTTTTCCATAGCTCGACGACTGCGCGCTGCAGCTCTCCCACAATGGCACCTATCTGGACCTGGAGTCTTCCTTGGCGGAGCAAAGGGACGAGCTGGAAGGATTCCAGCAAGATGACGCAGGGTGAGACGGTCTCTTCATATCATCAATAATCATTTGCCACCTACTCTCGGAATAAATCCTTTTAACCTCACTCACTTAAACACACTCACACAAACTCACCCCATTCGAATGCAACAGGAAATAATCATAAGCAGCTTGATATGGATTTCTCGGGAGCAGAAGTTCATGGAAAGAATGAAGCACTGTGGAAAGACATATTCAACTCGCCCTCCTTCTTTCCCTCCAACTCAACTTGGAGGCAACTGGGCGTTTTTAATACTTAATAAAGCATCTATTAGCTTTCTGTACTAACGGCGCCATCACTGCCCTGAAGGGCAAATTGACTTCAACGATTGCTTTTTTTCACCTCGATAATCTGCACTAGTGGATAAATTAATCAACATTGGTGAGATGTGACGCTATTTAGGGAATACCGTGCTTCCGTATAAGCCCCAGGCTCGAAATAAGCAGTTCTGCATGGCAGTTTGCCGGGCCAAATCTGCATTTTGCGCCTCAACAAAACACATTGAAAAGCAAAACTGAGAATCACGGTTATGGAAGTTTTTTCCGGCTCTTGGTGACTGTCCCAAAAAGCTATGGTGTTTTGCACACACAATCAAACACACACACACACACACACACACACACCCAGGAGAGAGCAACATAACAAAACAACAGTGAAAAACAATGACTAAGTGTTTTGCATGTCTACCTCACAGCATTGCATCACTAATGGAAGGTAAAAGTGTGGTGAGATGGCACCGTTTATGTCCCCGTGTGTTTGCAGCGGTTTGTGGTATGCAGATCTGTTTAGATGCCGGCGGCAGCACACAAAGCAAAGACGAGATCACAAAACCTGCGCCTACGTGTGCTTGTGTGTTCGTCTCATGCGTCGGCTTTGTCGGCCATGCTTCTTGATAATAGACGGGTGAATCGAGGCGTGACACTTTTTCTTTTTCTTTTTTTTTTAAGTGGCCGCGATCTGGAGCAACTGGTTGGATGGGAACCACGTATCGTTCAATCAATGCGGATTTCTTTTCTTTTTAACAAAGGTCACGGTGAATTGACAGAAGGCAATGAGTCATGCAACGGGGTTGGGTTTAACTCGACAAACATCTGACGGGTTCGGGGATGGCTCTCTCTAAAGTCGCCTCTCCAGTTCGAAAAAGAAGAAAAAAAATCTCATTCACTTCTTTTAAACACCAATCGATCATCGCGATACAAAAGGAGCTAAGAAGGTGCAGAAAAATACAATTTCCCCGCTCCCCCACAACGTGTTCTTTTAATCGGTTAAAGCCTAATCCCGATCATTTAATCCTCACAAACAAAACAGAAACCAGGCAGAGTTTGTTGCGGGCAGCGTCCCAACGCAAGTGAGTTGATAGTAAACAAAGGAAAAGGAGATGGGCACAACATCCCTGGTGAAACGCTGCACAGTGGAAAAGAACATAAACCAGCATAAGTGTCAAAATAAATCGTGTCGTATTAGAAGCTACGTGTCTTCACCCGGGCTTCTGTCACAAAACATTATCCGCGGTGAGAACATTTTTGTTTTTCCATCAACAACCAAGTGTAGGTCTCAACAAAACGAAGTTGTCGAGTGTTTTTTTTTTTTCACAACGCCTTATGCGTAAACAAGGGGGTTTTCTGAGCTCGGCGTTATCACATCAGCGATTTCCCCGCTTGCCCGGGAATTCCAACGGCGTGGACGTGATGGGAGTCAAAGATTAGCACCCGGTCGGACGATAACAGCCGGGATTAGAGGAGAGAGTTTGATTTGTTTGCGCAAAACACCATCATACCTTCCCGTTATGTACTCATTTTGTTTTTCCGACAATATGTGACCATGTGTGTATGTGAAGAGTGTTGTGTCTGCAGTCATGAGGTGTCATCCTCTAGTCTCAGATGGCTATCAACAAAAGGGCAGAAGTCATTTGTTTGTCACACTAGATGACTAAATCCAGAGGTAAAATATCCAGGATTTTGTGGCATCTTTAGACACAACGAATGGAAAAACAAAACAAGAAACACTCAACGCATTTGCAACTCCACTCATGCTAAAAACACTACCCATGTGACAAAAGCTGGTTAGCAGGGGGGGGGGGGGGGGGGGCAGGGCAAAATGAATCTCCAAAAACAATAAAATGGCAGACAAGACAAACGGGGAAAATCAAAGTGAACATCCATAAATCAAAGCCACAAAGAAATACCACCAAACAAGACATACACTACAACAACAACAACAACAAAACATTCATGGCAGAGCGCAGAGAACACAACTTGCTACAATATGATTGAACAGGAACAGGCTGAAGGAAAGCAGGGCCTTAAATACAAGCAGTGACGAGATAATGAGGCACATCTGGACAAGACGTGAGCGGGTGCAGGCAGCTGATTGGTAGACGCAAGTCAGGCGGCCGGTCAAAGCAGGTGGAAATGAAAACCTAACGATGGACCGCAGCAAAACAAGGACGACAGGAAATAAAAACAAATTGAATCTCCGCGGCAAAAAACGCATCGCGAAAACTCACTTGTGAAATCAGTAAGTGAAGTGAAGGCTCCAAAAGACATTCCGGTTTTATTCAGATCCAGATTTTTGTTCTTCGTGCCACAGTTTAGTACCTAAAATGAAGTTATAGTGTTGATAAAAAAAAGTCTACCCACTCCATTTTCAAATACCAGCTTTTGGGGATTAAAAATACAAAAAAAAGATTTTTAAATGGTGTGTATGTGTTATGCTCTGATGAAACCAGGCTTGAACGTTTTAATTCTGCAATTCCGAGCAGCAGCACATAAAGCGATGCGAACTTTGAATGAACCGACAACGGATTTACATGTGTGTCTTTGTCCCCCCCACAGGTCCAGAGGGAAAAAGCACAGCGTTGTTTTACGAACCCAGCTGACGGTCCGCGTACATGCCTGCATTGGTGAGCACCGTGCAACAAACATTGATGGCTTTTCTTCACTTGAAATTGCATGGCCAACCCGTACCGTCGAACCCCATGAGCAATCCAATGTGCCGCGTCTACTGACCATCCGGATTTGTTTTTTTTGTTTTTTGTTTTTTTTCGCCCTGGGATGATAGACCTCCTACTGTGAGGAACCACTGGCATTTTAAAACTCCCAATACACTTAGGGTCATATGGTATAAGCATCACTGTGATTTAAGCTCATACAGGGATAGAGACACAAAGATGATGATGATGATGATGATGTTTCGCTGTCACTTCCATCTTGGTGTGCTGTAAGTTTCTAGTCTGGGTTGTCCGGTGTTGGAAAATCCCACGTCTCTTGGCAGTTTTAGGCATGATTTTAGAGAGGAAAGAAGCATGGCGACACACACTGCTGTGACTTAACCGGAAAATGGTAGAATTGGAGAAGATAATGTGTCTGATGAAATGATCGCTTTCCAAGGAGGAAAGCGATCATTTCAACAACGTGGGGATCATTTTGGAATCCGGCCCCCTGTCTATTTGCACCTCGTCGCTTTCTCTGACGCTCTACAAACGGTCCAACTTGGTGTTCTTATTTTTCAAAGCGGTGCAAGGGTAAACATTGTGTTTACAGTCGACATTTCTGCTTTGGTTTTTATTTCCAAACAAATGCGTGTGAATCAGGCGTAGACACTTGCGGAAAATTAGCAATCATGAGCATGATGACGTCCCGAAGCTGATGCCTTGCAATTGGAGTATTCATATTTCCCTTCGTGGGTTTTGATTTTCTCACTCACCGAAGGAAATTCTCAGCAGTTAAAATCACATAAAGTAAACGAGGTGCATGTCAACCGTCTCGCGCAAATCTCCATCAACACGCGGGCGATTTAAATATCTTATTACGGTAGAGCAGCTCAATCTCTTTTGCTCGCATTCTCACGAGAGTATTTAGTTGCCATTTCCTGCCCTCTTTCCAAAGGCATTAATTTAATCTCTATCGATGCTTTGAGTCTTTCCCTCTCACCGCTGCCCTTCATAACCCGTCCGCCGCCAGCGTCAATACAGTCCCCCAGCCAGTGATAGCGGCACAAAATATGAATGGCAAAATGAGAGTAGGTCAGAAGCTTTAAGGGAGACCGAAAGATCACCTTTGACAATTCTATTCATTGAAAGGGCGGAATCTTTTCGTTAGCAATTCATTTAGTTGTCTTACAAGTCACTGTTGTTGATAGAAAAACTGAAAGTAGGCTGCACATTTGCGCAGTTTGGATAACTTAACCAAATTCTTTTGGACTTGAGATGACAAACACAGCACGATAGCTCCACAAAAAAATCGTGAGTCTCTTACTGCGAGAAGCTCCAAGGAAGAGTAGTAAATCAAAAAAGGTATGAGTCAGTTACTCAGCTGACCAAGGTATTAACCAAACACATTCAGAAGCGTTTGCTAATGTGAGGAACGAAAGTGGTTAATATTCATGACTGTTGGCCTGGGTTGCTTCCCGATCAGAGAATTTGATCTGATGACCTGACTTTGAAGATAAGCTTATACAGCAGCCCGGTCTTGAGTCTTGGCGTGTTTTATATATATTTTTTTATTTTTGCTGACGCATTTTTCTACTTTTGTGCCATATCTTTCTTGAATTTTTGGGGGGCTGAATACCATGTTTTTTTTTCCAACTCCCAAACCACAAATGTCGATTTGGCCGACTTCAAAATGACAATGGCAAAGAAACCTGTAGCCTGTTGTCCAGTGAACGGGCCACGTTTATACGACAGCCCCTCTGATGGAGTTGATTGAGTGTAGGGATTGGCGTTGTTGGCTAAATCCCTTTCTTTCACCGCGATAGCGCACATGCCCTTATGGGGGGATTACACATTGCACATCTCGGCTTTAGGAAAAGCAACATTGCGCTTGGAGTCGTTCGACATGACAAACGACTGCTTCCCGGAAATGTCTCCAGCCATCGTCATCGGCGACCCGTCCGCAACAACAACACCGCTTGATGAGGACTTTGGCTCCCATCTCGGTTTTAGCGGGACAGGTTTTGGCCAGCTGTCGTCGAAGCTGCAGAGTACAGTAGCGGTTTCCTAAATCTGCCGCAGTCAACAGACTTACATGCAGCGTAATGTGGTCCGGTCACTTTAGAGTCCTGCAGAACAGTTAGCACACCCTCTGGCTCAGTTGTCCACTCATCTACTCCTTTAACGCTCTCTAATCCTTCCGAGGTCTTGACCTTCAAATCGCCTGAGTAATGGTCAGCATTTTATCCGCTAAATAAAAAGTCTGTCACAATCAAACACCGGCATTGCTTGCAGAATCAGTCTACGGTGTGTCAGTTTTAATGCTCGTTCCTGACGAAAGGATCAAGTCTGTTCAGATTTATTTTTTAATCTCACTGGGATCACAGTTTTTTTGTTGTTGTTTTTTTATTTAAAAAAAAAAAAAGAGTATTTGCTTGGATTCAGGTGAAATGTCAGATTGAAAAGACTTTCAAAAGTATGAGAGGCCCAGGTTCTTTGTCTCGCCGTAAGACCTGTTCCCCCAAAAATAATCCTGTGGTCTGCATTCGCATGAGAGTGCCGGTCACAACCTCCCGTTTCAAAAGATAATTTTAGCTGTTGAACGGCAGCGGGGTCGTTGCAGGCCTAAAAGCAGACTGGTGGAGAGAGGTGGTTCCGGAACGGGGGTGGGAGGGGCTGGGTTGCTGAGGGGACGTTATCTTTAGAAAGCGTTGACGCCGCAGAAGCATGTGAAGAAGGTAGCATGGGTGGAAGTCCCTTGAGAAAACTCACGCAAGCACAAAGAGGAACATGTAAATTCCACCCGGAATGAGATTCAAACCCCGGACCTCACAGTTGTGACTTAGACACAATCACTACTTGGTTACCAAGCTGACACCAAAAGAAAAAAAAAATACGTACAACTGGTGTAGTCTGTTCTAGTCTCTTTGTGGTTTGGTGGGCACCGCCTTTATTGTGGCAAGTCAGATTTCTGCGGCTTTGTTGAGTCCAAACATCGACTTGGCCTGATCATGGGGTCCGAAATTTCTGGAATGCCATATTAGGATAATACAGTGCAGTTCTAGTTATATTTCTAGCTCGATGACAGTCACATAAAAGTCGTTGGTATAAGGAGGTAATGACAGCAACGCAGCGGTCCGTTTTCAACGGCGCACTGCCCAAAGTCGGCCCGCTCCCTGAACTGCCGTCAGTCGGTTGCAGGGCGCATAAAGAGACGAACAGCCATCCACACCGTCAATGAGCGGACCACTACACCATCAGCGACTTGGCAGTAATACATTTAAAGTTAATTGCGGAAGTAGGACATTTTCCTGATGAATGTTGTTTTCCTTGTGACCAGAATTCCCACATGCAGCGACTACTTTTGGTTTAAGTGATCAAAAATATTGAGCCGAATTGAGAGGAGTGCGGTCGGTAAAACAAAAGGTGTCCTGGCTTCTGTTCAATGCCATGTGACTTGGCTTTGGGAAACTCAGAGTCCCAATTAAGGGCCTCTAATAACCCCCCGTGGTACCATATATGTCCTAAAGGACGTAAAGGGCTTGTGATTTATTCCACATTTCAGAAGAAATCAGCAACTGAAAAATAAATACACATTCTGAGCATTTTGAAAGAGCAGTAATCCCAATTTAAATTGCAACCCCAGGAAAAAAAAAACTGCACAGGCTCAACTGGCACGGTGATCCAGTGCCAAGTGGCTGTTTGGATGCCAGCGGGAGTGCCGTCGTCTAGTGCGGCCTGGCTTTGAGGTGCAAGGAGAGAAAACAGCTGCTTCCGACAGTGATTTACTGTGCGGGCTGCAGGAGATAAGGCCTGGCAATGTCATGGTGTGACAGGGAGATAATGTTTGGCAATGGCTAAGCTAGGAGGGGGCAGTCGAACGGGACATCTGTGGCTTTGCAGTCATTAAGGCCCAGACACATTACGGCAGAGCTGAATTGCTGCTCTGCACTAACGCAGTCTGGAGGCTTGTTTACATCAAAAAGTATCATTCAGTCTACTTGGATATAGGATGCAATTTGTTGGGGGGGGGGGGGGGGGGTCGATTCCGTTGTCTGAAATTGTGGAGTGTCCCTAAATAACTCATCCGTACCGTACCACTTTTGGCAAGCTAATGATGGGGTTCCAAAGACACACGACTGACATAGAATCCAAACTTCCACTACCCCGCTTAAAATGGGAATTCGACAAAAGCACGTTTGTTATTTGTTCACTATATTGCGTACCTCATCTTTGTTAAAGTCATATGTAGGGGTATGTTGGTGTGATGCTATTTTAAGCGCATAGCTTACGTAGACGTCACCATCTGCCTCCCCGACACCCCCTCCTCCACACACACAAATGCAAGCCAGCTCAGGGCTTACCAGGCCAAAGCATACCGTGGTTGAGCTAAGTCTTTACTATTATTCAAATTGATCCATTTTCAAGCGAGAGTAATGCCGATTTCAAGCATCTTCCTGGCATTGTTATTAATACGGCGTACACATGCTTGTCGGCAATTGACCTTGATCAGAAATTGAGTCAACCGCGACAGTGATCTTGCACAGCTGAAGGAAAGCTACCATTATGTTACCATTATGTTCTTTACCTTTGTGTCTGTCTTCTTGGTTCGCATTTTTTGGGCACAGATCAAGACATAAATAACAAGGAAAGCCTGTTGCTTTCTTTTTAAGCAGTAGCAGAATGAATCCATCGTCTATAGTCCGTCGCTCATCCAATTCGGCAGACCTTGTCCCGAGAGCGGCTACACCCTGGACGAGTCAGTCAATCACGGGACACATAATGAGACGAGCATTCGCACAAACATTCACACGGCCACTGGGTGGGAAATGAATTGGTAGGAACAGCTTCTTCATTTGTTTGACAGTTGTCAGAAGTTTTAAATATGTGCTATCCCACACCAGCAATGTTCCCACTGTGCAAAGTCACGGGACGTTCACTTGTTAAGTCACTTCAAGTCAAGTGCAACTTTATTGTCAAATGTTGTACAGTAAGACCCAACGAAGTCTGCAGTCTGAATGGCTTTACTCTAGCGTGACTTTCCTTCTCTGGCGATCTATATTTACACTCTTTTGCTCACCTCTGGCTCAAAAGGTAAGGCCGGTGTGTGTCAACAAAGATATTTTGTTTGCGTGGCGTCTCAATCCGTTTTCCTACAAATGAGGATAGAGGACACCCTCATCGACGGTCGGTCACAGCAAGAAGGAAATACAGGGAAAAATCGCTCGCATAGTTTCCCCTTTACCCTCACCGCCAGGCTGCAAGAGCCCACATGAGTCATGGCTTACTGCTGCTGTGGGAGATGTGGAGCTGGTGAGGTATTATGGACGGAGGTGTAAAGTGGTGGAAGTAGCGGAATCATTCGGCAGTAGGTGGAAAGCTCCAAACATGTATCTGACCCGGGGCTGCTGGCTTGGTGCGTTCTCTGACTTTCAGCTCGTATGTCGATTCAATTTCGGAGCCATGCATGGCACATTACCAAAAAAAAAAAAAAATAGACAACAAACATGCATCGCCTTTTCCCTAGATGTTATACCGAATAAATGTCCAAAAAGTGGTGTGTTTCGCTTGCTGTGGATGTGGCAGGGTTTTCCCAGGCCTGCCGTTGTGCTGACAAACATGAGCGCTTCAACTGCTGTGCCGTGGCTGTTTGGGGCGAGCTCCTCTAAGCCTCAATGCACGTACTGGAAAAAGAATAGCCTGAGTAAAACGAGCGGACAGCGCAACGAGTGACTCAGTGGCAACTTTGAGTTGGGGTGCAAGGGGGTTGCGCACCACCACAACCAGCCACTGCCACTGTTTTTTTCCTCTCGTCCGAAGAAGCTTCTTAAAATGTATTACCGAGGAGAGTCAGTAGATCGTTCCTATTCCGTTCATTTCCTTTGAATTTGTCTGTCAAACCTTCGCTTTCTGTTATCGTTTTGCCATTCAAACAGCCTAGTGGGCATAACTGAAATATTCTATTTTGTCATCTGCCTTCGGGGCACCTATTAGCGCTGCCTAACAACAACGAGCCTCTTGGCTATACAAACATGTTGCATAACCAGGAGACAGAATGCGCACAATTCGCTTCTACGTTCCTGCCTCTACTATAGAAACTATTCCTGAAATCTGATTTAACTTGCCGTGAGAAGACAAATAGGAATTTTAAAAAAGCACACCACAAAGTTTGATGGAAGGCTATAGTTTTCTTGGCACAAAGTTGACCAAAGTGTGGGGTGACCTGCCATTGTTTTCGGAAAAAAAAAAACACGAAAACACACACCACGGTGAGTGCTTGTTTTTCACTGTCGCTGCGTGCGAAGGTTTAAAAATATATTTGTTAAAAAAAATAACTAAATAAAAAAGGCCTTTTGCACCACTGGAGCCAAGATTCAAGACAATGAAGCCAAAACTCCAAACTTGAGGTTTTAAATCACGATCCGCATCGTATGGAAGAAACACATATATCACTTCATGTGTGCTCAGCTGTATGAGTGTGGATGACTGTAAAGTCTGCACTTTTACTTATCGCCACTGAGCGCGTCTCGGCAAGCCTCCGGCTCATCTGTTTTAATCATTTTCCGATGATTACATAATGCAATAAAACATTAGGATCACCGCAAGATAAACAAACCGAGCACGCGCGGGAGAATCTGCATGCTTGGGGTCCGATCCAGTAGTTGGTTTGTTTTTTTTTTTTAAGGGATGATGGGTTTAGGGGCTTTGTGAGAAGAGCGAAATGAAGAGAGAGAGAGAGAGGGAGGAATGCGTTCCAGGGAAAATTGGTGAATCCGTCAGGAGAGGAAACACACATGGAAGACATACCGAGCGGGAGACGCACCTGCCGTAATTTGCAAAAGGTAAGGACATAAGTAAAGACGGCCCCATTCTTTGCTTTCCTCAATGCCGAGAGCCGTATAAGTTCTCTGGCCACGGACCGATTGGAACAGGAAGCTCCTCTCGTGGTCCAATACAATCACATGGTAACTGCTGCGTCATGTAGTCTGCGTGCAGGCTCACAGAAGTCATATCATTAATTCAGCTTTTCCAAGATAGCATTGCTCGGCAAGGTGTTGTGTCAGAGAATAAAATCATTGCAAGACCCATCGCAAAGGATTATAGATGAAAGATCCGGTCGCCGTGCTCGTCATCTAATTTTCCCTCCGCTGTTTATTCGACATGCGACATCACTGCACATGAATGCCGAGGCCAGTCGATCAACAGTGACGTGAAGCGAGCGTGAGAAGTGCGAGAGGGTGTGAAAGGGAATGACAAAGGGTGGGTGGGGGTTGTTTGAGAGACAACACTGAGCGCTTGTTTCACACGTGGAGGCCAAAATCTGGGAGGGAGCGCTTCCCACAATGAGTTGCAATTGAATTCTAATTAGGAGGCGAGCTATGGTATGACGGTGTTAAATAACTTAGCACGATTTAGATTTCTATTTTCAAAACGGTGGGATCTTGAAGGTTGACAACAATTTGTGCAAGGGAACCATCCCCCCCCCCCCCCCCATGGGAAATACTTCCAGAGTCTGAAATCCTAAACCCCTTTGTGCTCATTAGGGCCATATGTGAGCTGGATCCAATCCCAGGGTCCAAACAAACGTTCACACTTACTATACATTCAGTCCTGCGCACATCCTGGACCTTTGCATTGGAGCTTGCACAATTTTATTTTGCATGTATCCCATAGGAAAACTCCGCACACACACGCACACGAAATTCATGGGCGCTCCATCGTCATCTGCAACATCAGCAACCTCCAGCGCTCCTCCTCATGGGCCAAGACCAACAGAGAGAAAATAGACCGTCGCAAAATAACAGAGTTGTCCTCCCTCTCGTCGTCGCGGCCTGCCAAATGTTCCTTTCTGCCTCGCTTTGACATGAGAATGTCATCGAGCATTATTATCCTAACTGTATTAACCTCGGAGAGATTGATGGGTTATTTTTTTTTCCCCCTTCTAAACTACACGCTCGTGAACATGCATTACTAGCTGCACGTTGACCCAGAAATACTCTGATCCCCTTTGGATAATAAAAATGGAAGTGATTGTCATTTTAAAAATGAATGCAAGATGAGTTGGCGCAATAATTTTGACTGTCAACTAAGTGGCAGGAAAAGGGCAGCTGTTGGTGGAACGTAGTCCAAAATCATCCATCCATTCAAGTGATTTAGTTTTATAATTTGTCACATGCAAAATCTCTGGTAATTTCCTGCGGCGTACCTCTGGGCTCACTCTGTGAGACACTTTCATTCTCCAGTCGAATGAATGCCATTTTGTTTCTATTTTATCCCCTAGAATAAAATGGACACATTTTTCTGTGACATCAATACTTGGATGAATATGTATCCTGTATATGTGTGAAGTAACTTAGGTTGATGATGGGCAAATTTGGGAGGTATCCATTTTGACAATATTAATTGCAAAAGTTTAAAAGCCAACTGATGGGTTGAGCCACACTGCTGGATTTTTTTTTGTTTGTTTGTTTGTTTTAGAGGGGTGCTATTAAAATCGTTGAGAAGCAAACGGTTTTGGCTGGTCTTAAACGGGAGGCCTTCCATCTGTGGCGCGCCCCTTTCGAGCCTGACAGTAGTTTTCCAGTCGGAAATATCAATGAGACTATTTCATCTGTAATGCTAACTACCATTGCTAATGTCATTTGGAGACCAATTCTGTCATTAATTTGACTCGCGGCACAACGTATCGCAAATGGTAACCGTATGCCTACGACATCAGTTTCGGTTGACTCGTGTGAGTAGATGCGGTGTAAAATGCTGGGGGATTAGTCAAAGCTGAAGGGTCACCACGCTAATCTCATTATGGCGGGAGAAGGAGGGATCTCAGCACCCCTGAGCGATTTACCGTGGGGGAATCCCTACTGATCGGTCCAAAGAGAAAACAACTAAATGAATGAATAAAAAGTCAGATAAACTGTAAAGGTGATTATGCTTTTTATGATTCAGAAGGCGAGTGGGAACGGACAATCTTTTGAAAATCAAACGCAGGTGATAAAGTCAAGCAGAAATGTTGCTAATTCCGCATCACTTCTGAATCCTCTCAGCTGCCTGACGTCACTTTGCTCGGTTTCTGTTTGCGAGTCAGGTGCCCGGTTTTTGGCAAACGACAGAGGGGCCTTTTTTTAATTTGCCGGCGCTGGATATTCAGCTGTGGTTTCAGCAAAGATGCAGGAGCATAGCAAATGATTGACACCTCATCAGTCATGATTACATAAACTAATCACTGTCACTTTAATTGCATTTAAAATATATGGCCAAAGAAATAAATCACTTCATGGGGTGATCCTCGGTTTGGCTGTAACTTCACCAACCAGTCAACACACAGAAGTGTGTCTTGCTCCACCTCACCTTAAAATCGATTACTAGCCTCTAATGAACATTTTATACTCTCTGCGGTTGAGCAAGAGAATACTGCCTGTGCCCTATTTGAGGGGAAAAAATGGCCTTAAATATCGACCACAGGCGTTTATAATCAAATGTATGACAGCAATAGCAGCCCATGGTGGTTTTTATTTTTTCTCTTGACTTTTGAAAATCTATTTTAAGGTGGAATATGGGATTAAATTATGTGCTGAGGTTGCCACAATGCAGCCAGCGCCTGTGAGGTCGGGGTGAAGAACTATGTGTCCTTTCCGGAAAAAAAAAAAAAACAGTCACAGTTTGAACAGAAAACGTGTCATCCAGTCTACATCCACATTCCGTGTGCACATAAGCGCCTGGCGTGCACATACAGCGCTCGAATACAAGCACAAGCCACAATGACACATCCCAGCCAGTGTTTCAGGTTTCCTTATGACAATAATAAAACGCGTGGCCGGGGAAAAATGAGAGCCTGGTCTGTGTAGGCCACGTGGACAGCCAACTCTTCTCTTGGAACGCCACGGTTTTGTTTTTGTTGTTTTTTTTCTTCTTTTTTTTCCTCTTTCCTGCCTCTTCTCAGCAACTGGAGGCATTTGTCTTCATCTATCTTAAGAAGTGCCTTGTTTGTGAGTTATTGAAATTCCAATCGCGTGCAAGAGTAAAAACAAACTGCACTTCGAGTCTAATTAACTGTTCATCTGCAGGTATGTTGACGAACCTGCATAGTCACACCTGTGCTGCACGGACAAAAGTAATGGGACACCTGGCCTTGAGATTTCCATGGCCTCGTTTTGGGGCCTTTTACAACCTCCGGGACGTGCAAGGTCTCATTTTACACCACAGTGAATTGGGCCACGTTTGGACCTTATCGCAACTGCTGACATGCCTCTGATGGACAGCAGATGTTTCAGTCAAGGTTAGCCTGACAGCTTTTGCTCACAGCTTGGTGAGGAGCACAGTTGTCACTCGAGGGTCTTTGTGCGGTTGCAAGTGCGATCCAGCGGCGCAGACACAGCGTTCCCGGCTTTTGACTTGAAAGCAAACTCAGCAATGGTGGCAACAAAGCCATAAAAGTGGTGCAGGCAACCTTTTATAGTCCTCATAAGGAAACGATCACCATAATAAAGTGCATAACAAATAGGGTAGTGGTTTGACCTATAATCCTGGCTGCCATCTTCGAGCGAAAAACAGTTTGTCTGTGTTTTTGTACTGCCACATTTTACGCCATCCACTCACATGACACGTCGTGAGGGACAGCTGCACATTCTGGTCGGATCCAAAACAAATATTGGAGATACCTGCAGTGGGATGTGGTGCGCTTCGACACAGCTTTGACAGTGTCCATCAAAAGCTGGGTATACTTTTTCAGACGGCTTAGATGCTGCGATTGTGGCCAGTGAGTGCGCAGTGTCTCGGTGTTGAAGTATTTTCTTATCGGATTTCATTTTCCTCGACTTATGGCACGGCCAAACAGACAGTCACGCTCCCATTCACACCTATGCAACAATTTTGTGAACCTAGCATGCATCTCTTTGGGAAATAGGAGTAAGTTGGAATCCGCAGAGACAAAGCCATCCACACAAAAGAGACCCGATTCAAACATCAAACCTCCTGCAAGGCAGATGTGCTAACCACAAGTTCCCCATGCTGCTCTTCTCCGCAACCAGTTTAATTTTGCCCTCGCATGCCTGACTCAATTATTTTTGTATGCTGAGCCCTGCCTAGGCTTCATTTAGAATGTTTGATGATGTTGGCTACTGTTGCCATCTCCATTGGAGACCGTTGAAGCAGTATCACACCAGCGCGAGTCAGGTGAGGGATCGAATCGCAGCCGTGTTGAGAGGGAGTGCAACGCCGTGACCTCGAGGGTGACATGGCTTCCATCAAAACGTTCGACAACCAGCATTCATTCATCGACGATAATACGCAGCAAAAAATAGGACTTATTTGTTTATTTCATCACATACTTGGTCTCGGCCACAACAATTATCGCAGTGGCGTTAGCCACGGAGTGAGTCGCTTGCAAAATAGTAAGAATTATAATAATAATTGGAGTTTTTGACATCCTTTGTTAGCTAAGTGACTTCTGGTGTAGGCCGAATAAACGGATGACGACACCAGCGAGGCAACGCCTGTGATTAAGTCCCCGTGTTGTTCAAAGTCTGCGATTGGCTGGCAACCGGTTCAGGGTGTCCCCCGCCTACTGCCCGAAGACGGCTGGGATAGGCTCCAGCGCCCCCCGCGACCCGAGTGAGGATTAAGCGGTTCGGAATATGGATGGATGGATGGATGTTGTTCAAAGTACTTTGTTGCTCATGGATGATTCTCGTCCAATCAAATTGTTTGGATGCAACTTGGCTCTTGCATCGAGAGACATCTTCCACGGTTGTTGCTTCGTTGGAGAGACAGACAGGCGCGTCATTCTTGGTGTGGAATGATAATGATTGTGACCCTGGCCGTGGGTTAGCCTCACTTTGGTTCAGTGATTGTTACCGCTGAGCTCCAGATACACAGACAGACAGCCAGGCCAGCGCCGCAACCTTGCGAGCCCGCCTCCGGGGCATACGTCAGGGCTGCTCCTTTTTATACGTATGCCCTCGCCTTCATATGCTTTTAGCAAAATACTTTCCCTTTCTGATGGTCCAAAGGATCACATATGGAGTACAGTTCACAAGGTCATCAATATAATATTTGCGTTTCTTTTTTAAGTTTGGAAGGTGGACACGGTTAAGTATCATTGCAGTGTTATCAGCACTTAAAACATTTGGTCCCGAGTACTTTCCATGTCGTGACCTGAATACCTCACCGCTGAAACCCAGCCTGCGGCTCATTAACATTCCATTACAACTCTAATCACTGCTGCAACGTGTACAAGTGCGTGTGTGCGTGTGTGTGTGTGTGTGTGTGTGTGTGTGTGTGTGTGTGTCCGTGCGTGGCAGACTGGGGGCCAGAGGTCGTACACGTGCCGTGCGGCCACTGAGGACACGGCGTAAGTGTGCGCTGCCGTGTTCAGTGCCAGCGGCCAGCAGGGCACTGATGTGTGCTGATGAATTCCATCGACTCACACTCAATTTATTGTCAAAACCTTCGCACATCTGAGCCTCGTTGAGAAGTTTTTTTTTCATCAGATATTTAAAGCCGGGGAATAAACAAAACCTGCCAAAAAGGAAGTGCTATCTTTAGCTTTTGGGGATATTCCGAATTAAATCATAACACTTCACGACCACATGTCTGATTTTCGCTCTCGCTGTCTTCCTGCAGAACGACTGTACAACTCCAATGGACGTGACTTGAGGAGAGCGCTGTTTTCGCTCAAGCAAATCTTTCAGGTAACATGGACCGAAACTTGTCGCGCCCACAACCTCGCAGTCAAGTCGTCGGTAGCGTTGCGTAACATTTTGGTGACTGCGGTGGCCACTCTCGCCACCTCATCAACGTGGCATTTTTGGGTGTTTCTTTTCGTGCTCGGGGACTTGTTATTGTTATTTTCTGTTTACGTTTTATTTTTATCCCCGACATTTGAAAAGAGATATCCGTACTCTCTGCTGTTAAAATTTTGAGAGCTTAAAGGTCAAGGTCTCGTGAGCTAACGCATGAAGCATCTTTTTTTTTCACAAGGCTATGGGAAAATGTTGCTTTGTTTTGATAGCATAAAAGTCTAGTCGAGGCTAGCTAGCGAGATGGAAGTTAATAAAAGAGGGAAAATAATTATATGTTTTGCAAGTGGGCCAGGTTATCAAAATGAGTACTGTGTATAACTGTCTGTGCAAATTCATTTTTACTTTTATACATCAGTGCATTGTCAGGGGCCAGTCGTATTGTCGTCACTTGACTCCCGCTGAATTCTTACAGTATATTCATGTCGAGTATTTTATTCTGGTATGCAATAACAGCACAACCTTTCAGACTTTTCAGAATGTCACCAACTGAAGACCACACACGGCTGACAAATGTACTGAAATCCCATTTGAATATGTTGTTGGGTACATTGCTTTATTTCAAGTCTTTTGCAAGTCAAATCTTCTTGACTTCATAACAACACATCAGATAAAAATAGAAGTTGTGCTCACCTGTGGCGTGGGCTGCTTCCTTTGGGTTTGGTAACATAATGAACTTGTTGATCTTGTTTGTCTCATTAGGTTGAAAAGGCAAAAACAAATTGTACAAATTGCGTTTGATTGTGACGGTTTCATGTAAAACAGAACGTTGCTGCCTCCTGCTGGGAGGGAGAAATAATGCAATTTGGAAGAAGTGTACCTGTACAGTATTTGTTGATTGTGCGGTGGTGTCATCTCGCCGACGATATGAGCTTCATTTCCATTTTTTTGCTGTACACCAGGATGACAAAGACCTTGTCCATGAGTTTGTGATGGCCGAAGGCTTGACGTGTCTCATCAAAGTGGGCGCAGAAGCGGACCAAAACTACCAGAACTACATTTTAAGAGGTATAGAAAACAGTCAAGTAGGGCGGAAATCCAAAGGGCAAAAGTCCACCAGAGTTCGTCATTTTTAAACGGCTGCATTTTTCCTCACTTTTTCATTGTACGTGTGTTCATTTTCACGTTTTGGACAGCCCTGGGACAGATCATGCTGTATGTTGACGGGATGAACGGCGTCATTGGCCACACGGAGACAATCGAGTGGCTTTACACGCTTGTCGGGTCAAAGGTAAAACATCCCCAAATCCAAAAGGATTTGCCTTACCGCCTGGTCCAGCACAAATGTAATTTCCTCTCTTCTAGTTCCGTCTCGTGTTAAAAACAGCCATGAAACTGTTACTGGTCTTTGTGGAGTACGCCGAGTCCAACGCGCCGCTTCTCATCGAAGCCATCGCCACGGTGGATTCCAAGAGAGGTGCGCTGACGAAACCCATCATTTGGAATCGGGTCGATTGACAAATTCTTTCGGAGGTTGAAGATTTGAACTGGTGTGTCCAGGTTGCAAAGCGTGGTCTAATGCCACGGAGATCTTGCAAGAGAAAGACGGCGTGGACACCGAGCTGCTGGTCTATGCCATGACTCTCATCAATAAGGTAGTCCAAAAGCCCCGTTTAGCGGAAGCGATACCATTCCAGAGCCACCTGGAGCTTACTAGAGCTGAGATGGCAGCCTTCTCCGTCGGTGTCTTCTTCTTGTTCTTAATTGTTCTCGAGCTCAATGGACTGCCCAGCATGTTGCGGCACAACCGGGTTCTCCACCGAAGACTCTTCAGACAAGTGTTTTGACTCGCAACGCTATTCCCGTCAACTCTGTCCCTTTTTGTTTTGTCAGACTTTGGCAGCCTTACCAGACCAAGACTCCTTCTACGACATGGTGGACGGTCTGGAGGAGCAAGGAATGGAGACAGTAACTCAGAGACACCTGAATCGGAAAGGCACCGATCTGGACTTGGTTGAGCAGCTCAACATCTACGAGGTTTGCATATGAATAGTGGAAAACGAGTGCCGCTCCCATTGTGAACAGCTCACTCGTATTCATCCGCCAGTCCACTCTTCGGCACGAGGACGGCGACGACGACGGCCGGCCTCCGCCGACGGGTCGCCGGGATCGCCGGCGAGCGAGCATCGGGGGCGGCGATAAGCGGTGCGGCTTGGAGAGGAGGCGGAGCCGCAGGGCTTCGCTGGTGCGATCCGGGCAGGCGTCCCCCTGCAGCCCCGCGTCCCCCCAGAGGACGGCCTTTCACCCGTTTAACGGACAGAGGCCCGAGGAGATTAGCGAGAGGTGAGTGAGATGCAGACAAAGGGGCAAAATAATAAGAATAATCCATCCGTTACTTCTGACAAGAGTTAGGTGCATCTCAACAAATAATGAGTTTCACTTTTTGAAGCGACGTTCCGAAGTTGGACGTGTTTTCCAAGGTTTTCTTCTTGATTGGGAAGCGCCCGCTGTAGTCTGTATGAATGGTGTCCACAGAATGATGGTGTGCGATCGAGGTTCCGAAGTGGAACGACTGACGTCATGCGTTCATGAAATCAAGGCTTCATCGTCATTTCATCTAACCCTCTCCGTCAATTCACGTCCCGTGCCCGTGTCGCATCTTGACTGCGTGAATGCTGAAATCAACGTCTGCCCAGATGCTGTTCTGCAACACGTCAAAAATGCAAATCGCTCAGCATTTTTGGGTTGATTGGAACTTTCCAACGAGTCTCCAATCCGACTGCCCATATATCTTGACCTATGCTGCTTAAAACCACTAGAGGGCAGAGTTGCATGATATGAAAAACAATCTGGTGTTACTCTGAATGGTGCCCGATTCATTTCTCATTCATATTCTGGGTTTGTGATGTCCTGGTTTTTGTGTCCCGGTAATTCTTTTTAACCTTGCATCCATTCTCCTGCCATCCGCCTGCGCATGTAATCAAACCTCCTGTCTGCCCCCCTCCCTCCACCCGACTCCTTCCATAGAGATGAGGAATGTGAGGATGCAGGGATCAAGCGGTCCCAAGAGGATGAGCCTGCACTGACTGAGACTGATTTCGATGAAAACGATGACGCTTTTTTGCCTAGCCAGAGTAGTACCAGGTACAATGGGTCAAACTGCGGAGTCTTTAAAAAAAAAACAACAACAACCCTCAGGAGCTCCTCTAAACGATGACAAAATGTTGCCGGTTTTGCAGTTGGGTTGGGTTCCCATTGCCATTGACTTCTTTTTCACGTTGACCTCTTCTTCCGATCCTTCTCTCCCTAGCCCGGTAAGGCATCTTCCATCTATCATTCAACGGACATTCCAGTCCATCACCATCACGTCCAAACCCGTCCGTGAGCGAGATGCCGGCAATTGGAAGGCATCCCCTCCGGCAAGCTCCCCCTTGTCTCCGGTATCACCTCCCCCCGCGCCCCCTGCTCCCATGCCCTCCCCCCTCAGCGCCCCCTCACTTTTGGCCGCCCTGTTGGCCAGGAAGAGGGTGACCAGCACCGTGCCGGCCACCAAAGAGATCAGCCAGCCGTTGCGCGGCGGCTCCTGTTTCTCCCCCGAGCACCTGCCCTACAAGCCCCACTCGCCCTTCCACCTCTTCTCCTACGATCTGGATGACGAGACGTCACCTCAATCTCCATCCAAACCCTGTGTGGAGACAGACAATACCACATTTCCAAGGTCAGAGGGACACCCGGACTTGAATTTTCTTCTTGGGGGTTCGGGCCTTTTCTTTTCTTCTTCACAATCTCCACTTTCGCTGATGTGTTCACTGATCTTTTTTAGCCACTTCACTTCTCTTGAATCCTGTCACTGAAAAAGGCTTCCGCGCTTGCTCCAAGACTCACTTTGGTTCCCAGCACACCCCTCCCCATTTCTTTTTGCTCTCAATTTTTTTTGTTTTCACTCTTCACCTGTGGACTTTGATGGATCTTCTCCTCACTTCTTAACATTTGTATTTGCGGTGACTCCTTTCACTTTCTCAGTCTTGTTTTGATGCATCGTTCCCTTTGCGCTTGGATCTGCTCTTCACGTCGTTCGATTTCAATCCTCCTTCTGTCTTTTCTCGGAAACCTTTGATGTACCCGATTGGACGGTGAAATATAGAGCGGCAGGAAACATACCCGCCGAGAAACTAATCTTGCACATCCATAATAAAATGAAAGCCCGCACCAACATATTCGCGGCTTTGTGGTCAGAGCGGCATCGCACCAACCGCGTTTCACTTTCTTGCCTCGGACTAGTCAGTCGACACATTGCTTCGCTTAAATGGCCGTCTCACAGCCGTGGTGTTTCCTGTTCCTTTTTTTTTTTTTTCTCCAAGGAACGGGGGTCTCGCGTCTCACTCCGCTCACAGCGGCCCCTCGACGCCCACCAGTCCCAGGTGAGGTCACCCGAGCCACAAGTGCCCACATGTCATCCTCACCGTCATGCCTTTTCAGTATGTCTGCATGCTCCGGTGTGGACTCACTTGTGCCCGACGTTGGGGTTTCTCTCCGGCGAATGAGCTGCTCAGATACATGACGAAAATATGAAAAGTGTTCAGAGAACGACTAAAGAAGCATCATTTGATTCTCCCTCAGGCCTCCCCTGGGAGGGCTCCTCTCCTCCTCGTACCGGCAACACCAGGAGTCTTTGGCGGCCGAACGAGAGCGGCGGCGCGCGGAGAGGGAGGAGAGGCTACAAAGGATCGAACGAGAGGAGAGGACCAAACACAGGTGCGCCCTGGGTTCCGCTTGGCATTGGCATGAGGGCGATGTGCATGCTATTTTATAGGCTTTGCTTCAATGTACAGGGAGGGGGAAAAAATTCTCAAACCACTTGATGATGCAACTCTTGTGCCTCAAGGGCTGTCACTTAATTTGCCCCCCCCCCAAAAAAAACGCAGCAAAATTTCTTCTCCGTGCGGTTACATGACATCACAATTTATCACGACTTGCTGATCATCTTTTCGTCGATGTGTGTGCCACAGCCGAGACTATGTGGATAAAATGGAAGAGGCCAGGGTGGCGCGGGAAGAAAGGTAAGCATAAAAAAATGAAAAAGGACGCATCATCAACGAGGAAATGCTCACACAGTTTTCCCATACAGGCACCAACATTGTGCACCGCTTTCTACGCTTTGCTGAAGCCATTTGACCTCACCAAAACAAATACATGAACTTTTTGAGCTTTATGGTCGGTCCTCTATTCCTTCCTGTTTATTTGCTGTGTGCACAGATCCCCGTTCACAGACACTCTGCCGTCACGCTCGGCGGCAGATTATTGGTCGGAAACATGAAAAGATTTTTATAATTTCGTAGGAAGTCGTGTTATTTTACACTCGAAGCTTCTTACTTTTTTTGCGAGCATCTTTTTTTTTCGGTGTAAATTTGTAAATACGAGGGCCAAGGTTATTACAGTTCATGAAAACAAACATAAGAATTCTCATGTTTTCACGAATGAAATACTATTGCAGTACATCCATCAGTTCTTTGAGTACTGTACTTAATGACACAATACTCGGTGACCTTTTTTAAAATTGTTTTGCTCAACAAATACTTCATATATTAAAAAAAACAACTAAAATTGATGCTAAAACGAATGAAAATGCCCCCATTTTGTAAAGTTACAGCACTCGTGTGAAAGTTTCCCTCAATTCTCATGAGAATTAACGCCGGCTAACATGCGGAACCGAGATGTCACTCGCGCGTTTGCATACTGATGCAAATATTTTGCGCTCCCTGCTCACTAAGAGCGTGAACCGCAATGAAACTGTGTGCGTGCGCGGCCTTTCCCTCATAGAAATATTTAGCATACAGTGCTTCACCTCGCCAAGAGGAAACCTGATTGTATCCATCCATTCAAAGGGTTCTTTGGCAGGGGCTTGGGGTCGCGTTTGGATCTCAGCGCTCTGCAGACGGGACCCCCGCTTCATCCACCACAATACACAGTTGGCCACACTTCTTCCCTCACCCCCACGCCTTACTAACACACACACACAAAGCAGTATCCAGTTCCCCTTGGACCTCTGAAGTGGTCTGATGCTAATGAACTGGGAACAGAAGCGCCACATATTCATGGGAAAGAGAGGAGGGGTTAGTGGAAGGAGCAGAGAGAGAGGAAGAAAGTCCACTCTGCGCCCTTAATCTCCGGCCGGCAGGTTGGATGGTGCGGGACGGTTAGAGGAGGAAACGGGGAACGGCGATCGAACGTAAACGCGTTTGAATTTCTGATCCTTCAAAGCAACCAAACAAGTGTCGGGCATGCTTTTATTCCTCATTGAAACCGATCTTGCGCGATCCGCCCTCGCAGGTATAAGAGCGTAGAGCGCCTGGCGGCCGAGGAATACGAGAAGGAGCGCCTTCCCCGCGGGCCGAGGACTCACCCCGACTTCGACCTGACCTTCGAACCCTCCGAGACGTGGCGGCCGTCGTCGACGCGCAGCAGCACCCCGTCGTCACGGGAGGACGCCGAGGCCGACGACGAAGCTGAACACACCGCCGGCCCTTACGCACCTTCTGAAGCCGGTAAGAATCGCTCGCCGGGGGATCGGGACCCCCGGCCTAACCCGAACCGCTGAAACGCGCGTCTATTTGCCGTGTCTGTACTCAGGCCAAAACCTTGTCTAAAATAGAATTATTGCTTTTTTTTCTTTGTGGTGCCATTTTCAATTGGTGCAACTTCTGGTCAGAAAAATACGGTTCTTGATTTTGGTCTCCAACCCCTGCAAATAGCAGGGGAACCCGACTACTTTTCCATTTCGACAGCACTTTGGCACCAAACCATGAAAAGATGAGTCTGACAGTGAATACCTCGCCATTGATAGATGACACTGAAAAAACACAAACGGGCCCATTCGTAAAATGCAAACCGAGTCGAAGTGAAGCGGGAGCTGAAGCAAAAGCAGCGGAGGGCTGCTCTTTTGAAAAACGAAATGCAAGATGGAGGGAAATGGGTGAAAGGGCTATTCTAAAAGTGGCTTCTTTTTTGGGGGGGGTGTACAGTAGCTGGGTCGGGCAACGAGGCCTCACGACGTTGTTTTTCTAACCTCGCCGGCATCACTACGCCGACTGTAGTCCGAGTTGTGTTTCGAGGCAAACGGGTTCTTCATTTCCTGTTCGTATTCCAGTTGCCGTCACAAGCCGGCTTTGCGTGCCTGGGATGTGGTTTCGCGTTAGCCAAGTCATGTTTGTTTTTCTTGCGAGCGCGCGTGCGGATGTGCGTTGACCCCTGTGTCCTTGGACAAGCAAAAGTCCCCTTGAACCCCGTGAAAAACGTGAGGTGTTACACCACGTTTCCGTGGCATTTTCGGACAATGAAGAAAGAACGTATTTCTCGGTGACAGAGGAGGCCGATGACTCGAGGGCCGGCGTAGGACCCGAGGACAAAGAGGCCGAAGAAGAAGCAGAGGAGCAAGAGGAGGAGGAGGAAGAGGAGAAAAAGGAGGAAGCGGAAACAGAAAGCGAGGGGGAAGGCGAGGAGGAGGAGGAGCCTCGAGCGGCAAAGGAGCACGAGGAGGCGGAGGAGGACAGCGGCATCCTGAGCGACAAGGAGCGGCAAAATGAGGAGCTGAACGAGAAGGACAACTGCTCCGCCTCCAGCATCTCTTCGGCCAGCAGCACCCTGGAGAGAGAGGAGCGAGCCAACGCTGACAACGGTGAGGGCGCATTTTGGCTGTTTGCGTCCAGCCACTTCCTCATCCGCTTATCCTCGCCGGGGTCGCGGGCGTGCTGGACTCTATCGCAGCCGTCTTCGGGCAGTATGCGGGGTGCACCCTGAACCGGTTGCCAGCCCATCGCAGGGCACACACAGACGAACGACCATTCGCGCTCACAATCACACCTGAGGACAATTAAGAGTCTTCCATCAACCGGCCGTGCACCTTTTTTTGGGGGGGGGGGGTGTGGGAGGAAACCGGAATACCCGTAGAAAAGCGACACAGGCACGGAAAGAACATTTCAACTCCACACGGAGTGTTTATTTCGAATTGTGCGATGGAACCTTTGAAGGGCAACCAGGGTGATATTCGTATGGGGAATTTCATTATCGGTACTTTTGAATTGTTGGGCGGGATTTTTTTATTTTAATAAAAAATTTTTGTCGTTTTAATTCGCTTTCAGACTGGGTTTTATTTTTTAATTCGTTTTAGTTTTTCAAAATGTGCAATACTTGCACGCAAGTTTGAAACTAAACATCGCAGACAGTCATCCGCAAATCAAATTCAGGTCGTGTGTGAATGACTTTGAAGTACGGCAAGTGCAGCGCAATGCGGTGCTTGAAGAAACGCGTACTTCTGCGGGACGATTCACCCTTTCCCTTCGTCTTCTTTCTTTCAGCCCTCAAAGAAGACGAAGCAAACAAACAAAGCAGCAAACTCAACAGTAAACTCTTCATGCTGGACATGTTGTACTCTCAAAACAAGAAGCCGTGCGAGGAAGAGGAGGACGCCGAGAAGGAGAAAGAGGAGACGCACAAGGACGCCGAGAGACAGTCGAGCGATGAACCCGAGGACAACAAATCCGAGCAACGGGGGAGCATACGCCAGTTCGCCGAGCGCTTCGGAGACTTGATCAGCCCCCACCCTCACTTGGACATCCAAGGCGACGACGTGACGCCGCTTCTTCCTCTCAAAAAGGAGTCGGACACCATCTGGGACCAACTCTTAGCCAGCCCTCGAGAGCTGCGCATCGGCGACATCAACTTCACGGACCTGACGGAGGCCGACGACGTCGACATCCTGGACGCCACTCTGACGGGCGGCTGCGGCGACCTGCCGCCCCCTCCCCCTCCCCCTCCGCCGCCTCCTCCTCCGCTGCTCTCCTTCCCCTCCTTCCCCCCGCCCCCGCCCGTGCTGGGCACTTGTCCGCCACCCCCTCCCTTGTCGGCGATGACGCTGCCTCCTCCGCCTCCGCCGTCGTTCAGTTCCCGAATGCCCGGGCCGCCTCCTCCTCCTCCCGAGCCGCCTCTCTTCAACAAGAAGAAGAAGACCATCAGGTTGTTCTGGAATGAGGTGAGGCATGTCAACACCAATCTTGGCTTGCCATGCGCATACATTCCTCTTTTACTTGGGATGCTGTTCATGTGTCTTCACTGGAAATCATTTTCATTTGATTTGCCTAAAACGTGACTCAACAGACCACCGGCGGGGGCAGCGGGGAAAACTCAAGTACGAGTCAATCGCTTTTTTGTTCAAGTCACGGCATCCCGACTGTGTGTTCAGGTGCGTCCGGAATCGCCGCACAGGGACTACAAGAGAAATGGAGACTCGGTTTGGTCCAAACTGGATTCGGTGAAATTAGACACTGCCAAACTGGAACATCTGTTCGAGTCCAAGTCGAAAGAAATGCCTGTGATGAAGGTGAGCCTCGGGGTCCTTCCCTTCATTCTTTTAGGTTAAGCCAGGTCGCGAGTGTTCTGATGGAGATCAAACAACTCCGTTTATGAAGGTCCAAGAAAGCCTGGAACCAAAAGGAGCTGAATTTCGAATTTAGTTTGAGTTTCCAAAGACTTACAGCCGAGGTCTACGCAAACTCTTGATAAAACAACTTGGGTCTCGGTCTTCTAAATCCGTCAGTCACCGTGGGGCTCCCGGGCGTCGAGGTCCACCAAAAAGCTTCAAAGCTGGAGACGTGCCTCTTACGAACAAATCGCTACACGGGCACACACAAGCCATTGTTTTCCGTCAGTTTTGGCTTCGGAGGATTATCCGCAATGTGCAAAACGTTAACTCAATGAGCCGAGTAGGATTGTCAAAATATTCTAAATCCCCGAGTATAATGTTCCTTGCCGTCGCGATCCGCAACCGCGCTCACCGTCATCGCTACGTTGTCGCACGGGCTGGCGTCCTGCAGCCTCACGAGGCGCTCCTCCCTCAAACAAAACTTTGAGTCGCCTGCAGCTGCAGACAATAAAACCAACGCGATGAGGTTTGAAATCTTTAAAAGCCCATCGAGCGGACCGCAGGGTCGGAGAAAAGTCAGTCGCGGTCGGAGACGAACGAGACCTGGCGCGGTGAGCTTCTCGCTGCGTTTGCCTCTCTTAGAAAACGGCAGCGGACGGCAAGCGGCAAGAGATCATCGTGCTGGATTCCAAAAGGAGCAACGCCATCAACATCGGCCTGACCGTCCTGCCCCCCCCTCGCACCATCAAGACGGCAATCCTCAACTTTGACGAATATGCGCTCAACAAGGAAGGCATTGAGGTATGGACACGAGGATGGAAATAAAAAGGAACCCGGCTGCGGGTGCGGTCGCCCACTCTCGTGTCCGCCCGTCAAACAGAAAATTCTCACGATGATCCCCACGGAGGAGGAGACGCAGAAGATCCAGGAGGCTCAGCTGGCTAATCCCGACACCCCTATGGGCTCAGCCGAGCAGTTCCTGCTCACCTTGTCCTCCATCAGCGAGCTCTCTGCCCGACTGCAGCTGTGGGCCTTCAAGATGGACTATGAGGCAACGGAAAAGGTCCGTCCATGAGAATCAACTTCGATTCCCATTTCCCAACTTGACCCCGTCTCAATACTTTTGTCCGCCTATGGTCTAAATGTGCGCTCCATCTGTGCCGTGCCAACATCAACGCGGTGACCTCACACAGCTTCTTAGCGGTCCTCCTCTGGCGCATCACATGTTGCTCATACAGAGTTCAAAGTCGGAATCTCTCGAACCAAAACAGCTTTTCATGTCGTCTTGTAAGATTCTGCGCTTCTCACAGGACACGCTCCTCTTTGATATTTCCTTTGAAGCCCATATTTCTAGCTGACCTCAACCTACCGTATGCGATCAAGTTTTTTTGCATGTGCATTAACACGTTGTAGTTTGTTAGTACTAAATGATACTTGTTTGCATGACCTTTTTTTTTTCTCCCGCAGGAAGTAGCTGAGCCATTGCAGGATCTCAAGGAGGGAATGGAACAACTAGAGAAGAACAAGACTCTCCGCTACATTCTCTCCACATTGCTCGCAATCGGGAACTTCCTCAATGGAACCAACGTGAGTCGGGATCCTTGATGGGGCAGACCGCTGCCATTCCTGGACTGATTTTTTTGAGGCACTACTTATACATGACATACATGTTGTTGTTTTTTCTTGTAGTTTGTTTTTTGACAAATAAATGATGTGTCCAGGCGAAAGGTTTCCAGCTGACATACTTGCAGAAGGTGCCCGAAGTAAAGGACACGGTCCACAAACAGTCTTTGTTACATCACGCCTGCTCTGTGGTGGTGGAGAACTTTCCTCAAAGCACGGACCTCTACTCGGAAATCGGGGCCATCACGCGTTCCGCAAAGGTGGGCCTTTCGCGGTAACGATATACATTTGCAAATATGGCAAATCGCATCGCTTCGGACGATATGTGCTGTAAACGAACTCGTGTAAGCTCGTCCAAGCTCCCGCTTGGCTTCCGACTGAGCTTTTCCACTGACGTATCGTGATAATTCTCCTTATCGACGGCAGGTGGATTTCGACCTGCTGCAGGAGAACCTGGGTCAGATGGAGCGGCGCTGCAAAGCCTCGTGGGACCACCTGAAGGTGATTGCCAAGCACGAGATGAAACCGCAGCTCAAGCAGAAGATGTCGGACTTCCTCAAAGACTGCGCGGAGCGAATCATCATCCTCAAGATCGTCCACCGCAGGATCATCAATAGGTGGCGCTCCCCACAAGAACATGTTTGCTAACAGAAATAACCCAGGTTATATTTAGCTTTCAGCCGACACACAAAGATTGTCCTTCGGGCAAGATGTATCACTGTATTGACATCCGAAACTCAAGGCCTCCGACCTGAAATCCGAGATCGGATGCAGATAACGGGTATTGCACTTGAAAACTTTCCCAGCGAACCCGATGAGAGGTTTTGGTCACGTTGATTTTTCACTCACATCAAAGGCAGACCGAATATGAGTATTCTTCCGCGTTCTCATCATCCAAAGTGAAAATTCTGGAGATCAGCGGTATTGCGTTTCGGCTCCAGCGATTCCTACCTAGGCTGAGCTTTGGCGGCCTCTTGTGGCTTCTTCTGACATTTCAGCAAATAGCTGGGCATCGGTTCCTCCGAGAAAAAGAGAAAGCGTGACTCGAGTTCTGTGAATCATAGACCGAGCACGATAGGAAACGGATGACATATGAATCGATGTTAAAGCTATTCCGATAACTTGTGAAATATCAAAAGAATATGAATGAACTTTTGCTTTTTCACTTATTTGTCGTCCTCTTCCGACCAGGTTCCACTCGTTCCTGTTGTTTCTGGGGCAGCCGGCTTACAATGCGAGAGACGTCAGCGTGCACAGGTTCAGTAAGATCCTCAGCGAGTTCGCTCTGGAGTACCGGACGACCCGAGACCGCGTGCTGCAGCAAAAACAGAAACGCGCCGACCACCGCGAGCGGAACAAGACGCGAGGCAAGATGATTGTGGACGTCGACGCGACAGTGAGTTGCCCCGCCAACATGACCTCTTCGCCGCACCCTCAGGTTCATTTTCCCGCTCTTCTTCCTCTAAACGGAGTGCCGCGCCTTTGAATTCCTCCCTTGATCCTTTTTGTACTTTGCCTCTTTTCTCCTGTGTAGTCTGATGACGAAGAGGAGAGCGAGGTACCTGCATGTGCGTTTACGTGTGTGCATGATATCACTCCCTGTAACTTTCCCGTCTTCTCATTTTCAATCAAAATTGATTTCAAACTGACGTTTTACCCATCAATCCACGCTGTGTGGTCACCAGCCGATCGGTACATCGTGAAGATACGGCATTCAAAGGCAAAATACAATATACAAGGCAAGAAAAATGAAGACTTTTAAAAGCAAAGTCAAGACATAAAAAGGTAGTTCGCTAAAAGGACTGAGAGAATGTACGGGGCAAGGACAAGAAGTATGTAACTTCCGTTCTGTTGGCATCTGATCCCATTTGCATGCGGCATAACAGCTAAATGCCGATGCACCTCGTTTACTTTGAATTGGAAGCTCGGCAAATTGACCCAAACTCGCTGACCCAACTGGGTCTATATTCCATCAGCATCTCATTAAAGTATTCTGAACCTTGGCCGTTCAGTGATTTATAGACTAGCAGAAGGATTTTAAACTCCATTCTACAGCTTACTGGGAGCCCGTGTGAAATCTTCACGACTGGACTATTACATTCTGATCTCTTGGTCCTGGTCTGCTCCAGCTGACCTTTGCCCTCTTATCTTTGTATTCAGAGTGGGAGGTATGGTCCGAGCAGCGCCCCTAGTGGCTGCCAGAGCAATCAGCCCCAAGGTCTGGGCCACGCGGAGGATGCCGCAGAACACGAGCACATGAAAGCCGTGCTTCGAACGAGCCTTAGCTGCGGTAACGACAAGGACGGAAGCGGTGTGCCGGGCCTGCGGACGCGTACTCGATCAAGACCTGGACGGGGAGGTGAGGGCGACTGCGCGAAAAAGGACCGATTGAATCCAATTTTGAACGCTCAATTTGAGAACGTGGGTCTCCAGGTAGCAGCACGCGGGCGCGGACGCCGGCCGTCGAAGACGCTCAGGTGTGCGGAGACGACGCCGCCGATGAAATCATGGAGCGCATCGTGAGGTCCGCCACTCAGGCTCCAGGAAGTAGACCGCAACCTCGAGAGAGGAGGAGGTCGAGGGCCAACCGAAAATCACGTAAGCGCCGTGCGCAGCAAGACAAAAGTCCGCCATACTAGTAGAGTTTTCTCGTGCTTCACTAGTAACCGGGAAGACAGTCGTGAAACACAGTGAAAAAAAAAACTTTCCCGAGTCTGATTTAGCCATTCAATTGGCATGCAAAAATATTACGTGGCAGTGGAAAAACGTGAATCGTGAGACATTGTCATTCTGCTAGTTAACTGAATTGTCTTGTGTGTGAATACAAACGGTCGGTTCCGCGCATGTTCAGGAACAAATGCGCGCACGTCTTTCCATCCGTGGCATCATTTCTGTATCCGCGCTCTTCGCCGGTAAGACTCGACGTGAATTTTCCTCTTCTTTCAGTGAGGCGGACCCTGAAGAACGGTTTGACCCCGGAAGAAGCGTTGGCGTTGGGTTTGACCGAGTCCGGCGAGCCGCAAGTGTAATCCGCGCCCCTCCGGCGGTCTGTCCTGGTTGCCGTCGGCAACCCGGTCTCTGCCCTTCACCCCGCCGGCTGCCTTTGCTACACAGTCTACTTGTTGCGCCAAGCAGAAGCTCCTGGTTTCTGTCAGCTGCTAACCTTGCCGGATGTGTCTGAGCGCTGGAGTCAGTGTTGTTTTTTTTTGTTTTTGTTTGTTTGTTTGAATGCTGCACAAAAGACAATCCTCCTGAGGGTGTGATGAACAAAGAGGAGGCATCGTGACCAGGAGGAAAAGCGACGCTGCCACTAGCGCTAATCGAAACAACTGTTATTTAATGACGTCACCGTGACTCCTATTTAAGCTGTGAACGTATGACCCAAAGATAAACTGATCACTCGCACCCAGTTCCAAAGTACCTTAAGACAAGAATCACCGCGAGAAAGGCAAACCTGAAAAGGTCGCTCGTGGCAACGAAAGCTCTTCAATTGGCTGTGTGCCTTTCTCGGATCAAAAGGGACAATGCTGTATTGCTTCACTCACCTGCTTCTCTTATGTGTTAACTTCCTCGGAGTTGCAGAAAATTAACTTTTCTGTTTTGGGGCGGAAATGTTCTCGGTATTTATTTGAAAGCTCTCAGTCTCACGCTCAAGCTTTTTGCACCTTTACTAAGTCACTCTCACGGTAAAGGAGGTTTTTATTTACGAGGAACTGTTTGTAAAGTGTAAAAAGACAAGATTGTTTCTTTTTTTTTTTACAATTATTAAAGTATTTGAAAGACATGCAGCGAAGACGTGTACATGCCCTGTTACATCGGTGTTCGTAGCGTGCACGTGCAGTGCAGTTCAAGTTGTGTTTATAATATCTGTAGAAAGCTGTATTATAGTTGGAGCAAAACAAACAGAAGAGCCTAATCTGTAAAATACGATCAAACACAAATGGAAACTGTAGATTTGGTTGTGTAGAGGGAAGTATTATTTTAATGGAGGATTGTTTTTTTCTTTAAACGTTATCAAGCTGAAGGGAATGAAGGCCCTTCAACGACCTGGGAAATATATCAGGCCATGAAGTCCAATTGTCTCACTTGAAATGCTGTTTGGACATGTGCTACCAGAATAAAAATAAAACTATGTGTGCAGGCGCGAGGGCGTTGGCATATGATTCCATTCTGTTATGTGCCATTTTGATTTTATTTCACTATGTATGAAGTGCATTTTTCAAATGCACTTTTAATGTGCTGTTTGTGAACAGTGCACTTCCCCACCAACCACAATAAAGATAGGAATGTGTGTGTGTGTGTGTGTGTGTGTGTGTGTGTGTGTGTGTGTGTGTGTGTGTGTGTGTGTGTGTGTAACCAAGAAAATGAGTTTAATTGTAAAACCTGTTGCGATGGCAAAGATGCGCGTGCATCAAATTGAACCGAATTGTTCTTTAAACTACCAGTAGGGGGCGGTAACGCACCTAAAATTATCATGCCAATCATTCAGCCTGCCCGAAGACAGAACAGATGGGCCAGGCTGCGGTACCCCCCCCCCCCCCCGCCCCCTCCCCTCTCCCCTTGTCGGAATAGGCGGATCAGATATGGATAATAATTCTCAGCAGCCGTTGCGCCCCAGGAAAGGAAGACGATTCCTCGCGTGCTCGTGACACTTTCGTCCGCCAGAGGTCAGTATCTTGTATAACGCCGTCATACTGGCGAAGAATTAAACATTGAGCAAGAAGTTAATCTTTTCCAGGCCATTCCGGGAGTCAGTGGACGTGTCCGACGCAGCAACTTTCCGAAAACAAGTCCGTCCGTCCGTCATGGCCGCAGAGAACATGACACTTTTTTGGGGCTCCGGCTCAGCTCCCTGCTGGAGGGTGATGATAGCTCTGGAGGAGAAGAAGCTGCAAGGGTACAAGCAAAAGCTGCTCTCCTTCGAGAAGCTGGAACACAAGTCACCAGAGGTTTTGGCTATAAACCCCAGAGGACAGGTAAGAACAAGCGTGCATGCAAGTGGTTGAAAATAATTGTCGTCTTCGTGCGAAATCAAAAAGGCAGAGCTATCATCATTCGGCCTGGGTCGAGGTCCTGTTATTTGCTTGTCGGACGCAAAACTGCGCATCTGTGCAAAAGTTATGTCATCACGATACATGTCCCCCCCCCCCCCCCCCACACACACACACACACACAATAAGGGCTTACTGCCAAATTGACGATTAAAAAAGAGGATTTCAAAATCAAAGACGTACTTTGGGTGCCAAACTGGTGGTTCTCACATGTTTTACAAGGAGCCTACCACATAAAGAAAGACTGTTCATCAGAAAAGGAGAGCGAGTTTATTCCTGGATATATTTAATACCACCGAAACATTATCAACGTTTGGATGCATCAGCACTGCGCTTGGATCGACAGTAAGAAATACAACGACTAAATGATTTCATGTGTTGCACGCGCAAGTTAAAAAAGAACGGGACCCAAAGTAATGCGTCAAAATATTTCCTGCTCTGAAAGATTGAATGAAAATACTCGCAATTGGAGAGGTGGGGAAAAAAAAGACAATTTCGCTCGCCTTATTTGCTTTTGTGCCCAGCTTTTGGTTTGAATGTCAACGCGAGGACTATTGAGTGACATGAACTGCTCATTCGCATCTATTTGTCACCCTGTAGGTTGTTGTGCAATTTCCGTCGACATGCTCAATAAATTGATTCTTTCAGCTTCCTTCTTTCAAACATGGAGACAAGATTTTGAACGAATCCTACGCAGCCTGTTTTTACCTGGAGGTGAGTCAAAACAAAGAAGACCAAACGTCGGTGTTGTTCATTGAGGCGTGGGCCTGTTTTGAACATTTGCCTTGTTGACTGCAGAGCCAGTTCAAGAGTCAGGGGACCAAGCTGATCCCAGACGGCCCCGCCGAACAAGCCCTCATGTACCAGCGCGTGTTTGAGGGCCTGGCCTTCTACGACAAATTAGGTCAGACGTTAAATAAGAGGCCCGGCGTAAACTTTGGACTGTTTTCACGATCCCTTAAAACAGATCTGAAATCATTTTCGCCAGTCTTAAATAGCCTCACCTTGATGACGCGCCACAGTTGGAAAGCTTCCCTCTGGAATTAGCCCGTTAGCGACCAAACCTTATTTTTAGGAGCCGTTATCTACTACGAGTATTACGTGCCTGAAGGCGAGAGACGTGCCTCCGCCGTCAAGAGGAACTGCCAAGCCCTGGCCGCGGAGCTGCGGCTGTGGGAGGGTTACCTGGACAAGGTGAGCGCGGTGGGAATGCAAAACGCTAGCTTAGTTCAGATTGTGCGTCAAGCTCGCTTCATTTCGCCCGTCGTCGCAGGCGGGATCCTACCTGGCCGGAACGTCCTTCACATTGGCTGACGTGATCGTCTTCCCGACTGTTGCTAATCTTTTCCGATTCGGGTGAGTTGGGAGGCTGGGCATGATGCCCACTACGCTTGACACACTTGACACGATGAACTTTAACGCCTCCGTCACTGGACCGATCTCAAAAGAGCATCAAACGGCCGCAGCTCGTTCCGCACATTGTCACTGACGAGTCCTGATGACGAAAGGCTTCACGCCGGCTGCAGTTTGCTTGCACAGAGTGCGGCTTTTCTGAATGGCAATTTCATTCGTTCATTGACAAGTGACATTTGCGCACTTGTACAATTGTTCTACCACCAACAGGAGGAATTTCCACTTCTTAACTCATTCACTCCCAAAGACGTTTTTAAACGTCTTTTCAGACTTGGTCCAGATTTGGCTGGTACCGAATGAGTTGAATTCAAACGTAATTGTCTCCACTCCCTCAAATGGATTGTTTCTTTCTCGCTCCCGTCTGACACCAAGAATTTCTCCTCTTTGGTATTTGAAGGTTGCCAGGTGAGAGTTACCCCAAAGTGGCCGCGTACTACGCTCTGCTGAAGGATCGACCCAGCATCAAAGCCAGCTGGCCTCCTCACTGGCTGGAGCACCCCAAGGGAGAAGACACACTCAAAGACATGTGATGGTCCACGTCGCCAAGCATCCGCAGCCTGTCGCGGGCTTCGAAAAACAAAATATCGTTTGCACTGTTAGAACGACATCTGATCAAATGTGATTTCTGCACTATAGGAAGGAAAGAGTTATGCCTATTTTGTTCATTCAAAGGCCAAAATTTTTGTTTAGATTAAGAAAGAAAAAGATTCAATCTAATGAAGCACTTTAAAATGAATTATTGTGCAGTTTTCATTTTTTGCAAGTCACTGTTGAATCCGTGACCAAACAAGAAGGTTGACTACTGTCCCACCAAAGTTCAAATCGCCGCCACGCCTAGTCAGGTTTTTGTTGTGTCAACAACAGTCCTTTTTGCTGTCATGATGACTTGTTTTTTTTTTCTCTCTCTCTCTCTCAAATGTCGACACGAGCTCAACTTAATATTTGATACGTGGGCAGATAGTCATGTTTGATTCTGCCGTCGCTTGTGTCACGAAAAGCGTCGAAATTGGATCGTCCTTTGTCAGGCGACACTCGGAAGTATCGTTAAACTCCACCGAGGGGCTTGCGTAAGGAATAACGACTGTAACCCGATCTGTTCTTGACAATAGATACCAGAAAGTTGATATGGGCTTTATTGTACCGCACCGGCGCTGAACCATGAAACAAAGCTCATCGAATTGGGAGCAATAATTGTTCATGCTCTGCGAGATGACTTTGTCTTTTGTGTAGCGGGCAAAAAGATTCGATTCAGTCCCACAAGTGTGCAAAGTCATTTGATGCAAATCTGAAAAAAAATGTGTTTGTCATCAAATGTGATATTTTTTTTTCTTTGGACTGGTGAAGTTTGGCGCACGCCTCTGGATGTTTTAGTTGTTTTTTCAGTTATGCACAAATAACCGATTGTGCACGCATCTGCAGAGCGGGCCAGGGAAAAAAAGTGCTTAGTCATCGTGACGTTGCACGAAAAAACACGACAGGCAATACAATACGGACATAATTATCCTCAATAGCAATATATGTCGGAATATAATCAGTTGGAGCGATGTCAAGTTCCTTTTTTTTTTTTTTTTAAATGTTTAACAGACCGCGCGCGCCCCCACCCCCGCCGTAAACATCAAAGACCAAGCACAACCGTTGAAAAGGATTCCATCCTATAAAAATGCATTGAAGTATAATTTTTTCAATCAAATATTAGTTGAGTTTAATTACGGGGGCGTGACCATGCCAATTCATGTCGGGACTCACCTCTCCGCCCAAACCCAAGGTGCCCCCACCCCCGCTTCATTATATATCCGGTACATGCCGCGATTCAACTCGGCAAGCGGTGCAGATTGCGGACCTCGCTGCAAATCCGAGCATGGCCAAGGAAATGACTCTGTACTGGGGCGCCGGCTCTCCTCCGTGCTGGAGGGTGATGATCGCCCTGGAGGAGAAAGATCTCCGCGACTACAACAGCCACCAACTCTCCTTTGAGAAGATGGAGCACAAGTCGAAGAAGGTGCTCGATATTAACCCCAGGGGCCAAGTAAGTACGCTTGCAAAGAGCCGTTGGCATGCGACGACGACGCGTGTTATGTAACCCGTTTCAACTGTTTTGGTTTGCGCAAGCTCCCGACCTTCCATCACGGGAAACTGGTCATCAACGAGTCATGTGCCGTCTGCATGTATCTGGAGGTAAGGCCACAAGTGGCAGCAATAGTCGCACGACGATTGATTCGATTGAAATTGTTGCCCTTCGAACCTTTGAATGCGAAGCGAATGCGCACTTTGCTTGTGTGCACAAAAGTGGTGTCACGCAAATGAAGCGCAGCCGCTGGGAGGAAAAACAAAAGCAATTGTACAAAGCAAAGTACACCGGTTGCAATTTCAAATTCAAATCATTTTGTGTAAGTTAAAAAAAAAAAAAAAGTAACCATTCAAAAAAGTGGCGAAATGAAGTACAGCCACTGAGGAAAAAAAGAACCTCATTTACCGGTAATTTAATTTGAACATTTAAGTACAGTACATTGGTTGCAGTTAAAAAAAAAAATAAATAAAATTATCAGTGTGCAAGTACAAAAGTAAAATATATATATATATATTTATATATACTGTATATATATATATTTTTTTTTTAATATATATTTTTTTACTTTTACGGTCAATTATTTACAATATCAATGTTGATACTGAGGCGCAAAGTGGAAAAAATGCACACAAGATCGTTGATCTCTTATTTAATATTTCTCATAAAAAAGATAAAATGCTTTACTTGACAAAAAAGAGAAGCTTTGAATTTACTTTTAACATGGACATCACTGGCACAGGATTAAAGATGGTGGGGGCTGGGGAGCGGGGGGGGGGGGTGATGTTAAATTCAAAGATTTTCAGTGGCATGTCTTTGCCAACATTGTAAAACGACAAGAAATAAAAATGCAAAATTAGACACTGACAAAAACCGATCGATAAGGTAGCTAACCTGTCAACATTTTTCACATTTGAATTTTTGAAGAGACAGAATCAAACCCTTTCCGGAGGCGATAACATCAAACAAGTCACATAAACGGTGCCACGGAAGGGACGAACTGACTTCTGCTGCGTCATTGTCGAAAATGCTCCCTGGTGCATGTTCCACCACGTTGTTCCAAATGCTGCCTCGGTATTTGCCACCCTCTAAGTCCAAAAACTCCACCACCTTTGCCTTCTCTCCTATTTATATATATTTATGAATTCGGAGGCACAGGTTAGCAAATGAGGCGAGTAATAGTCCAAAGAATGAATACGGCAGTAAAGTACTGACAAATCTACTTAAGAGTACACGAACAAAGTTGCTTCCCACCACTAAGGCCAACATGACGACTTGTCCTCAGATAAACTTGAGAACACATTTAAAACGCGGGGCGTGTACTCAACAATGTCTGAGGCAGCCGACATTGCTCCTGACACAAAAAAAAACAAAAAAACAACAACCTGACTTTGTTTTACTTTAACATGTGACAGAGTAAGTTCAAGAAGCAAGGAAACGAGCTGATCCCAACATGCCCCAACGAACAGGCCTTGATGTACCAGCGCGTGTTTGAGGCCGTCCCACTTGGCCAGAAGCTCGGTATGCAAAGAATCGGACTCATTTTACAGGTTTCCATACTTCCCTTGATCACATCTTGTGATTTAACGCTTGATCGCCTTTGTTTCTAAGTTCATCGCTGTTGGCATCGCAACGCGCTCTTCCTTCCCAAACATGAGGGATGCTCGTTACCAGCGAGCCACCCCGAGAGATTTGGGGCTGTTCAAAACACAGCATTGCCCTTGTGACGTGTTCAAAAAAAAAAAAAAAAAGGTCCCTGATGTTAATCCAACTCAGGATCACATGTGAGGAGTGCTGAGTCAAATCATAAGACGCAATTATTTGGACCGCTTTAGGAATTCATGTGAAGTTAAGACTGACACAATACCGCTTTGTATTATGCCGCCGCCTGGTGGCCAAGGCACAAACACCAGAAGCAGCAGCCCAACGTCCACTGAATTGAAACAAAAATCTGGTGGCAATATTTCACATTGCATATATTATTGTCATCACCATATGATTTTTTTTATAGCATAATTACAGATTGCGATTTTTCTTATTTCAACAAAAACATGATACAAAAATGCGTTTGGATTTTGAGAGGCTGGTACAAATTCATGAAACAAAATACCCTTTACGTCAAAACTGCAGTCGAAAAAACACGAAAATAAAATGCAGAAATGAGCGTCCGCACCCTCACGAGATCTCACCAGTCCGGTTTGACCTGATCTCGAAAATTGTTGACATTTTGCAGGTGATGTCATCTATTACGATTGGAAGGTTCCAGAAGGGGAGAGGCACGAGTCTGCAAAGAAGAGGAACAGGAATGCTCTGGCGCTCGAGCTCAGCCTGTGGGAGGGGTACTTGAAGGTAAAAGATAAGCACAAAATACAGTCTTGACCAGCGCCGGGCAAACTACGGCCCGTGGGCCGAATCCGGCCCGTTGGTCTTTTTAATCCGGCCCGCCGAAGGTTGGTCTCCAGTTAAGGTTCGATGTGAATGATTGCATTCATTTCAATTGGACTTGTAATGACAGGCATTTCACCGCCAGGTGGCGCATTGACTTGACGTTGCAGAACACGGTGGGGCGGGGCAATCTTTTCGACCACCTAGTACCTCTGTATCGCTCTACTTCTACCGGTCTGATCACAACCCATCTGCAGCGATGCACAGGCTAAAATAGGTCATCAACAACACTTTTGTCATTTAAAAAAAGTATATTAATACCGTACTTTCATGCTTTTGTTCTGTTGATGTTTGATATGGACTGTCAACAAATGCAGTTTTTTTTTATGTACCATAGCTGGTGCTGACCTGGCCCTTCTCTCAAATTTTAAAAGTCAATGCGGCCCCCGAGCCAAAAAGTTTGCCCACCCCTGGTCTTGACCCTTGATGCCTTTGTTTTTTTGTTTTTTTTTTTTGCATAAAATGGGGTTTGAATTTGTTCTGTTGTCCGCCTTTGCCGTTTTGCAACAGACGGGACCTTTCCTGGCAGGAAAGACTTTTTCCTTGGCTGATGTAGTCGTTTTTCCAAACATCGCCTATGCCTTCTACTATGGGTGAGTGCGTCAAGGGAGTGGTGACAATCAACACGTTAAAAATATACTGTATATCGACATCAATGGAAACAAAAGTAACACTTTTCCTATTTTTATTCAAGGTTGTGTCCTGAGCGTTTCCCTAAACTGTCTCAATATCACAACTTGCTGAAGGAGCGTCCCAGCATCAAAAAAACATGGCCTACAAACTGGGAAGTCAAAAAAGATCTGCTCAAAGAGCTCCAAATCACAAGTTAGGTTTTTTGGGGGGGGTTTTCTACAGAGCAACGATCACGTGAATAAGAGCGCTCTTCACATTGCATGTCAAATGTCATCTTCTACTTCCTTTAAAACGTGTGACTCTTGCAGTTTCCTGTACCTTTAAGTGAAAATCAATAAAAGCTCACTTTCAAATAAAAGCGCAGTCATCCGTTGCTCTCTTTCAAGGTCACCGGAGGTGACCTATCAATTGAAGTCCCGATTTCATGGACTTCATTTTCCATTCGCCGATTTTGCTTCCAACGAGTACCTTTAGAACGTAAACTTCATGATGACGGCCAGATTTTTTTTTTCCCCACAAGATAGTGAAGAGGCCTTCGCGACAACGAACCGCTCACTGGCACCGCGACCTTGCTTATGAACAAAATGCAGGCCGCGGGATTCGCCCCCGTTGCTTAGCAACGCTACTGTCCGACTCGTACATCGTTGTCCTTTCCGCCGCGCCGATGTAACGTACGGATTCAGCATGTCCCTCCAGGTACGTTGCAGCGAGGTCCGACTACAATAGCTTGGGTGACATGCTACTTCCACTTTTATGAGAAAACATGCAACATGGCATGCTTCCTTCACTTATTTGAGAGATGAGGTTTTTTTTTTTTTTTTTTTTTTTGAGCCAGCACTTCATCCAACAGCTTCTGGATCTTCCTCGTATCTCCTGTGTGGTCCAATTCTTGTCATTACAAAAGGAAGAATCGATCGATACCTGTTGAATGGGACTTAGCCGCCAGGAACTGACAACACAATTGTGGTTGCAATTATGGAGAATCGCTAACATATTTTGACCCTTTTTTTTTTTTTCTAAAATATGCTAAGCAAACCAAGTTCTGTGCAAGTTGTCCCCAATGTTGTTTGAATTGATTTTTTTCATGTCTGCGAGCTTTACGCAAGACCGTGTTAGCCAATCGCAGGACGGGTCAACTCCACTCGGCAGAGAGGTCGTGAGCTAGTGCAAAATAAGCATTTGCACGGTTGACCCACAGAGACAATGGAAGCGCTTTTTCTCCTCATAAGCGTCCTCGCTACGTGGAGTCTCTCATTCAGCCAAGGTAATAACAATATCTTTATGTCCATGCGGTTTGTCGTCTCCATCTGCGCTGTTTTTGTTGTTAACCCCCCCCCCCCCCCCCACGCCCGCTCCCATTCTCGTAGAATGTCAAAGAGAATTGCTGGAGAATATCGACTTTCCTGGAACGGACATCAAGCACGAGTACTCTCCCGATGTGCACCACTGTCAGCAATTGTGCACGCAGCACCCGTCTTGTCTCTTCTTTACATTTGTACGTGCTGACTGGACCACCGATAAAAGGTTTCAAAGCGCACGTGCTACTCAATGTAAAATAGATGGGGGAGATTGGGCTTGGGGGGGAGGGTGAAATGTTGGTGTTTCAGTAGGCCTTGCGCAACTTCTTTTCTTTTCTTTTTTTTAAACAAGGAGCTGAACGTAAATATATCATACGGTGACCATTTTGTGTCATTTTAATGGCCGCTTCCAACTTAGAACGTGTTCTTGGAAGCAAGTCAAAGGCCGGGGTGGCGGGGTGGGGGTGGGAGGGGGGGGGTCTGTTGGTCAATCGCGAGGTTTCGCCTTGATCTCATGTCAAAATGCAAACAGAATGACGAAGGGGGATGATTGAAGCGGGAGTTTTATTGGTCCTTTCATGAGTGCGACACCTGTTTTCAATTTTGCCCTTCAACTCCTTGTTGGAGAACAACAAGTTGTGCAACAAGCGGCGATTGCCGAACGACTGCTCTCGCGTTCAAAAGTTCACTCGTGAAGGTTGGCGACAGTTCATCCAGGAATCCGATGTCCTAACTCGTTGTAAGTGTTGGAATAATGCTTTCCCGGATCTCTCTGCAGGCACTTCTACTGCTACCTAAAGTCTACGCCCTCGGGACAGCCCAAAGTTCAGAAAGTCCTCAGTGGGGTCACCTCCGGGTATTCTCTCAAACCGTGCGGCCCAAACCCACGTACGCAAGCTCCCTCTTTCGACACAAAACGTGACTCACTCTGAAGTACACGAACACTTTTTTTGAAACCGTCTTTCCTGTCCGCAAGAGCCTTGCCTGCCTCGCGTCTACCCAAATGTGGACTTTTGGGGGTCAGACTACCGCACCTTGTTCACAAGCGACTACGAAGAGTGTCAGCGAGTGTGCACCAAAGACCCCTTTTGCCAGTTCTTTACATTTATCAATGGCGTCTTCACGCCCGAGAATTACAGGTAAATAAATCAAGTTGCATGGAGCCGAGGTGAGTCGATCGCTCTCCATTTCTTCACCATTTAACCAAAGCACTTTTTTTTTCCAGGTATAAATGCCACCTGAAATTCAGCTGGACTTTACCGAGGACCTTAAACGTAAACAGAAAGTCCGGCGTGGTGTCTGGCTTCTCGCACAGTGTCCAATTTAGTGAGCCCTCTGACACGCGTAAGAAGAAAAAAATATTTACAGTACATCCAAGATAATGCCGCGTAAGCCGCCATGCTTTTAACCAAAGTACATTGTCGTGCCCTAGCATGCTCCGTGACACTTTTTCCGAGCACCGACATCGTTGGGGGTGCCTTGGAGTCACAGTTTGCTGGCACACCGGAGCATTGTCTGGCATTGTGCTCTGCTCATCCGCGCTGTACCTACTTCTCTTTCGAGAGGTTGTCATATCATAAATTGATCATTATTCCCATTTTCCGATGATCCCCAAAAACCAACAACATACCGGAGTTTATTCTATGCGTCCGCGCAGCAACTCCCTCACCTGTCGTCTGAAAAACAATCCCAATGAACTCGTGATCCAGGCCAAAGAAGGTGTAACGTCCGGCGTAGCAACGCACTTCTGTCAACAAGATTCAGGTGAGTGTTCCTAATCAGTGATCGCCTCGTTCAAAGAAAAAAAAAAAAATGTTCTCGACATATCATTGTGCGGCTTTGCTATAGCAGCGTTGAGGCTACTAATTCAGGCCGTACGTTAACAAACCGTTTGATGGAACGCACTTGGCTAGCCTAGCGGGAGCTTCCCGGTTTGCCTCGGAAAGCTATGTCCTTGCAGTTTGGACAAAACGACACGAAGGATTGCTTTGATCAATTATCAGAAGAGGGAATGGAAATATGTCACGCGCGTGGCGATTCCGACATCATTTCTGTTGAAATGGCAGCTGGCTCACCGCGTTGTTCCCCGCCAACA
The DNA here is from genome assembly GCF_054856545.1 of Hippocampus guttulatus. Lineage (NCBI taxonomy): Eukaryota > Metazoa > Chordata > Actinopteri > Syngnathiformes > Syngnathidae > Hippocampus > Hippocampus guttulatus. The sequence continues at coordinate 1,315,656 of NC_141278.1, read as the reverse complement.
GGCTGGGCAAAGGCGGCTCTTGAGGGCATCGATTTCCAAGGTTCGGATATTCGCTTCGAGTTGTTGGACGACGCAGAAACGTGCCAGAAGACGTGTTCCATCGACCAAAATTGTCAATTCTACACTTATGTCGATGACGGCTTCCACGACTTGGCTTACCGGTACAGTATTACGGTATTTTGACCGCCCGCCTGTCTCGATGACATTGACACGCGCGCGGGTTTCTTTCCGACAGACGTCGCTGCTATCTCAAGCGCTTAACCACCATGCCGGCTCCTCCCAAGGTGAGCAAACTGACCAATGTGGTGTCTGGGTTCACCATGAGGAACTGCATTTAGACAATCACGGGACCAATGCATCGAAATTGTCATTTCTGAAATAACACAAAATAAATGTTCCAGAAACGGTTTCATTTTCTGTTCCCCCAACTCGTGTCTGGTTTTCAGGCATTGCACTTCTTGAACACCAAAGTTGTCAATCAGCTGAAGTTGCAAACTCGGACTGTGCTTTCTGTTGGCAGCAGAGGTTGCTCAACTCAAACAAACAAGATTGGTTTCTGTTTTATTTTGGGACCTTGAAATGCAATCCGCAAAACACAAGTCAAGTTTGTTTGTTTTTTTAAATTCAACAACCTCGTCTTCTGATGTATCATCAGTGCCGCTTTGTGTTTTTTTTTCTTCTCCAAAACAGCAAGTACATGCATCAAAGTAATATATTTGGAATTTTCTTCCCCAATGGTGCGAAAGACAACAACAATTCTCCTGGTGCTGAGTGTTTGATTATTTATGCACGCACAAACAAATGCGCAGACAGATGATGACTTACTGCAAATTAGTAAGTAAGCATGTAACGGTCTTAGTTTATTTTCACGCAGCAGTAAAAATGTTCTCTGTTTCAGATGTGTGTGTGTGTGGGGGGGGGGGGCGTTTTATTGCTATCCTGGTGCCTTGCATTTTAATTTGTTCTCACAGACACGCCCGAGACACACACACACACACACACACAAATGATCGCTGCGTCTTCCTGGCTCCCCTCCCCCGTGGGAACCTCCGTGCAGTGTGACTGTGGTCGTGCTCTCTGGAAGCTGCGGTGGTGACTCTGGCTCCTCCAGTCAGAACGCTGCCAGTGACGCCGTGCGTGTGTGCGCGCGCGAGCGCCCTCCACAAACATTCCGCCGCAATCCCATTCGTGCAACCGCCGGCCGACCTCGCACGAGAACCGTGCCGCCGCAGCGGTTCAGTCCTGACGCCGGCCACCGAGACTCGCATGATACGCACGCACGGCTCCGCATAAACAAAGCCTTCGGAAGGCGCACGAACTCGGGGCGACGAGCGCGCGGCGTTGTCCCGCGAGCACGCCGGCCCGAATAAACAAAGCGCGCGTTGCGGAACACACACATTTCTGGACCGCAGACCGCAGACATCGCATCCCGGAGGAGATCAAAGCATTCTCCGGCAAGCACACAAGTCCCTCTCATCCCCCTCGCGACTGTTTTCGTGAGGCACGACACAATTACGCTCGTCGACTTGAGAGGCGTCATCCCTCACTGTCCCTGCCGACCCCTGCGGGATCCGCGCTCTTCCTCTCATCTCGCCCCGGAGTTGTCATCTTCCCGCCGCACATGCTTGGCAAATGCAGCCTTTGGGAGTCTTCTTCATTGTTTCGGCCCGCATCCCCCCTGTCTCATCCTCAGTGCCTTGCCCGTTGTTGAGGAGACAGCCGGCGCAGACAAACCGTATGGGCGACCGCAGGATTGGGGGGGGGGGGGGGGGGGGGGCATAAAAATGGCAACGGAGAAGCGGACACACGCTGATATGAGGGCAAACATAATTACAGGATAATGCGGCGGCTTTGCACGCTACATTGTCCACTCCCCGGGGATACCGACTGTCCTTTGCCGATGCGAATGAGGCCGTTCCCGATTCAATTTCTTTGTGGCCAACACTACGAGGGCGACGTATAGCTCACGTAAATGTCACGGCGTTCGCGGCGGTAGCTGCCCTTGCATTTTGTACCTGGGCCTCCAGTGGGATCTTACCAGACACGTCGCCATGATAGAAACCATCCATTCAAGTCGGCCGTGAAAAGTTCTGCCGATGTCATTGAGGCTCTCCCAATCGAATTGATTGGAGAAACATTCCCAGCCGCTAACGGCCTGACGTTAACACTTTGAACCGATAACTGTTTTACAATTCAGATATGTGAGTGAGATGTGTGAAAGAATAAATCACGAAATGAGGAGAAGTCGAAACATTCTAGAAATGAGTTCATCATTTTTTATGGTATTTTAAAAGACGTAGAGAAAAGTGACAATACTTTGAGAAAGAGGTCATCATAACAATGAAAAAGGACTCGGAAGGAATATTGGAGCCAAACATGAGGCTACAAAAGGGGCGTGTCCAGCTCCGGTCTACAAGGGTGCTGTGCCTGTTTTCGGGGTGTCCCTCCTGCAACGCACCTGATTCAAATGATCAGCTTTTGAATCAGGTGTGTCACAGAACACACGTAATCAAAAACCTGCATGACAGCAACTCTGGAGACCCCCCCCCCTTACCACCACCCCGCCGCCCCCATTCTTGGGAACGACAGCAAAATACACAACCAAAAGGTAAAGGCACTTCTTTTTTATGTCCTGTCCCCCCCCCCCCCCCCCCTCTTCTTTTCCCATCATTTTCTGTCTCATTGATTTGGAAACTAATACAGACAACCCAGCTGAAAAAGCATTCTTTTCTGTTAAACATACGACTCTGTTGAACATTCTATTTGACAATCAAGGTCGTCCATTTGCTCACAAATGTTGTCTTCATCATTCCTCCATACTTTTTGCTGGCGATTATCTGAAACTTTCAGTCTGATATGGCTTGTAGAGTTCTTGAAAGAAAGAGACGGTCCTTAAATGTCCTTCGATCGCCCGCATCATTTGCTACATCGGCTTTTGGTGTCCCACGGGCGGGTCATTTCGTTTTTTGAAAAAAGACGGGCCTCAAAAAGCTCCAATTTCGGTCGCCCATCCTTGAGCTGACTTGCCCGATCCAACGATGCCCCGACGCTGGACTGTGGAAGACACCAGAGGAGCAAAGGGTCTGAAAGAGACGAGTGGCGGCGCGCTGGTTGGAGAGGAAGCGGAAGGGGCGGGCGGAAGGGGTGAGTTCCTGGAGGTGCTCCGCGGAGACATCTGCGCCAGCCTCGGGGGGCCCGAGGACGGAGATGGCGCGGGGGATGGCAGCCTGCGAACGGTAGCGAGAGCCGCGGGAGCCAGCAGGGGCGGCGCCCCCCGTTGGCAGCCGGCCAGCGGCGCGAGACGTAGGGCTGCGGCCGGCGGATAGCTTCCCATCAAGGAGAGATCCCGTCGTCCGCTGGGGAATGGCGGCGAGGACGAGGCCGACATCTGGGGGAAGGACACCCAGGGCCAAGGAGGGAAGGGCAAAGCGGAGCTCGGGGGCGACTGAAGAAGCAGTGGGTCCAGCTCGCTTGCGCAGTGGGAGAGATGGGTGACCAGGCGGGCGCCTATCGGGTCTGGAGACTCTCCTTCGAGGGAGCTGAGGTACCGGACCACCTCTCCGACGCACTCCCTGAAACCCAGAGTCCTGTAGTCCACCGCCAGAGCCCTCGCATCAAAGTAACCTGGAACCGAGTGGGGGACAATTGTCAAAGGAGAAGCCGTTACACCGAGCATTTGAGGGTCAATACAAAGAAGAAATTGTACCTTTCCCTCCCATGGCATGCAAAAGTTTGAGATGGTCCACAGTCATTTGCAGAATCTCGGCTTTCTCCAACTTTGACGAGCCCTGGAGAGAACGGAACAGAAAGTCCTCAGTGATTTCATTTGATCAAGTACTCCAGACCTCCAGCGAGGCTCGATGAATTGTGTCATGTAAAAATCAACAGCTAGAGGCCTGGATTTTAACACCCCCCACCCCCTCCCAAAAAAAAAGCAGGTCATTCAGAAATGAAACTGGTCTAAAACAGAGCAGTGCGATTGTATGTCGACAATTTACAAAACTGATGGTGCCGTTGATCAAAATGTTTGCAACATAAACAACCATTTGGCTTGAGTTGTCACCTGTTTCTCAAAAGCGCTTGGTACCAGCCTCCTTAGCTCCGACAGACTGTGGTTGATGCGGTCCCTGCGCCGCTTCTCAATGATCTAATGGAGGGTAGAAGGATTTTTAGACCATTTGAATATCGTTATATTATTTTGACCCCACTGTCAAAAAAAAAAAAAAACAACACCCTCTCATTTCACAGCAGTGGCGTGGCAAGCAAAATTTCTTGGCCTCAACATATTTTTGCAGTCGGACAAGTGCTTGCCAGAGCAAATGGTGGCACTATAACTCAAAACTCTGAGGCGTTTTAGCCAATCTAAAATCTGAAGGAGGTCTTCTCCGGAAAACACACAGAAACCAAAATTAGTAGACCGACGAAACAACAGCAGGCAATGGACACGCCCCCCGCCCCCCCTCTCAAAAAAATAATCTCAAACTCACGTAGAAAAAAAAATGGTCCTTTAAAATACCCTAAAATTCCATACAGATGCACTGTAAGTGGACGTGTCCGTATGCCTCGAAAGAAGCATCTCCATAACAACCCAGGCTAAATTTAGCTCCTCCCCTCGATTTACAAAGCCTGTCTCTCAGTTGAGATGTCTCACCGCAGCATCCATCTTACAACTGTGCTACTTTCCCAATTAGAAACGCCGCATTGGCGCTAGCTTTCGGTATCGCAGGATGCTTAAAAAAAGACTACCCAATAAAATAAAAGTGAATGTTGAATTTTTCAGAAATTGGCAAATAGGGTACCAATATGAAACTGGGGGTTGAAACGGAGTTGGGAAAAGTGCAAGATGCAGAACTTTTTTTTAAGGACAGCGGCGTTCAATTGCACTCGGGCTTTGATGCACTCACCCCTCTTCTCTTCTTTCGCGCCAAAATCTGTGATGTGCTGCCAGGGGACATGGACCCGGTGACTGGGCTGCATATCACACATCAGAATATATGGTGAGTCGACATCTTGTTACGGTTACCATTCTTTCATGTAGCACAGAGGCAGAAGGAAACGTCAGACCTCGCGGGGACATTTGCCGCACAAGTGTGTGTTTGCGATGTCAGATCGCACGCGGGTCGACATTCCGTCCGTATGAATGCAGTTTGCCAAGATGATGTTGCAGCCCGCAGGCCGTAGGCCGGCTCCCATGGGCCCCAAGCCGAGATGGTTACGCCCCGCCAATGTTTGTTTGCGCCCGGACCTGCCGCTGAGAGCGCCATCATTCTCCCTATTGTCTTTTTATTCGATTTCGACGCTGCCAATTTGGGTCGTGTGTTTTTGCTTAGGATGCCGTTTGATGGCTCCCACTTGAAAGGGCACGTCACGCAGAAATTTGCTTGACCCGGGGGCCGTCTTTCATGCCACGTACTGGCTGCTGACGTCGTCAGAATTCCTGCGACTCCAAACACGCACTGACACAATAAACACGGATGGGTTTGTGTGTGACAACGCGGCGGTCTCGTTGCCTGATGTTTCTTTTGAAAACTTCTCTTTTCTTCTTTCTCTCTCTGTGAGTCAGCGTCTTCAATCTCACAGCCTTTGAGCCCTCATGTTGACAATTTGAACAACGCGTAAAAATGTCTGACGACATGCTTCCATTTCAGAAACGCTTCAGGCGGTTTCTCTTCATGTGAAACTGATTTCATGAGTTTTATTTGATCTTGTCCTATGACTGAACATTTAATGCACCGCATTCTACCATAAGTACTGTGTCAGAAATTCTGCCTGTATCAATATTTATTTTCCAGTCGCAGAGATAGTGTATCTGTTTTGTAGTTGCATTATGAAGTACATCACGTTTCGAAAAATTTGCTGCCTGCAACCGTGTGTGTGTGTGTGTGTGTGTGTGTGTGTGTGTGTGTGTGTGTGTGTGTGTGTGTGTGTTTATTGGGTCGTGAGCTACCCAAGTGACTCCAAATATTTTACACACAGTATTGGATTTTATTATCTTGTGTGGTTTGTGAGTGAATTCTTATATTATTCAACTTTCAAATGTTGAAAATAAAGCCTCAACACATCAATGAAATAATTGACATATTTGATCGTGCAGCTCGGTGGCAAAAGTATCATCATTTCTGCGAATGATCAAGAGACGCGCATTTGATTGTATGCAAATTACGCCGTTTAACGGTAACACCAAATTGTTCGATGGAGCGGTGTTCATCAGTCAAGCTTCTGCTTGCGTTTGCTTTCGGGAAATGAACTCCAAATCTGAAGGTGTTCATCTTGTCAAGTGCATAAAAAAAAGTGTGAAATTAATTGGAGTAATTCGCACCATGAATGGAAAATCAAAAAGCGTGCTATATGTGCAATTAATAGTCATTCCCAGAAACTTTTTTTTTTGAATGCAGACATTCAATCCCAGCCAAAAAAGTTTTGTGTCCGCTATTGTTTCGAGTAAAGGAGGGCCTGAAAATAGCTGATTTGAATGAGTTAGAGGAATTACAAAAAAATTGTGAACTGTTAATTCCGATTATTACGTTCTGTGCTTTTGACATGACATAACATCATAACTCGGCAAATTGAGTCAAATGGATTCGCGGGCCTCGTCTTTTTTTTCCTTATGTTCTGTCAATTCCACATGCACTTGGGTTTCCCTTTTTCGGGCACGCGGCGGGGATGCTCACCAGTAGCCGTCCTCTTGTCCCACATCGATCAGCTCGTCCGTGTCCGACTCTGAGCTGTAATCGTGAGGTCTCTTCATCTCTCTGGCCCTACGAGGTCAGCGGAATCTCGTCGGTGGAAACGCTCCTTTTGCACCGCGGATGTGTCCCCCCGATCCCCCTCGCCGCCTTCTTCTTCTTCTTGCGTCTCCTCCTGTTGCCTCGAAGAAGCCTCGTGGCTTGTGCCGCTTCCAGCGGTGTGTCTTCCCTCCTCTACTGCTTGACTAGTGGCGCCGGTGGCACTTGCTCGACCCCCGAGGTCCCATGACAAAAAGTGCCGAGAATTCCCGAGCTTCTATTCGTCTCCCTCTGGCATGTCCTCTCCCTGTCACAGCCACCTCGAGACAGCGTTTGGCAGTTGAAGCAGGGTTGCCAGTTTTGGCTCCATCCCCCCGTCGCCTCCTCTTTGTGTCCCTCCTCCCTCCCTTTAATCTGCCCGTCCGCGGCTTGTCACCCCCACTAACCACCACCGCCACCCTGTCCTTCCAGCCCCGAGCTCAGTCACCCTCTGTCAATTAGCCTCCAGTTCCATCCTGCTCTCCTTCCTTCCTTCTTTCCTTCCTTCCTTCCTTCCTTCTTTCTTCTTACGCTCCTTTAATTGTGTGCTCATGTCGAACAATGGCTGGGCTAATTTGTGGCAGAGGGGTGAGGAGTCTGGGAATGATGAACCACGATGGACTCCATCTCCACTTGTATGAGTATACTTCACGCGTGCGCGTGTGAGAGTAAGAAGCCATTGTTCTCTTAGGTGAGGAAAGGAAAGTTCAGAATCAAACGTTGCAATCTGAAGAGCCCTTATTTTGAGAGATGAGAAGGTTTTGGCCATTCCAGTCCTGACACATGAGCCGATTCCTTATCAATTATCTTATCCAGACACATGAGATGAGGGAATGAAATAACACAAATGGTTTCCTTTTTTTTGGGGGGGGGGGGGGGGGGAATTTCCTCAAGGAATTGATAAGCAAGCGAGCGGTTCCAAGAACTGAATCACTGGTTCTCAGAGTCAATTTTTGATTTCCATCCCTGCCTTTGTATTTTGTCTAAGCAGAGTGGCCCTTAAGTCGAGTCGCTTAGAATGAGAATGACTGACTGAAATATCCTAAAGTACAAAAGTCTTTTTGAAAATTTGTCACGGAGGAAAAAAAAAAGAAGTTTTTTTCACGTCACATGGAGAATTTTTCATCGCCATGGTTTTTAGGCTGGCACACCCAACAACACTTCTCTGAAATGAGGCCTTGCTTCTCAGAATCTCTTGTTTCTTCTCTGTTAATGTCATTGTTAACGATCCCCGCTTCCGCCGCTCTCTCTCTTTTTGTTTTTTTTTGTATCGTCATCATTAGCGAAAAAAGTAACAAGCTTATTTTTGAGTTTGAGTGAAGTCAGCAGAAAAAAACGTGCACCCGCGTGAAGAGCACATACCTGGAAACATACTCTTAAGCGTGATAACTAAGTATTTGTACTTTGTTACTCCCCGCCACCGAAGATAAGAGCCCAGGTGCCAAGTGTCAAAGCAAAGCAACATGACAGATAAGAGGCCCAGCCCCATACAGGTCCTGTACCCTGAGGGTCAAGGGCGCTATCAGCCCAGTGAGTGTCTGAACATCTGCCTTCTTCACTGGACAGGTTAGCACTCATGCATGCACGCACACACACACACACACACACACACACACTAACCGCGCTCCATTCATTCACACATGCGGCTCTGTGCAACACTCAGTCATCGGTTCCACAGCCACCGTGGGAAGATCGCTGGCGCTGATTGCCATGGAAACACGAGAGCCCGGCGCCGTGTGTGTGCGTGTGTGTGTGTGTGAAAAGAGTGAGGCTAAGTGGCATGCCCCCTTCGACACAATGCCCAGCTGAGTGTGTTTCTTCCTGCTTGGCAGACTGGAAGGGTGTGTTCGTTTAAACATACGACAACGATTGTGTGCAAGATGTCGTATTCGCGTCTGTTTTGGGGGCTTTTCGGCGCTAAACATCTTGCTCCAGATTCGGTGTCTATTCAATTTTAATGCTCTTTTTTTTTTTTTACTGCTTCATGTGAATGCTGAAGCACTTTAATCAAAGTCAATGTGCCAAGGCTATCTATTTATTCAAGGAGAGCAGGCACACAGAAGACCGTTTGTGTGCCCCAAACCGAAAACGGCAGACGAATCTCCATGATCTCTCTCTCTCTCTCTCTCTCTTGGCCACACGAAAAATAAATACATACTGTAAATAAAAACATGCACCGATTTTTGAGCATACTCATAAAAAGAAAAGGATTTATGAGAATAAAGTCAGAATATTATGAGGAAAAAAGTTGGAATAGAATGAGAACGAAAAAGCTGAAAAGCTGCGATTATGCACAAAAAAGTCACGTTGTGAAAAAAAGATGTCGTTGTCGAAGAAGAAATTTGAAGCGAGGGAAAAATATCATTTCATGAGAACACACGCGACAAAAAGAGGATGACAAAAGGAAACATGCAGCGGCAAAGATCTCATTGATTTTTGTTCCCTCTTAAATTGCAAAGAGACATTTTTTTTTAAATATATGCATGCGTTTTCTGTTGTTTTTTTTGTTTTTCCCCAATGTGCATTCTGGTTTCACTTATGGCTCTCGGTTGGCCACGCAGAATGACGCAACTCGCATGGAAAACATGCACAAGGACAGAAGTGATTAAGAAGATGAATGAAGGAAGTAAATGAGTTAAATATGAGAAGAGTTTCATCGCGCGGCGATCGGGGTGGTGAAGACAGACATGAGAGCGAGAGATCTGAGAGCTGATGAGATGGAATCCTGCGAGATTCCTGCCAGTCTTCATCTGCTATTTTAAGTCGGAACTCTGCCACATCCCTCCAAACCACAACAAGGCCGCGTCCCCTCGTTGAAATTAACAGGCTCATACTTTTGCAATTTTCCGCGCACGCACACGCGTTCATCCTTCACACGAATGTGGAGAGAATTTATAATGACAAACTCCCGGGCTGAAATGATCACTTCTGATGCATGGATGCATGGCTCAATTGTAGTTTTGCTTCCATATGTGCCAATCGGTTGCAAAAAGCACGAATGCTGCGGACTTAAAAAGAAGGAGAGATTTGTGTCCAACATTTTGATACGGATTGTTTTCAGAGATGAAGTAGGAGCGCTACAGTTGTTTGTTTCACGTCTTATAAAATAATGTTGTTGTTTTTTTTTCATAGACACGCGTTTGTAATTGACACATTTATACACGAGGACATGTTCATTGTTTTGACTTCTACAAATGTTCACACTGTATCATACATCGTAGTTGGCGGCCATTTTATTGGAAACGGTTCCAACGAACTACCGTTATAACGTACCGACTCGCGATGTCCCCGGAGGTACGTCGGAACGAGGTTCGACTGCGTAGTGCAGATGCTGAAATGTGCTTGCGAGTACAAAACCCATGCGGAAAAGAAACTCTTAGCAGCTTTTAGGATCTTCTGCTCTCGTTTTTAACTTTGGATGTGTCAGGAAGCGTATTTGGAGCGTAACTTCATTTGCAGAATTTGTCGAGATTTAATTTGATGAGAAGCAATTGACTTGCTTTGATCTAAAAATCAATCGGAAGCACGAATTTCTCTGTCAGTCACTTTGTCAGTGTGTCATCATGGCCCACAGATGTCTTCATTCATCGAGTCAGAAAATGTCAACATCAAAGAGTAGCGTTGTCTTAGGTTACTTTCATTCGCCAACATCAAAATGTTCTGGCATCGAATCGCTCGGCTCAAAGGGGCTCCAAGTGCAATGCGCCGATCACGGCGCGCCAATCGCTTCACGGCAGCTGCGACTGTGTTCTCTTCATGTTATTCGGAAAGAAGCAAATTTTTTCAAAACTTTTTTTTTTTTTAACTGACTGTAATTTAAAAACCTTTCACCAAATCCCACTATGCTCAAAGCGCTACTGTCTGAACGTCCCGTTGTCCGTTTCTTGATGCCGATACGACTCATCGTGCCTCACTTGAAGCGACAGACGCGGAGAAAGTGCCCTTCAGCGGTATGAGGCCTTCTTCACAGTGAGCCAGTCGCGACCGGCATGGGAACTGGCACCAGAGTGGCTCGCCAATGTCCAAACTGGATCCATCTGTCTAGGCTGCTCCTCGATTCACTCCTTCCAGTTTGGGGACATTCTGTGAGATTTACACTTTGGCTGTGTTTCGGCGTACGGACTGTACAGGATAGTCGATTGCGAGAGCTGATGTGAGCGGCCCGGAGATCGAGCTATGCCGGCCAAAGCGTGACACTGAAGTGTCAGTCATGGGTGCAGAAGGGCAGCAGTCATGGGTGAGTCCGCTTGTCACGGTGGGACGGAGAGAAAGTCCTCCCTCCTCATCCGGCCCCCCCCCCCCCCCCACCGCGTAAAGATAAATAGAGAGGCTAAAAGGCGGCGAGGGGGCGCAGAAAGGAGCTTTTGTGGCTTCTGAGTGGGGTCTCTTTCATGGCCGTTCCCACAGCATTGAGCATGATGACATTCACAATGTTTCACGCGCACACACACACACACACACACACACACACTTACTGATGGGACTGCGGTGACTTTCGCTGGTGCCGGGCCCCAGACGAGATGGCGAGGGCCCGAGGAGCCACAGGCAGCCATTGTGCTGTCGCCGCGGAAACCAGTCTCTTTATGTCAGACATGTTTTTCTGTTTGTTTTCTTTTTTATAGCTTTAATGTGGGCAAGGGTGAATGTTTCCCCTCTCACCCCCCCTTCCCCCTTCCCCACACCCTTGACTGATCTGTGTTGTCTCCCCCCCCCCCGACCCTCCCCCACGCCGATAGCCATCTTCTTGCTCCCACCAATCCATCCGCATTTGTTTTGCACTTTTCCCCCAGTTCAAGTCCCCGTCTCGCTCGTGTTGTCCGTCATTGTTCTCGGTGAAGAACGGCATTTGCCCCGACAGTTTGTCATACAGTTGTCGCAGCGTTGTGGCCTGTATCCTCATTCTGAGCTTTTATCTTCACAGCCTAACCAACAAAGTCGAACACTATCTATGCGGGATGCTGTTTGACTTCCAAGTACTTCTCAATTCCAGGCTAATTTTCCCACAGGAATTTATGTAGAGTGAATGTGTTTGTTCCGGGCACAGATTATCATCATCATAAATGTTTTATTAACTTTGCAGGCAATGGTTTAAGAATAGAAACACAAAATCAAGTGGGGGGCAAAAGGGGGGGGGGCTTTCTAGACAGGGAAGATGTGTGGCTTGTTGAAGAGAATCACAATTTAATGTTCGTTATTGCCGCTCCGTGGCTAGTTTTGATAGCATCTGCTTGGCACAATCGGTGCATGCGTTTGAGTTTAATTAATATTTCAATGGTACCTTGACTTAGAAGTATTTAATCAATATTCCCCATTGAAATGAATTGCAATGTCATTAATCAATTTATGCCTCATCAAAAAAAAAACACCACTATTTTTTGGGTTGCGTATTTTTAAATCATTAATTAACAATGGTGGAACAAGTGTTCCTTTAAGGGGCGTGGCTTGCTGAGTGATGACTTCTGAGCTTGAGTTTTGTCAACTGTTTGCACTAATCACCAAATGGCCGCAACTGCATCTGCAATTGTTTCTCTCCCCGTGATTTGCAGCGTCAAGCGTAAATACTTTGGGAATGTAGCTTGGAAAATTTTCCGCCCAATTTTATTTGTACAGCATTTTGTTCAGCGTTGGAGCTTCCACTGTACTTTTGCTTCCAGGCTCGTGAAAAACAAAGTTCTGTCTTTCCCACCACGCCATTCCTACATTAGTTGATGAACTATTATAAAATCACAAGGACATGCTGGAGAACATATGAAAGAATGCTATGTTTCTACTCACGAAAAAAAAAAAAAAAAAAGAGGAGATGCCTGAAGGTTCTCCAGTGAGTGAAATTGCAAAAGCGGAGGGTTTCTATTTTTAAGTGCGTGAAGAATGCCGCTCAGTGCCATGTCTCAAAGGCCCGCCGGCCCGTAATCACTTCATTGTGACTTGCGCATCACATCCAAGATTGAATCTTTTATGGGCCACACAGAACAAAGAATAAGTGAGAAATGAAAACGACTGTGCTTAATTGAATGACTAATGGCTAATATTAAAAAACCTTAAAATATTACTCTTAGATTTTTTTTTTTTTTCATGCGGCGCACTGTATGGAAGGACCGAAGGGGAAGTCCGCAGTAATTGTCAGGAATGTGTCCAGAATACACATTTGCTCTCAGCCTTGCAAGATGCCACGTGGCGGGTGAAGTGTCGTTGTTTTACACCGCCCCCCCCCCCCCCCCCCCACCGACACCCTTGGTGCAGCTCTCTGACAGCCTCTTCGTATCTCAAATCCTTCTTATAACAAAACACCTCCGATTATCAGGGAGGCATCCATCCACACGTCACCCCCGTGGCATTTCAGAGGAGCAGTCGTAAACTCGGGGGGGGAGAAAAATGTCGTCCAAAAAAACCTGCCATCGCTGAACTGTACTGATGGGCCACTTTTAGCTTTCCCAGAAGAGATTGCACAGAGTGTGCAACTTCGATGTTGATCATCAATATCACTTTCAGGGAACATATTTTTGGTCTTCATGCAAATTTTAGGGTTAAAGTGAAGCAAAGAAGATTAGATCCAAATCTGCAAAGATCAATACAACTTCTTTACGTTCACTGCTCACGCTCCAAATATTTTTCCATTTTAATTGGTTGCATAACAGCTTTTTGGTACATTTTCTCCCTCTCATCATTGTGATTCTTGCCGCATCGGTCAAAATCGCAAACTACCGTAATGTCACGATGCCCCGTCTTACTTCCACCGCTTGTTTGATTCTGCTTGCGTGTCACTCCCCGAGGCGAGACAATTGCCGACGTAGCCCATTGAAGTTAGATGACAAGTGGAGCTTTTGTCAAACTCCTCCACAATCCTAAAAGTGTCCACATCAATCCGACACAAGTCAAGTCACGTGACTGCAGCTCCACACTTCTGCGAAAAAGTATGAATTTCAACGGTCAACGTTTGCTTTCGGACTCGTGTGAAAGGCAGACTTGCGGGAGGCAACACGGAAAAATCCTGCCGAAAGGCAACGCGTGTGCCGCGAAACCATCGCTACACAATCTCGCTCGCAAGTACCACAAACAAACAGTCAGTGTTGCGCTCAGACATGAGCTATGTTTGAGGTCAGCGTCTGAGGGCTCTTGGCTAACTGCATATAGCACAAGCAGGCTTTGATCGTCTCAATCCGCCTGTGGCAACGACATCGGTTTTTTGGGGCCCTTTGCTACCGGAAGTTTGTGGTGTGGGAAGGCTCCGTGGTGCTCAATATACAATAATAAAAAGGCTGGCAGATTTATTTCGGTCGGGAATTCGTTTCGTCTTATCCGACGAGTGATGAAAAAGAGCGCGAGATGCGTCGGGCCGTCGGTCTCACGACATGAAACGATAATTACAGAGAGAAAGAGAGAGGCGAGCGCTGTCTCCCGAATCAAAAGGGGCGCCTGCTGTATTAGACTCCCAAAGATTGCCCATGTGAGATAAAAGGACAACACGCACCACATGCCTGTTGCTCACTGGCCAAAATTCACAAATAAACCAGAGAAATGCAGCCGCAGAGGCGAATGTTTCACTTGTGTGTGTGCGTGCTTCTGCACCAACCCACCGCAGTCCGCTCTCTGGTCTTTTTGATCCCCGGTCGAGGGCCCTCTCCGCGGAGCCTCGCTCGGAATTCCTGAGATTCTGGGATCATTCAAACGTTTCACGGTACATACTTGCATCCCCCCCCCCCCTCCCCCTCCCTCGGGACACGGCGCTAGGAATGGAAAATGCCACCGCGGTCCCTCCATTGTCTCGAGTCTTTAATCAGGCTCCCAATGCGGCTTTGCGCTGCCACCGCGGTGTGTTGTCTCAGCCTGGGAAAATGCAGGCCCGAGTGCTCGTCAGACCACAAGGAGCGAGGGGTGCCGCTTGCGGGCCCTCAGCGCCAGACTGCGGCTGCCAGTGCGGCTGACACACACAATGAGTGTGGATGCAAAGCGTACATGAAGGCAGTTTGCTTTTTAGACATCGCAGGCCGCAAGAGTCCGTCGTAAATCACAAGCGTGGTCTTTTTCCTGTCCTGAAGAGCTCGCTCAGTGGAGTAGTGAAACATGTAAACAAATGATCATTGAGAGAAGCTGTTTCAAGATACCTGGAGGGTATCCCCTCGGAGGGATCGCACACACTCCTGGAAAGAATCAAAACACAATTTCACTGATATCTTGGCACTGAGCTCGACTTTTTAGGAAAGTCTTTTGCCTAGTAGATTCCATGTGATTCCCTGTATGGCATGGAGATAGAGTGAATATTACAACCAGTGCCATCGCACTCTAAGCAATAACGTTTTTGCCACATGTCAATCCAAATAATATCTTCCAGATGAAAGGGAAGTCCAGTTTGGGATGCAAGTTAAATATTCCTCAGTACAGGGGGTCCTCTGTTGTCAAGAGTAAGATCTTCAGTTTTATTTTGTTGATCATCAAGTTGGCACCGCTGTTGGCTGATTGTATTCTTTTCTTTTTACTATGTACTGTATAACTTTATATGATGGCAACGCTTCATGTATTTTATTCAATTCAACTCGCGGAGAGGACCCAAACTTCTCTTGTGGGTCTTGAGTTGAAAACGTTTGGGAAACCCTGGATTAGAGCAAGATTAGTTTCGGTTGTAATTTAGTGCTGATATTCATTTTCATCATTTTTTTTTTTTAAATTGGGCTGTTGTAACATCGATGTGGGTTTTTCCACAGCAGGCCATAGGGAAAATATTATGAAGTCAATAACTGTGGGAAGAGACGTGTGGTTTATTGGCACTGGTTGTGCCAAATAAATGAATATTAGTTTCCTAATTTGTTTCTTTGAACTCGGAAGACTATTTCCGCCCTTAAATGGAAAACTATACTCAAGCACAAATTTATAGTTGATGTTTTTTCTTTCAAAGAGACCCCACTCTTTTATTAAATTCAAGGTTGACTTTTCTTTATTTAACAGCAAGGAATGTTACGTGTGAACATAAAATTAGATTGCACAGCTTGCAAGTCACATGTTTTTTAAAATTGACTATTAATTGTGTTCACTAATATAAAATGTTTCTATTTATTTGCCTCCCAATGGTTTATTATTACTTTATTTTATTTCATTGAAATCGAAGTTCTCCCCTTTTCCATTGGTCGTCACTTGTGGCCGCGCCTACGTAACTCCTAATTGGCTAAACGTAAACGTCAATCTCGGAATACCGGAAGTGTTTATGCTGTACAGTACTTCGATCGCAGAAAAACCTAGAAAATAATGCTATTAGCACTAGCAATTTAATGTTTTCAAGATCACGACCCATCATCAAGACTTTTTCTGGGTTTTGGCGAGTAAGTCATGTGGTTCAATTGTGTTTTTATTTAACACGCGCTCTTGAATGAGGTGCTTGCGAGTGGCCGCAAATGGTTTTCTAACTAGCTAGTTAACGTTAGCCGCGATTGATAGCCTGAAAACAAAGACAGCGCGAAGCATCAACTCTCGTGTTATTAAGTTGCACCTTGTAAAGGCGTTCAACACGGTCTTATATGTGGCTGCATTTTATTCATACAAGTCCACTTTGAAATGTTAACTCATCTTGCCATAATATGTAGACGATTTAGAATAGCGCTATAACGCATCCTACAGTAGATTGCGCACAATCTCTGGAGCTGTTTAAGAACCAATGCATGCTGGCTGGTAAAAAGAGAATCGGGAAACAATAATTCTGCCACATTTATTGTTTTTATTTTTAATTTTGCCCCTCAATTGATATCAGCGTGGCTGCATTTCCATTTACCCTCGTATTGTTGTTATTGTTGTTTTTTTTTTTACTCTTCCTCTCTCCTGGCAGAGCCCACTGAAGTTTCGTCATGGAGGTGCCTTGCTACCTGCCCAAGCTTCTGTTTGAACTCAACGAGCAGCGCAAGCGAGGCTACTTCTGTGACTGCAGCATCCTGGTTGAGGGCCGTGTCTTCAAAGCCCACCGCAATGTCCTGTTTGCAGGAAGTGGCTACTTTCGGGCTCTTTTGGTTCACTATTTACAGGTGCAGTGGTATTTTGATGGTCGACCACACTCTGTTCTGGGATACTTTAAATGTTGCTTCATTTTCTAAACATCCATTCACTCATTTTCCATACAGTCCCGCTTGTCTTCAACGATAGGGCACATATAGGCCAACAACCAATTGCACTCACAATAAATGTTCCCTATGGTGGATCCATTGAATAGAAATTCAGCAAATTCAAATTATTGAACTATTTGAAACACCAACTGTGACTTTTATGTCAATTTTCCTAATTGTCTATGAATGTTGTTTCAGGATAGTGGACAGCGCCAAAGCACAGCATCATTAGACATAGTTACAGCTGATGCCTTCTCCATCATCCTGGATTTCCTCTACTCCGGCCGGTTAGCCTTGAGCAGCAGCAGTGTCATCGAAGTGATGTCTGCGGCCAGCTACTTGCAAATGACCGACCTGGTGAATCTTTGCAAAAAATACATTAGCTCCTCTTTGGAAATATGCAATAAAGACAAGGAAGGCATAACCGAGGAGGAAAATCCGGGACAGGAAGGACGTTACAGACCTGCGGACAGCGGTACTCCTGCTGCATCCAAGTTGAGTAGCGTCGGGTCCATGGAGCCTTGCTCACGGGTTACGGAAGCAGACGCAGCATCTATAAAGCCAGCAGTGAGCCCTTTGTACATGCCTGGCAACAGCCCACCAGGCCCAAGTCGAGAACCGGACTCCGACTACCGGTCTGTTAGTGAAAAACCAAAGGCACACACGGATCAGACTAACCTCTCCTCAACGCTGTGTTCCACTTTGACTCACGAGTTAGTGAACCCCAAGATAGAATATGACCCCGATGAGGAGCTTTTGGAATCCCCTGACAATAAAGACCTCGCATCATCATATCCCGGACCTTCAGTCCCTCATCACAGCAGATCAATCCCGCCAAGTTTTTCCGTGGAGCGCTCCTCTGTGGGTTACAGCTCTTCCTTTAGTGCCAGGCAGCTGATGGAGATGCTGGCCAGGGGTGAAGGTCCCAACCCTCTGGTGGACCGAGCGGCCCAGCGCATGACTCAGAGACCACCGGGTAGCATTTTAGGAGTGAGCCGAATTGAGGACAGCTTGGGTTTTGTGGGGTCATCCGTGATGGAAATTCAGTCGGATTGGATTGGAGAGGATGCAGGTACAGCAAACCAGATTGGTTCAGTGTAGTTTGGGAACTTGGTACCTGCCAAGTAGATTTTCTACGGCCTCTTCTATCCCGCAGGTGACAGCTTACTGGTTCCGGTCAAACTGCATAAATGTCCCTTCTGCCCGTACACGGCCAAGCAGAAGGGAATTATGAAGCGGCACCTTCGCTGTCACACAGGAGAGAGGCCCTTCCCCTGTCCAATGTGTGGCAAGAGGTTCACCAGGCAGGAACATCTTCGCACCCACGCCCTGAGCGTAAGATTTTTTAAAAAATGATACATCGATTTTTTTATTTTACCAAGGGCTTTAAATAGTGCCAAAAGGAAAATGGTGAATATGCGGAGGAACCATGCTCACTCATTTCCCAACCGCCGCAACTGTCTGTGAACCCCCAACCAGGTTCATCGTCATGACTTGCCCATGTCATGCAAGAGCTGCAGGAGAATCTTCTCCGGGTCCAGCGTATCTCCAGGCTTCCGACGCTACGGCATCTGCGACAGCTGCAACTGCGTGACCACCACTCACGCCGACTCCACCCCGCTACACCCGGCCGGCCAAGCGGAGCCCACGGAACGTGAAGAGGGCGGCGCCGACTGGGCCAGTTTCATGGACGAGGTGGACGAGGTGGAGGTCGGTCGAGTGGAAGACTTGGTGGAGAAACAGATGCTGGAAAGGCAGCTGGCCGCGTGCAATGACGTAGGTCACACTCTGTGAATCTTTAGAATTGCTCCCCGATCGTCATGAAGTCTATTTGTAGAATATTTTATTTTTTTTTTTAGTTAGTTTGTTTTTTACAAATATCTCTGACTCGTGGAGACCTCACCTTGATTTAGGTTAGCTTGAGCGGGGAACACACATTTAGGGAACAATTTAAGCAATTGTTAAAATCATGACCCCACACACGAAGGAAAAAAAGGGCAATGAAGTGAGCGTCTGATGATACTTGTCACGGCACAAGATCAATCTTTCAGAGGGCACCGACAATCATGCTTTTGCTGACTTGGATCGAAAAAATGAAAATGCTGAAATCAGGGCCAGTTATTGGTGTCGCCGTGCCTTGCTCTCGGTCCAGATACTTTATCGATTAAATTTTGTGAGTGTTTTCAGGCCATCGTTTTTTTTCCCCCTTCTGACTTGTATGTCCTGCGTGTGTGTGTTTTTTTTTTTTGGAATATTGAAAATGCAAACAAGTGATAACCATTGAAGCCTGTTGCATGCATGGCTTGTGCAAACTTGTCCAATGAGAAGCAGAGCGCTGCTCTCTAGTGGTGACTTCACACACTTGCCAATTCACTTTTGGAAGGCACTGATGACATGGAAGTCAGTGCTTTCTTTTATTTTTCGAGGACAATATTGAACTTCTTTCTTCAAAACAGAAGTAACATTTGATGTCTTCGTATGTAGGTTCTTTCGGTAGCTCAATCACTAAATGGCAGTGGTGGAAAGTAATCAAATACAAAGTCATTTTTTCTAATATTTTTACTTCACTTGAGTGTTTAATTTTCTGACAACGTTTTACCTTTTACTCTCGGCATCGGAAAACGTTTATGTGTACTTTCTATTCATGACTTTTTGAAGCCTCCATTTGAACAAAGATGTAAATTGAGGTTATGTCAACTGCGATGGAGATCTTGGTGGACTGAGATCTGAACAGACAGCAGCGACGTGGAGAAACATGACCCGGTGTGAATGAACGAGGATAGTAACAGATTCACAGAGGGAAGATCCTCCACATCCACGGTTTTATTGAAAAGATTTGTTTGCTCCTTGCTGACTCCAACAATGGCGGCTATGAATGCGTTGCCTCATGGTCGCCAAAAACTACAAGCTTTAACGAATTCAAAATGTGTCGGTCCACTCTGGGGGGGGGGGGGGGGGCGTCACACAAGTACGGTGAAATTTTTTTTCAGTATCACAAGCTGTTTTTTTTTTTTAATTACCTGTTATTTCATGGGAACACTTGTTTTTATGGCATAAAAGTCAAGCTGGTTGTTTTTCCCTTGTCAGAATGAACACAAAATAAGTTAATAAAAGAGGAGAACTTTTGTGTTTTTCTTGCTTTGCCAAGTCATCAAATTGTGACACACGTGTCCTAAAAAGTAGTAAGAAGAGAAAGAACCCTAAAATGCACTCTAATCTTTACAAGCGTACTCTAGTCAATCTTTTTACATTGCTATTATTTTAATGTTCAATGTTTCCGTTTATTTGCGGGTCGTATACATGCATTATTTTGTACTTGGATCTAATTTAGCATCATATTGGTCCAGTACCGGAGGTGAATTGATGCTTTTCCTTCATGCAATCGTCACAAATCTAACTGCAGAGGGCGACAACGAGCCCAATGTAGCAAACAATCGACCGTAGAAGAAGAGCCCCAATTCGTCATTGTCAATACAGTACAGTCGACGTAATATGTCGACCCCTTGAAACAAAAGAAGTGGCACTCGGTTGAAAGGGGAATCGGAGCTGCTTTTTCCAAAATATGGGCAAGTCGCGGGACTTGACTGAGTTCGAGCGAGGACTGATCGTCGGCGCTCGAAGCGCAGGCTGCAGCATCTCGGAAACGGTCAACCGGCTGGGCTTCTCCAAGACGGCGGTGTCGCGGATATACCGGGAATGGTGCGTGAAGAAGAAGACTAGCAGCCTGCGGGGGACCGGCGGGAGGAAACGCCTCGTCGACGAGGTTGGCGAGAGGCGGATGGAGCGCGTGGTGGAAGCCAACAACCGGGCAACGGTGACGGAGATCCAGACCATGTACAATTTCAGTGCCGAGACGCCTATCTCGCACAAAACTACCCAGAGGGCCTTGAAGCGGCTGGGCTACAGCCGCAAGCCTCCCCGGCGGGACTCGGTGTCTCGGACCACGCGGAAGAATCCGGTACCCCGGACCAAGCAGCGGGACCCCGTCCAGGGCTCTCCACTGAAAGAACAGACTGCCGTGTCGACGGGCTTGGGTGGAGGCAACAATGCGGAACGGGACACGGGGAGTAAAACTCGGGAGACTTTGCCATACGAGGGTGCCCCCGTGAGTTGCAACCAGACGCTCCCCGAGGTCGAAGCCCCTCTACCGGGGTTTCAGTGTTGGTGAGGATCCACGTCGCCCGGAGCCTTCAGATCACCAGTGCCTGTGGCTCTATTCTCACTTTGAACTCTTAATTTCCAACCCTGGACACATGACCCAACTTTTGTCGTCATCAACATTGAAATGCTGAAATGCGGTAGCATAGTAAGCCGAGGTGTTCATACAAAAAGGGCATTTATTGTTGTAAGCCATTGTAACGCGATGCACAGTGGGGTATGTTACCACCGTGCTGAAAGATAAGAACATGAAAAGCTGCACTACGATTAATCATTTACGCTGCATTGTGCATTAATTTAAAATCAATTTTGGAGACGCATTTCTTTGGATAGGAAAACAAGTGGTTTACTTACAAGTGAAATCTAACCGAGCATTACTTAGCAAATGTGCTTTGTTGGATTTAAAAAGTTCAACAAGCTGTGAACATATTGCACAGTTTGAAAATGTACTTTGTGTGTGTGTCTGTGTGTACCACTAGTGGTACTGCTCCGCACTTGAATCTCATTTGGTTTAGTCTGTTATACCTTGACTGTCCAAATGTTACGTACAAGTCGGAGACTCTTTCAATCAATTGAAAACACGTCTATAATATACTTTTGAAGTACTTACACAAAAGCACACGTTTGCCATGTCGCTAAGCATGTTTACATGCACAAATGAATCAGATTGTTCCCCTGCAGTTCGCGAGAGATGGGCCGAGCTCGACCAGGAATCGAGAAAATCCACAAGTAACCGACACCCGGCCATTGCAATGGCTTTAAATAGACAAACGGGGTTAGATGGAGCTGTTTTGTTTCAGTTGGTTTAATCCAATGGCAATTTTTTTTGTGCATGTACTGACGGTGTGGCATCCATTTCAACAGCATGGAGTTTTTGACCTTTTGTGCCATCAAGTGCATAGTGTCATCCATCTCTTGTTCACCATAATTGTTGGGCTTTACGCCATTTGCCCCATTTAAAATACCCACCTTGTTGGATTTTTTCTTAAAGTATTTAACAAGGCCAGAAGCAAGGAGCTAAAAACAGTCGCGAGCAATGGAATGTTTCTTTTCTTCCCAATGAAGTTCTTAAATTATATTTTGATCCAAGTGTCGATAATTGAATGCTACTGGAATTGTCTTGTCTGAGGTTGTTGTGTTTGAATGTGATTTTGCACCTTACAGTTATTTGTACAGATTTATTTTCACTTGATTTGAGTCGTGCTATGAAATTCACCCGTGTCTTAAAATTTGCATGCATTTGTGGCATTTTCCTGAGAGGGTAACATTAATATGCCTGCATGTTACTAAATATTTGTTATTGTGCATTAAATGTCTATTTTAGTTACTTATGTCCACAGTTATATGATTACTTAATGACCACTGTCAACATTTTCATTTTAAACACAACTGTTCTCATCAACCAAAAGAGCACCATATTTACAATGAATCGTGGTAGCGGCAGATTCTTGCAGCAGTGGGTCTGATTTTCTTCTGTTAGAAATGCAGCCCTATCCAAGGTGGAGGCAATTATGAAAACTTCAAAACAGAAGTCAATGTTCAGTCATAGGGTTGCTGCTAGAAAGAAAAAAAAACAGAAAAAATCCTTCGAGAACACCTCATCTCATCCTTTGTACATCCATCCATCCATTTTCCGAACCGCCTGATCCTCACTAGGGTCGCGGGGGGCGCTGGAGCCTATCCCAGCCGTCTTCGCGCAGTAGGCGGGGGACACCCTGAACCGGTTGCCAGCCAATCGCAGGGCACACAGAGACGAAAATCTTGTGGTGAACTAATAGGATGCAACGACCTAAGCACGAAGCCAAAAATCCATTTGATGTTTGAGCTCGTGAAATAATGAACAGTGAAAAATTAACACATTTTTCCTTGAAGTACAAATTTCCTTGGAAATATACTAACATCGAATTGGTGGCAGTTGTGTGCCGACTTCCGTATCAGAGCTGTAGGTCATTTTTTGATTTTTTTAAAATTTATTTTGTTTTGAAAGCGATATATAAAGACGCAGAACGCCACATTTTAAATTGTAGTAACTCACCCTAGCCGAAGGGGGGCGCAAATTTGCCGAACGCCACATTTTAAATTGTAGTAACTCATCCTAGCCGAAGGGGGCGCAAATTTGCCGAACAAACCACAGAAGGAGAGCTTTATTTACTAGTCGCTCATGTTTGCATATTGAGCTAGCTCCCTTCAAAACAAAAGAGTAAGCGGCCCCCAAAAGAGGAATTTGTCGTGTTTTCCCCCAGTCCAAGCGTTGGACCACCCTGGGAACACCTGGGCAAATCGCGGGACTTGAGCGAGTACGAACGGGGCCTGATCGTGGGCGCCCGAAGCGCGGGTTGCAGCATCTCGCAGATAGTCAATCGATTGGGCTTCTCCAAGACGGCGGTGTCTCGGGTGTACAAAGACTGGTGCTGCAAGAAGAAGACCTCCAGCGAGCGGGGGGCGTGCGGGAGGAAACGCCTCGTTGACGAGACGGGCGAGAAGCGGATGGAGAAGGTCGTGGAGGCCAACAACCAAGCCACAATCGAGGAGATCCAGACGTTGTACAATTTCAGCGTGGAGAAGCCCATCTCGATCACGACCACCCAGCGGGCCTTGAAGCGACTGGGCTACATCCGGGGCTCTACCCAGCGGGATCATGTGCTCCAGACCGCCCCCGTTGAGAACTCGCACTCTGAGGAATTTGTGGACTACGAACATGTTGGGAAAGGCTGGATCCTTCGCGTCAATGATGGAGGTACCGTGAGTTCCAGAGAGACTGTACGCTTGGTTGAAGCAACCAAAGCGGGCTTGCCGTGCTCGTGATGACCGCAGCGCGGACCCTGAAGACCACCGATGCCTGTGGCCCCTGTGCTTCACAATGTTTAGTTTATTGCCCCATGCACTTTCTTGCATTGCGCTGTCCCACTATTGTACATATTTGATGATTTTTCCACTTGGACAATCATTAGCTTACCATTAGACTTATACACTTTTATGCAATCGCATTTTTTTGCACTGCTAATTTGCCACCATGTGACTATTATTTAGCGATTGACAGCTTCACATTTTATTGTCACGCATTAGTTTGTGTTTTTCAGCATTTGCATAGAGTGGTTTGAGTCCACTCCACCACCTGATGGCGTCACTTTGTCAGTATTAAAATATATTGAGATTTTTTTTTTTTAAGATGACTGCTATACTTATTTAAACGTTGAAGTCATTGCCGTTATTGAGGACAGAATAGCAAATAAACGGATGGAACTTTTATGAAGGCACCTTTGATTTTCATCTAAATATATTACATTTTTGTTTCTTAACAGACCACAAGGAAATACAAATAGGCTACTGTCTGAATGTCTAAAATCAGGACTAATTAAAGGACCTGCGATTGACTGACAACCAGTCCAGATTGTATCTTGTCTCACAACTAGTCAAACGGGTCCAATTAAAAACCACATATAAAGCATTTTGACTACTAACGGCATACTTCTCTGCACTATATTCTTTCGATATCATACACTTAACATTTCCATTTTCGATCCATCAATCGATCCGATAGGACAGTAGTACCTAATGCAAACTGAAGGATGCATCATTGAATCCATTAGACCACATAGCTACAGCGTAGAAGAAGACAGTTGGGCTCAGGCACAGAGCTCGGCGTACTTGGCATCAAAACAAGAGGCACAAGGTAGGTTGGGGGCACTTTGCGGTGCCTCACAGTGCAGGGATCGCACCCAGACGGTAACAGATGGGCAAGGCACGGGATTTAAGCGAGTTCGAGCGGGGAATGATCGTCGGTATCCGGATCGCCGGCCGCAGCATCTCGGAAACGGTCAACCAGCTGGGCTTCTCCAAGACGGCCGTGTCCCGAGTGTACAGGGACTGGTGCTCCAAAAAGAAGACCCGCAGCGAGCGGGGTCGCCGCAGGAAACCCTTCGTCGACGAGCTGGGAGAGAAGCAAATGGAGCGAGTGGTGGAGGCCAACAACCAGGCGTCCATCACGGAGATCCAGAGGTTGTACAACTGCACCGCGGTGAAGCCCATTTCCATCAAAACTACCCAGCGGGTCTTGAAGCGGCTGGGATACACCTGGAAGACTTCCCGTCGGGACGTGGGATCTCGGTCCGGGAAAGGCAAAAAGACCCCCGTCGAGAGCTCGTCGTCTCAAAAGAAGGATAAATTGGCGACTGACTTGGCAAACAATAACAACACCGGACCGGAAACGAGTAGTAAAAGCCAGGATTGTTTGGGCCAAGATGACACCACCCTTAGTTCCAGTGAGACGTTCTGCGCGGTTTCGACGACCCTCCAGGGATCGGAATGTTCATGAGGATCGTAACCATCCCGATCACCGACGCCAACTACTTTTTCTTTTGGATAGACTATTTTCACTACTTCTGGACAAAGTGTTTTTACTTTGAACTTGATTTATGTGTAAGTTGAGGGGTTCTTTGTTTTTCAGCGGATGGCTGGCTCTTCTTTACGAATGAATAAAAGGGAAGATGGAATCCTTTAATGCAGTTTATTAAAAGGGGGAAATAAAGGCGTCTGCACCGCAGCACGTTCGAGATCACAACTCTCGTAACAAAAATCACTTCTTGCTTCTCTTACTTTAACAGACAATCAGAACCCATCGATATAAAAGCATGTCTAAGCAATCATTAAACAACAGAATATAATTTAAGAATGCTTAACATGAAATGATATGATGCTCAAACATAAAATGATAATTAATAATATAACATAAGCTTACATATGTCTTGAACGAAGAAAATAAAACCACGAATCGCATTGCAAATAAAATGGGATTTTTTTTTTTAAACGTTTGTCTACATCTGTTGTCGATTTGGGATCAACGTCGTTGAAGACGCAAATGAGAAAAACGTAGACGACTGCAGAGCCACTGCAATGCCATTAAGGATGAGGAAGGAAATAATTATTTTTCTGTTCTCTCTCCCGTGGTTGCACTGTGGTTGAGAGGAAAAAACGTTCATCTGTGCTGTATGTTGCACATAGAGCATATTTGACAATAACGTTGACCTGACTTGAATTCGTTGCGAATCAGTTCATCTTAATACAGTATCTTTCGTCTCGCTAGAGGGCGCCAAGTGACACTGAATGGGATTGGAGCACAAATTCGTCAAAACGGAGAAGTCACGCTACTCTCACAAATACTACAAGAACTGTCAACGTAAATTACCGCTACGACGAGCAAGAAGATTATTCGTAACCGATTGCGCTGTTGATAGTTTAACTTACCGCACAAATAGCCTAAATGTCACTATGATTTTCTTCACTTTCTTCCTTGCACTCGTCACGTTGGCGTCCGGAGCTCGCTATACGGCAGACTGGACTAGTTTGGACGCCCGACCGCTGCCCTCCTGGTACGACGAGGCAAAGGTGGGCATCTTCGTTCACTGGGGGGTGTTTTCAGTGCCCGCTTTTGACAGCGAGTGGTTCTGGTGGCACTGGCAAGGTCAGAAACCACCCGATCCCAATTGCGTGGCTTACATGAACAAGAATTATCCGCCGGGATTCCGCTACCCGGAGTTTGCAACCCAGTTTCACGCTCAGTTCTTTGAGCCGGAGGAATGGGCGAATATATTCAACGCTTCTGGAGCAAAGTAAGTGCTTCGAACTGGGGTTCTCTTTGGGCACAGCATCATACCACCACCCTCCCAATTGCAACTCCAAAGTAAAATATGAATTCAGTTTATACTTTGAGCCACACAAACCACCGTTGCATCACTTCTCTGTCTTGTTGTTTATGTTTGTTCCCGCAAGATACGTCGTCTTGACAGCCAAACATCACGAAGGTTTTACCAACTGGGAATCTCCCAACTCCTGGAACTGGAATTCTGTCGATACCGGTCCACACAGAGACCTCGTCGGCGACTTGGGGGAAGCTGTGCGGAAGCGGTGTGTTCGAAGGCTGTGAATGTAGTTTTGCTGCTTTTCATGCCACCTGCCTCCAGTCAGGAATCATATTTCCATCTTCAGGTCGATGCACTTTGGACTCTACAACTCCCTTTACGAGTGGTTCCACCCTCTTTACCTGAAGGACAAGCAGAATGGATTCAAAACACAGGAATTTGTGCTTCACAAGCTATTACCAGAGCTGTATAACATGGTTGTAAGGTGACTTCATTTTTTATCCACACTTGTCTATGAATGAACACTGACCGCAGGTGCAGCCTTGAGTACATTTCAGCATCCCTCTTGCAGGTACAGACCTGAAGTGATCTGGTCTGATGGAGACTGGGAAGCGCCTGACACATACTGGAACTCCACACAATTTCTTGCCTGGCTCTACAACGATAGCCCTGTTAAAGTATGTGCCAGTATCACATCCTCTCTCTCTCTCTCTCTCTCTCTCTCGATATATACGGTATATATATATTCATTTGATGAACTCATGTGGTCTATTTCATAGGATACAGTGGTAACCAACGACAGATGGGGAGCTGGCTGTGCATGTAAACATGGAGGTTACTACAACTGCGAAGACAAGTATACTCCAGGCCAGCTGCCCACACATAAGTGGGAGAAATGCACATCTGTAGACATGCTCTCCTGGGGCTATCGTAGGAACATGAAGATGAGTGACTTGATGGACCTGCCCGCCATCATAGAGGTGATCACATTCAAGCCAAGCATATAATCAGTCCTTCTGAAATGCGCTCTGACATATTCGCTTGCCCACTGCTCAGGATCTGGTTCACACTGTGGCGCTGGGAGGTAACTACCTCCTAAATGTGGGCCCCACTCCCGATGGAATGATCCCAGCGTTGTTTGAAGAGCGGCTGCGGGGAGTCGGCACTTGGCTTGATGTCAACGGGGAAGCCGTCTACTCCTGCAAACCTTGGAGGGTCCAGATGGAAAATGCCTCTGTGCCAGTATGGTAGGTAGCAAGTAGGACAGCATCACAATATCGCCTCAAATAGTGGGCTCCATTCTAATAGTGGCCCAAGGTTTTAATTAATTCATGACGGAATTTTATTAAATTGAGCATGTTTTGACACAGATTGTCTTCCATTTCTATATATTTTTTTCCAGCGTGGAGTGAAGATCATGTCACTAGAAAAAGAATGACATTTAGGTGTGATGGTGTTATGCGTGTGTGATGGTAAGGACCAAAAAGCAGGTCGGCAGGAGAACCAGGAAGGACTGAACAAAATGTATTGACAAAACAAAATCCAAAACGCATACAAAGTCCTGAAAAACTCCAATTAACCAAAAATAACAACAACAACAACGAAAAAAAACAAACGTGACAGTAGCACAGTAATCCAGCAAAGAACCTAGGAACGAAATACAAGCAAGCTGACAAGACAACACGCAACACCTGGACAAGACGTAAAACTATGAAACAAAACCAAGTGTAAGCTTCGCAAAAACAGAAATATGACAGATAGCTTTTGAATGAAAAGTTCTCAAATATCTTTGGCATTCGACTCAGCATGACTTAGATTTGTTCTTGGTTTTTCCGTTTTCCTGTTTGGTGCTTTCTACCGCCTTTATTACCGATTTGTCTTACTGTTTATTGTGCATGTTAAATTGCTCCATGTCCCGCACTTTGTATGCAGCGATGGCTGTTTGAAAGTGCTCAATAAATACCGTTGACTTGACTTGAATATAGATAATGCATTTTTTTTTTGTTGGTTTAGGTATACATCCAAAGGGGACAGTATTTTTGCCATCTTGACAACTAAACCCCCCAAACCCACTGTGCAACTTTTGGAACCCAAAACATCAGCCAACACCAAGGTAAAAACCGAGTTAACAATGTTGTAATGTTGGCAAAATTCAGCATTCAAGCGCTAGCCACAAATTGGTCGGCAAGCTAACCAAATAGTGACCGAACCTGCGCATTGCTGCCTGTCATCCAGGTGATGTTGTTGGGGAACCCAAAGCCTTTATCTTGGTCACCTATCAAGCCCAATGCCGGCCTTACCATTGCTTTGCCTGAACTCCCCTGCACTGCAGGACAAGCCTGGACCCTCAAACTGGACGGCGTCAAGTGAACGTTCACCATTGCATGGTCCAAAGTCTAAAACGTAGCGATCCGAAAATTCGTTTGACCTTTTGGGCTCTACCTGGCACTATTAATGACATTATGAACACTCCCTTTTCACTTCTTTCTTTGTTGCATGGTGACAAAATGGTCAAAAACATTTGAATAATTCAATGCCTGAAATGCAATGCTAAGTCTTTTTTTTTTTTGGACTGTTTTTCAAAAATAAAAAAAAAATGAAAATATTTCCAACCACCGTTCATTCGAGGAATAGAAATGTACCTAACTGGGGAAGTCACGCAGTCATGAAACCACACTTGGAACGTGCAAGAACTGTTTCCAAAGGGATTTTTTTTGAGGAAAAAGGACCTCAAAAATGCAGAAAGATTTTAAATGGAGACAAAGAAAGACACGGCAGGCTCGTTTCACTGGCTAAAATAGCTTTATAGTAATCATCATATTAATAGTAATAATATTAGCCTTTAGAAAATGTTTCAACAACGTAGACCGTGTTACATTCTGTGTTGGGGTATAAACCACGTCACAGTGTGCCATCTCTCTGGGCTTTCGGATGTGCTCTTTGGACACACCCAGAGCCATGACTTTATTTTTTTTTTTTAACAGTAAATAGTATAAACCGCTATGTACACAACACAACAAACTCAACCATGATCCCAACCAATACATCTTCAAGTCGCCGTGGTGTTTCTCAAGCATGCATCTTCTCGAGCCACCTTCTCCGGATTTATGAGACATTTATACTCCAATGTTATTGCTATGCGCCCCACTCATTTCTTTTCAAATGACAACAACGGCCAAAAAGAATGTTTCTACATACACAATGTTGTCTTGGCACTGTATTCAACTGAAGAAGCCGAGCTGAAAGACAAGAAAAGCTCGGCGCGTAAGACCCGTCTGGTGTTTGCGGCGAGATGATGGAATGGGTGGGGGGGGGTGGGGGGGGGCAGAGGACATTTTCGCTTTTGCTACATAATATAGTGGACGGCAGTGGGAAATCCACAAGTTTCACATGTTCCTCCTTCCCCGGATGGGAGTTCAAAAGGAAACCAAAATCTTGACTCCGCCCCTTTTTACTCATCCTTCACTCCTTGTGTCCATCATGGATCCCAGGAAGAACTATATGCCTTCCGAGAGTTCCTTTGTTGTCCATCCTAGCAGCGCTTTTTAAGACGCGTCCTAACATGTAAAGCTAGTTATTGTACACGAGACTCACCGCCCGCTAGATATAATAATACCTTTCTAAGAAGGAGAGCGGTGGCAATCATGAACTCCCCTTTTAATGGCAATAACCATACTACAACTAATAATCATATTGCGGGAACAATATGTGATATTGAGTAGCGTAATGTTTGTCGGCAACATGTATTTACATCTTTTTTTTTTCATGAAAAGCGTTACAGTGTTGATACACACCAGTCAGTACACCCCCCAGTGCGAAAGGCACATTGGAGTTTCAGTTTCATGTCTCTTGGCTGCTCTGTGGGTAATAAAATGTCCCAATAGGACACGTCAACATGGGTGTGTAACGCATGCAATTACGTTTACATGGCCCAATTGTGTAATGCATACAATTTATGAGAAACATAAAACAAAAAAGGTCATTTTTTTTGGCAGCAACTATGAGTTAGCCATGTAGGTCTCTGGTGAAATTCTTCCACTTCTGAAGCGAAATAAATCAACATTTTGAGGGCTTTTCACAGCCAAAACCGTGAAAAAGAGAACTCGTGCCTCAAAAGACGTTTTATTTTGAAATTGTCATTTTCGAGTCAATTTGACCTTTTGCTGAGATCCTACGAAGACTAACTGGAATTTATTAATTGTTGTTATTAAAAGAAATAAAATTATACAAATGAAAACAAATAATTCTACAACAAATACATGAGTAAGTCAAAATTCAGCCCCTTGTAAGGGATATAAATCAAATGTTGAAAAAAAAAAAAGTCCTTTAGGACGATGAATACCATCAGAGCAGCCTCATAGAAATGCCCACCGAAAACTCAAATCTGCAGCTGCAAGACCCCTCGTTCACAAAAAAAAAACACTTGCGTCCACCTTGTCCGCGACTGCGGCGCTCTCCGGTCGCGGCAAATTGTCCGATATCACCAGTTTTAAAAAGCACTCGATTGTGTTTGTCCTCGTTTTTTTTTTAGTAATTTTTTTTATTTTATTTTTTGTCAGTTGCGTTGTTGTATGGAGAATCCCCTGAGGACAGAGGCCCGGGTCGCGAAGGCTGAGGTACTCGGGGGGGGTTTCGTCTGGCTCTGAATGTGGGCTTTTTGCACTTTTAGGAAGAGTTGACAGGTTGGTCTGTGGTGTCGTCGGTCTGGTGCGTTTGGCGAGACCTCGCAATTCATCGCGAGAGTCCTTGCACTGTTCACATAGAGCGCAATATATAAAAAAAAAATTTTTTAAAAACAAAGCTTTATGTGATTCACTCAAGGCTCCACTTGAGAAGTGAAGAACAAGTTGCTACTGTGGATAAATCCCCGCGATGAAAAGATCAGTCAGGAGTCCCTTCACAGTGGTGTAAGAGTATATTAAAAAACCAAAAAAAGCAGGTCTTTGTGCTTTGTTCGATGAGCCTCAATCACCACTCAGATGTTGTCAAGTCGGGTGCTGCGGCACCGCTTGAGCTCTCACCTTTGCTTCAGCACGTGTTTGTCCTTTGCCGCTAATGTTGTCTCTTAAGGAGCTCCCGAACAAAGATTTTGAAAGCTACGAACGCGAGCTCTCGTCTGCTGGCTGCCCTCTTTCAAAACATGCAGTGCCAACAGAAAGTAGTCCAGGCATAGTCCTAGTGAGGGGTGACAAGGGAGGGCCTGAAATTACAATGAAACATTTTTCCTTGAAGCTCATCTCTCAACATTTGCTCCTTCCGTATGTACACACGTCTCACATATGTACAAACTGTAAACTTGAACGGTAACGTCCACGCATAGCTGGTTAGGCACATGTCGTTGGTTTCGAAAGTGAAAACAGAGGGAAGGAGAGAATGACGGGTGAAGATATGTAATTTGAAGATGTAAAAGCTCCGGAGGATTCAACTCGGCAACTCACAAATTATTATTTTTTTAAGCCCTGTGAACCTGACCAAGCACTTGGGCCATCTTTTCACGTGTGCTGCGTCCGGATATGCCCCACAGCAGCGGTGTCACACATGTCTACATAACCGCAATTATCATCGTTCTCATAATATGTCACATTTTGATATAGGCCTCTTTGTACACTGTACTCAATAGTCTCTATTTATCTATAAATGTTAGATTATGTTATAAAATATACATCTCCCGTTAAAATATTTGCCAGGTTCCATTCAGATATTCGGAGGAAAGAAAATCATGCTAATGGCTGAATTTCAGTGCTCTTTTCATCACTTCACTTTGCCAGCAAGCGGCCGCTGCATTCGCATCAGCGTCGTCGTACAAAACGTCCATACGAAATATTGACGATACAAACGTGTCCTTACTTTCTTTCAGTGGCGTTCCGTCAGGGCCAGCAAGGCCTTCTCTGCTGGCCCAAACATTCTCAGAAAGGTCAATTTAATAAATGTACTTTTCTGAGAATAACAAATTTAATATATGTTATTTTATTTTCATAAATATGTCAACAAAATTATTCTCTGTATTCTTTACGTCATATTACTTCCACTGAGTCGAGTGGCTTTCAATGTTATTCTAAATAACATTGAAAGCCACTCGATAAATAACTTATTTATTATGGTAGAGTTTTGAACCAATCATATTTCAGGTAGCTTGTGTTGCTAGGTAAATTAAACTTGCTCAGGGCCATCAGATGAAACAGAGCAGGCCCCTGTGGGCTGGAAATGAACGGGCACAGTCAGGTTGCAATAGCCAATCAGATCACGAGTCTGCGTTCCAGGGCCAGCTGGAAGGGCTTACGTCGACACTGGACGTGCGCGTTCGGTGATTGGATTGGCGCCTGCTAGAGAGAGCTGTTGCTGCATTTTGACCCAAAATGGCCGTGGGCGAAGACATTGATCTGGTTGCAGGACTACTTTCCACACAATTTGCAAGACGGATCTTCCACTGGATTTGCCAGTTGAAGCTGTTTTACCAAGGCAGCAAGGAAATATCAGAGCACGGCTGGGCACTTACGCACTACGGTGCGTTTCAAAACGTTTGGGGACACTCGCGTAGATCTGCAGCTCAGTGAACAGGCACTACATTGGTGAGTAAATGACTTTGATTTTACATTTCTTGTTATTTTTTTTCGTTAGTATTAATGGTCACGAAATAAAATGACACAGATACAAAAATGTATCAAATAAATCGGCTCACCTGCAATTTATAATGGCGCATTTGTAGTCCGCTTCGTGCACTAAAATTCGCTCAATCTCAGCTGCTCAACATTTTCAGTTATTTGCTGTTGTATAGCCGATTCTCAAAACGCAAATGATCTGTTCACTTTCTTTTCAAAGAATAGTTTGTTTTGTTATTGTGTGGTTGGCGTCTTCTATGAAACTGCGACACTGCGCAATTTATCGGACAGACTTGTTTAAGATCGCACAGCGTCATTTGGGTGGCATTTTATTGAGTATTTTTTTAAATCTTTTTTATTTTTGACAATATCTGTAAATTTAGTTTCTTGCTCTTAATTGTGAATGCATACTTGATGGTTTTAAATGCTCCTGAAACGAAGTGCTGCTTGACGAGCCAATAATGTGTTCATGTATGTGACGTCACTGAAGGCCAAAGGTTGAAATGCACGGCCCGCCACTGAAAAGAAAGTTTGTTTTCATCTTGTGACCACTCTCTTTGGAAGCAATTTCCCATGCTGAGACTCCTCATGTGGATAAATAAGATGGGCCATTCTTGCTTTTTACTATTGAGTCGAGTCAATATTCAGAGAAAACACTCAAGAGCAGATCAACGGCAACCACCTCTTTCCGTCATTGTCATGTCTGGCTGTTTTCGTAAAGGGCATCTTGTTCGGACCGCTGCTCTTCTGGAATTGACCACTTAGCGGTGCTCTAACCTCACAGTTAAATGGAGCCCTCCCCGTCTCCCCTCGCTGGTGTCCTGAGAAGGCATTTCAGCCAATCGAACTTGACTATTTTTTTATGGCCTGTGATGCTGCCTTGCTGTCAAATGCTCCGTTTGGCAAGAATGAGCGTTCCCACTCCAGACAGAATAGCAACTGTTCATTCAAGAAAATCTGGCGTTGAAAGGAGAATGTGGGCCTCGCCGGGGAAGAAAAAAAAAAAAGGAATTATCGATTTGCATATTAAGGGGAATACAATTGTAATATTAGAAGTCTAAATTTGATAGGTGAAATAGTCCTTTGACAAGAATAAAGTCACGTTACATCGAAAACTTCATTCTCATATTTTGACTCCCATATTTCTTCCAAAATAGGACCGTTCTCCTAACATTCCGACTTTATTCATGTGCCGTGACCTTTTCCTCCAAAGACGATGGCTGCTCTTGTCCCATTACGACTCATTTCTCGCAAGACGGTATTTCACATGAAAGGAAAAAAAAAAATGTTTTTCACCCCAAGTGTGGTCAGATGCTCTTTTTCATGAATGTGATCGATGCTAAAGCAAGCAAAATCCGGTGCGGGAAATCCTCTTTCTCCATACTGGCAGTGTCGGTGAAGAGCATGGATACATGTAGCTGGGGGCAAATCGCAGCGAATGTCCAAGGGTGGCAACAGGAATAGGTGAAGTCTCGTCATCTCCCGTGGTGGAGGTTTTGTGCCTGTTAAGCCCTTTATTTTCAGTGATGTACAAGTGCTGGGTGAACATGAGCGGGCATGCTACGAGCGAGGGCGAGATTCTCAGCAATTCACTGTTACAAAAAGAAGGGTGTTTGTTGTTTGTCCTCAGCAAAATGAGAAATGCATAAATAACTCTATAAATAGGCGATAATTCATATCTGTTTGCTACTCCTACTTTTTTTTTTTTTTTTTTTTTTTTTTTTTTTAGGCCTCTGTGTCAGTAATATGTGCAATTTTCAAGACAACCAAATGGCTGTTGCTGCTTGCGAACGGAATTAAGAGTAATGGGAAGTGTATGGGAATGATCTCATCTTGGAGGAAGCGAAGGAGTTAAAACGACCTGCAGATAATCTAGAGCCGCAAAGGTCCGGGTCACTGGTCGGAGTGAAATGGCCCGGGTGGATTTCAGAGTCGAGTCTGGGCTTCGGGAATGTAGATTTCGATACTGTCTGCGCTCTCTGTGGCCGAATTTTGCCTGAAGGAGGCGGTACGCTTGGTCTGTAGCAGCCTCCTCCTTGCTTCTGTCCTCTGACGGTCCACGAGGTCCAGAGACTTCTCCCTCAGCGGTAGGGTGTGTCCCCCGACCCGAGGCACCACCAGGCCCCCCGACCCGCCTCCGGCCCCTCCTTCACCGACGCTATCTGCCCGGAGGCTGCCACTCACCCCGCCCGCTGGCTTCTTTGGTAAGGGAGGAGGAAGCTTCTTGTCTTCCTGGAACCCAGCGACGGTGACACGCACATCGAAGACGGCAACGGGTGTGCGCGGTGACATGGTTTGGTTTGGTTGCGTGAGAGGGATTGAAAAGATTTGGGTCGTCGCGTTCATTGGCATCGGGGTCAGGAAAGGGAACGATGGGGTAAGAACACGAATGGTCAATGACATGATGTGAAGGACAAAGAGGAAAAGAGAAACGATGGTTAGTTCTTGCAGAATGAAGAGCAAATTAGTGAATGAGCACCTTAACCATTCTCGAGATTGCAACACAAGGCCCTCCTGCTGTATAAGGTACGTTTAAGGTTGGAGAGCAGTTCAGTTCAGAATTTTTGCTTTCTCGCAGCCTGTGACGGGATTGAGGACATCCGCGGCAGTCTCCTGCACTTTGCCAGTTTAGCTCTGGGGGAGGGGCGCTGAAAGGAAACTGAGGTGCTTTGGCTCACCTTCTTTTCTACGGGGAGTATCCAGTCAGAGTCTTTGAGCCTCTGGAGATCCTGAAACTTGACCCGGATGTCTTCTATGTTGAGCTGAAGTAGGTCCCACAAGCCTGCTAGGTCCTGAGTGGTGGGCTGGGGGTAACTCGACGGGTCCTGGGGTGGGCAAGTTGACGAGTGATAAGTTCAATGATTAAATATACCACGGATGTTAAAAAAAAGTCTTGGGCATATGTCAAGTTGCTGTCAGGGCAGACTCACCACACTTTGTTGGCAGAGACGGAAGAAGTGCTGAACCTTCTGAGACATGAGCATCTGAGCACTGCCAACTGCATTGCGAATCAGCTCGAGAACTGGAGATGATTTAAAAAAAAAAAAACAAGGAAGTTGAATACAGCGATTGATTTCTGCAATGATCTCAAAGGTCGCTCTCCGCAAACTCACTCTCCTCTGGGAGTTGGTTCTCCTCAGCCTCCCGTTCCATGTTCTGACACCAGCCCTCCATCCTCTCCACTTCGGTCTGCAGTAGGCGCAAGAAGAATTCTCCGTCCCTCATGCAGGGGGAAGCTCGACCCGAGTCGGGCAGGCTCCGGGGACCCTCCAAGGAGGGCGTGCCCGCCCACCCTCGCTCTGAGGTGAGGGGGAGTGGCGAATGGGAACGCGGAGGAAGGTGCTGATGCTGGTGCGACCGTGGGTCTCCTGGGCAAGCCTCTGTGGTGTAGCCACTCTGGATAAAGTCCTGGAGTCATGACGCCGATAAACGGGCAATCGATCAAGTTCACTGTCGTCATATAGCGGCCAGTCGCAACAAGCATTTCGATGGACAGTCTTTGGAAAAGAGTATTGTGTTGCACCTATTTAGTCAATGAACCAGTCTAGTGTTGTTGTTGCAATGGCATTCACCCAATCCGGTTTTAGCCGGCATGAAAACGGCGCGGTGGTCTCGCGCCACGTCCCACTCGATGGTCCGCCATTGTCTGCCGTAGCAGTCGAGGGCGCCGTCTTGGGACTCATTGATGCCGGCTAGCGATCCCCTTTGGGCGTGGTTGTCGATGTTTTAAGCTGCCTACCCAACCGCCTTTGTCCGATTGGCGGTAGGCTCGTTTGCAGCACCTCACCGGGGGATCGGTGTGAGTCGTGACCAGATGATTTTGAATGACGATAGCGAAGAGAGCGCAAAGTTTGCATCTCTGCCGCAGGGTTGCGGATGGAATAGCCTATTTTCCACAGTCACCAGTTACCTTTACTCGCTCATGGATTTTTGTGACATTCACCTTTTGGGATGGCATGCTGTGAATTTTTTTTCTCATGCACCACGTGCCTCGACTCGATAAAACATGAGAGCCAATGACAGATTCGGATATATTGTGGTTAAATGGCCGCACGTACCTCTCGATAAGCCCACTGTCCCTGTGTATGCACGGTGCGGTGGCATTCCGTGTACTGGCCAGCTGACTCCGGTTCCGATGAATGCCGTTGGAAGGAGCAACCGAATTGGAGACTCTTGTCCTGCATTGGCACGGCGACGCTCAGCCCCGGGAAGCCCTCGGGGTCCAGGTCGGCCTGCACGCTCGCCGTCACGCTGTTGGAGCGCTTGAAACGGGCCCGTCTATGACACGGGGAAGTCACAGCGGGCCCAGAGCCAATCCGTCACGCACTGCCATCACACGCAAAAGACTCCATTTTTATTTTTTTCCTTTTTTTTCAAATCCCTTACGGATAATTTCAGCAGTGAGCACTGCGATTCCTGCCAATACAGCTCCCTCACTCGTGGTAAAGTCCCGTTCAATCATCTGGCATATGACAAACGAGTGCACGTCACTGGATGTTGTCATTTACATCTCAACCCCCCCCCCCCCCCCCCCCCCCCCGCCCCCTCGTCCGTGCTGTGACAGTTTGAGGTGTGACACCATCATACTCGATGACAACAGGACACATGCACCGCTCAGTCGCTAGCGTGGCACGCTGTGTTGATGTGTGAATCTGACCAAAGGCTTCGAGGCCACAGCACACGCGAAAGCGTCGCAGTCGGAGTGCAGCGCTCGCGCTTCCAAAAAGCAACAAGGCGTCATCATAGACTTCAAGCTGTGATGTCTGATGAAATGTTAAATAGAATCTTTTGGTGAAATCAACCAAAGGTGTTTGCGCCATTGGGGGGCCCCTGACGAAAATAAAGGCTTTAGTAAATTATGCATTGAAATGATGATGATGCTGAGGGTCGACGCTCCATATTTTTGGGGACTTCATGTGAGTAAATTTTACGCTTTCACTCGCGTTCACCGCCGTGTGCCGAGCGTAAGCAATCAGCGAGGCGGTGAAGAATTTGACGTTACCTTTTGTCATCTTCCACCTGCACGCCGATTGAATGAACCTCTGTCACAGCTTTGCCGTCTGCGTCTGAATCGGACAGAGTTTCTGAGCTGTCAACCTAGAATGAAGAGGAAAGAGCGCAATCCTATTCGAGGGAAACCGCAGGCACATACTGGAAATGCCACCTGATCCTAAAACTTTGTGAAGTTCATATTTTGAATCGGTTCGTATTTTTCCTTCAAGCAAATGGCAGGAAATGTTCCCCAAATATAAAATCAGGCAAAGAGTCAATTGGATTAAACCGAATCAAGAATGTGAGTGTTGTAGCCGTAATCCGATCAGCTATACTTTGTTTTTTTATGTATCTAACGCTTTTGCCGTGGCCATTGTCACTTCAAGAAGAAAAATGACACAAGCGATAAGACATCCATGAAATGGCCTCCATGGCAACTCCAATTAATTTATTCGCCATTACGACGCGTGCTTCGTACATCCGTCTTTTTAGGTAGCGAAGCAGAAATGACTGACATTGATTCTGACTGCGAGACGTTCGTTCGTAGAGTCGTGGATATCGACTACGGTGTGATCGTGACGGCATTCGCGGGTAGGCTAATGAAGGCAGGACTCCAGAGAAGGCCCAGGTGGGTTGTGATCACGAGTTATGCTAATGGCAAAATGTGTTCTAAAAAAAGGTTGGATATGAGTCAGCCAAAAATGTGCGCTTGGTATGCATCGGAAGTAAACTCCGATCTGGGGATGACAAACACAGCTGCCGTGCCAGACGCCGATCTAATCACTCATCTCATTTCTCTCTTGGCAAAGAAAGCAACAGAATGTTTCCCTATTGTCTGAGGTCAATGCATTTGGATGTCGTGCATGTCATGTTTGCAGCAACTACATGTTCGGAAGCCAATCAACTGATAAATGACACACAATTGTGGAATTGATCGAGTCTCCTATAAAGATGGACTGACTTTTTTGGTGTACTTAGAAACATTTGTCAAATAGAACTCCTCATTCTGGATTTAATCCCGCGTTGTTCCAAAGCATGCCGGGCAGCACTGAGCTCTTGAAGGACAAGTAAAGATAGAGGAAGAGGCAGAGATTGAGCTCCAGTAATGTCGTTGCTCCCACAGTGCAGAGGGAATATACGGTATGCCTGTG
The DNA here is from genome assembly GCF_054856545.1 of Hippocampus guttulatus. Taxonomy (NCBI): domain Eukaryota; kingdom Metazoa; phylum Chordata; class Actinopteri; order Syngnathiformes; family Syngnathidae; genus Hippocampus; species Hippocampus guttulatus. The sequence goes on along the minus strand of NC_141278.1, from coordinate 1,276,271 downwards.
AGCATTGCGTTTGTATGTGTTGCTGCTCCGCGGGCGCTTTAGTAGCGGTCAGAAAGTTTAAAATGTCTATTACATCCATGCCAACGTACACGAGCATCTCTGCGGCAATTCCAACGTCAGCATTAAGCGAGAGGACTTTTGTCAGATCGGTTTGCTTTTTATAATTTTGGTATTGAAGTCGAATTGAATTGAGTGTGGTGTTTAAATGCGTTCAAGGGTTTTGATCGATGTAACGCTATTTCCACCTCTGGAACGTACCCCCCCCTTAATGAACCGGGTCTCCCTGCCGGATACATGAACCCAGAGACCAGAGAGTCTTCCTCACCTGCACAGCGATGGACGGCCTCCATTTCCTGCCACTGCATCCGTCGTCCTGCCCTCCAGCTTTACTCAAAACAATGCTGTTCTGCGGCAGGGAGACCGACTTCCCCAGGCTTCCCCCGACCCGACCGTCCCTCTCCCGGGCCGCCCTCGGCGGGCCCTCCAGCAAACTGTCAGCCGAGCTGCTGTGTTTGGCCCGCACGCCGACTCCCGGACCTCCTCCGTAGGGCACCATCTCCCGCGAGCCCCTCATCCCTCCATCCAGGCTCTCTGCTGAGTTACTGTGCTGCCGGGAACGCCCCGGGCCCGCGGCTGCGTAGTAGCCCGCTCTGGAAGAGCGTCCCGAAGTTCCGTCGGCGCAGCCCAGGTCCACCGAGTTACTGTGCGGTTTGGAGCGCCCGTGGCTGCTCTGGTAGTAGGCGTCCTGGGTGGACTCCGTGCTGCTCTGGGCTCGCACGGACAGTGAAGACTTGGACATGCGAGGCGGGAGTGGGGGAGGAGCACCTTTGCGATAAGGAAAGACTAAAGTGTCAGAGAAGTGGGAGAAAGGGAAACAGAGGCAGAGTTGGGTTGTTGAGAGAAAAAGGCAGCAGGGATGGATACTCACAAAAGGGACAGCCTAGAAGAATGGAAGCAAATTAGAATATTGATGACACGAAGGGGTTTAAATTAGAAGGAGGGGAAAATAAGAAAACCATTGAGAAATGACTCCTAGAAATCCCTGTGCTCTGAATAAATAGCTTTTTTCTTTCTTTTTTTTGCATGATGGTAAATGATATGCAGGACTTGACTTTTCCCTTAAGCAAGCTGAAGCCTACCACTTTAGAAGATGAAACAATTTCCTCGGAGATATTAAAATAAGCCCCCCCCCCCCCCCCAGTCTTTTCTTCCACTTTAACGGCTTTGTTGAACAGATGCACTCAAATATGGTGAGCATGCGCGGTTGTAAGCAAAGGTGGGATTGTGTTTAGCGGGTGAAGGAGTGGACTCTTGACACGGCGCAGGCTTAAATTCAACCTGTCAGATTTGCTCGTCTTAGCTTTTGGTTATTTGTCGCTTTGCATTCAAGAGTGCACAGACGACTGCAGAAAACGACGCGCAAACGCAAATTCCCGAGGCACTCCGAACATGATTAAAAGCCGTCCTTGGACAGTGGAAACTTGAAGGTTGAACACAATGCCTTCTGGGACCTGTTTAACCTTACAATGTGTTCGTTTCAAAAGAAACTTTCCCCATCGTGACTGGAAGAGTCCTCCTGTTGGAGTGAATTGCACAGAAACTCACCAGCTCCCGCCTTGACGCTTCCCTGGGGACCAGACAGAGAGAATACGGAGAGACAGTCGTCATCCTGGGAACAGCCGGCCTGGATGGCACGGACATAGCTATGGCTACGTGTGCGGAACACCCCCGGGAGATCCAGAGCCTCAACCGCTTGGGACTCCACCTCCCCGAACATGGTCTCGCACACGGCCTCAAACTGTCTGTCCAAGGTGTCTCCCAACTGAAGCCGAGATCCAGATATGTCAAAGCGTCAGTAGAACGTCCCGTCCTCAAAATAACCCATACGGTCACCGTTACCTGAGAGCTGGTCAGCGAGCGAGTGTAACTGCGCGAGCGCGCGTGGGACTTGGGTGTCGTCCGGCTGTTCGGATAGGAGTCCGTACACTGCTTACATGAATACCTGAAGTTAAAAACAATCAACTCGGGAGTCATTCCGAAGTCGGAGCAGAAATGACACCATCAAGCGAATTAACCTCAAGCAAGTCGTCTTCGTGTTTGTTCAGTTTTGAGCTGCATTACGCGTCACCCCAACTGCGACTCATTATCCGAAAGTTGGATAAATACACTTTTGTATCGTATTCTTTAGCTGTTTATTGTTGACCGCTTAGCATAGCGGCTAACACAGCTGACACACTTTTATGCTTGAGAGAGAACTCGGAACATCGATTCGCAACGCTGCCTTTGTCATTGGAGTAATAATACGGCGTAACGATAGTATTGAATAAATATTCAAATACAATTAAACTGTCAAATATTTATTCAACAATGTTTTTGAAAAGTGTGTTTCAACAAATCGTCACCTGACAAGATATTTCAGAGTGTCGCGTTGAATGAAACGATGTGATTGTTTCTTCACTTTGTTTTCGTGAAAGCATTATAACAATATACAATAAACCCAATTTTCTTAGTGTCCACATTGTTTTCCAGTTCTGGAATCCCCCTACTGCATTACTGATGAGTTTTTTTCAAAGCGCTTCCTCTGAGTTTATGTCACGCCATCTCTGGATTTGTTGTCTCCTCACCATGATTCATACGCTTATCTCAAAATATGACAATGACACGTTAAATGTCATAGACAAATGTCAGAACAGAGTTCAGCAACAACAGAGCAGCCAAACCAAACGGCGAGCGGCGAAAGCAGACGAGACAGATTGCAGCGCCAATCTGCGGCGTCAGCATGATGCTAAGCGGCGCGTAGGCGGAGTTTGACCTTTGATCCATGCTGATGGATCGCCTGAAGGCATCCCTCTGAGCGATCAGGGTGGACTTGGGCGAGGCTTTGGGGCTGCTGTCTGAATCGGCGCTGTCGTCGTCGCCCATGGCCTTGATGTAACTGCCGCTGCGCATGCGACGGCAGGGAATCTCGCCGCCGCCGTCCGTGCCACCGTATCCGCCCCCCCAGTCTTCTGAGGGAACCTGAGACACAATCGCATTCACTTGAAAATCAACAATTCACCTTCCGAGGTTCTGACAATACGACAGTTGTGAGTAGCGTTCAAGCTTGTTGACACGAGGCAAGGCGCTCTTTTTAAAAAAAAAAAATAAAAATTAGGTTAAATAAAGGTCGGATGAGTAATTGACACTTTTCTCTGTTATTGTGTTTGAAAAGCTTTCCCTGTTGCACTGTCACATGTTTGTTTGGCATGCAGTTCAAACAAACATCCACGCCAAGCGTGGCCATACATGCATGTCACGTGCCAGCATGATCTCAGGAGAATTTAGTTGAAAATGTATGAAGACGCCATGTCATCTTGGAAAAACATGCCCCGCACCTTTCTAATTACGCTCTATACGCTTCCGTATGAAATCCTTCTGAATTCCTTTGAGATCAAGCTGCACATGCACACGAGAGTGAGAGAGAGAGAGAGAGATGATGCTACAAAGACTGCGACAGAGACTTACAGAAAGAGAGAAACTCTGACAGCTGGAGAAACACTTGACACGCGAGAAAGAAAAAAAGGAAGCATCAGTCCAAGCTGACGGCAACAAAGAGTGGCAGGTAGCCAAGCAGAGCGAATGACGGACACAAACGCGGAGAGACGCAAGGGAGGGGTGGCGCGCGCCCGCCCGGGCGGACGCGCCAGGTGATGAAAGTGAGAGACAAAGAGAAGAAAGGATGCACAAGAAGCCGGTGGGCGAGACGGCAATGAGAATCTGATGAGGAAACAAACATCCAATCGAGAATTGAGGACGATCGCACGGCGCGGAACAAAGATAACGAGAGACAAACAATGACCTTAACCCGTTCCCGTTGTGAAAACCCCAACGCGAGGTCATTTTACCCGAGTGCCCCTTTTTAAGGTCATCGTTTCAAATGTTTGCCGTCTAATCTGCCCACCGCCGCCGGTCTTTCACTATCACTTCCATCTTCTCGCCACGCTCTTTCCCCTCTTATTTCGCGATGCTCCCCGTAGCAGCCGTGGCTTCATGGCTTCCCTCATCTTGGATTCCTATCTCGGCACCCATCTATTTGCCTCCGTCATCGTACCTGACACTTTAGAGCCGTCTTTGTGTCACTCTTTCTCTCTAATGTCGTTTTTTGTCATCGCTTGTTGCCAGATCGGGATAAGCATAGAAGGGCTCAGGCAGCGTGAAGGGCAGGAGTCACTCGGGTTTTTGTGGGACGCCATTTGGGGACGGTTATTCGACTGAATTGGCAATAGGAAAATGAACAATGTCACCGAATTGCTTCGTTAAAAAGAATTCTAAAGGGATGAGATACAGTCATGAACACCAGTTTTCAACATTAGCGTCACCCTGACCAGAATAGATTTTTTTTTTTTCTCGGAGCAGTTGTTCTGTAGCTGCGTTTCCCATTTTGCAATGACTGTCAAACAATTCCACAGCAGGATCCTTCTGGCTGGCAGAAAAGTGAGCAAGCGCCAATGACAAGAAGTCGACGAACGACGCCACCCGTTACATAAACAAAACAACATGAATCCGGTGGAACCTGTGGGTGAGAAGGATAATTCGCGTGGATGTAAATCGTATCGAGGAGACGAAATGGCAGCGTAGATGTGCATCAGCAACTCTTGCAGGAAGCCGCAATGTGTCCGACTTGTCTAAATGCTCCGCTCCTGCTTTGTATCGGCGGCCCTCAGCTGTGGCGAAGGGATCAAAGTTGGCCGAGCACCGGGGGCTAGCGTGGCTACCTGTTGTTCTGCAGGAACACAGCTGCAGATTTGGGAGCATAAATCTGTGTGTGTGTGTGTGTGTGTGTGTGTCCCTTCATGGCAATCAAGAGTTTTTGTGCACAAAACAAGTTGTGTTATTTGTACATGCGAGGCTCTCAAAGCTGTGCATTGTGGGAACACCTGAATTGCTCGTGTAAGCAATTAAAATGCGGAAATAAATGTGAATATTGGCGATTAAGAAAGTATCTAAACCTCACAGGAAAATGAGCCATGTTTGGGTTTTTTTCATGTTTCACTGCTCCCTCCCTTCAGTAAGGCTTTGATGCACAGCCATAGTCTATCCTTATCCTGTTCAGGTTCGTCGGCGGCCTGGGCGTGCTTGACTTTTGACTAGCCGCCGCTCATTTGACGTAAGTGCCTTCAATGCACTTCACAGGATATTGATCAATTTGGTCGACACGGCTCATGACGAGCTGGACTTCAGTTCGTGTCAGCAATTACAATGCGGAAATAAATGCAGGAAATGGTCTCAAACCAGAAAATGACGTACATGCTCTCAGGAGAGTGAAAGCCAGTTGACGCCAACACACACACACACACACACGCAGCAGGTGTTTCGCTTTCGTGGATGTGAAAAAGCATGCACGCTATAGAACCTGCTGGCTTGTGGACGATGACATGAGTGAGTCACCGCGACCACGCTGAGACGTGACGGCATCTTATTTTCCAACCGGTGACGTCGCCTCATGTTCCTTTTTTTATGTCTCCTTTTGGCAGAGCTAAACGTTACTTTGAAATTCATTCCGTTTTTTCGTGGAGCGCATCAACATTAAAGTCTACCGCCTTCATGCGTTATTGTGGCTTCCGCTTCTTACGCTGATGGAAAATTGCCGTTGCTAGCCAATCCGTCATCATACTCACGTGGGGTAAGAACATAGGTTTCAAATCGACACTTGAGTTATGAGTGAACAGATTGCTGTGAAAATATGAAACATTGTTCTCGCGTAGTGAATCATTGCACAGCTGATTTTCGAAAGTTTGGCCTCATATGCAGCTCTTGCACACAGCAAGCAGGCTTGCGCTCACCTGCAGATAATGCAGAGTCCTCTCCTTTAGTTTGTTCTCAACGGGCACCAGAGCTTTGTCATAGCCTCCTCCTCCTCCCCCCCGAGAAGGGTACACCTCCCTGGCTTGACTGACCGTCATGGCCGACCACGTGCTCCTTTTCACGGAGTGACCGGTGTGACCCGGGTGTCCGCCTCCTTCGCTTCCTGCCAGTGCAATGGTGGTACAGGCCACGCAGTCGGCAGGCCCTGGCCCGCCGCCTCGCTCCTTGGGCCTCTTGGTGGTGAGCTCCCGGATGGCTGCGTCCAGGCTCTCGTGCCCGCCGGGATATCCTTTCCTGCCGCCGCTCACGAGGAAGCTGCTGTCGCTGTCCAAGTTGTCATCCGAGCTCCACCAGCCGGCCGTCCTGCCGCGGTGCCGTCTGCCCGACTCGTGCCGAGAGTCCCCGCTCTTACTGCGCTCCCGAGACTTGTTTCTCCGAGCCGAGCGAGACTGGTGGCCGGAGTAGTGACCCCCGGCGTCCTCCCCTCCGCTCCTGTGACCCCCTCCTCTCTCACCTCGGTAGTCCCCGCCTCCTCTTGTGCCGTTGTACTCCCGTTTGGAAGGAGCCTCCAAGGAATGGGACTTGGCAAAAAGCCGTTGCACCGAGTTAACCAGGTGGCGGATACGCGAGGGGCTCTCGCTGCGCTGTTCGGCGCCCCCGCTGGTGGTGCGCTGATACTGCAGTGTGTGAAAGCCATCGGGATGGAAGGGTACCTGCTTTTCAAACTGATCCATCAGGTTCGGAGGGATGCGGTGCATCTTACCTCCGTGACCCGACGATAAGCATTCCTCGCCTGAGTCAAACGACTGCAAAGGCGGATGCTGGCTGGGGTGCGAGCGAGGGAAGGTGCCGCCACCCGAGTGGCTGTGAGAATGGGAGTGGGAATGGTGTCTCTCCAGCGCCAAAGCCTCAGCCGGGCCTCCCGGGGGGTAGTAGTGGCCGTCGCTATGACCGTGGTAGTAGTCTCCTCCGCCTGGGCCATCGCAGTCCTCAGGTGGGCAGTGACAAGGCCCTCCTCCGCCGCCGCCGGAGGAATGCTGGGACAAGCTGCGGCCGACGTGGTACCCTTTCATATGCACCGGGGCGTGGCGGGCCGTCCGGGCAGAAAGGGGGCGCTGTGGGCGTGACAGGGCTGCGCAAGTCTCACCTGCAGGCAGACAAAGAAGATTGTTCAGAATGAAACGGAGCGAAAACGCATGACAATGAAAGCATGGAGGTTACGTCCCAGACCACCCGCGATAGACTTAGAAGCGACCGCGTCTTTGTATTGTTATTTGTATATATGTTTTTGGCCACTGGGGGCACTCTTGTTCCACAGTACTATACGTGACTGCGCATTTGTCTTTCGTTTATTCAATAACTTGCAAACAGTAAATATGAAGCCATCCGTATTTTTCCTTTGCTTGTATACTGTAAGAAGCAAAGGCTTGTAACAAGGAAAATACAGGATTTGAAGTGCCTACAGCAGATCTTTTTTTCTTATCACCCCTTGAGTAACTACTGTCTGAAAAAGGACACGTTGCGCTTTTCAATTTGTGACGAACAAATAAATCGGCGTAAAGGCACAAGACGGACGATTGATGTGCAGATTGCCGTACGTCATTTGCGAAGTGGCTTCATGAATTGAAAGTGCAAACTGTTTGGGGGGTTCCGGATGAACAGATGTGTTGCTATTCTCTTGATTTTTCCTAAAAAAAAGAAAAAAGAAGAAAGAAAAAAACTTTGCAAATAGTGAGGATAGATTTCAGTTTCTCGTTTATTTCAATGGCCGCTGGGCTGATCCGTCAAGAGTGTTTGGCTTTGCTTTCTACCTCAGCTCTTGGGTGGAGCATTTCCCCCTTTCTTATGTCCTCCCTCCGTTTATTGTTAGATTCATCACTCCCGCACTCCAGTGTTGTCTGCCACAATCCTCCATCCATACCCGCAGGGCTTCATGGCACATTTACACAAACGTGATTTACAGCGGAGGCAAAACGGCGTGTTTATTGATCAGCTGCATCCTGCAGAGGCGATAGATGTGGTTCTGTTGATGTTTTTTTTTCTTTTTCTTTTTCTCTCCAATCAATTATAGCTTCATTTTACCGTTTGCATCCTTGCGATTAAACTGGGGTACCTTGTTGTCGGAAATGATGGGAAAAACAAAATAAACAATCGCAGAAAGTGAAATCAATCAACTTTGAACAGCTGCAATGGGACGCTGCCCCCCCCCCCCCCCCTCCCATCAGTGGATACCAAATGGAGATCATGCTATTCTTTCGTATGGGGGAACGTCAACCAGCATCACAGAATGATTGTGTTCCTGGTTGGAGGTTCTACCGCAGTTGTCACCAAATGCTCAACCACTGGTGATTCCGTTCCAAACGGAACCTCGTCGATTTTATTGACTGTAGTTGATATAATCACCTCCCTATTTACTATCATCCTCTCTAACTCCTTCACACATGCGCCTCACGTCATTTTCAAATGTAATTAGAGTTAAATTGGCTCGGCAGCGCGGGACTCGGCGAGCACGCTTGTACCCGTGTTCGTGCACACACGAGAGATAATCATGCGGTATGGAGTGGGACCCGGCGGTCTTCATTGGCTTAAATAAGGTGTGGATAAGAAGGTTAACCCTCATTCAAGTGTCTAATCCACAGACGGGGACACAGAAAGAAAAAAAAATGAAAGCAAAAGACCGACCCGTTTTCGAAAAGCCGACGGACGACGCTCAAATGCTTTTTGAACTCTAATTGTCAGCGTGCATCATTTGTGGCTGTTCCTCTATGAATAGATGACAAGTGCGCTGCGTCATTCTGCCCGAAGGAGTAAATGAAAGCACACTGTGTTTATCAAGAAGCCCGCAGCTTTGCGACAGGCTGCTGACTTTCGGAGCCGCCCGTCATTGTGACACATGCGCACACAACAATGAGGACAAAGCCGAAGACAAAGAGAAAGTGCCCCAATTCCCATGATTTCTTTTTCACCGCATGGCACCTGTTCCTCTGCCTTTCCTAGCGACCTACTTCCGTTCGCCCCGGCTGTAGCGCGCCACCGTCGCCTCCTTCGCTATGGCCGTCTGATTCGCTGCCTTTGAGCAGATGCTGATTTTCTTTCCCGACACCTCGATCTGCCACCGGTCTCTCCTTCGGCCCCTCCTTCCAGTCTTCATCTTGCGATCCTCAAACTCAAAACGCAAGGCCAAATTGCTGCTCTGATCATTTATTGCGTTGAGAACGGATTCCGCTGAAGGAATCCGTCCTCAACAATCCGTTCTCAACCGCGGCACGTCAAACTAGCGGTTGGTAGTTCGATTCTTGGTTCTCCCCATGCTTGCCGGTTTTCTCCTTGTACTTTGTGTGGTTGGCTGCATTTATTCCTTAGCTTTTCTTGCCAACAGCTCCAAAGTTGAACCCCAAACGTGGTCAAATTTGGCGTTCAGCTCCAGTACAAAAGCTTCTCTGTTGCTTTTCCTGTTTTTGTGAAGTCGCCACAAAAAGGTAAACGGAGGTAGCAGGGAAAGTTCTTGCTACGTAAAGAGACTGTGTGTGTTTTTCCCCACTCGCAACCGGGATGCTTTTCTCATTGGAAATTGTATATGTTTTCGTATTTTATCCTATTGCTCTGAGCACATCCCGTATCTCGGCCACTGTCGGCTTTCGGGCTCGAAAGAAGAAGAAAGCCTTTGACGGATGCATATCCATCCGCGATGCGGCTTTCTTGGTCCGCTCCTTGGATTTGAAGGAACAACTATTCCGCGGGGAGTCAACAACATGCTGTCACGCCGCTGATGTTTAACACTGCTTAGCATCAACCGGACCGTTGCAGAGGCTTTACTCTGGAGCTCTGTTTCATTAAATATTCATGCGATCACGCCAGCTTGCTTTGACCCACTTTGCTAACAGCTGAGTCGGGCCGCACTTCGCCGTCTTCACGAGTGGCGCGGGTCAAGGGGTGCTTCACATCGCTGATGTACGGCGCTATAACTTCAAGACCTCGACTACCCAATTTATTTCTTCCCACTCTAGCGAATAGTGGTCACTCGGAAAGGGTCAAGCTCGAACCTTGAGGCACATGGAGGACTGGTCAAAGTCTCCTTGGGAAAGATACCGAAGGTCTAATTGCAGTGTGTGAAGGACTCGCTGGGAAATCTTGAGGTTGCAGGGGTTGCTAAACGGTTGGGAAAATGGATGGATGGACGCTTTAGAAGTTGGATGCTCGGTTCAAATTACGGTCCATGTTGCGAAAAGGTTTTCTTTGAACTCCGCCGGTTGGAACGTTCCATCGATTTTCCAAACTACCGGTCTGAGCTTGTGCCGCGGGGACTGCAAATCGTTATGACATCATATTTTGCTGTTTGAATGAAACGGTTCAGCTTGGCATTTCGGTTTGCGTCGCAATATAATAGCTTGATGTCGAACGGGTCATACAGGTGGAAAATGTAACACGCATACATTTTGTTAAGCTTATTGCCTTTTAAAAAATGTTATTGTTGTTTTTTTTTGGGGGGGTGGGCTGCAAGGCAGCAAGTGCAGACAATAGCGGATAATCACAAGCCAGCTGCTGCCTTGGCTTTCATTGAAATGGCATTGTGTCCCCGAACACGAGCTTCGTTGGACCGCCGTTACAATGAACCGTGAGCTCCATGCTGATTCGTCAATACATTTGAGCGGCTGCATTAAATGTAGCCAAACGTTTTTTTTTTTCATCAGCCTGGTAGGGGAGAGGAGAGTCGACTCTGAAGATAGCGTCACCGCACAACCATCATGAATGGTCTCGGTTGTGTCTTGGCAAACACGCCGTCTTCGGTAGGCAGTGGAACAGACATTTTGAGACGGATGATGAATGGATGCAATGTCATTTTTCTCTCATATGAGACACACAGATGCAACACACACACATCCATTTCTCTTCTGACAACGAGAGCCAGGAAGACTTGAAGATAATAGGAAACATTTTGGGAGTGGGGAGAAGCTTGTCATTTCTGTCCATGCGAAGGGAAAGGTCGACAAGTGCGTCAAGCGGGAAGACAGGAATGGAAGTCATGTCTTGGGGTTTTAAAAAATGTAGAGCACCTGCAAGGCGGGTAAATGCTTTCATATCTATTTTAGATGAAGACTTTGTAGCTGGGGACTTTCAAAGGAGAAATGGGAGAAGCGACCGCACTGCAGATGGCGACAGTCACGTCTACGCTCCTCGCGCTTTCCAGCCATTCTATCCGATGCAGCGGACATGTGAAAAAAAAAAAAAAAGATATTTCCCAAGAGCTGCCAACCGAATTCCGTCTCAAGTGCCTTCCCTTATGTGGAAGAAAAGATGGGAGAGATATTTGATATGCAAAGCTAATTTTACACCACAATATGATAATGACGTGGACTGAAGTGGAACCGCCGCACGAGCACAATAACGCGCGTTTTTCTTCTTTGCAAATGTCAGCGGGATCGGACGGCGATGGGCGCCATGTTTTGTTTGGACGCTAATAGTGAGACAGTTGGCTAGGTGAGTGATTGAGTGTGGGTGTGTGCGCGCTGAGAAAGAGATGATGATGGTCGCAACACAAGGGAAATATGCCGCCATCAGAAGGGCAAAATGGAAGAGAGCCTTGGGGGTATTTCCTTCCATCTTACCCCTCCTCCAAGTCTTGCCCTGCTTTTCCATCTTTCCCGATTTCCCACTCCCAATGTGACACATTTCCCATCATTTTTCTTGCCATTGAGAAGCTTGAAGGAGCGGGCGAGTCGGACTCGCTGGGTTTCAGATTTGAGGCGCTTGAATTTATACAGTGGGGCCTTGAGATACAAGTGGCCTGACTCGCAGATTTTTCAAGATTCGAGCCATTGCTTGTGGCCGGTTTTGTTTGCTGTGGAAGAAGAGCAACAAAAAAAAAAAAAAAGTATTCTTTATCCTCACACACTTCCTCTCTTTGGAGCACCCCACTGCTTCTTTGACCATCACGCTATGGTTTTATGGTTGAATCAATATGTGGCAGAATGAATCTTCAAAATTCCATACTCTTTTTGGGGTGTGGGGAGTTGCTTGGATCTAAACCCGTCACTCTTGTTTCATGTCACTGAAGGACGCCCAATCACCATCATCATACGCATGAAATCCATCCTATATCCAAAACGCGAGCCCGATCGCGATCATCAAACTGTTTAGAGCACAGAAACCGCTTGAGAGCCATCCGGACTGTGACTTAATGAGAAAGAAAACACCAACAGCACTCAGACCGCGCCACCCGCTCGTAATTGGCTTACATTCTCGCTCTCTGCCCCCGATAACACAAGGGGACGTTGCTAAGGACATGAGATGGCCGTATAACAGGAGATGAAAGGTAATCAGAGACGAGCACAGCAGGCTCATTTTGAGCTTCAGCTCATTAGACGTCGAGGACTCGCCTCTCTGCACGCACGCATGTAAACACAGCTTCTTCGGCTATTACACCCACTCTCGCATCTCACTTTGTCTTAATCGTCTCTCTCCCCACCCAATATTTTTTTTTTTGGGGGGGATGTACGCCCGCCTCTCCTGTCCTGTCTCGCTTTTCGCGTTGCTCATTTCCATCACGGACTCCTCCCACTTAATGTTTTGTATTTTACCGAGGTAGCTTCAAGATGCGGGGTTTTCTCAAACATGGATAAACGTGTACCTAGAAATGGACCTTATTTTTCTCATTTCCCCATGGCTTGCATTCATTTCTGAAGAACAGCCAATGAACTTTTCAACTCCCTTTCACTTTTTGGTCTCAATCCACCATTCCCTCTACCTGCCCCCCCCCCCCCAACCCCGCCTCTGGTCGAGGTTGTGTTGTGCTGTATTACAAGCTCTCCTGACGGCTAAATCAAAGGCAGATGAAGGTAGATGCAGCTCAGAGAAGCCTCGCGTCACATTTTGCTTGCAGGCTGAACAGCTCAAAGTGCCGCTTCACCCAGATTCATCAGAAACACCGTGCGATGTCACGACTCGTGTTTTGCGATGGAGAAAAAGTCCAAGCTCGGAATCACCTTTATTTTTTCAAGAAATCATGTCACAAAAGTGTCCCCTTTTTTTTTTTTTTTCTTTCAAGAAATAATGTCACAAAAGGGCAGTCCAGTGGTTAGCACGTCGACTTCACAGTGCAGAGGTACCGGGTTCAATTCCAGCTCCGGCCTCCCTGTGTGGAGTTTGCATGTTCTCCCCGGGCCTGCGTGGCTTTTCTCCGGGTACTCCGGTTTCCTCCCACATTCCAAAAACATGCATGGCAGGCTGATTGGTCACTCTAAATTGTCCCTAGGTGTGAGTGAGGGCGCGCATGGTTGTTCGTCTCTGTGTGCCCTGCGATTGGCTGGCTACCAATTCGGGGTGTCCCCCGCCTGCTGCCCGAAGACGGCTGGGATGGGCTCCAGCACCCCCGCGACCCTAGTGAGGATGAAGCGGTTCGGAAGATGAATGTCAGAAAAGGCAGACCCGACATCCGTGTCGTCACGTGATGTCATAAAATACGCGCACAAACAAACAAAGACCGCACAAAATGGCGAGAAGTGAGTTGTGCGAGCAGGTCACTCCGGGTAGCAGGGACGCAGCTGGGCAATCGGTTCGTGGTGACAGGCAGGCAAAGTGTGAGCTTTGCACACGCTTAACACCCCGACCCCCCCAGAGAAGCTAACAAGGCCGCTTCCAGAGCTGTACGTTGAGGTCGAGCAACTTTTTCCCAGATGCTTTTGTAATGAACGGCTTCCTCCCGTTATCTTCTTTTGTCCAAGACGAGAAGGTGGAATTCTATAATTGAAAAGCAGGCTCCTTGCACATGCAGAGGCTGCAGCGATGCGCCATATGGATATTTGCTCAATTCACATTCGACGCAGTGCACTGCGCCTAATATTCTCTTCCTCTATTAGACCAATATTATCCCAAATAGAATTAACTGAAGGTAATTTCGGTTCTGCAACGGATACAATCTAATAGGATATTCAAAGTGCATAGACTGTCGCATTCCAGCGCTAGTCTCGTTGAACAAAAAAAAGATTAGTCAGCCCGGAGTGGCAGCGTGTCAGGTGCGACAATCACCCAAAGCACGGGGACGACTTGAAATGAACAAATTGGTATTTTGGTTGAGATGCCTACATACCACACACACACAAAAAAAAAAAAACTCAGCGGTGCAACAAATGAAAAGGTCTCCTCATTCATTACAGTCAACATTCAAAATCAATGAGAATTGCTTGCAGAAAATGAGGGAGGAGAGATAAAAAAAAAAAAGAGCCGGTGACATTCAGGAGACAATCACTGGAAGACTCAGACAAAAGAATGAATATTGCCGAGGATGGAAAGTGGGGAAAAGAACACCGCTATTGTGCCCGTTCTCATTAGGAAGTACAAAAATTGATGCAATCTAAGCAGGAAAAAACAGTGAGCGTAGACCAGCGTGACGATGAAAAGAGAAGGAGGGGGAACAGGAGATAATAAAGACTTAATTAATCGCTGCTGCTGCTACACGCCCTCCTTTATCATGTCATCGTTGGAAGCCATACATTCCGCTTCGGTGCCTCCTTCACTGGCTGTCATGCAAAATCTGTCGGATGTCATGCACACATGTCTTTTTTTTTTTTTCAACTGCAGTGCTGCTCATTCTGGTTCAATGGAATATAAAGTTCTTTGAACATGTTCATGTTGCACATGACTGAAATGTCTTAAATTGACACTGCACATAGTGCACATGTGTGTGTGTGTGTGTGTGTGTGTGTGTGTGTGTGCCTCATCCCTCAACCACCAGGGGCAGTGTAATATTTACAAATGTGCTACACGTAGATTTAATGATAAGGATAAAGAATATATACGCCTGTGAGTATTGTGTTGCGACCGCTTGTGTTTTCAATTGACTGAACTTAAAGGTTCATAATAAATGCAGCAACATTGATGAGTCAACGTGCTCAACGTAATCCTGCTTGTTTCGTTTGGTTACGCAACTGCATATTGTGTTGGATTTGGGAGATTTGAATGAACTTGCTCGTCGCTGATCACCAAATCAGCTGGGAGAAGTTCCAGCTCACCCGCGATGCTGAGCGGTCGAAATTGAAGGAATGAATGCAATGAGATCCAAATAGTTGTGTCTCCGTTGCTCCCTTTCCGAGTTAGTAACGCTGCATTTTCATTTACACCGTCGGAGTGATTTATTTTATTTTGTTCACTGAAGCGTAACTTCATCATTAGGAAAATAGTCTGCCAATTTCATGGAGCCATATAAGCAGCTGGACACCACTGCAAATTACAAACACTTCAATAAGCATAAAAAAAAATAAATCAAAATCTCTCTGACAGTTTCAAAGCAGAGCGTTATCTTTGCAAAGGCCGACCTGCTTGACAACGCTCTTGTACGGAATCTCATCCTAGAAATTGTTCAGTTATACCTAACGTTGTGTCCCGAATCGTGATTAGTGCGAGTCTCGTTCACTCCCTTCTTTCTGCCTTTTACGTTGCTGGCACGAGTGCCGTTTCGTCTATCAAGTGACGTGAATCTAATACGGTTGTTCGGACTTGCAAATTGGTGCCGTGTTTCTACTGTTGAGTTGACTTTGCAGTAACTGAAGATGTGACTTTAACTACAACACTAGCAGAAACAATTCTACGTTTGCTGTGAAAGTGAAATTCTGGCATGATATTAATGCACCTTCATCACGAGTTTGGGGGGGGGGGGGGCTTTCTGTTAATAAAATGTCCAAGCGCTTACTACATTAATCATGAGGACCATTTTATAATACCAAATGCCAAAATGTCAGTGGAACGTATGAAATGAGCTGGCGAGGTCACGGGTCACACAGTGGGTTCATTAATGAGGAAAAAAAAAAGTGATTCATGAATATTTGAAATAGACTACAATAAGGATGATGACTGCAATGTATGCATATGAGGACCTGCCCCTCCTACGTTTTTATTTGATTTTATTTTCTTAAAACATCTCCAAAATTGGTGGACCAGATCGTTTTGCACAAAAATTGCGTTGGACCCCAAAATCTTAAAATGAGACAAAAGCTCAATATTTCAGTATTCATGTTTTCAGCTCAGTGGCTGTCACTTTGTGCACCAGTGGTTTCAGTCCTCTTCCGGATTTTTTTTTTTTTTCCAGTCAACAGCACAAATAAAGGAATCGGCCTCTCCGTTCCAACATTTCTGGTGGGGAGTGTAGCTCACGTGGATGATGGAAGTAATGGAGTGGAAGGGAAACTCAAACGACGAGGGCTAACGAGGAGAGAACTCTGGAAACACTCTGACACTTGATTACCTGTCTGACTTTGCCGTAATGGAAAACAATGGGAGCATGATTAGTATTTCCGACGGAAAAATTGCCAAAGTGGATGAAAGAGAGTGCACTTCCATTTTTGCCAGGCGCTCCTTTTCATCAGCAGTTTTTCTTCTTTTTTTTTTATTCAATATCACCGTGTAAGATCTCCCGTGTGCAATGGGACTTATTAGTATTTTTATGCCCCACAAGCACGCTGCGCGCGTGCGCACACTTGTGTCACTCGGCTTGGGAGGATGTCCGTCACCATCCAGTGCAGACAAGTGAGCCCTCCGAGAAATATTCATAATCGGAGAAAAACAGACTCGCGGGGGGACAATCTTTGCAAAAGTTTTTGAGGACTTTTGTCTCTGGTGAATTGCGTGTGACTGAAAAGCTATCTGTGGGAAACACACGAGGGAGCCGCTCGGAAAGCCTGGCCGCAGAGACCGTCCGGCTAAGTCCTCGCACGCATTTACGCGTCCCTAAAAGTCCGATGTATATTTTTTCGTGTTTAAAGATGCACTTCACAGGTCTCGACACCGCCTTTGAACGCGTCATTTAATTGTCCTTGCTTGCAACAACCGACACATTCCTGGCATTTTGGATCAAGGCCATCCGTGTGTTGGGGAAGCAGGCTTGTGCAAGAACAACAAAATGGACAGCGAAGGATTCACATCTATTCAGCGGGCAAATGTTTTACAAATAAACCGGAAACAAACTCCCCATTTTCGAAGCGCCGGAAACGCTGAAACACGGCAGATATTACTGTCAATAATTAATGCGGCACTGGAATATGCAAAGATTGTGCAGTGGCGGCTCACGGCAATTAGCGTCAATGAGGTCACGGCACGCTGAATTTCTGTTCATTTCACTGTTGGTTGCCTTAAATGCTGCCGTCATCAAATACATCTTGGAAAACAATCGATGGAAAAGATACAGTGGCTCATCTTCAGGAAGGTTGCGTCTCTTTTGTAACTTGCCGCAGAAATTGTACAGAGAGTTAAGTTGAGCGGGTAGCCGAGGGAATGTCTGGGGATCGGATGAACACCGTAGTCGGGGTTTCGGAATTGGAAGCGGGAATCCAAATTCCAACATTTCAATTTTCAGAGATTCCAATTTCTGGAGCCAGGGAAGGAGGGGGGGGGGCAGGGAAGCAAAAGGAGAAGAAACGATCTCCACACAGGGAAGAAGGCAAGAGTCCAATGACTCGTGCAGCCTGATCCCCGGAACCGTTTTTAAATCTTAGAAAAAGAGGCACATTACGTCTCCTAAGGTCTATAAATCATACTTTTTTTAGTCAATTCATCTGCGAGGAAAGCAGCAATAAATCTAGTCGGGAGTGTTCACATCCCGAAAAAAGCTTGGCGTCAAGCTTGGCAAGCCCTGTTGAGTTCCGCTTGTCACGGGAAGCTGATCTCTCTAATCAGACTAAGCAGCTTGTCTCACGCCACACTTCTCATCATCTAATTAAGCACAATCAGTCCGAATTGTGCACGAGCCTGACCTAGCGTAGCGAGCACTTACTCTTCTGGACACGGTGGTCTTAATATGACTTCACTCTTGGTATATGAGCGTAAGCATCTGTGAGTGTGCGACCTCGCCCGACTCCAAGGGCGCCATTAAAGCGGAACCATTTGGGCTCATCACATCGATGCTAACCTTTAACGGCCTTATCTTCTCAGCCAGCTGTGGCAAGACTGTAAAACGGTGATTCAGTACGATAAGCGAACCGGTCGGGGGGGCTGGGGGGTGGTGGGAGGACTTACGGAGGACCGGAGAGACGCTTTGTGTCGTTTTCTCCGCGGCCGCTCTTTGCCCGAACTTGCAAAGTGAGAGGGCTTTCTATCGGCCTTTCGTGTTATAGTTTGTATGCAAGCGCTGATAAGAATGAGCCCTTTGGAATCGCTTCGCTAGGGACCTCCGACTCTCTTACGGTCACCAGGTCCCGTTGGAACCTGGCTATGCGTTGCATCACACGAGATGCCCGTGTATCCCATTAGGCCTTCCTTTCATGGCCATCAACCGTTTTCCATGTTTGAAAAGAGGTTTGACCGGATGTCTCATGAACACTTTCTCCTTTGCTGAAAAGCATCCAGCTCACAGCTTTGCATATCAATTATTGCTCACCTTAGCCCGCCCCGCACTAAAGGCCACTCTAAAAGGGGCAGTTTTTCCCATCTTGGAACATTTTGACTTGAACTCCGACATAAACCGATGACCCGTAGACTTTCTAGTGTGTGGTGAAGGTCAGTGGTTGGTTCAGATCAGTCTCAAACTGATCCAGACCACACTCCTTGACAGTTTTTATTTCCCACTTGATGTATACTGGAGTTGTTGCGCCGATGACCCGATCCGTCCCGAGACCAAGGTGAGCCTAACGGCTCGGAAGTCCGACCGTTCGTCCGAAGCCGCACGTTTGCACGCAACCGCGACAAATATGACAGAATGTCTGCAAAACACCGCCGGAACGGCAAAGGGCAAGGGTTGCGGATCAATTGTGACAGGCCCGCCGGGGGTACGGACGCAGATGGCGCGTAATCTCCCATTCCCTCTGAATAATGCAGCGCGGATCCCGCTCATGTCCGTCGCCTGTCAAAATCACTGTCGAAGCATTCATTCAGACCTGCTTACAATGAATAGACCGGCAATGAGATTAAAGGTAAGCGTTAGAAGATTCATATGGGCGCTTCGAGAACGTTTTTCCAAAACGAGCCGAAACAAATCTAGGCTGAAGCAGAATGTCGGTTTACCTTGTGGCACTTTCTGCGGCGAACAATAGGCGAGCAAAAGTACCTTCCGGCATCGACGACGACGACAACGAGACGACAACACAAACAAAAAAGGACAGCGGATGAGCCTCGGTTCCTTTCAATTACTGTCCCCGCTCAATCCCGCCGCCCGTCCGGCTCTCTCGTGAGATGAAGCTGTGAAATTGAATTGGCGAGCACATCTCTACAAACAGAGCAGCTCGCCTGCAACCTTGGCGCTAACGAAGGGAAAGGTCCGGCGCCGTGACGGTTGCGGCATATCCCGGCAATTCGGTTCACGGACGGGAAGGAAAACAAATCATCGACTTAAATCGGCAGCAAAGAAAGCCGGGGAAGCGTTTGAATGAACAAGGAAACCGCACGGTTTGCCTGCTCCTAGCTTGGCGGTTTGAGACGCTTACTTAAAGTGGAAACCTTTAAGCGATCATTACTGATCAATGTACATCTAGCAAACCGTTGTTTCCCCTTTCTCTTGCTCCGGGAGTACAATACATTTATTTGATGTACAGTATTCTGCATTTATTATTATTATTTTTTTTTTTTAATGACCGCAGCACACCGGGTCTTATCCGGGGGAAGCTCGCTCCGACATCCCCGTTAATTCAAAGAGCAGTGCTGACTTTGAGTGCTGGAAGAATAGAATGAAGAATCCGTCACACTCCCTTTGGTGTTGAAATACACATGCTACTACTTACCCTTATGAATAATAAAGTACACATGAATGCCAAATTAGGCATATAATAAATCAGAAATAGAACCAGACTTTAATAGTCTCATTCAAAAGAGAGATGGCTTTTAATTGCAGTAGTGCGGGTTTCCTTCCGATTCATTGAGGGTAAGTGTGAATGCTTTGTCCAATTCTGGCTGCATCCATTCAGATGGGATTGGTTTAAAAACAAAAAAAACAACAAAAAAAAACTAGATGAAAGGATAATCACAGCTGCTGCACTCCAACACGATGTTGGATATATATATATTTTTTTAACCATTTGGCACAAGTCCGCTTCATGACTGGACTTTTTCCTTTTTTTGTGTGGACTGAGCAATGGTATCGATTTGATCAGTGGCTAACAATTCCTCCAAAAGCTTGCTTCAAGCTTTTTATTGACGCTCCAGCTGACGTTTACGGTTCACGAATCACACAATAAAGAAAGTTAAATGCACTGTAAACACAATTTTTCTTACACAACGCGTAGGAATCGGTGCATCGCCGGTATTAAATAGCAACTGTCACTATGTTTCAGTCTCACCGAAGATGCCAGTTCATCCCATTTCTGGCCTTGATGCATGCATATGTGCGCGTGAGCGTGCACGCGTGAGTCCCCTAAAGGAGCGAACGGTCTGCATAGCCCACGTTGACGAGAACCCGGAGGCCCGTGGGGCAGCCCTCGCCCTACCGAGCGCTTCCTCGGGCCCACAGTTGGTGCTCTACTTTCACAGCCAAACACATATGGGATGCCTCTATTATTCATAAAGTGGGAGATGGGAGGCTCGGAGACTTTGATGGGGAGGATCAGGTGGATGAAGACTCTTCCTGTTGGAAAAAAATGTGTGAATGGTCTGAGGTTGGAAGGGCAGTTTGTTTTCGATAAGATAAGAAAGATTGCGTAATTCATCGGATGACCTCTGAACTCTTTCGCCAACATAGACGCATCGTTTCCTTTCGCCTACTTGAACATGAGTTTCGGATAATCAGTGCGCTGAAACGTAAGTCGAAACGAAATTTGCGAGCGTGATCCAGAGGGAGGAGATGAGCCGGGACTGCGAAGGGAGCGACTTGGGGTCAAAATGAAACGAGGAGAAAGTCGGCCTGAATTATCGGCGCTCTTCCGCAAGAGGTGAAACGAAGAGTCTTATTGAGATTGTTGCTGTCCATCTCCTCATCCTCCGTCTGCTCCCTTCCTCTTTTTCACGTCAGTGGTTCGTGATTCTAACAACACCTCATTTGTCACGTCTTTTAATCAAACATCACGACCATTTCTCCGGAGCAGGTATGCGCGTACGTGTCGGTAACGCCGTCGGCACTCCTCTTCGGATTTCACGACTCGTCTCTTAGCTCCGTGAGAAAGGCTTTTGAAGGAATCTTAAGCGGAAGTTCATGAATAATGGAGGTTAAAATAAGAACCCCAGAATTAATAATGAAACAAAAGATTGGGGAAAGAAAGGGCAAAAGCTAACCCTCGGAGGGAAAGACGAGGACAAGAAATGGCGCGGCGAATGCGGAGCGGCAACGTCGAACGCATGCAGGGAGGGTGTGGCGGCGACGGCGGGGATGAGCCAGGGATAATCCTTGTCTCCCATTGATCCCATTGTCTACTGTTTCCAAACCAGTTATTGTCAACCGCAGCCACATGAAAGAGAGTTAATGAGGGAAGAAGAGCTTTGGAGTGTCTCAGCACAGTCGGGGGGGAATGGCGATAAGAACAGAAGAGGGGTGGAATGAGGACTGCTCTATGAAGAGAAGTTTGCTGGTGAAAAGCGGGGGAAAAAAAATGTAAACTACGTGAGAAAAGGATTGACATTGGAGGCGGCCACCTCACTGATTCACTTTGAAATACTTTCTTACTCTTTGGGGAAATTGTGTTTTCAAAATATCTCTTTCGAGGCCTGCTGTTTTGCTTGACTTTTTGCCATAGTCGATGTACGGTGACGCCTTGAGATATGAGTGACTTGGCTTACGATGCGACCGACGGTACGAGCCGCGCAATGCTGACGCGCGAGCGCGAACGTGGTGGCAACTCACTTCAAAACAAGCGGCAGTTTGGCAGGTCGTGATGAGCAAATCTTCTAAAAAGAGGCTTCAAGTGATTTAGTTGTTTGTTGCCCCCTCCCAGATGATGTTTGCTGTCACACTAAGTCCAAAACAGAAAACGACACCTCGTCTGTATAAAACAATGACACAGCCGGACCTATCAGTCTGCTTCCTTGATGCTCACTTGAAATGATGAGTTGAACAAAAACTTGGCAGCGATACAAGACAGACCATATAACTCTACTCATAGTCATATTCTTTATCCTCTGTGAGGAACAACGGATATTAGTGTCGTACTGATGAGCTGAGGGTTGTTCAAATGTCTTATTCAATGGCGAAGTGGAACCGTGCCCGTCTGTCTGTCTTACACACCCAAGGTGGGCACAACAGAGAGGCACAATGGCCATTCAAATGATGAAATGCAACAAATAATTTATTTGATTGAATTATGTCCTCACTGTAGGTTTCTATAAAGTCCCCTTTCACTTCAATTTTTTTTTCTTTGTTTTGCCCCAGAACTAATGCATTGCTCTATTTAAAATAACCTTGCTGTCAGCAACAGTGACAATTCCAGAAGCTTGAAGGTTCATCTCCAAAGAAACTAATTTGTATGATAATTCTTGCAATATTGCTTACTGGGTGATGGATTGGTTGCGATATGAAAAAAAAAAAATAAATCTTCTTCCCCACCCGAAAAAAGATTCACATTACTCTCAGGTGCTTGTGCGCTCAACAAAATGATCCAACATTTATTTGACCCAGCGGGTTATTTGCATCACTCCGCTTTCTGCTCGAGGCTGTGGGTCACGTTCACCATGGCAACCATACCGTCAATGTGGCCCGTTCATATACTGCCTGCCCATTCCACCACGTGCGGTCGTATGCGTCTCATCGCAGATACGTCACTCGGTGAGGCAGTGTGTCATTTCCCAGTGAGCAAACATCATCAATAAAAGATTGCCTGAGTGTATATTCGTGCTCGCCGTGTCTCTAGTGGTTTGCTGACATCATCGTTCATGCTCTCAAATCACTAACACGCTTATTATCATGACCCTGGAATGAATCGGTACCGTTTCCCGTGACTTGGTTTGCACTTTTCAGACAAAAGAAAATGCAACTCGAAACGCTTCCCAAACATTTCACCGACGGCGG
Source organism: Hippocampus guttulatus (assembly GCF_054856545.1). NCBI lineage: Eukaryota > Metazoa > Chordata > Actinopteri > Syngnathiformes > Syngnathidae > Hippocampus > Hippocampus guttulatus. Next base: position 1,253,518 of record NC_141278.1, on the reverse strand, counting down.
TGGTGAAAATGGAGCCGCCCGCCTCACCGTGAATGCGTGTCCTGGCTTTGCGAATGCACTCGGGACGGTTCATACGGTAGAAACAATTCCGAAAGATATTCTGGACCCAGACCGTTAAAACTTTGTTCAAGAACCAGTCATAAAACCTGAAAATCAAATTTGACACCAACGCACGAAGAGCCATTGCAGAGATTTGAAAATGGATGCAATTGAAAAGTCAGAAGCACCCGTTCAAGTGCAAAAAGTAAGACAACAACTCCCGGTGTGTGTGCACATGTATGTGTGTCAAGCCCACATTATTCGAACTGCACCGCAGACCTCCGATCCCTCCCAAGTTTCACAACAACACCTTTTGTATTTTACCAGCGTTTTTGTTCCAAGGGGATTTGTTTGATGCTCATAGCGTCTCTTTACCCGAGTCACAACTGAGAATGAAATGCGGCAAGGAGAACTGCAAGCGGCAGAACCGATGAGGCGATTACGACACATTGAGGAAGGAGGGGTGTGGGGATGCGCGGGGTGGGGGGGGGGGGGGGGGATTTGTGATTTTCTTTTTTCAGGCCCTCGTTGCATGTGATTGTGTGCGGAATGGTGTTGCCGGGATGACAAATCAAAGATGGGAGAAAAACAAATCCTGGGGAGTTTTCACCTTCCCTGGAACACATCCATGCCGCATCCACGCCGCTGGCTCGTGATCAATCACAGGGTGTGTGAGGACGCAGCGGAGGAAGGACAACTGGTCTTAGTCAGCAGACGCATCGCAGAGTAAAGCGTCAACGTGGGGTCTACGCGCACGTCTCCGCGTCTTGACTCGATTCGCATTCCTTTGTGGACGCTCTGGACGCACTCATCATCGTGATAAAGAGAGCCCCGTTAAAACTGGAGCAGCATTGTTGGTCGACGATGAGCGAACGTCATATGCAAAGACGACTTGGATGGATCGGTGCCAATCTGCGGTTGTAATACTGATCGTGCACAAATGCAATTTCATCGGAAGAATCGTTCATGGCAGCTTGATTATCCACAAAAAAAAAACACTTAGCACTTTGGGCTGCCGATCCTCACCCGCGGCACCGCTGCCCTGATTTAAGTTTACAAGTTAGTCTAAATATTGACACTCTGAGTTCTTTTGCATGTGTGTGGGCGGTGCAAAAAAAAGAAATATAACAGAACTGACTGACTGATGGGGACACGTTTACTGCAGTTGATCAACCGTATCCTCATCAATTTGCATGGTCACCCAACCCCCCCCCCCCCGCCCCTCGCTCCCCCCCAAAAAAGACACTGATGTGTTGGCAAACTTGAACTATGACTTGGCTGCAATTTGCCATTTGCCGCAGTGAGTTGAAGTCAGCAAAGTTTCTGGATCAGCAGTGTTGATCCTCGACTTAATTGGCCAGAGTGAGCGACTGGCTCTGACCGGGCGGCGTCACTATGGCGACCGAATGGAAGATTCGACTTGTCTCGAGATGCTTTTCCGTCTCCATCTGCAAAGACGGAAAAGTGGGTGTTCGTGGCGGTGCGTGCAAACTGCGCGCGGGATGTAAGTGACGGGACGTGGCAGCGAGATCTATGCTGCTGTCTAATTATCCGCACGTGATGGATGGCTTTGATTAAAGCACGTGAAGGCCGCGACAGTCGGCGCCTCCCTCTATCCCCCCCCCCCCCTCTGCCCTTTTTTTTTTTCCCAACGCTACGGGACTCGAGGAGTTAAAAAAAAAAAAAAGATGAGCTCTCACTTCAGCGCTGATAAAAGATCTCCATAAATCATCATGAGGTCACAAGAGAGGGCCGTGAGAATGAATTACATCGAAAAGATGGACAACGGCGGACGAGCACGGTTGGTGTCGACAGAAAATTTGTTTTGATAGCATTTGTGATTTTTCATTTGGCCAGAGCCATTTGCTACTCAACAGAGTCGAGTTTTTACAAAGTTTTTGCACCAACATTACAAAGTATCATTTGAGAATTCCACCCATTTATCACGCCGGCCCTTCTTTTGGTTGCAATCTCTTTACCGTATCTGTCGCAGTGCAAAGTAAAACAATAAATCAAAGCGCCGCAGCCTTGTTTGACAACAATAGATTTATTGTTTATATCTGTAGCCAGAAAAAGCGAGCACATTTTCACCTCAAAACGGACACGACCTCCCCGAGTTGACCCTAAGCGTTAGAAGGAAATAAACAACGTCGGCGTTGAAAACGAACATAGGAAGCCATGAAAGAGCAACTACGTATTGCACTGCAGTCACTGAACAGTTAGCTGCGCGTTTGGTCACTGTTTACTTCTTTTTTGTTTTCTTTTCCTTTCTGTTGCCGTCATCCACTCGCACGCCGAAGTAGGGAAGGCAAAGCTGAACTCTGATTGGCTGCTGTCAATGCTTCGGTTGGGGGGCCACCGCATGAATAGAATTTCGGCCGTAAGCGCAGGTCGGCGCTGAGGCCTGCAGAGTACGGCCACTGCTGACGTTGAGGTAGCACCGAGCGTTGTTCCTACAAGTCCATCTCTCCTGCTCGATTTGACGTAGAGCAGAATGTGTTTCAAATCTCCGTGTTGACGGATATGACCCCACGATGAAAGCAAAGGCTTGCCCAACTGAATCTGCGATGATCATGAATGGCGGAATGAAATGATACATGAGCTGATGGAGCCAGTGCGCTTCCGGGCACCAGATTTCCATGTTCCGACGGCACAAAAAGGCTCCGGAGCGTAGCCCGAAAACGTGAGGAAAAAGGGAAGCCGATAGCTAAGAGTAGCCGTACAACCCCCGGGCCGGTCGGCCCCGCTTCTGTTTTTCAATTTACGTCTGTGCCAGCTCCAACTTGTCAGACGCGCTACTCTCTTTTCTCCGTCAACTGTTGGCCGTTCGAGAATAACGCTTTTGTGACTGCTGACCCCGGAGAAGCCGACGTACGGACCGGAAACCCACTGAGGACAACTCCGCTTCACACCCACCACGCGAAAAGCCGAGGAGAGTGATCGGCACGCGCTTTCTTAGAGCTCCTTCACTGACGGCGGGTTAATCCTTGAGAGGTCTCACCAGGCTCTCTCGCGCGCTCCTCCGGGAGATGATTTTTCAAGGACACGGCAAGCAGAAGTGGGATTTATATGCGCTGGTGTGTGTGTATGTGTATGTGAGTGTGTGTGTGTAGGCCACTTACCACAATCTCATCGGGAACTGGTGCTCCATGATTTCTTGGGGTGGCGGGGGACGGGGGCCGGGAGAGAAGCAGCTGGCTTTATATTTCACTCACAGTCCCTCTGCTGTACAAAGAGAGAGAGAGAGAAAAGACAGATCAGGGAAGCTGCCCATCAGCCGATACGTGCCTACAGAGCATCTCTCTCTCTCTCTCTCTCTGATGGTAAATGCACACCTCCCCATGAAGTCTGACCTGTAAATGGGTCCCTGGTGATGCCTGAAAATGGACTGTGGTAGAAAGAAGAGACGATCAGAGAAAATAATGTGCCAAGACCGTGTGTGTGCATGTGTGTGTGTGTGTGTAAACTAGAGGACAAGATTACTGATGGAAAAACGTTTACGGGAGGGCAGGGACGAGAGCTAATTGTGTACGTGGCGCATTCAGCTACCGTCCCGCTGTTTCAAACATGACTTGGCTCCACGTAGAATTACCTTAATCTGATTATGGGGGTGGGGGGTAAAAAAAATACGGTGTAGGTTGTTGCTAAATGCTGCTAAAATGTTTGCACTCGTATAAGGTTAACTGCGGCGTCTCAAGTTTTGTTTTTAATTCTATCTGCGACACTTAAGAAATGCCACTTGGCTAGAATGGCCCACACGGGCGCTAACGGCCAAACCGATGGCAACAAAAAAGTGAGCAGACCCCGAAATGAAACTGTCCTAATGAAGCCCCATGAGTCTCGGTACTCATGATTGTTTTTGAGAATGGAAGTGGTCGTGTCAAATTGGCTGCTATCGGGCTCGCATCCTCTCATACTGGTCACGGGAAGTTCAAGACGGTACGTCAGAAAGGTGAGGGGTGGACTCACTTGGGTGAGACCCCGTATAAGCGGCGAGCACGAGTTGCTCGGGCTTTTCTTCATCGCTCCGCTCGTAGTTATCCGACACGCGCCTTTTGCAAGTGGGGGCAGGCGTTTCCATGGCAACAGGGGCCCAGCTACACGCGCAATAGCCGGTTTACAGGACGACTCCCGTACAATAAGTTCTCGGTGATCTCTTTGCGGTTGAGTTTCTCAGGGAAGAATCAAGTCGCGTCAACGCCGCGACCCGGCGAGGTGAAGAGCCCGAGCGCGTAATATTGATACGTGTTGTGCCGCATCGGCGGCGGATCCTCCCGTTGATTCGCCAGCGTTTGTCTGTGTGCGCGTAGTCACGCGAGCGTGAGCCGCGGTGTCGCTCGCTATCTGCAGAGATAATTAGAGCGCGACTCTTTTGCCGTCCCTGCGGGCCACTGATCCAGCTGCTTTCATCTAATATAGGTCAGCTGTGACAAAGCCCAGCGTGGACACTGATCAGCTTGGCCTCCTCGCAAATACTGC